>NW_023416285.1:0-631875 GCF_014176215.1 Rousettus aegyptiacus | reverse complement strand
CCTTGGGTATTTTGAGATGAGGAAGATTCGAGCATGTTTATGTGTGGAGAAGAGCCGCTGGGGAGGGAAGGGTGCATAGCGGGGTGAGGCGGGCCCCGGACACGGGGGCGGGGCATGCAGGACTCGCCTAGCTGGAGCTGGACACGGGACCCTCCCGGCCCACCTTTCCTGAGCACCTGGCACACTCCAGTCCCTGGCATCTCTGCTCTGGGGTTGGGCACCCTCAGCCTGGTGCAGTGGTCTGGGTGGGGCCAAGACACATGTCTCCCATGGGTGCCCGACAGGCCTTGGCAGGCAGCTGCAGGGCCTGTTGGCTGCCTGGGAAAGGCCAGGGACGTGGATGCCCAGGGCTCTGAGATGGCAGCCCCGAGGGCAGGTGATGGCCAAGGCACAGGGGGTCAAGAGCGCTTTGTGTGACTTGGGGACCCGTCGGGGTTGGCAGGACGCCTCTTCCCATGAACCCTCCTGGGGTGCTTTAAGCCCGTGTCTTTTCTGTTGCAGACTTTAAAAAACTCAAAAAGCCTTTGCTCCCTCGATTATGAAGATGAGGATGAGGATGACCCTGGAGTGAAGACGGCCGTGTCCTCCCCGTGTGACCCACATGGCCTCATGGGCCTTGTCGCCTCTGGCTCCAGCCCCCTGAGCACGTGTCCCGGGCCCCATCCCGCCAGCCCCGGCCCGTGGGCCTCTGGGGAGCCGGCGGCCGGCGAGGGCGGGAGCAGCGGGGACCCGAGTGACTGGGACAGTGCCGGGGAGGAGGGCATCTTCCCCCTGGACCGCAGCGAGCTGGACCTGGAGCAGATCGAGAACAACTGAGCGGGCAGCGGCGCCGGGCGCGGCGCAGCATCGTGAGCGCGGGTGCGACTGGGGCTCAGGCCTTCCCAGGGAAGTCTCGTGCATTCCCACGGCTTTCACAGTTCGGGTTGAAGCATCTGTTTTGAGATGAATTTTCAGAAGGGCGGCATGTCAGCCGGGAGCGTGCACAGGCCGCGGTGCGGGTCAGCCCCTCGGGCGACGCCTGCGCGGGGTGGGCACCGCGCGCTGCCCAGCTGCTCGGAACACCGCCTTGGGCGCCAGTGGCCCGGGCCCTCCGCGGACGCGGCCATCCCGTGCGCTGCCCGGCCGGCCTGCGCCCCGTGTTCCTGCCTGCCGTGGGGAGCAGGGCCGAGCTGCGGGGCTGCCTGCTGGCCGGCGGCCTTTGGCCGAGGAGGGCGTGCAGGAGCTGGGGCTTCCGGCCGGGCCGTGAGGACAGCAGTCCCGGAAGCGTCCGTTCCGTGGCTTCAATAAAAGGCATTTGCTTTGCACGCGTGACCTCTGCGTGTCGGCTCCGTGTCCGGGTGTGAGGCAGGCCCGCTGGCCTCGGGGTAGCACAGGACGGCTCTCCCGCCCGTCCTTCCTCATTGCAGGGAAGTCATGGGTTCCTACCAGAGACGCTGACCTGGGAGCTTTGGGGCAGAGGAAGGCATTTGTGACAGCAAAAGAAAACATTAGTCATCTTTGGAGACAGTTTCTTGATTTTTTTCTTCCCTGAGAAAATTTGCATAAATCACTGTCATAATGGAAACCGTCTTAGCCAGTTTGGACTGCAGACCAAAGGTAGGCAACGGTTCGGGGAGGCTTCCCAGACGGGCCTTCCCGAGGCCCCCGCCCCCCACCAGGCCCCGTGGCCACCCCTGTGCCCCAGGGCAGGATCCAGCAGCGCCCGGCCTGGTCCATCCTGCAGAACCTCAGTGGCCACAGTGGTTATTTTTAATGTCACAAATTTTTTTTCTTCTTAAAATTCAGGCTGCCGTCCGGGGGCCCTGCTATTCCCAGGGGCGGGTGGCTCAGAGCCTGGCGGGCTTCCGGGTGGGTAGCCGCGGCCATGTGGGGCAGCGCCGGGGCGAGGCCAGGTGTGCCGGGCGCCTCCCTCCTGGCCCAGAGCAGCCTGCGTCCAGACCGTGGGAGGCAAAGTCGCTGGTGCGGCCCGCCTGGGCGCCGCCCGGGCGGCGGTTCCATCTACGGAGGAAGACGGAAGCCGCCGCGGGCCCGGGGCCGTCGTGAGTGGCCCATCGTGGGCCTCGAGCGGGACGGGAGCCCGTGGGCACCTGAGAAGCAGAGCGCCCTTTGGGGTCGTGCCGACCCCGAGTGTGTCACCTGTGCCCCGGAGCCACCGTCGGGGGGTCCTAGGCGGGGGCGGGGTGGTTCCCTTCTGGGACCCTGCGCAGAGCTCTCAACGAAGTGCCAGGCCCTGCACCGGCAGCTTGTGTTTTGCATTACTTTTCGGAGAGGGGCTCCATGCATTAGCAGTCACCAGCCAGTGGTTGGTTCTGGGCTTGACCCGAGAATCCAGGCCTCTAGGCTGTGGGGTGGGGGCCGGTGGTGCTTGAGGTGGCAGGCCGCGGGGCCCCGCAGGGCACTGCCCGCCTGTGGCCTCTGGGACAGCAGGAGCTGGGACAGGGCCCCGGAGAACGCGGAGGTGTCAAGCCCTCTGGAGAGCCTCCCGGGATGGCCGTCGGGCAGCAGGGCCTGTGTCGTGGGGGAGGGGCCCAGAGGGTGGCGGGCAGGCCAGGAGGTGGCGGGGCGGGGGACGCGAACTCACCAGGCAGTGGAAGGGACGCCTGGAAGCTACAGCCGCAGCGGAGACGGACAGCGGTGTGGGCGGAAGTCCCCACGCCTGCCGTCCAGTGGGGTCCTCGGATGGCCCCTCCCCATGCTGGCTGGCCAGGGAAACCCGGAAGCAAGCACCGTGGAGCAGGCCGTGCGGCCATCTGGACGCGGCTGCTGGGGGCCGGGGGGTCGCGCCCGCTCAGGAGCAGGCGGCGGCGGCGGCCGCCACTGGTCAAAACAGACATGTCGAGAGTTTTCGAGAACTTGGCTTCCTATAGACCGTGTCTTCTCAGCACAGCTCAGTAACGGAACGACAGCACACGAAACCTCCTGTGTGCAGAAGTTTTAAAAGTTTTTGCATAGCTCGCGGGTCGAGGAAGAAATCTTGGTCAGAACACGCTTGGAACTGAACGGTGGTGAAGCGCGTTAAAACTGCTCACACGGCTCTGCAGTCGTCAGGGGCGAGGGCACTCGGAACCCTGAACGGCCACATTAGAACAAAAGTGAGGAATTCGTGACCTGAGCATCCCACTCAGGACAGCGGGCAGAGGCCAGCAGGCTCTCAAGAAGGGCCGCGGCTAAGCGGGTCCCGAGGGCCACCGCAGCCGGGGAGTCCCCTCGCCCACGCCCTGCTCATCTCCGCCTGCAGGCGGGAAGGCCCCGCTGAGCTCGCTGTCGCCGGGCAGACGCCGGCCTCTGCGGCGTCCCGAACGTGGGGAGAGAACAGAGCCGGGGAGAGGGTGGGAAGAGGTCAGCGGAGGGCGCGGGCGCGGCCCAGGCGAGGACACCCACGGCCTCGGCCTCGACCGACCCGTATGGCTGGCACAGGGACAAGCCCAGGCTGCGCGGAGGCCACAACGACCGAGGGACAGTGCGAAGAACCGGGGAAATGACAAGCTCCTGGGAGAAGAGTGCGAGAGCCGCCCGGAGAGGCGCGCACAGGGTGCGCGAGGACCAGACCGCGGAGAGGGCGGCCCAGCGGCAGGGCGCCCGCTGTGGGCAGGACACCGGCCTCGGGCCACGCCGCGGGCGAGGTCCACAGCACAGGCCGCACGGCCGAGGGCTGTGGGCCGAGGTGTGCGGAAGCTCCGGGCCGGCCTCTGACCACCCGCCCCTGCTCCCCCACCTCTCCATCTGACCCCACACGGGGGCCCTGTTTGTATGAATAAGGGTCACGGGCAAGCCCCGCCTGGCTTCCCTAGCCTCACCCCAGCCCTCTGGATGGCCGAGGACAAGACCCCGGTCCCCTCACGAGGCCGCCCGCCCATGGGCACCAAGCCCCTGCCCTCCTCTTCCTGGCCCTGACCTCACTGCCCCTTGCTGAGCCGGCCTGGCCCTCCCGATGGTGTATGCTGGATGGGAGACCCCGTGCCCCACGCCCAGCCACCCACCTCGCTGTTTTCCCGCAGTTACGGCATAGCGTACGGCGCAGCGCTTTACACCTCTTGGGTTTGGGTAATGTACATTGTCTCAGGAAATCTGGAGTTTCATCGGGAACGCCCAGCGCACTGACCCGCTGGCTGGCCAGAGGCGGCCGCCTCTCACCCGCTCGCTTTGGGGAAGCCGCGCTCGGACTGATCACCACCCTCTCCGGCCTCCCGCGGCTGTACTTTATGGCTCCGTTTCCCCTCCGGTGTGGAGCGTTTAATTCATTTATTTTCAGTCTCTTGCTCGATAATAAAAACATGTAAGGCCGTGAGTCCTCCACCAACTCCCGCCGACGTGGGCTCCGCGAACGTGCAGCCTCTGTGTGGCTGTGAATGTCTGTCCTGGCCACCTTCGTTTGCGCTCTGACAAGGAGTCACTTAGGAGAGGGTCTTGGGGCTTGCAAACCACGGGGCTTCTCTCTTAGGTCCTTCTATTAATTTCTAGGTTCATTGTATTGCTTTACATGGTGAGGCCTGTAAATGTCTTTACCATTCGGAATGTAGCAAGGTACACACGCACGTGTGCGTGTGCGTATACACGTGCATGTACCCACACGAGCACAGTGCACGCATGCCCACACGTGTCCCTGTGCCCACATCTGTGCACGTGCATGTGTGCTCACACGGGTGTGTAGGCGTGTGCGTGCACATGCCTGGCTGCGTGCACATGTGTGTGGAATGTTCTAGTGAATGCTGCCCGGTCCAGCACGGCGGTGACAGGCTCTTGTCTTCATTCCAGTTCTATCCCCCTGATCCTGGGTCTCCGGGCAGGGCCGGCCCTAACTCTCCGACGTGGGCCTGGGTCGCCAAAGGGGACCGAGGCGCCTGACCTCACATTCCCTGTTTGGGTCCGGATGGCCAGGGCTGCTTGTTAACAGGGCACGGAGATGCCTTTAAGCCCAGGGGGTGGCCTGGGCGGGGCTGGTCCTGCGGCCCTGGGTCCTTGCTCCACCTGGAAAATAAGGGGCCCAGCTGGTGACCGCCACATGTTCAAGCACAGGGTGTTCAGTTTTAATCCTAGTCAGCCAGTTATGAAAAAGTCATGAATGGACGGTGAACTTTGTTATACTTATTCATCTACCCGGGCGATCGTATGGCATTTCTCCTTTACTCTGCTCGTGTCCGAGGCTGCTGTGACGAGGACCAGAGGGTCTCAGGCAGCCGACAGCTCTCTCCCGTCCCGGAGGCTGGGCGCCCAAGACACAGGTGTGGCGGGCCGGCTTCTCCTGGGGCCTCTGTCCTGGGCGCCCAAGACACAGGTGTGGCGGGCCGGCTTCTCCTGGGGCCTCTGTCCTGGGCACCTAAGACACAGGTGTGGCGGGCCGGCTTCTCCTGGGGCCTCTGTCCTGGGCGTGCCGACGCTGTCCTGCCCCTGTGTCCTCACGTGGTCATCCTCCGAGCCTGTCTCTGTCCTGATTTCCTCCTCTAAGGACAAGCGGTCTGACCAGGCCACCCCGGTGAGCTCGTTTGACTTAACTGCCTAAGGGCCCGTCTTCATTTTTTTTTTTTATCATGGTAAAATACACGTAACATAGAATGTCCCATCGTAACCACTTTAAAGTGTCCAGTTCTATGGTGTTAAGCGCATTCACATTGCTGTGCGGCCGCCGCCACCATCTCCCCAAACCAACACTCTGTCCCCCCCCAGACGCTCACTCCCGTGTCCCGCCCTCTACTTCCTGTCCCTGCGGCCGTGGCTCCCGCGAGTGGCTCCCGCAGCGCTCGTCCTGCGTGGCCGGCTTCCGGCCCGGGGCCGGCGTCCCCCAGGCCCGTCCACGTCGCAGGCATGCGGGGTTCCCCTCCTCTCTGAGGCCGAGTCACCTTCCACCGCGCGGACGGACCGCGATGGCTCACCCTCATGCGTCCACGGATGCTGGGGTCGCTTCCACGTTCCGGCAGAGAACACCGCGCTCCGAGCCCCCGCGCCTGCTCCCGCGGTGAGCGCCAGAAGTGGGGCGCGGGGCCGTCATGTTTAACTGTTTGGGGCGCCCGCACACCGCGCCCGCAGCGGCTGCCCCGTCTTGCGTCCCCCGACAGCGCACGAGGCCCCGATTTCTCCACACCCCGCGGCCCGGAGCGGTTTCCGTTGTCCTGAGAGCAGCCGTCCTCGAGGGCGCGAGGTCTGCCGGCGGACGGTGCTTTCTCTCTCGCTGCCGACGTCTAACTTACCTGTCTTGCAGCAGGAACTTTGTTGAACCTTCATGGCGCAGCTGGTGGGTGGCGGGTTCCACCTGGGCTTAAAAAGAAGACGCATTCCATGATGGCTGGAGCATTGCGCATGTGTCTGCAGGATCTACGTTCATTGTGCAAACCTCTGTGTCCTTACTGAGTTTTTCTGTCTGACGGATCAAGTGCTGATCAGTGTGTCAGACTTGTACACACAAGGTTAGAATTATTATCTATTTCTGTTGAATTGAAACTCGTATAGTTACAAAGTGACCCCCTTTGTCTCTAGTGGCGGTTTCTGCCCCAGTTCTGTTTCGTCTGATAGTGTCATGGGTACAGTATCTTCCCTTTGCTTACCCTCAGGAGTTTGGAGGCCCGTCTTCCTCCTCGTAGATAAGTTTCCATTGGGTATCTTTCGCCTTCAGCCTGAAAAACTTCTTTATCATTTGCCGTGGTTATGTATGTAGTCATGTACATAGTTAATGTTCAGCTTTCATTTACCTGAAAATACCTTCCTTTTGCCTTGATTTTGGAAGGACGGTGTCGCCAGATACGGAATTCTAGTCTGTCCTTAGGAGACAGTTCCATCACCTTCTGCTCGCATAGTCCTTGGTGAGAAGTCACAAGCGCTGCCCTTACTTCCCGTTGGCTACTCCCCTTTCTTGGTATTTTTTTTCCCTGGAGGCCTTGAAGGTTCTCTCTACCTTTGTTTTTTGACACGTTGCCATGACATCCAGGGGTGGTCTTTGTTTTGTTTATCTTGCATGGTGGTTGCCACTTGGTAGCTTCTGTGGTCAGTGGGTCGTGAGGCGTTTTTCCTGCTGCATCTTCTCCCCCTGGGAATCTGGTTTGGCACGTTAGGCCCCTCGACGGCTCAGGCCGCTGGCCAGGCGGCCCCCAGGTGTGGGCCGCCCCGGCCCCGCCCACCGGCAAGCCTGGCCTCCCCCCACACTCGGGCTCTCCGAGGTGTCTCTGCGCGGCCAGCCTTTCGTGGCCCCCGGCGCCCTGACGCCCCCTGCGTGCTGGGCGGATGTCACGGGCCCGGAATTGGTGTCCCTCGACGGCACGCCTCGCCGCGGCCTCACACGTCTGGCGACCTGACCACAGTGTTGTGTGAGTCCCCCCTCCAGCTGTCACCGAGACCATTCAGGGTGTCTCCAGCCGTCGCGATGGGATCCGTCCCTTTTGTCCCCTCCCACTCGTGAGGCTGTTAGTCCCGTTTTATTCTGTACGTGGCTTCCCAGACGTCGCGATGCGCACTTGGCCTTACGAAGTCTGAAGCCCACCCAGGCCTCCGCCTCCGCCTGGACAGGCCGCCCCTTCCCTCTCGGTCCCGCCGTCCGGGGTCCCCACGTCTCGCGCTGCGACGGCTGCCTTTTCTTCCTCTGGGGTCGTGCTTGGCCCTCGCCGCGTGGGCCTGTCTGCGGGAAGCGCGCACGTGGCAGCCGGCCCCCTCACGGGCCAGCCAGCAAGGGGGGTGCACCCTGGACGGAAGCCGCTTCTGTGGAGCCTGGCCGGGGAATGACATCCGTCCCCTCTGCTGCTTTCCGTTTGCTGGAAGTGAGCCTCCAGGAGCAGCCCACACTTGGCGTCAGTGCCAGGAGGTGGCCGGGGGGTGGGGTTCGGGGAGTCGCAGAGGCCGCCTGCACCCCCTGGACACAGAGACCCCTCTGAGGTTGACACCTCCAGGTCAGAGGACCTTTCTTGCGGGCCCCTCCCTGACGAGCCGCCCGTTTAGCTGGGAACAGAAAGCCACAATGCCACCTGTCCCCAGCCTGCAGGGGGTGACGGCGTGTCTTAGGTGCCTGTGTGAACGCTGGCCCGGCCACTCCCAGCGAGGTTGAGGGGTCACGCCCACACCTGCCAGGTGGGGCTGACGAGACCCTCCCTGGGCACCGTAGGGCTGGGCGCAGCCAGGTCACGGGCGAGAGCCAAGCCACAGCCCGGGGACGGAGGCCAAGCTGTGCTTTCTCCATTGTTAGCGCTATTGTAAGTGTCACGATCTGTGGGACGGCTCTTTTCCGTTGTTTGGGTACAGGGGTTTGTTGATTTGGATGTTCCTTTTACATGGTACTCGACATCCAAACTATCTAACTGCCTCTTAAACTTTTTTTGAGGCGAAGTTCACATAACGTTACATTAACCACTAGAAGGGGCAGTGAGCACAGCCCCAGGCCGGGCAGCCCCTGCTGCCGTCTGGGACCCAGACGTCCGTCCGTCCGAAGGAGCCAGCCCCGGCCACCCGTCCCCCCTGCTGCGCTCTCAGCCCCTGCGGATTTGCGGCTTTGGACAAGCCCAGGACGGGCTGCAGCGGGGACGCTCCGCCTGCACTGCCCCCGCAGGCCACTGGGTGGCAGCAAAGATCGCCCCTGGGGAGGCCGAGGAGGCAGCTTGCCCGATGGTGGGCGGGGAGCAGCCCGGGCTGTGGTGGTGGTGGGGTCCCCCATCGGGCCCACCACCCCAGTCCCTCTGCTGGCTCCTGCCATGTCCCAGCCAGGGCTGGGTCTTGGGGGCCGTCTGGGTGCCGTCCCCAGAAAGGTGCCGTCCCCAGAAAGGTGCGGGGCACCCTGGAGGCACGGTTGGGGAGGAGATGGCCCCCCCTAAGAGGCCTGGCCTTGCAGGGGGTTGTGGGGGGGGGAGAGGGTGGAGCCAGCACCGCTGCACTGGGGGTGCTGGGGAGTGGGGGCCCGGATCCCCAGCCCGCAGCGGAGTGCCCAGTGGATCCCCAGCCCGCAGCGGGATGCCCAGCGGCAGGGGCTGCTGGGTCTGCACGGGCACAGTGCTCCTCACCCATGCCGCCCCTCCCCCGCCCAGGGGCTGCGGAATGCCCCTCCCCTCCCAGGACCCTGAGCCCAGAGAGGTCTGGGATCCTGCCACACACGGCAGAGCAGAGCCGGAGTCCCTGGGATCACTCTACCATGGACGCGGACGCTGGGCCCCACACCGACTCGCTCACGGCATCGCCTCGGGAGGGCTGGCCCCTGGATGAGGCCCCAGGAGAGGTTGCTTCTAGGACGGGAGCTGGAGGGTGAGGGTCTCAGGGGCCCTGGAGGGGAGGAGGTGGGCAAGGGCCCACCAAGATCCCTCTCCTGGGCTCCGCCCCGTACTCCTTGCTGCGGCTCCCAGCCCTTGGCCCAGCACGAACACCTGCCCTGGGCTCAAGGACAGGTAGGATCGGACCCAGACTGTGGGCTTGGGAGTGATGCGCTGGGCGGGCCCCTCAGTGCCCCTCATCTGAGGCCCTGGCCCCGTGGACCCCATGATTATTGGAGAGGTGACCCTGGTATGTAGGGGCTTGCGTCAGGGCCTGGTGCACCCCACAGACAAGCGCAGAGACCCCAGCATTGGGCGCTGGCGGGGTGAGCACAAGCTGGTGGGCGCGTCGTACTCTGGGGGTCCGAGGCCCGGCGTGGGCCACTGCGAGTCCTGGGTGGCCTCGCTGCTAGACCTCGGGGCTCCTGTCTGGTCCTCGAGCCCCGGGGTGCCCTCTGGTGCCTGCCTAGGGGCTGTGCGTCTGCCGCCTGGTTCTGCTGGGAGCCAGGGCCGGACACAACATGGGAGGGGCAGGCGGGCTCGGCTCTCCTCCCAGCTTGGAGGGAGGGGGAGGCAGGCCCACCCTCGCATGCCGCTGGCCTGTCAGGGGCCAGGTGTGTGGCTGTAGGGGTCCTGTCTTGGGGGCACAGTCAACCTTCCCTGCTGTCCAAACTTGAGCCTCCACTGGCCTCGACTGCACGGGCTGGACACTGGGCGCCTCCCGGGGGCGGGTGACGTCCTGAGTGGTTCCTTCTGGGGCAGCGGTGCTGGGTGAAACCCAGGACGGGTTCTGCTGTCATGCGACGTGAACGGCACCGTCACGGGGACCGGATCCTGCTGGCCTGCCCCCCGGCCACCTTGTCACCCCTCCAGGGCTGCGTAGGGCTCTGTCGCCGGCACCGAGGACAGAACCAGCCTCCCGCGGGGCCTGCGTGGGGGTGTGTGTGCGGGTTTGCCCGCACCCTGCTTCGGGCCGCCACCTCTCCGGCACCCGGCAGTCTACTGGTCTGGGGCTCAGAGGGGTCACGTCACTGCCCCTTGAGCTCGTAGCCACCTCAGTCCCACTGCCAGGGGCCTGTCAACGCTTTGCACCCAGTCAAACACTGGACACCCTGGGGCTTCAGCATGCCGGGGGCCTGGCTGCTCTCTGCGTGCCGAAGGCCTTCGCCCTCCCAAGGGGCCTCAGGGCGCCTGACCTTGGAGGTCACCGCGTGAGCCCTGCTGTGGCCCTCGGCCCTCAGCTGTTCACGGTGGAGGAGGCGAGGCCTGGCCGGTGGCAGGCACCCAGCAGAGCCCTGGGCTGAGGGCGGCCCACCCGACCTCACTCTGTCCTGGGGCCCAGCCCTGCCGGCCAGCCCCGCCCTGGTCCTACTCAGCGTGGGGGAGGGGGCCTGGCAGCAGGGACCAGCCGTCCCTGTGATGGCCAAGCCCGATCAGCAGGCAGGCCGCCTGCCGCTGGCTGGTGCGGGCCGCGGGCCCCGGGCCCTCAGCATCCCGGGGGCCCCCGGCGAGCGGACGCCCCGCGTCTCGGGCCGGGGGCTTCGCCCAGCAGGGCACAGCGCTTCTCACCACCCTCCAGGGACGGAGCCCGTCACTGCGGCCCCCGCGGCTTTTTCTCCTCCCCAATTAATTAATTTAAATTGACCATTAAGTCAGCCGCGTTTGTGATTGATATTTTCATTAGCGGCCCTGTCCGACGCCCCAGGAATGTATGGCGATGTCCACCGCGGGCGGCCGCGCTGCTCCTCGCGGCTGAGTTATGGCCGCCGCCGCGCGCCGCTCGGGCTAATTTGAATTCAGATGAGCTGCTGCAGTGTTCCGGAGCCTGGCGGCCGGCCGCTGACGGATGGCACTCGGGTTATCACAAGGTCACCGGCGCAGCCTCCCGGATGGGCGTGTGGCGCGGGGGGCGGCGGGCCACCCCGCGGGCTCCCCAGAACCGCCCGCTGGTGGCCAACGGGACGGAGCCATCCGCAGTGATGTGGGGCGGCCCGCGGCCCAGCCTCACGGCCACGTCCCTGCCGGGGGCGGAGGGGCCTCGTCCCTCTGGCCGGCGGAGCCACCGCCCCCTTCCCGAGAGCCTCGCCCAGTCCCGGGAGCCAGAGGTGGGGGTCCGGGACCTGCTGCCACTGCGTCCCGTCCTGGGGGCCTGGCCGCGCCGGTTCTGAGGGCGGGACTCGCCGTGCCCCGTGCCTCCCGGTGTGGGGGCAGGACGGCAGGCTCGTGCCCCTGCGGGGGGCCGTTGGGCTGTGTGGCCGTGACGGGCCACCCCAGTGTCCGTGCCTGCAGCGTGGGGGAACCCGGCGCCCCCTCTTCAGCTTCGGGTGAGGGGCAGAGGAGCCAGGGCCGGCAGAGTGTGCCGTCCTGTCTGGGCCCCGACGTGGGCCTGCATTGACCTTGAGCCTGGTCGGGGTCCAGGGGCCTGAAGTGCCAGCAAAGGCAGTGCCCACCGGTGGGGACCCGGGGGGCCGGCGGCTGGGCCGGGCTGCGGCGAGGTACAGGGCTGTGGAGGGGGTCTGTGTGGACATCCCCTGGGCTCAGTGGGGAGAGCTGCAGGGCCGGGGAGCAGGGAGGCCCAGTGGAAGGAGGTGGCCGGACTCTGTCCCTCAGAGGGAGCCTGCGAGGCCGAAGTTTCCCCTGCTGAAGGCGCCTCCGGCCAGATCTGTCTGCAGCCCGGGCACCCAGGTCTGGGCACTGTCACACGGGCTACACAGTGTGACCTGAGGCTGAGCTCATGTCCTGAGCTCACGGCCAGGGCACCAAACCACAGGCTTGAGCATCGCCCCTGGACACAGCGACAGGCACCCCCCGGCCACACCCCTTGGTGCCTGCGGAGCTGGCCTGGCGTCTCCAGGCGGCACAGGCCTCGGCCAGCCAGGGAGAGCGCGCTGCCCACGTGTGGCAGAGGGCTGGCTCCGTGTGCTGGGCAGGGGCCCCGGGGCCTCGTCTGGCCCCTGCCCACACCGACCGCCGTGTGGGCGCAGACTTCCCCACAGAGCCCCCCGCTCCAAGCTCCTGGGCCTGTCGCCGGTCTGGGCTGAGCCAGATGTCTTGCCACTCCCGACCTTCCCTGCAGCTGGGTGCAGCCGTGCGACAAAATTCTGGCCAATGGCGCGCTGGCAGAACTTTCCGGAGCCCCCTCAAGAGCCAGCTGCAGTGTCCAGCACAGTGTCCGGCACAGGGAACGTGCCGGCTGCAGCGCGGTAACCGTGCAGTGCCAGGCGGGCGCGGGGCTCGTTGGGGCCCCGTAAATCATGTAAATGTCTGACCGCCGTGCTGCGCGCCTCGAACTCATAGAATAATACTGAACGTGAACTGTAGCTGGAAAAAAAAATGTCAGCAAGGAAAACAAAGTGGCCGAGCCACCTGGGAAAAGCTCGGCTTCTTGGCATTTCTTTCTTTCGTTTCCTGAACAGAGGCGTGACGGCCGGGGCCCTGGCACCCGTCTGAACCGTGAGGCGGCCTCGAGACAGGAAGCCATGTGCAAGGAGGCGCAGCAGGAGGTGCCTGGGTCCGAGGTGACCCTGACACCGGGACCTGCCCTGAGCGAGGAAAGAACTTCCAGGTCACCGAGGCCGCGCCTGAGGCTGGCGGTGTTTCTGGCGGCGGGTCAGCCAGTGCAATTCAGCACCAAGTGGGGGGCCTGGGAGAACCCGGCGAGGGGGAGACGGCTCCCTGCGGAGGCCTCCCCCGTCCCAGGGTGCTGGGGGGCGGGGGCCCAGGCCGGGCCCGCGGGGCACCCTGCACGGGAGGGCCGTGTCGTCCAGCGGCAGCGGCCGGGCGCCCCTGGGAAAGGTCAGCTGTGGGACACCCAAAGTGGCGGTTTATGAGGCACTGACGGGTTCAGTGTGTGCGGAGGGCGGGGGGGCCTGAGCCGAGACGGCCGTGGGAGGGGAGGCCGCGAGGCACGCAGGCCGGAAGCCGGCTCGGGCAACGGGCTCCGATGCCACCGGGACCGGCCGGCACCGTCCTCCGCGCCGGGCCCGCTGCAGCCTCCTGCCCCCAGCTCGCCCGTCTGGGCCCGTCCGGCCCCGGGCGCTCTGCTCCCAGCGTCCCCAGGCTCTCCCAGCCCTGCTCCCCTTGCCTGGGGGGGGCCCTTGGAGACCCCGCTTTCTGCTGCTCCTGCGGGGCCCCAGGTGTGGGGCGCACAACACACAGGCGTCCCCCCCCCCCAGGGTCTCCTCACTCAGTGCCAGGGTTGTGTTTACAAGAGTCGCATCGTGGTCTGCGCGGTGCTCAGTGAAGGAAATGTGTGACAGCCCCGTGAGTCCCGGGGCAGGGGAGGGCCGCGGGGGGCCAGGCGTGCGCCCCACCCGCACCGGCTCTGGCGGCCGTGGCGAGTGCGTCTCGGTAATGGCCCAGTGCTGGGTAACGGGGCGGCGGCCGCTGTGGCTGGGTCCGTGGGTGCTCCCCGACGTCGCCAGGAGAGCCTCCTGTGGCCCTTTTTTCTAGAAGATTGGTAGTTCCGGCTCCTGGGTGTAGCTGTGGGATCTCTCTTAACTTGGGGTGTCGCAAGGTAGGAGTGAGGGCCGGCCGGCCCCGCACCATTTTTGGAAGAGCACCGGGGTCTCGGCAGGAGTGGACTGACCGCGTCCGGACTCGGCCCGCGTCTGCAGCCCGGTCCCGTCCTGTCCCGCGGGGCCGCCGGCCGCCCGCCCTCCGGCCCTCGCCGCCGGGGTCACCGCGGCGTTACAGGAAGTCTTGGAATCAGATAGTGTCAGTGGGTCCAGCCCTTTCCCTTTCTTTCCAAAACTTTGGGCCACTCCAGACGTCCGCGTCGCCACAGGACCCGGCGCGCCTCGCGCACAGGCTGCCGGTGTTGCGATCGGCATTGCGCTCGGTCCCCGCACCAGCGCGGGGAGAATTCCCGCCTCCCAGAGCCCGTCTTGCGCCCGCTGTCGCGGTCCACGCCCCCCTGCCTGCCCCCGTGCCCCCCGGTCACCCCCGTGGAGGTCTTGCACGCATTTTGTCTGATTTAGCCCCAAGTGCTTTAATTTTGATGCTAATTTAAATAGATTTTAAAAAATTGTGCTCTGACCATTTACTTACCACTCAAGCGGTGAATGGGTTTCGAGTGTCCACCTCGCATCCGGTCCGTCGGCTGGTTCGGGCTTCGTGGATCCCTCCGTCTGTCAGTTATCTACTGCTGCGTAGCAAACGACCCCCAGCAGTTATTTGCTGATGGCAACAGCTGCTCGTGATCTCACACTCTCTCGGGGCCAGTGGCCCGTGTGTAGCTCAGTGAGGCCACTGGTCCAGGTCTCGTGGGGCTGTGGTCCAGCGGTCGGCTGGGCTGTGGGCTCACCTGATGGCTGCACTGCATGGGCATGGATCGGCTTGCGAACTCAGTCCCCTGGGCCTGTCCCCTGGGCCACCCCTGACAGGGCAGCTGTCCCTCCAGGTGAGTGATCCCAGAGCCGGTGGTGGGGAAGGGGAGCCCGGGATGGAAACCACGTCTCTACGGCCAAATCCCAGAAGTGACATCCCGTCTCTATTCCGCTCATTAGCAGTGAGCCCCTAGATCCAGCCCACATCAAAGGGTGACGTGACGGGAGTTCGGGGGCCATCTCAGCTCTCTGCCGGGTTGGGGTCTTCTGCATAAACAGCTATTTCATCCGTGAAGAAGCCCTAAGATTTGGAGACAGGATTATGACGTAATCGTCCTCCGTGGGGCTGCCCTCTGCCACACGTGAAGACCCCGAGAGGCATCCTCAAGCGTGAATGTGCTGAGGGCACCCCGCCAGGCCCCCTCCTGAGAGCTGAAGCAGAGCAGGAATGGTTCTAATCAGAGGAGCTGGTTCCAGTTCGTGTCAGCAATGCAGATACAACTGATGTTTAAATTTAAAAACACAGGATGCATGTTAACTTTTAAGACTAATAAGAAAACAATGAAAACGTAACTCTTAAGCCAATAAGAGAAGCCGGCTGGTGAGGAGGCATGAGAAACAGCGTGGAGGGGTGTTCAGGGCGTCACGACAATGAGGGTCGACCCGGGAAGCACCCCACGAAAGCAGAATGGCCGTGTCTGCCTCCGAAGCCGTGACCATCGGCTGCTGCCCAGGACGCAGCTGCGGCTGGCTGCGCGTGAGCTCGCGCACCTGCCCCCAGGCACCGCGCCCACGCCTGCGGCCGCCCTGGCTGCCCACTGCCTGTGTGTGGCCCTCCACCTGCCCACACACGGATGCTTGCGTCTGCCCCCTGCTGGGATCCTGACATTCACACCTAGAACGGAGCCAATAAAAGCTGTGTGAGCTTGCAGGTCTGAGCCACAGGGAAGTGCAGTACAAACTGTCCTCTGCCCGGGGAGTCCCCCTTCGCTGGTAGAGAGTCACCCCAAATGTAACAGCTTCAAACACGACGCTGATGATCTCACAGCGGCTAGGGGTCAGGGACGTGGGGGCCTCTGCTCCCACAAGGGCAGAGTCAAGCTGTCAGCCTGGCCGCGTCTGCTGGCGGCCGAGGGCTCTCCTGGGCCCGGGCTGGTGCCGGGGCGCCTTGGTCACAGCTGTCCCTGCCCATGGGGACCTCTCGCAGGCCAGACGCCGCAGCGCCCGCGCAGCCTCGATGTCAGGCGTCGCCCGTCCCCCTCCTCCCGCCGGGGGCGGCAGGTCTCCACGCCCCGCCGCACTCCCAGAGCCGAGTTCGGCTCCGTGTCCCACACAGAAGGGCGTCGACGTGTCTGTGGGTGCCCAGCAGTGCCCACGACTTCCCACCACGGCGGGAAAGTAAACGCATGTCCGTAAGAGCTGAAATCCACGAGATGAGAGGTCTCAGCTTTCGTGTGATGAACAGCAGAGCGTCAAAGTATTTTAAAGAAAAGCTGATGCCAGCAAAGAAAGTGGCCATCAGAACCCGGCGTCACGAGTGCCTCTGGGGCCGGGTCGAGCGTGCAAGAATCCACGTCTGTCCGCGTACAGGGTGCGCATGAAATGCCTCAGAGGCCGCTCACCACGGATATGCATGTGCGGCGAGCTTCACGCGCTACGACGAGAAGACCCTGATTTCACGTGTTCAAGGAACATTTATTAAAAAGGTTTGTCTAATGGCCCAGGAAGACAGCCTCGCTGGCTCCCCGGCGAGGCGTGACACCGTCCCTGCCTTGGCCGCAGAGCGGCCTCGCGGGATCGATGCGGACAGCTGACCGAGCACCCTCACCGCCCGTAGGAAGTTTAATCTTTCTTTCTTCCCTAAATAACCATTGATTCAAAGAGGAAACAAAAACTCGATCATTAAGGGCGATTTAGAAAATAGTGATTTTTGAGAATGTTGCACATCAAAACTCACGTGCTCTGGTGTTACATTTGAATGTTAAATTAAATTTAAAAAAGGAAATAAAAACTGCCTTTGAACCACCCCTCACAGATGCCCTCCCCACCGCTGGACCTGGGCTCCCACACTGCCGGGCACCCCGCATTGCCCGCTCCCCCACCGCCGGGCTCCCCGCATTGCCCAGCTCCCTCACTGCCGGGCACCCCGCATTGCTGGTCGCCCTGCTCTGCCCAGCCCTGCGGCCCCACCTGACGGCGGCTCGCGCCTCCGGCGCAGAGCGGATCGCGCTTGCGCTCAGCACGCCTTCGCCTCCCCGGGTGGGGCCGGGTCGTGCCTCCTGTGTTTGTTTTACATTGTTTCACATTGTTTCACCTCCTGTGTTTGTCTCGCGTCCTTTCGTTGTTTCGTTGTATCGCTGTAGCCTGCATCTGTTCCCCGCCCTTCCCTGGGATAGCAGGAGCCCCCAGACGACACTGTGGCCGCCTTGCGGCCGTGCGACCGGTTTTGGCCTCGGCTGTGGGTGTGTGTCAGGTGTGTGACGGGGAAGTGTGCCCCCGATGTTCCCCTCTTCCCGGGGCGAGGACTGGGGAGACCCCCGGCCCCGCAGCCCGAGCGGGCGGGGCTCGCCCGTGTCCCCAGGCCCGCTCGCCCGCACCGCCCCCTGGCGGGCGCTTCCTGCCCCTGCACACGCCGCTGGGCGCCTTCTCTGCGACGCGGCTTTCGAAACTGCTCAGCACTTTCTGTGCGCGTTTTGGTATTCCCGGCCGCTGTGTCTGCGAATTCCCCGACCCTCAGCTTTACCTGTAACCCACAGCGGCTGCTCCGGGCGCTCCCGAGGCCACCGGGACGTGTGCAGCATGGTGAAGATCACGCGTGCCCCTCGGTGGGCCGTGGCCCCTGGCCCTGTTTCAGCTCCGACTGTACACACCTGTCCTTTTAGCTGCATTTCTGTGCTTTTTCTTGGTGATTTCATGGTTTACAGCCCCAGAGCCCGGTCCCGAAGGTCGCCTGGTGTTCCCAGGTGCAGGAGGCTGGGACGTGCCTTTGGGAGAAAATGCGTGTGTCAGCCGAGCGTCCTCAGGCCGAGTGACAATGCTGCGGGCTGAGCCTGGAGTCCGCGAACCAGCAGCGTGCGTTAAAGTGTCTGTAAACAGGAGCGCTCATTCAACAGGCTCTGCGCAGCCACCGCCCAGCAGGCAGTGGCCAGGGGCTCGGGGACCCGGCCCCGCGTTCCTGCAGGAGCCGGGGGCAGCGTCCGCTCGCTCCGAGCTCAGTGACTTTACAGATACAACGACCTCGAATGGCGAGGACGGGCGTCCGTCAGCTCACGTCTGTGGCGTGGACCACACTGCCCTACTTTGTGGTTAACATCTGTCACGTGGCCGTCTCCCTCATCCCGTCCCCGGGTGGCAGGCCCCTGGGCGGCCCCCCAACTCCGCAGACGGTGCTGTGACCCCGCGGGCCCCGGGGCTAGGCGCACGCCGTTTCCCCAGGCCTCTGGGCTCTGTCGCACGTGGCCGTCGCCACGGCTTTGCCGGCAGTTGCTGACGATGGCCTGGCCCTCCGCGGTCCGCCGGCCACCGCGCAGGGCGGGGCGTCTGCCCTGCGTTAGTCTGGCTCCCATCAGCGTGAGCCAGCCCGACGCGGACCGCCTGCTCACTCCCTCTCCGGGGCTCCCACTTCCCCGCTTCGCCCGTCTCTAAGTGGCCGGAGGTGCAGATGCAGCCGCGTTTCTCCATGTGATGACTCAACCTCTCTCACTCTGGTTTGGGAAAGATAAACCAACAACCACGAACAGAGGCTGGGCTTCGCCGCACGCACTTCCTGCTTGTCGAGGTAATCGCGTGGTCTTTCTCTTTTAGGCTCTTGATGGGGCCGAATCACAAGACCGATTTTCTGTGACCTTCTTGGTTACCAGGTGCCATTCAGAGAACACTGTGGATTCAGTTAGAAGGATTTCATTAAAATGTGTGCACCTGCTTTTGTGATATATACAGAAGCGTGTGCACACACACACACACCTGTACATGCAGGCACCTCCACACACATGTACACGCACACACCTGTACACATACACACCTGTACACACACCTGTACACACACACCTGTATACATACACACCTGTACATACACACTTGTATACATACATACACATATACCTGTACATATACATGCCCACATCTGCATATACACATATCTACACACACACAGCTGTACCCACACACACCTGCACAGGTGCACACCTGTGCTTGCACACGCACCTGCGCGCGCACACACACCTGCACAGGTGCACACACCTGTGCACGTACACACACCTGCGCGCGCACACACCTGTGCTTGCATACACAGCTGTACCCACACATACCTGCACAGGGGCACACACCTGTGCATGTACACACACCTGTGCACACACGCACCTGCACAGGCGCACACCTGTGCTTGCACACACACCTGCGCACAGCTCGCCACGTGCAGACTCCCTCCGCGCCGTCCGCATGTGCTCCGTCTTGACGTCAGCGTCATCCCTGCCTGTGGACCGCGGTGGGACAGTCCCTCCTCTGCTTCCTGCCGCAGCTTGCTTGGGCGGCGAGCATGGTGAGCACGGGCCTGGGGTGTGAGGACTTGGGGGGCGTGGCTGAGACCAGCCGGGGCCGGGTGCGTGGGGTTGGGGTGCTGGCTGGACGTGGTGGGCAGTCTGGGCAGTCAAGCGTGGATAGCTGGGCAATGCGGGGCTGGGGGGCGGGAGGCCCTGGGGGGACACTGAGGCCCGAGTCTGCGGAGATGGCCGGGGACAGAGGCAAGGGGAGAGGATCACAGGGCAAGGCGCCCGGGTGTGAGTGACCGCGCTGCTCCAGACGGCGGGGACAGAGGGCCCCCGGGATTTGGAAGGTCGGAAGGCGTGGGCTCCAGATGGGATCGGGGAAGGGCTTGCGGACTGTAGGGCTGATGGGAGAGACCCCGAGTCATTGTGCCTTCCCGGCGGATGGTCCAGCCTCCAGATAAAAGTCTGGAGCCCTGTCCCCACCCGCCCACCCCTCCAGCCTCAGTTTCCCCATCCGATGTTCCCAGACACACCACCAGGTGGGACAAGGGTTCATGGCCCTCATTAGGGGACTCCACTGTTGCTGGCGGGCAGCAAACCCCCTCATGCCCAGACAGTCAGCTGAGTGCTGGGAACCCTTGAGGCTTGCCCATGGGCATGAACAGAGGCCCATGAGATGGACAGGCCCGAGAGAGCTTCTCACAGGGATGGTTCACCGAGAGGTGCCCGCTGGCCTGGAACCCCTCCTCTGACCCAAACGAGTGGAGACTGAGCTCATTCCTTGGGCTCAGCACTGGAGTCGCCTCCTCCAGGAAGCCTTCCTTGGTGCCCTGCTGGCGTGTCTAAGGACTTGGAGGTTCTGGAGCCGGGTGGGCTCGTCTAGGACAGGCTGGTCTGCTGGAGGGAGGGGCCGCAGGGAGAAGGAGGGCCCCGTGTGCAGGTCCCACCCGGCATGGGAGGTTGGGGCCACGGCACCTCCTTGGGGGACCTCTGGCATCCCCAGGGTGCCCAGGCTGGGAGCGCTGGAGTCCGCAGTGCTGAGAAGGTGCTGTGCCGAGGCCACGCCGGCTGGTGCGAGGTGAGCAGGCGTGCGCCCGCGTGCGCACCGTGCAGTAGGCTGGCGAGCTCGCGTGGGTGCGTTCCTGTGTCCGCACGGCTGTGCACATACGTGTTCTGTTCCGGCCACCCGCCTTGTATGTGCTTCGTGCGTGTGTTGCACGACAGCATGTGTGCGTGTGCGTACCACGTGCTCATGTGTGTGAGCTGTACACGTGAGTGTGTGAGCACACATCTAGGCATATGCTTGAGTGGCTTGCTTGTGCCCACGTTTGTGCAGGTGTGTACATGTGTGCATGTATGAACCTACCATGTGTGCATGCTTGTTCATGCACTCACACCTGTACTAATACATGCTTGTGCACACATGAGGGTCACTTGAGCACACTCGGAACATGTGTGGGCTTGTGTATGTTTGCATGTGTGCACACGCAGGGCTGTGTGGGAGTGTGCGTGCATGTGTACGTGTGGCATGCGTGTGGCACATGTGAACATGTGTTTGTGGGCCTGTGCATGAGCGTCGGGGCGCGGCGCACACACGGGGACCTGGTGGCACCTGGGCTTTACCTCGCCCGGCCGCTCGTGGCTCCTCGGGAGGGTCCTCGTAGTGGGACCCACGTGGCCTTAACCTTCAGCGGGCGGTGCCATCAGAGGCCCTCACGCGACCTAGTGTAAATACAGCAATCCGCACTTCGGATAAATACCAGATGCATCAAAAGATTTAAGGCACCTGTTGTGTATTTAAAAGAATTATATCTTGTTTATGGTTCTGTGTAAAACGCACAGCTGATTTATATGGTGGCTGGCCCACCGCGGAGGAAATCTCATTTCAATCATAAATGGCAGGGTTTGATTTAAGAATTCATTCTTTAATGGGTCTGCAATGTTCAAATTTAAACCCATTCAATTCATCAGCCAAATATTCAATATGGGGCGCAGGGAACTCATTTAGGCAAACAGAGACTTTAATATAAATTTTCCGGGAGATTTCTCCATCGATCCCGCAGTTTAGTGCAAAATGATTTGTGCGATACATTCTCGGGGATCAATGCCGCCGGTCAATGGCCCCTATAAAGCCGCCGGCCCCGCCCGACGCGGGTCAAGGAACTCGGCTCCGGGAGCTGCGGGGCCAGAGCCGCCGCCCGGCATGTGCCGGCCGCTGCGTGCTGCCCACGCCGAGAACCTGGGGCCGACCGGGGCGGTGGGGCCCTCGGCGTCCACGGAGGACGGGACGCGGACTCGAGAGCCAGGCCTCTGCCGCCGACACATGGTGCTGCCGGCGTGGGCACTGCCCCCCGGGGCCTCGGCGCCCAGTGGTGTCAGGGCTCAGTGGGGACACAGGAGACGGTGTTCAGCCAGGGATGCTGCCTGGCCCCAGGAGACGCCAGCAGCCAGGGCCAGCAGGGCACGGCCCTGGGGGCAAGCGAGTGGGCCCTGGGGACCGGGCCACAGCGGCCCCCGTGGCCCCAGTGGCCCTGTTTCCAGGGACAGACGGAGGTGGGGGGTACACTGACCACCGCCATCAAGGCACCAGATGGGGGTGGCCTGGCCTGGGGTCGGCCGATGAGAGGGCCTCTGGGGCTGCAGGGCCCGGAACCCCACAGTCCCCACACGCTGGCCCAGGCCGAACAACAGGAGTGGAGGGGGTGCTGCTGCCTGAGCCAGGGCAGTGATGTCGGCCTCTGCCGCGCACCCCCAGAGGGCCAGTGGCACAGCAGGCGCACGGCGGGGGGCTGGCCGGCCCCGCGGGCTGGCGGGCGTCCTGGCAGGGCAGGGGGCCAGTGCGGTGAGGCCCCGGCCCTGACGCCGGTGAGGGAGGTCGAGTGAGCTCGTGGGGGCTCAGCAGCGAGGGCCGGGCGTCGCGGGTGGCTGCAGGCTCAGTGGCTCCAGTGAAGGCCTGGGGCAGGTGCGGAGCTGGGTTGCCCGTGAGAGCTGAGGGGGCAGCCTATGGGGACCCAGGACATGGACCTGGCCCACTGGGGCTGATGGCATGGGAGCCTCCTGGGGTGGGTGGGCCCTGGGCAGACCCTGTGAGGACCCTGGGGTGGAGGCCTCCTGTCACTAAGGGTATGGAGGGCCGGACAGCCGCTTCTCGCCGAGATGCAAAGGGCGCTTAGAAGTGGTGGGCCCAAGGTCAAGAGCCAGGGTCCACGGCCCTGCGGCCAGTGCGAGGCGAGGCGGGGTCAGGTCAGCGGGCGCCCTTCCCCCGTCCCCCCGTCCCCCGCCCCCCGTCCCCATGTCCGAGCAGGCCAGCGTCCCGGCCTTGTCTGGGTGCACAGGGACGGTCTGGGCAGGAAAAGCAGAGTCATATTGATTTCATTTCCAAATTATTAATCAGCTCCACACTCCACAGAGAGATTGTGCCGTTCGGCTTGGGCAGCTGCAAATGCTCCCCTCGGGCCAGGCGCGGGCGCCGAGGGCGGGGGCCTTCTCTCCGGCAGGGAGGGTGCTAGCTGGGCCTGGGCGACTCGGTCCCCGTGGCTGCCTCCCACGGGTCGCCCGGGTCTCACGCCCCGAGGTGCCGGCGGTCACTCCTGATGGACGGTGTAGGCCTCACACCCCTGACGGGTCCAAAACCCGGGCACAGACGGCTGGACCTGATGTGGCTGCCCAGGGCACTCTCTGTCACGGCCAGACCCAAGTGAGGCCCCGACCGCCAGGCGAGGCCACGGCCAAGAAGCCCGGTGCACACAGGCTGGCGGGTGCCGGGGAATGGCAGCCGCGTGCTCTCGGGGAACGCAGGACGGGGCAGCCGCTGCGGGCCTCTCAAACAGTTAAACACGGACGGCCCCGCGCCCCACTTCCGGCGCTCACCACGGGAGCGAGCGCGGGGGCTCGGAGAGCGGGCTGCACGCCGTGCGCACGGCAGCACGGATGCGCGAGGGTGAGCCAGGCGGGGGAAGGCGACTCGGCCTCAGAGAGGAGGGGACCCTGGGGCGCCGGCGACGTGGTCAGGCCTGGGGGACACCGGCCCCGGGCAGGAAGCCGGCCACGCAGGACGAGCGCTGCGGGAGCCGCTCGCGGTCGTCGCGGCCAGTCGGTCTGGGGAGATGGCGGCGTGGCTGACTGTACACGACGCCACAGAACTGCAGTTAAAAGCAGTTACGATGGTGAGTTTTGTGTTCTGTGTGTTTGCCACAATGAAAAAGAAATGACCAGGTTTGCCGAAAGCCACCGATCGTGCAGTTGAAAGGGGCGAATCGCCTGGTGTCGAGTCGGTCTCAGCTCCGCCGTCGACACCGGTCTGTCGTGCACGTGACAGGGGCCCAGACCCGGTGCAGAGCCACCAGCCGCCCGGCCAGCCTGTCCCCACCCTGCGTGTCTGTGAGCGTGAGGCGGTGGCGTGTGCCGGGCGTTGGCGGTCGTCAGCGCAACGGATGGCAGACTGCCCGGGAGTGCGTGTGGACGGGCCATGGGGAGCCGGGGGCCTGGTGTCCACACACACAGGAGAGGTCCCGCGAGGAGGGAGCCTGAGGCGGGGGAGAGGTGGGCGCAGCCCGAGGGGGCACAGGGGTAGGAGACGCTGGTGGGTGGACGGGGCAGGGGGACGGGGCAGGGGGACGGGGCAGGGGGACGGGGCCAGGGGGACGGGGCCAGGGGGACGGGCCAGGGGGACGGGGGCCAGGGGGACGGGGCAGGGGGACGGGGCAGGGGGACGGGGGCCAGGGGGACGGGGCAGGGGGACGGGGGCCAGGGGGACGGGGCCAGGGGGACGGGGCCAGGGGGACGGGGCCAGGGGGACGGGGCCAGGGGGACGGGCGGGGACGGGGGCCAGGGGGACGGGGCAGGGGGACGGGCCAGGGGGACGGGGGACAGTGGGACGGGGGCCAGGGGGACGGGGGACAGGGGACGGGGCCAGGGGACGGGTGCCAGGGGGACGGGGCCAGTGGGAGGGACGGGGCATGGGGGGGACGGGGCCAGGGGGGACGGGGCCAGGAGGGACGGGGCGGGGACGGGGCCAGGGGACGGGGGCCAGGGGGACGGGGCCAGGGGGACGGGGCCAGGGGGACGGGGCCAGGGGGACGGGGAAGGGGGACGGGGCCAGGGGGACGGGGCCAGGGGGACGGGGCCAGGGGGACGGGGCCAGGGGGACGGGCCAGGGGGACGGGGTCGAGGTCGGGAGCTGAGAATGTAGCTTGGGAATGAGGACAGCTCATCTGGCTGCGAGGAGGTAGAGTGAGGGGGGCCGCTGCAGCGTGGGGAGCCGTGTGGGGTGCAGTGTGGGGTGCCACCAGCTGGCCCAGGTCTGGCCCCGGGGGTCCCCAGGATCTGCGGGCGGTGGTCCCAGGTTTGCAATCCTGGCTGCCGCCCTTGCCCACAGTGAGACCCCCCCTTGTACGAGTGCCTCTGTGGTGGGGCCCGTCCCTGGAGAGGACCCCGAGGGGTGCTGGGCCAGACGTGGGCCCTGAGGGGCAGGGGCTGAGCAGAGGGCCCACAGGCCCAGGGACATGATAGGCCCTCACTGGGTGGGCCCGTCTCAGTCCAGCAGCTTGGGTGGGAGGGCCGTGGGGGCCCCCATGGAGTCCTGCCTGCTTGAGGGGTTGGGGCCCTCTTGGTGGGGCTGTCAGACCTGGGGGGGCCAGTCAGGGCCAGCTCCCCAGGGCAGGGGCCTCATCTGCAGGAGCTAGGGGTCTGGGAGGAGGGGTGCAGTGGGGGGCGAGGGACCGGGCCTCCAGGGGAGCTAATGGCTGTAGGGGCGAGACTCGCGTCACGTGAAGGAGGGAGGGGCTCCGTTGTGGCCGCCAAGTCTGGAGCTCAGGGGCCCCGGGACGTGGTGGGGGCTGCCTGCGCCAGAGGAAGCCAGACTGGGCCCCTCTGCGGCCAGGTTCGGACTGGTTCGTGCAGGCGGCAGAGCCCAGATGACAGCCTGCTCAGCTCGGCCTTGGCCCTCGCCTCTGCGACCAGGGCGCCTGGCCTCTGGGAGCCCTTTGCTCACCGGCAGAGACGCTGGGCTTTCTTTCGGGTCTCTGTGGCAGGCCCGGAGGGTGCTGGTGGGCGGCAGGTCTGGGCTCGAGACCTCAGCCCGATGCTGTCCACGCAGCCCTCACCGCGGCCACACACCTGCAGGCTGCTGTCGCTGTGTCATACGAGGAAACTGAGGCACGGGGAGGCTTCTCGCTGGCCAGTTCCCCCAGCAAATCCTCACGGAGCTGGGCTGCAAATCGGGCACCAGGCTCCGGCACTGGGCTCCGCAGCCACTGCCCGCGAGCCCGGCCGGTAAGGGAGAGCTGGCCCCGGGGAGCTGGGCACACTGGCGGGAAGTCACCGCGAGGACTTGCAGCTGGACCTTGTCCGAGCCTCCCTCTGGGCCTGTGTCCTCAGGCTGGTGTCCCCCAGCGTCTCCTGGCAGCCCAGCCGCAGGGCACCCAGAGGGGAGGGGCAGAGCCGCGGCCCCGAAATAAATCTCTCTCCCCCCGCCCCCTTCCCTCAGCGAAGCGAGTCAATTTTTTCAAACTACATTTGCTGTCTTATTGTTTATTTTCGGGCAGCAGCAGCAATTTTCGATGCCCACCTCAGATACGGCGCGGGTCACCTGTCATTCCGGAGAGGTCAGCGATTCATTTAAAGCTCCATCATTCTCCACATAAGCAGGCAAAGGCCGTTTCGCAGGCTTCGTGGCCGAGCCCCCGCCTGCTGCCTGCTTCTGGCCCTGAGAATTGACAGCAGGCCCGCACCCCATGGTGGGTCCGCCCAGGCCCCCACCTCCCCTCCGCAGGACAGACCTTCATTTAGAGGCCATTCCCTGCTGGCTCTTAGGACGGAATTATCCAATTACACCCCCTGCCCTGCGTCCGGCCCCCAAGCCTGGGCCCAGAACACCGGTGAGAGCTCTCCTGGGATCCGCCCCCAAGGGCTCACTCAGCTCCCCAAGGGCTCAGCAGTGGGGAGGGCAGACCTCCAGGTGCAAGTGACCTTGCTGGTGGCTGCACCTGTGGCCCTTGGCCTGGGCCCAAGCAGGGACCAGCCTGTCATCACGAAGCTGCCACTCAGAGGGCCAGGCACCTCCCAGCAGTCCTCATGCCAGGTGCACACGGGCCGGAGCCCCCGCCCCGCCCCGGCCCCGCCCCTGGCCGGAGCCCCTGCCCCGCCCCCGGCCAGAGGCCCTGGCTCCGGCCCCACCGCACCTCTGCTCCGCCCCTGCCCCACCCCGGTCCTGACCACCCCCCGCCCCGCCCCGGCCAGAGCCCCACCCCCCAGCCCTGGCCTTGGTCCCGGCCCCGCCCCGGCCCCGGCCCCGCCCCCCCGACTGCCTGGTCCTCTGCGTGAGCGCGCTCAAGCCTGGGCAGCAGCGGCTGGAAGGTGTCTGCAGAGTGTGTGCGCGCGCGCGCGCGCATGGGCGGCTGAGGGTCTGGGCGGAACGAGCTGCCTCCTGGGCCCACTGTGGGGGAGGGAAGGGGTGCGTGCTGTGGGCGCCGTGTCTGTCTCTGGTGTGCGGGCGGTGTGGCCTCCTACCGGGCCAAGCTGTGTTCCTGCAGGGGGCGGGGGTGAGGAGGCCAGAGGCGCCTTTCTGTTAAATCCCCTGCCGTTTGCCCGGTGATTTTTCATTCAGAGCCTCTCGGCGCAGGCGCAGGCGCAGGCCCGGGCTGGCAGCCGCACCGCTGTCCGGCCTGGGTGGGGCCCCGCCTGCCTGCCGCCGGCTCTGTCCCTGCCACTGAGGCTGCTGCGCTGGCCTTCCTGCCTCGTGTCCGAGCCTGCGAGACGTGGGACTTCTCATCAGTGTCCCTCTGGCCCGGCTCTGTAGGACCCGGGGTCAGGCCTATGACCCCCACCCCACCCTGGCTCCCACCACCCCTCCTTCCTGCTGTGGGGTCCGGCTGGCCTTTCCTCCCACCTGCCTCACCGGCCAGGGGGCCCCTTCCCACACGGTAGTGTCTGAGCCACCCCTGGGTGCGCCAATCGTCCCTGCCAGTCTCTGTGCTGCCCTGGAGCTCAGGTGCCCCCCCCACCGCCCCCCATAGACTGGGAGCAGAGGGCGGCAAGGCCAGGTGCTGTGAGGAGGGCAGGGGCCACTCCCAGCGATGGCCACATGGAGCCAGCTCCCAGCAGGGGTAGGCGCCGAGCAGCACTGAGACCCCAGGGGGAGAATGAGCCGGTGGGGAGAAGGCCTCTGCCCTGGGGGACCAGGAACCCCGCCTCCTCTGAACCCAGGGCCCCTCCCCAGGCTCCCCACCTTCGCCCAGCCTCTCCCCGCCTGCTGTTCCCCGCCTGCTGTTCCCGGCCAACCCCATGGCCAACCCTGCGCAGTGAGCACCGTTCTGCCCCGACCCTGCACCTGCCCCCCCCCCCCCCGGAACTGCCTCACGACACCACCCTCACCTGCACGGACAGGTAACAGGTGTGGAAGGCAGATCAGTGGCAGGGCTGGGCCTGGCGGCCTCACCTCGGGGTCACTGCTATCCCTCCTGGGGTCCCATTCAGTGTGTCACCCTCTTAACACTTTCTGAGTCCATGCCCCCCCACCCCCGCCTAAGCTGCCTCTCAGAGCAGAGGAGGCAGGGGCCGCTCACAACCAGCATTCCCCTCCTGCCCCCCCTCCTGGGCCGCCTCAGGGACAGGGCCCCCCCCCAGACCCCACGGGACACCCGCAGAGCCAGCCAGTTCCCCAGGGACTGAGGTACTTGTTGCCTGTCCTTGGAGCCATCAGAGCACCCCAGCTCCACCCGGGTTCTGCTCCCAGCTGAGCGCCAGGCAGGGTCTGGGAGGGGCTGCCTGTGCCCTGAGCACCTCATCCAAGGGATGGTGACAGAGGCCGCCAGGCGAGGGAGGGGTGGGGGAAACGGGACAGTGCCGAGAGCAGGCAGCCCTGCGCGCTCGCCGCAGAGGAGAAGGAAAGATAAGTGATGGGTAGTATTTTAAGGCATATTAACCCAATTACAAGTATATTTTTACTATCGTGGCTCCAACATTTATCACGCGGCGTTTATTAGCCCCCGGAGCTGGGCTGTGTCAGATGAAGGCTGTGGAACAGGAGCATTTCATTACGCTCTGCCCGCGCCAGGCACTCCAGCCTGCGACTCTTAAACCGCTTGATTTTATCAAAATCTTCGGAAATTGAAGCAATCACTAAAAGGTGTCGGGGAATTAAAATGTTCTGTCTCTGTGAAAGAGATACACTTCTTGTAACATATATCAGCCGCTCTTTTTTTAAAGACACATTACTATGCAGAGAAAAGGCATCAAATGTGGGGGGGGGGGGCCGTTCCGGAAGGGTCCGGCAACAGCAATTCTTCACGCTTAAAAATTGTGTCTGAGGGACGTGCCGCCCGCGAGGGGTCTGCCTGGCGCCTCTCTCTCCTCTCTCTGTGTTTTTCCCGTTTTCTTCTTCACCCCCGTGGTTGGGGGGTTGCGCCCCCCATCAGCCCTGAGGAAGTGAACTCCTAGCCGCAGGACGGGAGTGGGGAGCGGGGCCCCTGCCTGAACCCCTCCTGCTCCCCTCCGTGCCCGGGAAGCTGGTGGGAAATGCAGAAGTGCTTAGAATCTGCCCCAAATTTCTCAAATGCTCAAATGCAGCCACCACCGTGGGTCCCATGTTTCCGCTGAGATTCGTGGGCGCCGGGTGACAGTCACAGCACGAATCTGGGGGTGGTGCTGCTCCCCACTGATCCTGAGCTTAAGGGAGAGCTGTTTGCCTCTCGGCCTCATTACCCAGCTGTCTCAGGACATGATGACCCGGAGCGGGGCCCTCGCCCGCCGCGAAGGGATTCTGGCCACCAGATCCACAAGGTCCCCAGTTTGGTTGGAGACAGCTGGCCGTGCACTGCCTGGTGCTGTTCTAAAGCCCGGGGGTTGTGGGGGCGACATTGGGGTCTCCGCCCAGGTTTGTGCAGACTCGGCTGCTCCCTTCAAACCTGCCTGGCGCCAGGAGGCCGCCCAAGTGTGGCCAGTGCCGAGGCCCATGTGGTCAGCACCAGGTCAGCCTGCCCTGCGGAGAGTCTGCCTGGCCTCGGGGACCCAGTCCTCTCAGCGGGGGCTCGTGGAGGGGCTGGTGTGGGGCACACAGGCCAGGGGGTGTGCTGCGGGAGATGCCGGCAAAGGACCCTCACTGCAGTGGCCTGGGTCAGCCAGGCCGGGGTCTGCGGCAAAACGGGGTGAGGCTTTTAGGACCCCGCACGCCTTGAGGCAGGGGCGGGGAGACACCGTGGGGTGTGAGGGAGGGGAAGTGAGCGGCCAGGGCGGATGTCACCGCTGGGGGCGTTGCGCTGAAGGGTGTCCATGCGGCAGGCTTTGGGGCACCCGCTCTGCACCAGGCCTGGGCAGGGCTGGCCCCCCTCTGAGCCTCGTTAAGCTGGGTGACAGCCATGCTGACGGACACCGTGGTCATGCTGGACGGAGCACCAGCAGAGGGCCGAGCTCCGCTCAGGGGAGGCTCCCAGCAAGAGGCCTCTCTGCCACCCCTCCCACACCCCCCACCCCCGTCTCGTTAGAGAAGCGTGACTTCAGCTGCAACGCGGCAGAGCGCTGGAAGCGGCTCGGCTGGGCTGCCCCGCTGTGGGGGAGGCCGGACACCGGACACCCCAGCAGGGGAGACGCCCAGCGAGCAGGGCCCGCTGGGACGAAGCTCTCCGGGGACCGCGGCGGAGCCAGTCCCCAAGGCACACGCGCACGAGTTCCCCGCGCCGCCTCGTGGCGGGCCTGGCGATGGGCGGCAGCCGGCCGTTCCCGCTCGGCGGCGTCCCCAGCTATGACGCGGCATTCGCCGGGGACAGTGGCACAGGTACACCGAGTCCCTTTGTGTAGCGTCTAGTAACTCCACGAGAGGCTCTAATTTTCTGAGAGTTAAACGTGATTAAAAACAAGTTCTTGTGAAAAACACGTCGTGTGGCAATAGGAGCCGCACATTCGAACGTGGAGTCACGCCGAGGAAGGAGCCGGCCCCGCTCCGGCCCCGGCAGCCCCCCCGCCACGCCGTGTGAGGCCCCGGGGTCCACGAGCTCCCAGCCGGCTCGGGATGCTGCACGCAGAGGGCGGGCGGGCTCGAGGCTGCGGGCCCTGCCTCGGCCCACGGCGCGGGCACGTCTGGGCTCCTCACACCCCGCCCCACTGGCGTCTGAGCCTCACGTGAGTGGGGCTCCTTGGCCCCCTCCCCGGATGGTGCCGGCTATGGGTCGAGACCCTGCAGAGGCTGGGAGCGGGCGCTGGGCTACCCCACCCCGCCCCCCAGGGCACGCAGGGCCTGGCCGTGGCCCGATGGGCTCGCGGGGCAGGGCAGGGGGTGGGCCAGGCCCCATGGGGTTGTGGGGAGCATGGGGCCCACTCTGGCCCTGGGCTGTGGGCTTGGCCACGGCCCTCACCGAATGGCCCAAGCCCCTGGGATGTGGCTCAGGGGTGCTTCTGTGGTGTGGCCTGAGGATGGCCCAGGGTGTCCTCGAGCCGTGGGTGCTCTCCATCCCCTCGTCCCTCTGTCACTGTGTGTGCCTTGAACCTGGCTTAGGGGCCGGGACCCCATGTGCCACATCACCAGGGACAGGTAAAGGAGAGGCAAGACAGCCACCCTCTCCTACCCTCCATTGAGCTCGGCCTGGCTTGACAGTGACCCGAGGGCCACACCCAGTCCTGTGGGCCCCCCACTCAGCTTGTGGTGGCCTGGAGGAGCAGCTTGGCCTCGGGGATGGGGCTCTCCTCTGACAGGTCGAGGGAGAGGAGGAGACAGAGGGCCTGAGTGGACCGCAGAGGGCCTCGCAGCTCCTGCCGGGCTGGCTGGGTTGGGCGGGAGCTGGGCTGGCTCCTGGGTGAGGGGTGAACTCCAGGCCTGGGCCCCTGTGGCATCGGGAAGAGCCGGCGCCGGGCGGGGTCTCCTCAGGTGCCACTACCGTCTATCAGCGGGCCACATCCCCAGACCCTGCTGGCTCCTCCCACCCCGACGGCCCCTGAACTGTCTGTGGGCTCCGTGGTGCCTCAGCACAACGGGGGTGGGGGGGGGGTGCTGTGCGTGGGGTGGGGGGGGGGTGCTGTGCGCGGAGGGAGCTCCAGCAGTGACCGGCCCCAGCAGGCACAGACCTGCTGTCCTGTGCCTGGTGGCCGTGAGCCCGCTCCCCGCCGCGCGCCCCTCCCCAGCCTCCAGCAGCAAGAGGCCGGCATCCTGCCCTCTCTCCACGAGCCCCAGCGTCTCCTTGTCCGTCTGCCCTCTGACGCCCATGGGTGCCGGGTTCTGTGGCCGCCAGCACTTTTGGCTTGGCGGTTCCCGAGAATGAGCCCTGTCTTCCCCCCCACCCCTCTCAGGGTGAGGCCTGGTGGCGAGGCTCCCTGGGGTGGCTGGCAGGGGAGGGAGGCGCCTTCTCTGCACAGCCAGGGTCCTGCTCCTGCCCGTGGTGGCTGCTCATGAGGAGACAGGACCTAACGCCTGGGAAACTGGGACGTCACAGATCCACGTCACTGGAAGGAAAAAGAGAAAAGGACCCAGAGTAACAATTACCGTCATGTAGTAACTGCCTCCCCGACCCTGGGGCCTCCCACGCACCCCAGGCGCCCCCTGGCGGGCGGTGCTGCAATCAGCCTTCTCGAGTTCGAAACCGGAGCCGCGGGCGGCCCCGGCCCGGCCGGCAGCGCGCAGGCAGCCTGGGGCATGGGCTGGTTCCTCCCCTTCGTTCTCCCACCCCACCCCATCTGTCTGCCGCTCCAGGCAGGTGGGCCTCCCATCACTTCCTCCAGGAAGCCTTCCAGGCTGTGCCGCATGTTGTAAGCACCTGTGTTTGTTCACCCCGCCTCTGGAGCCTTGCGCCGGGAGCCCCCGGAGGCAGGGCCACCGCTGGTCCCCAAGTGCCCAGCTGCTTCGCCAAGGCCCAAGGGAACAAGGGAATCTGCACTGGGAAGGGCTTGGGGACAGTGGAGGGGCCGCTTGCCAGGTCTGCTCTGTGCGGGGCGTGGGGGAGCCGAGGCGCCCCTCCCTGCGGCCGGCGCCCCCACTCCCACTCCGGGCCCCTCGGGAGGGCGGTGCGATCCGCAGCCCGGCGCCGTCCGCCCGTAATTTCAGTGCCGCGAGGCCGTATCTCCTGCTTGTTGGTGTCGCAGACTTTGCCACGCGGGGTCAAGAGTTATCCTGCACCGTCTTTTGTGTTCTAAATTTAATTGTTGCACTCCTTTTCTCCCTTAAAAAGATCAGTAAAAACTGTTAATTTGATCAATACTTAATTTTTTCACCCGGAGCGCGTTTCTTCTGCTGGCCCGTGATAAGCAGGCGGCGGGGCAGAGGGACAAGTAAATTGTCAGGAGTTGTCCCCTCTCCCGCGGCCACTCCACCACTTAGAGCCGTGTAATTTATACCCTGGCAGTCGCTCCGCAATTACCCTGTCTATTGCTGTCGACAGTATCGCACTATCTTTTAAATAGATCCGGCTCGGCTGGTCCAGACGAGCCAGCAGGACAAATGACGCCATCCCTCATCCCGCGGGCCCTAAAGAGATAAGTCCCTTAAAGAGGGGCCCATTTATCAGCTGGTACACGCCGGGCACTTACAAGCCTACCTCTTTGTTTGCGCTCTTTTCAGATTTCCAGAGCTATTGATCCACCCATGGGGGCGCCAGGCCGGGCGGGGGTTTGGGGGGAAACGCTGAGGGTCCCCGCAGAGAGGCCGGGGAGGGGTCGAGATGGCCCGGCCATCGCCAGGCCTGGCCTGGTGAACTCAGGCAAGCGAGGAGGTGCGTGCGTGCGCTCGCTGCCCCTCAGAACTCAAGTTGCAAAGTGGCCGCCACCCCAGGACACCACGAGGCCTGTGCGGGGCTGAGAGGGGCTCACCAGGGCGGGCCTGACGCCACTGGACCGCCACCTGGCATCTGCTCCTCTGCTCGCTGCCATCTGCGCCCGGGTAAAAGGACACCTCTGTCCGCTCGTGCTGCCAACGCCTCCGCCTCCGCCTCTGCCTCCACAGTGTCAGCTCCAGGACGGGCCCAGGCGTGCGTGCGGCAGCTGATGGGGTCTACAGCGGGAGACTGTCGGGACTGCATGAAGCCGGGGACAGGCGTGGCCGGGGCTGCAGGGGGCGTGGCTGGGCTGCTGAGGGGCGTGGCTGGAGCTGCTGAGAGGGTGTGACCGGGCTGCAGGGGGCGTGGCTGGGGCTGCTGAGGGGGCGTGGCTGGGGCTGCTGAGGGGGCGTGACTGGGCTGCCGAGGGGCGTGGCTGGGCCCCAGGGGGCGTGGCTGGGCCCCAGGCCAACTGAGTTGAGTGGAAGCTGTGGCCACGCGCAGGCGGTGGGGAGCCCGCAGAGCGGTGTCTTGGGGCACACCGCAGGCCCGCCCACACCTCTGTCACCATCGGCGGCTCCAGAGGCGGGAAGGAATGGGGTGTGCTGCCTGCGGTGCTGTGCGATGAGGTGCGAACGGAGACAGGAGGCGTGTGGGGTTCCTGGGCGCCTCGGGGAGGTGGTGGTGACACCAGGGCCCAGGGGAACATCCTGGGAGCAGAGACCAAACCCAGGACCAACCTCACACTGACACGCTTCCCGTCGGCCTTCCTTCTGTCCCTGTCCCTTCCTCACGCTCGGCGGCCAGAGCCCCCCGCCCCCCCAAAGCACCTGACCTCGGCCCTCGGCAAAGGCAGGTGGGGCGCTTCCCAGGGGGCTCCCGCCTCAGGCGTCTCTACAGCAGGCCTCTCCTCACTCTGGGCCCCCGTTGCCTGTGGCCGGTGCCACCCACCCCTGACCCCGTGGCTTCCAGGCTCTCTGCGTCTTGCGTCCTGGCCTGGCGTGGAGAGTGGGAGCTGGGCCCGGGGTGTGGGAACGTGTGGGCCACTGCTGGCTCACAGAAGGAATGGGGTCAGGTATGGAGCAAGGGGGAGCAGATGCCGTGGTGGGGGGCTGTCACGGCCACTGGCTCTTCCCAGTGGCCTCTGTGCCCTCCCAGGACCCACTCCTGAGTGCTGAGGGGGTGGCAGTCCCCCTTCAGGCAGGCCTGCTCCACTCAGCCTGGGCATCCGGCAGTGAGGCCCTTTCCCCCAGCAAATTTGGGGGTGACCTGGTGGTCTCCCGACAGGAGCCCACCATGCTGGACACGTCTCGTGGGTGACACACAGGCCCCGGGGCGCGGCTGCCTCCGAGACTTCATTCCGTGTCCACGGGGATGGATGGGCGCGCAGTGCCGGCCATGGCTGATGGGGCGATACCTCGCAGGTCATCGGTTTGGTCTTAATTTAGAAAACCTTCACGAGATGATTACGCTCCACTTTTTTCCCTGTAGTGTTCGACGGCATGGGGGTGCTCAGGGCCCAGCCTCCCCGTTTATCTTCCTCAGAGAGCTGTATTAACACGTGGGCACAGCAGCCCAGTCCGAATCCACAGGGACAAATAGAAAGGATCTTCGCAGCATCTCCTTTTAAAAATAGCATCCATTTGTCATCCAGCCGGTGGTGCTGGGCTCACGCCTGTGGTCAGGGGCTGCTGACGGCTTTGGTCTTAAATATCTGCCCCGCATTTAACTCTCTTTCTAGTCAGTCTCCTCTTCCTACCCTGTGCCCCAGATGGACACTCTGGGCATCTGTGCTGGCTGCCCGGTGAGGCCGGGAGCGGGGCCAGAAGCTCTTGGCGGAGAAGCCCTGCTTGTGAGCCACGGTGGGCCCTGAGGGCAAGCCCTCTGTGAAGTCCTGACCCAGGGGCTGCGGTCCCTTCCGCTGCCGAGACTCCTCCCTGGCCACCTCTGCAGGGACTCACATCCTTGCCTCCAGGGACTCCCGGGCCCCTGAATGGACTCTGAACCCACACCTGGAAGGGGCTGCAGGTGGGGTACGGTCTCAGGGCGGGCTGTGTCCAGACCAAATGGGGACCTACCCCCTCGCTCATTCACTCACACTGTCAGGACTGAGGTCTTGCTGTGCAGGTGGGCGCTGTGCCGCAGGTGCTGTGTAAACAAGGCTGACCACTACCCTGTCCTCGCAGAGCTCACCACGCCCGGCTGGCACCCTCTGCGGGAACATGGTCATCGGGGACGTGCTCTCTCCACGCCACTCCCGGCAACTCGGATGGTCGGGTTTTCTAGGTAAATGGAAGACCCTGGAGTGCAGAGGCCACCATGCGTCCAGCCTGAGTGAAGGGGAGCCCCTGCAGCCCAGGGGAAGACGGGCACGGCCTTTGCAACCCGGAGAAGCAGAAAAAAGAAAAAGAAAAAAGGAATGAACCAAGTGTAGAAATCAGAAACACGAGATGACATAAATCGACTTTAACGGAACGAGTGCAATAAATGTAAATGAGTCAGACGCAATGACCTGAGATCAGAGACTCACGGGCTGGATGAGAAATAAGGTGCTGCGTGCGTTGCTTGTAGGAGGAATGTTTTAAAGGAAAGGGCGCAGAAAGGTTGAAAACCAAGGGGTGGAAAAGGATTCGCCAGGCAGATAAGCACCGAAAGGAAAGTGGAGTTGTAATTCTGTGTCAGACAAAATAGAATTATGGTCGGAAAGTTTAAGGGACAAAGAGTATTAGACATTGTTTCAAAGGAACACTAGCTCAGGAAGATGTAACGATCATAAATATACCTGCGTCAAATAGCAGAGGCTTAAGATACATGAAGCCGCGACGGAACAGGTTACCAGAAACAAATGGCCGAACTGCGGTCGCTGGGACTTCTGACCGGCTCCTCTCACAAAACGATAGATGAAATATACGAAAAAGGAAGTAGAGGTATTTAAATTTGAACGCCATAGCAAATTAATGAAATTATCTCCATTATCGATCAATTCACATATCCCATGGAGAGAATATGGATTAATTTTATGCACAATTTATTATTCACAAAAATAGGCTGTGTACCAGTCCTCTCCTGCAGGGGTAGGCAGACCCCACCTACAGTTTGGTCCAGGTTAGACTGAGGAAGCCACACACACACCACACACCCCACACACACATGCTGCGCACACAAGCACCACACACACCACACACACGTGCACCACACGCCACACACACACACACACGTGCATCACACCCCCCCACACGTGCACCACACACACGTGCACTGTACACATGCACCACACACACGTGCACCACACGCCACACGCACACAGGCACACATGTGTACCACACTCCCACAACGAAGTATGAAGGAGGTTGAATTACTGATACAGGATTGCACTTGACCCTAGAGAGAAAAATTATGGTTGTAAATACGTCATTTGTCAGAAGACACGAAAGGTTGAAAGGAGTGAGCTAAACGTCCGACTCCAGAGGCTATAAAAAGAACTAAAGAAAGAAAAGCGAGATGGAAATTGAAGAGATAAGAGCAGAAGACAGTGCAGAGGACATCGTCAGCGTTAAGACGCGAGAGAAGGTTCGCGCAGTTAAAACCAGTCCTTGTGGTAAAGCCGCCGACTTCTGGCAGGACTGACGACAAACAAGAGAAGAAACAAAGTGAACACAGAGTGAAAAGCGGAAAATAAATGAAAAATAATAAAGGAAAATCCTGAGCGACCACACACCAATGCATTAAAAAAAAAAAAAAAAAAAGATGAAATGGAGAAATTTCTGGAAAAATATAAGGTGCCAAAACTGGTACCAGAGTGAACAGGAAATTTAAATAGACCCAAATTTATTAAAGAACCCAAAATGGGAAGTGAGCAGTGCCCCACTGAAAACCTTCAAGAAACATAAACCATTTCTCACGCGAAGTCTTCCAGAGGGTAGACAACAAGGAGAGGTCTCCTGACCCACTGTAGGAGTCGGCAATGCCCCGCTGCAAAATCAGAAAAGACTGTTATAAGCCTTTTCAATGAAAAAGTCACAAATAGAATATACCCACCCCGAATGTATGTGGGGGAAAAAAATCCTTAATACATGGGTTTATTCCAGGAATGCAAAGGCGATTTCCGCCCTGAGTGAACATGGGGAGAGTCCCGTGGTGATTTAATGCAAACAAAGGCAGGGTTCGATGGTTAGACAGTTAATTTCCCAGGTCAGCCTGCCTGGGCCGTGGGGGCTCAGACACGCGGTCAGACGTCGTGCGGGCTCTGAGGACGCGTGTCTACCGGCCTTGCCGGGGCTCCTGGTGTGTCCGGCTGTCCCCGCCACGCGCCTTGCGGCGGAACGCTCCGTACTCCGAGGGCTGGCCCGGCCACCACCCGCCTTCTCTTTCTGGGATTCGGCCACCGATCACTCTCAGAGAGCCGAGTTCTGTCACAGCCTCTCCCGCCATTGGCCTGGACCCTTAGTGGGATTCTGGGAAGTGGGTCCGAGATGGGAGTGAGGTGCAGGGTGCTCGTCGGGGAGGTTCTTGGGGTTGACATCTGTGAGTGAGTGAGTGAAGGAAGCAGGGTATCTGAGCCAGGAGCTGGGGGCAATGGGGTCCCCGCAAAGGCTGCAGGCTGTCCTACCAGGAGCTCTGGACCTGGATGGCCCCACAGAGCCACCCCACTGGGACGAGGGGCCTTTCTGCCTGTCATCGACTTGTCATTGGGTGTGGCTGCCCTGGAAAGGGAGGACCTTGTGGAGGGGGCAGCTGTCTAAGGCCTGGGTCAGCCCCCAGAGGGGACCCCAGTCCTGGTGCGGGGAGGTGGGAGCCAGACGCTTCGCCACGTGAAGGCACTTTGCCCTGGGCGCCGCAGGGGTGTGTGGGGGCCGCAGCCTGGCCTGGCGCTGGCCTGGCCGGTCCTGGTCCCCCTCCCGTTCTTTTCTGAGGCCGTCGGTCCAGAAGGAACGTCGCTGTCTCCCCATGAACTCAGCTCCCTGGGCACGAGGCTCAGACCTGCCGCTGGGCACAGTGGGCACATGGTCCATGTTGGCTCCGGTCACTTGTATGTGTGCCTCCCATGGTCTGGAAGTCCTCTGCCTCTGCCAGCTCCTGCCTGCCTCCTTCAGGAAGCCCTCCTGGCCTGCCCTGCTTTGCTCAGTCTGGACCCTCTGGCAGGGCGTTTGGGGCCAGGCCTTGTCTGTGCGTCGGCCTCAGGCTCAGGGTCTGCACGCTTTCCTGCAGGGACACGGTGGGTCGTGGTGGCCGGGAGGCTCAGGTGTAGCTGGGGGACAGCACTGTCTGCAACAGCTGGATGCCGGCCGCTCCTCCCGCAGGGAGCTCAGGGCCCGACCCACACTCAGCAGAGGAGGGAGGGAGGGAGGGGGGGGGCGTTCCCCCCAAGCCGGTGTCCACCCCGACAGTGGGTAGCGTGTCCAGGAGACAGGTGCTCGGGCGTCTAAGCCCGTCCCTCCCCTGTCATGCCGTGCCTCAGGGGGCCTGGGCGCCGGGACCAAGACGCCGCCTCTGGGTCTTGGCCTGGCAGCCTCGGCTAAGCAGTCATGTCCCCTTGGCCGGACTACGGTGTCCACCTGTTCCAGCCCAGGCGTTGCTGTGAGCTGTGCTGCAGATGAGAGTAACGTTTAGACCTGTGGCCTGGGGAGAAGCCAATGGGCCTCCATGCTCCGGGTGACCTCGCCAGGTGAAGGGAGGGGCCTAAGAGAAAACTGACCGACCTCCCAGGACAGGGCCCTTCTGCCTCCAGGGGGCGCGGGCTGCAGCGTCAGGCTCCCTGGGCCACCCGCCTGCCCGTTGTCTGGCTGGCCGCCGGGACCTGCCAGCACCACAGGCAGATGAGACCGTTCCTTAAAATAGCACACCCTCTACACACACACGTACACACGTGCACACACACACGCCACACAGACACACACATGTGGACAGACACCACACACACGCGCGCACACGCACGTCCCCCGCTGCTTGCTTCTCCGGGGAACCTCGGCTGACTCCGGCAGGATCTGGCCGCGGCTCCTGCCCCTCCTACTCTTGGTCATTTAGTCACTTCCAGCGTCTGAGCAGAGGGCTGGACGACCGTCAGCCTCTGGCCACACCATCACCTTGCCTCTGAGGGTGTTGCCCACCGCCCCCATTATGGGGGCGCCATGCACCACGCAGACCCCGAATGCCAAGATACAAGTCAGAATGGCACGCCTTATTCTGGGCTTGTTTGTGGGGTACCCCCACATGCTATTTCAGGGGTCCCCATGGCTGGTTAAAGGTGCTGCCAGACCCGCACGAAGAACCTGGCTAGTTAAAGACCAGATGGTTCCAGATGGGAAAGGTCAGGTGACAAATTTACACCCTAACAGCTAAGTTGGGAAAACGTCGGGAGGAAACAGGACTCAGAACTGAACAGATTTTGTCTTTAGCTGTCGTTTCTCGGAGGGAGGCAACGAGATCGCACAGTGCACGGGAGGCCCCACAGTCCCGGGAGAGGCCCCGGATGCCTGGGGCGGGGCTTGGGACAGGAGGAGGGGCTGCCTGCTGCCCCCACCCCACCCCGCCCGGGCGGTGTCTCAACACCCTGCTGCCTCGCCCCCCACCCCAGCGCCGTCTGGTCAATGGCAGTGCTGAGCTGTCCTCTCAGCCCTGGAGGCCTTTCTGGGCCACACGGGTGGCCTGTGGGGTTCTGGATGCTTCCACCTGGGCTTGTCCTCTCCCTGCCCAGGATGCCTCTGGGGGAGCGTGGGGGGCAGGGGTCGTGGGGCAGGGACAGGGGGCTCTTTGCCGCCCTGGCCAGCAGCTTGTTCCTCCCGGCGGACGGGGCCAGGCAGTGACCAGCGGCCGGCCTGCTGCCTGCCTGCCCGGCCTCCCTCAGACCTGGGGCTCGGCGCGGCTCGGCAGGCAGCCGCTCCCCGGGCGCGTGGCCCCTCACAGTCCATCATCAGCGGATGACAGCGGCAGCAGTGGGAGTTCATTACAGGGACCATGAATTGTTGGAGGTAATTTAGATTACAATTTAAAGTTTAATTTAAAAATCTATCAACAAATGTGAAGGTGCTGGAGGAACACTTTAAAGTGCGGTTTAATCTCAGCAGCACAAATAGCTTTTCGGGCTCTAAACATCACCACCTGGAAAACAGTAAAACTTTACTGCATCTTTAATTAAATTACAAACACAAAGGATAATTAACTTTTTTATTTTTATTTTATTCGTGCCATTGTTTCTCCTGGAGTCAATATCTTCCGGCTGCAGGAGCAGGCTGCCCGGGGGACGTTCGGGGCGGCAGAGCCGATGCCGCTGCCCCGAGGGAGGGGCGGCTCAGGGTCGCGGAGCCCCTGGTGCTGGTGCGGCCCCCGGGGAAGCAGAACATCGGCCCGGGGCGGCCCCCCGGCGGGCCCTGGCTGAGCGCGGCCGCCGCGCCTGCTGCCTGCCACCCCCACGCAGGGCCCCGCAGGGCCGCCAGCTGGGGCGCCGAGCCCGAGCACAGCCCGGCCCCCGGGGCCGGCACCGTGCGCTGTGTGTTCTGCGCCTTCTCCATCTTCCCGGCAACCCCGGATGGCGTCTCCTCTCCTTTCACAGACAGGGAAACTGAGGCACGGGGCAGTTGGGAACCTGCTGTGCCACACAGCTGGTAAGTCCGTGCAGAACCGAGCTCATAGGTGCCGGCGTGGTGGCACAGCCCGCCCGTGCCCCCCGGGTATGGGCACGGAAGGTGTGCGCTTGGCCCCTGAGAGGGGCATGCTGGTCCCCCGAGACACACAGGGCTAGAGGGGACCTGGGGGCCCAGAGGTGCTGGGGTGAGGGTGTCCTTGAGAAGCTCTGGCCTTTGTGCCCTATTGCAAGGCCCAGGGGTGGCCACCAGAGCCCCAGCGGAGGTGGGGGCGTGGCACATAGGGCAGGGGGCGGGGATCGTGGGTGGGGCGTGGCGCATGGGCGGGGAAGAGGCAGAAGGCAGCTCCGGGAGCATGGGGGCGGGGGCACCCGAGAGGGGGTGAGGGTGTGGGGCCTCAGGGCAGGGGACCCCAGGGAGCCTCACTGGGGGCCGCCCCTCCCAGTGGGAGGACCCATGAGGAAGCCCTGAGCAGGAGCTTGGGTGAGAGGGTGGGGATACAGTGGGGGGATTCAGGGGGGTCGCCCCCCCGCCCCGTGCCTGTGGGTACTCCGGGCCGGATCACGCCCCCCCATCCACTCGCCCACTCTCCCCGTCCCTCTCCTTCCCCTCTTCCCTCCTCCCTGCCCCCTTCCTTTCTGTTGGGGTGAGGGGAGAGGCCAAGCATGTGACTCAGGCACCTTCCTTACCTGGCTGTACCCATTTTTCCCTCATCTGCTTTGGGGTTTGGGTTGGGGTTCCAACCACTTAGGGTATGTGTGCAGGGCAGAGAGCTCTCACCGGGGTGCAAATCGCCTGGGCAGGTCCTGGGCTGTGATTGGTATGTGCCAAATCACAGCCCCAGTAACTTGGGGAGCCCCCAGCAACAACTTCTCTCCTGGGGTCTCCCAGATCCCCAGCGTGGCTGGTTTTTCACTTGAGCTGTTATATCCACCCTCCCCGCCACCCCCCACGTGGAGCCCAGGGGTGGGGGCATCACGCAAGGGTCCCCCTCCTACCCTGAACAGGCTCCTGTGGGGTTTCCGAGCTCTGCCTCCCTCACCCACAGGTGCTCATGCACGCATCTGCAGCCACGCTCACGTGCCGACACATGCACACATGCATGCACACACTCCCGCAAACACACTCACACCCTACACACCCACACTTATGCAGACTTGCACACGCGTGCAGACCCAGGGTCTGCAGGGACCCAGCTCAGCACACAAGGTCAGCTGCTGCAGTGGAAAGTGCCCATCGGGAGGGGGCCGGTGGGGGTGGCCATGGTGGGCCACCCCCACTCCCATCCCGTGTCTGGGCGGCGTCCCCTGGGCCCCCCGCGTGAAGGCAGGGGGTAGCTGCTGCTCAGATATTCGGTTTTAGTGTGGTGGCTGCTTAATTATTGGTTAATCTAGCAATTTAGCATGCTTCATTTAATTCTAATTAGGAGAATTAATAGGCAGGGAATAGCGATTTCAATAGAGTGGCACCAAACAAAACGCAGCCTGGCCAGCCGCGGGGGTGTCCTGGGGTGCGGGCGCCCCAGGGGCAGACCTGCGAAGACACCAAGGTCAGATGCGGGGGCTCGTGGGGGAGCAGGAGCTGCTCTGTTGCCTCCGGCCCCGGCCTCCGAGGGGGTGTGTGCACAGCCTGGCTGCACCCCGCAGCGGCCCCCAGCCCCTGGGCCCCCCCTCCAGACCCCCTCCCAGACCCAGCCGTCGGCCTGTTTGTCTGCTCATCAAGCCGGCCCCCTGACAAGCCCCGACATTGGACAAGACTGTTCCTCTAATTAAGGTGCTAATTGAATTAAATGGCTGCGGTAATGAGCAGATGAGCAGCATAAAAAGTAAAGAGTCAGATAGGCCAATTAACAAGCACGCGGAGCATAATTATAACAGCGGAGACACGGGCGCTGGCCCCGGCGCCGCTAATTGTTACCGCGGGATTTACGGTAATGGGCCCACAACAGGCAGCAGCCAAACCTGCCTGGCCCGCTAATTAAAAAAATGATATTCTACACAAACGCCGAGGGCTAATTAGGCCTTGATTTACATAAAGGCCTGCGTGCAAGGAGGCAGCCGCCGGGCGGGCTGCACCACTCGGCGGCACAGAGCTGGAGCGGCCGGCCACAGCCGCCGCCTCGGCCCGGACCCGCCGGCTCCGCCAGTGCCCCACCGCCCACCGCGTGGGCCCCGCCACCCTCTGGCGAGGGAGGACTTCTAGGGCCAAGCTTCGGGCAGGCCGCGATGGCCCCCAGCCTGGGCCTGCGGTCTCCTGGGGTTCACAGCCACCCTGAGGGCCAGCTCGCCCCTCCCCTTCATGCTCCCTGCACCTGCACGTGGCTGTCCTTGCTCAGAGTGTCCCGGTGAGTGTGCCTGGACCTGGGGACATGCCAAGGTCATGGGCACACGGCCAGTTAAACTGATCCCAGCCTCCTGCCCCCAGGCTCCGGGTTGAGCTGTGCCCACTCCTCCACACAGGGTGCTCCGAGGGCTGCCCCAGAGCCACACTCTACCCGGTCATAGAGGGGGTGGGGGACCCGTGGACAGACACACAGATGAGGGCTGGCGGGAGGTGGCCGGAGGCAGCTGTGGGGGGCGGGGCAGGCGTGAGCCTGGGTCATGCGCTGGGCGAGGCACCCCGGAAGGCAGGGGGCGCCCTGCAGCTCCGACACCCACCTCATCCAGTCCTGTGCCCCTCCTGCAAGAGGCCCCTGCACCCCATTTTACAGCTGGGAAGTGGGGTTCAGGGTGCTGCCCAGGGCCCGTTGCGGCTTGTCGTGCGGCCCCGGGGGCTCTCTCTCGGAGCTGTCCCCGGGCCCCGCGGCTCGGGGCATTTCCGGCACGTGGTCCCCGCGCCCCTGCCCCAGCGCCTCGGCGGCCCCGCCGGAGACTCCTCGGGCAGATTTACCGCGGCGTTCGCACTGCGAACGAGAACTCTGCCTCATTTACAAATGTAATTTCAATTGAGGGCAGTTTTCCAATCTCCTTTCATCTGAGTCCCCGTGGAGCCCCCTCCCCGGCTGAGCGCGTGATTAGGACGCGCGTGCGGCTCGGTCAAGCGCGGCCCCGCAAATTGGGAAGGATGCTTCATCAGGGGCCGTCACCGCGCCGCCGGCGGCCGCGGGGTGCTCGGGGCTGTCCCCTCGAATCACCGTTATGGAATAATTTAGCCCTCCGATTGTGTGCGATTACGGCCGCCACCGATCATGCTGTCACCTTCCGAGTGAGCGCTTCATCCCGCGCTTATTCATGCCAGGTCTGTTTTGCCTCCGTAATGAGCACATATTACCCTGCACAAAGAGGGTGACGACGTCCGCGGTGACAGATAGGCGTGAGATTAAATGGGATCTTTATGACTTCTGCCGCCGCCGCTCCGACTGCGCGATAAGCCCGCGGGCTCGGCCCGGTGTGCTCTTTATTGGAGCCGATATCGGCGGCTCGCCGCGGCCGGGCTGATCAAACCCGTTTAAGGTGGACTCGCGGGATGAGGCGGCGCCCACGGGGGTGGCCAGGAGGGCCTCGGACCCGCCCGGGACACCCCCGGCTGCCCCAGGGGCCCCGCTGCCAGGGGCGTCCAGCTGCACCCCCACCCGCCACAGGCAGGCCCCTCTCCTCCAGCGCCCCCACAGTCCCCAGCTCCGGTCAGTGCCCCCTGGCAGGGAGGGGGGTTGTTCGTTAAAGACCAGAGGGTGCCGCGCCGTATCCTGGGTGGGGACAGGAAATGACCACAAGGCCTCCCACCCTCTGGCACCCAGGGGACACAGGGGGTCCCAGCACAGACCACCTCCCATCTATTGTGGGGGCATTGCACAGGCCCCGTCCCGCAGCCCTCCCCAGGCCCCCCGGGACCCTGGCCCAGCACCCAGCACTGTCCCCTCCCCAGTGTCCTCCGGGCTGTCCGCAGCCCCACCTCCTGGACAGAGTTCTCCCTGCCCTTGCTCAGCTGCTCCTGGGACAGTGAACAGCCAGCCGGGACGCAGCCGGGGGCCCACAGAGCCCCACCCTGCCTTCCTCCTGAGGAAGCTGGCCCACGACTGCCATGTCCCCGGCAGGGCCTGGGGCTCTGGCCGCCCGGGGCTGGCCGGGCAGCTCTCGCGGGGGCTGATGGTCTTTGACCAGGTGGGGGCGACACTTGTCTTAGAAAAGCAGTCACGGTGGCCGCCGCAGGACACCTTCCTGCGAAGCCAGCCTGCAACTGGCCCTGTTGAGCATTTTAACCTGGGGTCACATCGGCGTCTGGCAGCCAAGGGGCCCACGCAGCCTGTGACATCCAGGCCCCGCGCCCCCTGGTCCCACGTGCCGTGGGGCGTGAGCTGGCACGTGGCCGGCCGTGCTGCCCGCTGCTCCGGGCCGTCACCCGCTGACCCCACCCGTCGACCCCGCCTGTCTCCTGTCCCCCCCACGCCCCACCACTTGGCTGGCCGGCCTCGGCCCGCCGTGCTCCCCGCTGCGCTGCGTGAGGGGTGGAGGCGGCGTCTGCGGAGGCCACGCAGGCCGCGCCCCGCGCTGCTGCCCGTGCTGGCCCTGAGTCTGGCTCCGGGGCCGGCAGTGGCCAGGACGGTCCCGCTGCACGAGGGAGGTGGCCCCTGGTGGCAGGGCCCCCTCCAGTGACGAGGGACAGTGTTTCCCTTTCCGATGTCGATTCCAAACCCAGTGCTCCTGTTAGAGCAGGGACAGTCCTTCCTTTCCTCTTAAATGTCACCGCAGTGTTCCCTTCTCAGAAAGAGGTGCCGGACAGCCCCTTCCTCGCTGGACTGGCAGAGGGGCTGAGGGGCGGTGAGGGGCTGGGTGTGGGGGCCTGGGGCAGGGGGACACGGCTCCTCCAAGTCGAGTCATCAGAGCCTCCGGCCCCACAGCGGGCCCCAGCCAGGGCCGGGCGCTCACATACAAACATAGCCGGGTGCCCGTGTTCACGTCTGCATTTATCCGTGTTTAGTGAGCACCTACCGCATGCCAAGGAGTGGCGAAGACAGAGCTGAAGCGTGGCCTTCACGGGGCGTGAGTGGGGACAGCTGGCCCCTGAGCCCGGCCGTCCGCTGTGAGCTGACGCAGGCCTTCCTGCCCCTGCAGGTGCAGCCCCGAGTCACTGCCCAGAGCCTCGCAGGCCCGGTGCCCGCGGCAGCGCTCGGGCGTCCACTTCCCTCCGCCCGCGGCCACGTCCAGCTTCCCGGCCTCCTCGGCACCGCCAGCGGCAGCCGCGTGCTGGGGGCTGCGTCTGCCGCTGACCGACGGGGGGCCAGTGTCTGCTGACAGCGACACACCCCGTGGGGGAGGACAGACCCCCAGGGGCGTGAGGGGTCGCGCCCTTCAGCCCCGCGCCCCCCGGTGTGTCCCACAGACGTCCGCAGCGAGGTGCCCAGCGTCCGTCCTGGGACAGGGCTGCTCGGGGGTGGCCCCCCGGGACGACGACCACCGAGGGGCGTCTGGACCCTGCCTCACACTCCTCCCGGGTGTCGGCTCCACCTGCAGGCCTGAAGCCTCCTGCCGGGAAAGGTGTTCCCGACAGGTGCGTGAGGCCCTGAGGGCCAGGCTCGCTCTCCGGGTGCTCTGCCTTCTGCTCCACCTCGGCCCGCCGCCCCCAGGGCACGCAGGGGTCCCCTGAATGGTGGGGAGCTCCACGCTTCCCATCGGGAGCCCAAGGCAGAGGCAGGCTGTTTGGACCCTTTGTCCAGCGAGTCCTGTCAAGGCTCAGAGCTGCAAGGCCTTGGGGACATCTGGGCCATCCAGGCCCTGGGTTCAAAGGCTTCTCCATAGCTAGAGCCTCGGTGACCCCTGAGAGCAGCTAGGAGAGCCACCTCGGCTCTGCTCACCTGCCCCCCCGCCCCCGGGCCCACAGGCAGCCGGGGGACCTGGGCGTGTGGCTGCCACAGACCTGTGGCCAGCACAGCCTCGGGGGACGAGCCCCTGGGCCTGTGTCTGAGAGCGCCCGCCCCACTGCGTGGCTGCTGTGGGGATGTCCAGCCACAGCCCCAGAGGGCAGGCCCCGGGGGCCCCACGGGCGCCTCCCCCCACCCGCAGCGCGGGTTCCAGCCCCGGGAGCTGGGGCTGGGGTGGAGGGCGGAGCGGCAGGCACCGCCGGGCGGCCAGCGTGTGGCGGGGGCCCGTGGCCCCTCACGCCTCTCTCTGTCCGTTTCCTCTCAGACGACTTTCCGGAAATGGCCGGTGGACGTGGCTGACGGGGGGTGGTGGATGGCATGGCCACACGGCACCCGGCTCCCCGCTCGGTGTGGCTGGGGAGCTCCTCGCTCTGGGGGAGCAGGGCGGCGAGGCCCGCCGGGGTGCCCCAGGGCTCCGTGGGCAGAGGGTCCACAGGATGGGTGGCCGCTCAGCCCTGGGGGGCAGGCCCTCTGGACCACTGCCTGGGTGAGCGGAGCTGGGGGGCTGGGGCACTCGGGACCCTGAGGAAGGGTGCAGAGGCCCCGGGCGGGCGGCCTGCCTGGCCTGGCCCCTGCCCCCGTCCGCCGGAGACCCCACCTCGTCCCGTCGCCTCGGCTTCCTCCGGCGAGGGCTGCCGCGCCTGGCAGGAGCCCCTCGGCCTCGCGGGTGCCGCCGCCGCTCGCTGGGTGCCCTCGGCTGCAGGCCGTGGGTGGCCCTGGCCGCCCGCTGCCGACGTCCACCTTAAGGTGGGACTAGCCGAGCCCCCCTTCGCCCCCGCCGCCCTGGTGACAAATACTAATGTCTGAATCGCAGCCCGCCCGCCGCGGGCCCTCATGTTCTCTGCTGAAATGTCACCTGTTCCTATCTAGCGATTTGCATAATGCAAAGCTTCTCACTCGTAAAATACAGATTACGAGGGGAAGGGAGCCATTCCGGAACCAGGGAGCCATTTCAGGGAGGTGGGGCGCGGGCACACGGCTTAACCCCGTCGCTGCCGGCCAGCTGCTGCTGGTGGCTGTGCCTGGACCTGGACTGGCGCAGCACCCCAGAGCCGGCCTCAGCCCCCTGGGGTGCCCGGGGCCTGGGATCAGTCCCCAGCCCCCTGGGGGGCCAGAGCGGGTGCCGCTGCTGAGGCCCGGGTGCCCCCCAGCCTTTCCTGGCAGCCCCGCCGGGGCGAAGGGGCCCTGTGTCTCCCTGGGAGCCAAGGGCTTGGGGTGAGTCGCTCCCACATGCTGAGGGGCCTGGGCCTGAGCTGCTCGGGCAGCTCCTCCCTGTGCCCGCGACCCCCCGCCCCCGACTCTGGCCAGAGTTGAGGGCAGACGAGGGCACTGGGCCCTCAGAGGGGTCACAGGTGCACCTGGTGCTTAGGGCCCCCAGCGCCCAGGGGAGGCTCGGGGACCTGCCACCCAGGGGAGGGCCCGGGCCTTCTCGGTGGCGCCACCCCTGGCTGAGTGAGGGCAGCCACCGGAAGGCAGGGCTGGATCGCCCTCCGGAGACGGTGCCGGGGAGGCCGCGGAGACCGACTCAGAGAGCTTCTGAGAGGGGCCGGACTCGGCCTCGCTCCCCGGGGGTGCGGCACCCTCCCCTGGCAGCCCACGCAGTGCAGCCGCGGCCTCCACGGGGCCCCCTCCCCCCATCTTTCTCCCAGCTCCGAGGCCCTGCCCCCCGCCACGGGACCCCAGTGACAAGCCCATGCGTGCGGACGTGAGCGCACGTGACACGGCTCACACTCCCCACTGCACCTTAGGGAGCCCCAGCTCTGCCTTTACCGCCCGGTCCCCCCCGTGGGGGGCACGGCCGGGGGCACGCTCCAGCCCCGAGCAGGCCCGCGGGTGTCGGAAGGTGGCCTCGGCCCCCTCCATGGGCAGCCCTCGTTGCTGGCCGCACTTCCCCGAGGAGGGAGTGGGTGCGGCCAGCCAGGTGGGCTGGGCCTTGTCCCTGGCGGCACCTTCTGCCGTGGCATCGGGTGCCAGTGATGCCCAGGGTGCTGCCTGCTCAGAGCAGGCGTCCTGGGGGCCGCAGACTGCACCCCGACTCCCCCGTGTGGCTGGAGGCACGGGCCTGGCGAACAGCCAGGGAAGGCCCCCCGTGCAGGACGGGGGGCAGAGGCCGTGGTCCCCGGGACCTGGGAGGCCCAGGCTGGGCCTGCTCCGCGTTCGGCGTCTGACGCTGACCCAGCTAACGGGGGAGGGACAGCGACTGCCGGAGGGTGTCAAGCTGGACAGGGAGGGCTCCGTCTGCAGGCCGCCGGGCGTGCGGGAGCTGAGGGCAGGCGGCGGGCCTCTCGGGGGCCGGTCGAGTCCCTGCTGGCCCCAGTGTCCTGCCCCACCCTCCGGCCTCCCGGGCCACTGACCCCCCCGGGGGCCCCTCTGCTCCGTCCCCCCCACCAGATCCAGCACAGATGGGCTGGTCCTTCTCCACCTCCGCCCTGCCCTGCCTGCTCACTGTCCCCCGCTCCATCCTCCCTGCCCCGCCTCGGAGCCCGCGGGACTGGGGGCCATGGGAACTGCCCCTCCCCGAGCAGCTCGGCACTGTCTGGGGCTATCTCCTGGGACCCCGGCTCGATTCGCCCCACGTTCTGCTCCCCAGTGTCCCCAGGGCGGGGGAGCCGGGGACAGGGGCAGCGGGTCCAGGGGCTCGGGCAGCCTCCGCGGCTAGGCCAGGACGCAGGGCTGGTGGCCCCTGCTCTCCGGCGGGGCAGCCGGGGGCCAGCCCGGGGCAGGCTGGCTGCCCGGCGGGAGATCTGTGGGAGCTGCAGATAAAGCCCGTAATGGCTCCTCACTAATGAGAAGAACCAGGCCGATGATGACAAATCTCGGGGAGACACGTGATACCGCCCCGCCCACCAGCCTCGGGGCGCCCCAGGCCCCAGTCCTGGCTCCCAGGCTCCTCGCCCTTCGCCCCCTTCCCACTCCACACTGCCGCCCGCCCCCCCCCCCCACCTGTGCGTGGCCCGTCACTGCAGGGCCGGGCGCCCCCGGGGGGACTGGGCTGTCGCGCTGGGCCCGGGGGCTTCTCTGACTCCTCCAGGCAGAGGGATCGGAGGGGAGGCTGAGGCGCAGGGCGGGGGCAGCCGGGACCACGGGGGGCCACGCCGGTGGGCATGAGCACAGGGGTGGTGCGGGCAGGGACTGCACCCCAGCCGGCCGATGCTCGGCGTCCCCAGGGCACCCCGAGACGCAGGGCCTGTACCTTCACGTCTGGCCGGCGAGAGTCTCAGACGGTTCTGGGTCAGGCAGCCCCTTCTTGGCTTGGCGGTGGGGCGGGGGGGGGGGGACATGCAGAGGGGGTCTCAGGGCGTTGGGTTCCGGGGGTGACCCCACCCCCCGCCCTGGGCGCAGCTGTTCATACGGAACCTCCTGGCCGCGGCCAAGGCCTCCGCCCGTCCGCCCGCCAGTCCGTCTGTCTGCCTGTCCGTCTGTCCGTCCGTCCGTCCGTCCGCATGGAGGCTGTAGGCGCCAGTGCTGCGCCGAGAACCGGGAGGCGTCGGCCGCCCCGTCGCCATCCGCCCAGTCCCGGGCGGCTCCCCGGCCACCGTCCCTTCCCCCGGCCCCGCCCCTGTCCCCACCGTCTCTCCCAGTTCGCGGGACCCCACAGTGCTCACTCCAGGTCACCGACCACGGGCGACGGGACCCGAGGACACACTCCGCTGCGTCCAGCAGCGGCCCTGCCCCCAGCCCTCCCTACAGCCCTCGGTCCAGCTTCCGGAAGCTTCTGCTCCCCTGGCTCCTTCCCTGGTCGCCCCCTGTGGGGTCCTTCTGGCTCCCCCTGACCCTAGTACTCTGGGGGCCGGGCCGCAGACCTGTGGGCCCCCGGATCCGGGCAGACCACTGGCCGTTATCTGGAGGGCGAGGAAGGCGTGGCGGGGCAGGTGGTCATCCACTACTGCTAATTACGCCGGCTCGGCTGGGCCTCGAGCCCCGGCCGCTCCCCCCGCCGGGCGGGCAGCTCTGGCCTCCTCGGCCTCTCCGGGGGCCGCCCCGCTCGCCGGTGGGAAGGGCCGGGGTCTCCCTATCGTCCGGAAGCAGCAGCTCCACGTCGCGGGCACCCCGTGATAGATGAAGCATGGGAATTAGTTCCAGAGTTTAACTGATAAGCGGAGAGCACAGCTACACTCGGTTATGGCAGCCCTAATTGATGAGTTCATTAAGTCCATTATTAGAGAAATTGATTTCGAATAGGCACTTAGAGCAGGCCGCGGGAGGCGGGAGGGCGGGGGCTCCCGAGGCAGAGGGAGTCGCGAAAATACATAATGAGGCAAGTAATTTTATAGGTTTGTTTAACGAGAAGCCCAGCACCGCGCCCCGGCCGTGCGGGCCCCCGACACCCACTTCCGGGCACCGCACCCCGGCCGTGCGGGCCCCCGACACCCACTTCCGGGCACCGCACCCCGGCCGTGCGGGCCCCCGACACCCACTTCCGGGGCACCGCACCCCGGCCGTGCGGGCCCCCGACACCCACTTCCGGGCACCCGACCCCGGCCGTGCGGCCCCGACACCCACTTCCGGGCACCGCACCACGGCCGTGCGGGCCCCCGACACCCACTTCCGGGCACCGCCACCCCGGCCGTGCGGGCCCCCGACACCCACTTCCGGGCACCGCACCCCGGCCGTGCGGGCCCCCGACACCCACTTCCGGGCACCGCACCCCGGCCGTGCGGGCCCCCGACACCCACTTCCGGGCACCGCACCCCGGCCGTGCGGGCCCCCGACACCCACTTCCGGGCACCGCACCCCGGCCGTGCGGGCCCCCGACACCCACTTCCGGGCACCGCACCCCGGCCGTGCGGGCCCCAGACACCCACTTCCGCGCTAACGCAGCCGCCCCCGTGGGTCCTTCCCGCCGCCCTCATTAATTGCTGGCCCCGCTGGGCAGTCCGCGAGGTGGCCATCCAGCCCCACGCTGGGGGCCCGCCTGGCTCTGAGGGGCGGCAGCAGGTGCCGTGGCCAGCTCGGCCCCCAGCCCTGGCCTCCCCGAGCCCCACGCGGGGACCCATGCAGCCCCGTGGCCGTGGGGAGCAGCCGCCAGGGGGCCCGGGGCCCGGGCAGGGAGCCGGCAGGGGTGGGGGCCCCGCGGGAACCCGGCCTGGTTTACCCCAGCACGGTCCCTCGGTCCACTCTCCGAGGGCTGAGCAGGTGACCCCGACCGGACCTGGCTGCTCTCGCCGCCCCTCAGGGCCTTCTTCAGACGCGGACCCCAGGTGCTGCCCCTGCTGCCCCCGGGCCCGTTGCACCTACACGGACGCAGACACGTCCACGGGCACACACGCCGGGCGACACCAGCACGGCACACGGCACACGGGATCCTGCACACGGATGCACCGGCACACACACACATGTGGACGCACGTGCCGCACACGGATGCACACGTGCACGCGTGGACAGGAGCCTGCGCGCGGCCGCCCCTCCCTTCTGGAGCTCGGCCCTCGGTTCCGGGCCCCTCCCCCAGGGCTCCTCCGACGCCCGACGCTCCTGGCCCCTCACCTGCCCCTTCATCGGTGCCCCCCAGCGTCCGACTTCCCTGCCACACGCGCCGAGCCCCGGTCACTCCTCCGGCCGCCCCTCAACATGTCCCTCGGGCGTCCGACGTGGCGAAAGCGCGCTGGGCCCCCACCGTTTCCCTCGGCCCGGCGCTAGGGCCCCTCTGCGCTCGAGCTCCGGCTCGCTGCTCTCCGGCCATGCTGGCCCCGGCTGCGGCCTGGGCCTTTGCTCCTGCCGTCCCCGGCCACTTGCTTCCTGCCCCATGGTCGACGTCCTCCTGTGCGTCCTTGCTCCGGGTCCACCTTTGCCTGATGTGTCGAGTGTCTGTGTGACGTCGTCCCCGGCCCAGCGGCACGCGGGACCCCGAGGGGGGACTTTTGCCTTTCTCGCCCCTCGGATGTTGCCGCCCCGCCCCCATGGCCACTCCGAGGCGCTGCGGGAGGCGCACCCCCGGGAAGAGCCTCAGGCCCCTCCGCGCACCCCGGGCCTGTGGTTCCGGAGTCCAGTAGGCGCGGAGCCAGCCCCAGGGCCCACCGTGCGCCCCACGTGTGAGGGGCTGGGAGCCGGGGACGGCCCTTCATCCTGCCGTCCTCGTCTGATGGTCCAGGAGAGTGAAGGCCTGTCGAACGCGGTCCTTCGTAAGACGCAGCCCGGTCCTCGTCAGCTCCGAGGGTCTGCAAACACCGCTGCCCTGGCGCTGGCCCAGAGCCGTCACAGGAGGCTGCGGGCGGTGACAAGGGCCGCTCTTCCCAGTGCCCGGCCGGGCCCTGTGGGGGACCGGAGTGACGAGGAGGGAGAGGGCCCCCCAGCAGGCGGGGGCCGACGCGAGTCCTGCCCTCCCTGGGACCAGCGTGGGCACGAGGCAGATGACAGAAAAGCGATTTACAATTCGGCCCGTCGTGTCTCCAATTAAAGCGTGGACAGTAGTTAATATGCGGGGCTGGGAGCCTCGGGCGGAGATAATGTGCCGATAGCTTCATAAAACCCCGTCGCGAACAAATAATTTTGCACAGATTTGCAAACAGCACGGTTTTTGTAAATAACCGTAATCTTTCTCCCGGCGCCGCTGCCGGTGACGGCTTTCCTTCGTGATGCTCTAGTGACGCCCTGATTCACCTTTTGTCACCGGGCCTTGGGCGCGGCCAGCGCAGCTGTCCGGTTTAGTCCCAAATCCACCCTGTGCCGTGGATTCACATCGACCAAGTGTTTACCAAAGGAGCTTTTCCCCCGTTCACGCCTGACAGCGAAGCCTGCGATGGAGCCTGGCCACGCGCGTCCGGCTGGCTGGGATCGGCCACCGGCAGCCGCACGGAGGCCCCGGCCGGGGCTCGGGGGGGTTGCAAGGCCTCGTCCCGGGAGGGCCCTCACACAGCTGCATGGTCTTGGGGGGCCGGAGCTGTGAGGGGACTGCTCGTGGAGCCGTCCCCAGTGTGGTGCCTGCCTCCCGCTTGGAGCGCCCCCCGCGAGGCTGCGGGTGGCCGTGCCCGCAGGTGCGAGCCCCCCCGGACCCCACGCGGCAGGGTGTGCCAGTCGCTGCCGGCTGGACGGGCCTGTGCCAAGGACTCGTGAGCCTGACCTGCGGCCCCCAAGCACTGCGCCCGTGGGCTAAGTGGGTGCATCGCTGGTTGGCGGCCGTGAGTGGGCGCTGGCGGGGGAGGGGGGCTGGGGGCGGGTTTAGCAGGCGGATCGGCAGGCGGAAGGGTGGTCCAGGGAAGGCGTGCGCGCCGGGGTGCTGGGCGGCCTGATGGCCTAGTGCTTGGGTGAACGACGGGTGGGCGGGCGGATCACTGCTGGATGGGCGGGTTCGTGACTCAGTGGGCAGGCGGCATGGGGACAGGTCAGAGCTCGGCAGGGCCAGGTTAGAAGTGTCCAGCCTAAGGGCAGGGGTCAGCGCATGGACGGCTGGTGAACCAGTACGTGGTGAGTCAGCAGATGGCGGGGTGCCCAGCGGCACGGCCACCGGTGCCCCTGCCTGGCCGTCCTCACCCGTCCTCGGCCCGCAGGCGCCACCCCCACCCCGAGGCCGGGGCCAGCGGCAGGCACGGGGCCGAGGGGCAGTGCAGACGGTGCCCCAGGCCAGCCGCTGCCCTCGCAGCCCCTGGGGGGCTCCGTGACAGCCCCACCCCACCCCAGCCCTGCCCGGCAGCGTTCGCGGGGGCCCCTCACTCCCGGGGGGCCGCCCGTCCCCCCACAGGGCGCGGACCCTCCGCGGCAACCTCTCCCCGCCCCCCTGCCCCAGCCACTTCCTCTGCTAAAAAGCTGCTTCTTCTACTATTTGTGCTGCTTTTAATCCATAGGAAGTCAATTTTCCACTCATATATTAGTTTATTTTATATTTTCAAATTGATTCGGGCGCCCATTGATTTCCTGTTGTGGGCGTCGTGTCCTGAGCGGGGATTACGTGCTCGGGGGAAGTGGGGACTCCGGGCTCATAAAGGCCGCCGTGCGCCCGAGCCCTTATCTCGGGAAGGGGAGTCCGATTGTATTGAAACCGCTAAAATCCCACTTAATTGAATTTTTTTCCTCTAAGATGTACAAGCTTAGAGACTTTTGCTTCCAATTCAGCTCAGCCTCCATGGTGTTTAAATTTCCAAACCCATAAAGACCTTTATGAAAAAGAGGCTGTGCATGTCGCGTTTCTGAGCCGGGTGCCCCTGCCCCCCGGCGGGGCCTCGGAAATGCCAGCAGGCCTTCCACGCCTGTTTCCCACGGGCCAGGCCAGGGGACGCCCCGGGCCGGGACCCCCTCCCCACCCCCCGACCCTCAGGGCCGTCCGGGCCGCGGGCCCCTGAGGTGTGGCCATCCTGGCATGTCTCAGAGTGCCAGGTCAGGGAGCCGGCTGCAGGAGGCGGGCCCTGCTGGGCCCCTCAAGGAGATACTGACCCCTGCCAGGCCCCCTCGCAGCGGCCCTGGGGCTGGCTCCCCGCCGTCTCCCCCTCCTTCTGACCCTCTCGGGCAGCAGACGGGGAGGAGAGGCAGGGCCGTCCCGCCCACGCTCTGCAGACCCAGATGTCAGGAGAGCGGCCTCTGACCAGCCTGGCCACAGGGCAGGTGTGGGGCAGGCAGGTCCCTTCTGCACCTGCTCCTTCCCAGCCGGCCTGGGCCTGAGCCCCTCAGCTGCCAGCTGCAGGTGGCTGAGTCTGGAGGACCCTCTGGGGGTGTCTGCTGGGTGAGCAGAGGACCCACTGTCTGGGGGACCCTCCGAGGCTGGCCACCTCCTGGCCCGGCGGCCCAGCGCGGCCTGCTGGCTGCGTGTGTGCTGACCGCGCGTGCCGACCGCGCGTGCCGACTGCGCGTGCCGACCGCGGGTGCCGACCCACACTGCTGCTTCCCTCTGTCCCACGGCCGCGGCCCTGTCCTCCCCCCCCCCCCCTGCGGAACTGGCTTCCAAGCCTGCGCCAGGCCTGTGTCCAGCTCACCCCCCCCCCCCGAGACGGGTTCTGCGGGGGGGGCAGAAGCCCTTCTGTGGGGTGCACCTCGGGTTCCTGGGGGCACTGTCCCTGGCCTTGTGCGTCCATGGGCAGGGGCCTGGTGACCAGACCCACGCCCAGGGGGTGTTGCGACTGAGGTGACAGGCGCCTGAGGACCACGGGGCCAGGGTCGGGGCCCCGGATGCCATCAGGATGCCGCCAGCGGGAGCAGGAGGACAGACAGGCGGGCTCTGCCTGAGAGGGGGCCGCTGTGCGCGGCGCGTCCAGCAGGGGCAGCACTGGGGAGGCCGGGGGGGGGGGCGGGGGAGGGGGGGAGGCCGTCCGCACACGCCTGCCGCGCCTGTCCCCTTAGGGCCCTGTGCAGGCAGAGGGCCAACGCGCCAGGTCGCCGAGCATTTTAACAGTGAATGCAATTCCGGGCGGTAGAAAAATGAAAGTGAGAAGTCTATGAATTATCACGAACGCACTCCAGACGGCGTGCTCTGGGCTGGAAAGCCTTTTTTTCTCGTGTTTAAGTTAGCGTGGAAGATGAAATAGTCACAGAGACACACTGGCCACTCGGCCTGTTACTGCCGCGAGTCCCTGTAAACACCGGCCTGATTTACGACCTCGCCCTGCTCGGCGCAGGGAACCCCGGCGGCCGCTCGGAGCGCGTGCCCCTGTGTGTTCGTGGGCCACCCGCCGGGCCCGCGCCCGGGGCTGTGGGGCCCCCAGGGCCAGCGGTCGGGCCTGGATGTGGGGCCAGGGGTGCCCGCCTGAGGGCAGCTCCACCGGTGACGACGGTGCGTCTGTTTCAGGAGGGAGACGGGTGTGCAAACACCTGTGGGATCATCGTCTTGACCGCGTGCGTCCGGGGAGCCGGCGTCCGGGTCCTGGGCCCCTCGCCTGCTTCGGCTGCCCGCGCTGGGCCAGGCGGCGAGGCCTCCCCCGAGACGGGGCACAGCCACCCCACCCCGAGGCCACGGGCTGCTCCTGACCATCAATTCGCTCGTGGGGGCCGAGCTTGGCGCCGGCTGCAGACAGAGCTCGGGGGACCACAGTGTGTGACAGGAAACTGAGTTTCACAGCGGCTGAGTACTCGTCCCCAAGTCACACAGTGACCCCCGGCCCGTCCGGCCCCGAGGCAAGAGAGGGGGGGCTGCAAGGCTGTCACTCCCGCAGACGCCAGCACAGCGGTCCCCCGGAGCCGGCTGTGCGGGGTCGTCACGGGTGGTGATGTCGGGGTGACTGTGGTGCCCCCAGAGCCACCCCGCCCCTCTCCCAGGGCCGCCCACGACAACTAGTTTGGGGTTGAAAACAAAGGCCTTGGAAGGCAAACGCTGGGCGCTGGATTTGCTCCGTGGGTTTTGAATCATCTCGAGAATATGAGCTTCGTGATGAAAAGCGCGATGTTGTGTTATGAACCAGAATGTCGCGGGCGATCAGGCCGGGCGCAGGCGGGCAGCTCCGTAATGTCCCCGCATTTCCTGGAGGATGGCGCGTGAACAGGCCGCCCACCCTTTAGAGCCCACGACACGGCGGTGCCCTGCACAGCACCCCAAGGCCCTGCGCCCGCCCCCCAAGTCTGCGTGGGAGCCCGGGGCACAGACGGCCCCGGCAGGAGTGTTTACTCCCAGAGACGACTCTGTCCGAAGGCTGGGGTCTTGGACCCCCCCCGCTCCCCCGACTTCCCGGGCAGGGCTAGCACATGTGGTGGCACTGAGCTGGCAGCAACCCGTGGCCTCCCGGTCGAGCGGGGCGCTCTCGCGGGGCAAACGGGGAGCCACGCCGCGGCCTGGGCACGGAGCGGACGAGCTGTGTTCCCCGGGGCGGGTCCCCTGCACGGGGCCGCAGCTCTGTGCCCCGGTGGTGAAGGGTGGCAGGCTGCCAGGAGGGGGCGCGGGCGGGGCCGGGCTTCCTGCACCCCCCCACGTCCCCACATTCTGAACGGACACCAGCTCGGGGCTGACGGCCACATGCTCGCCGTGCTGGCCTGCAAGGGGGCACAGATGGGGCGGCTCACACCTCGGAATCCGTCCCCCAGCGCCGGGGCCAGAGGCGTGGGCTCCAGGAGTCGGCAGGGCCGGCCCCTCTGAGGCCGAGGGCAGGTCCACCCGCAGGGCCACGGAGACGTGGGGGCGGCCCCTGGGGGGTGGGCGTCCAGGTGGGGAGGCCCCGCTCGGCACGCACCACGAGTCTAAAGCAGGCCCAAGTGTGTCTGTGGACATGTCCCAATTTGGTCCGTGTTGCTTGTCGCAAGAGTCCCACCTAAAAACACAAATAGACAGGGTTTTATGAAGGAGACGACATATGATCTGGGTCTTAAAAGCCGAATCTTGTCAATCAGAGAGAGAGGAGGAAGGCAGCCCAGGGAGGGGCGGTGTGAAGGTGAGCCAGGCCGAGAAAGCACGGCGCGCTCCAGGTGGGGCGGGCGCCGGGCGATGGCTGGGGGTGTGAGCAGCCAGCTCCCACGGACTTTGCCGGTTCTGAACCTCGTCCAGAGGGCGTGGGAGTCAGGACGGACTTGGGCTCCTGCTCTGGAAAACCCACGCAGGCTGCTGCGAGAGACTCGCAGAGGGAGACAAGTGGGGGGTGGACCGGTGAGGGGTGGACAGGTGAGGTGGACAGGTGAGGTGGACAGGTGAGGGGTGGACAGGTGAGGGTGCACAGGTGAGGTGGACTGGTGAGGGGTGCACAGGTGAGGTGGACTAGTGAGGGGTGGACAGGTGAGGTGGACCGGTGAGGGGTGCACAGGTGAGGGATGCACAGGTGAGGTGGACAGGTGAGGTGCACAGGTGAGGGGTGCACAGGTGAGGTGGACCGGTGAGGGGTGGACTGGTAAGGTGGACAGGTGAGGGGTGCACAGGTGAGGTGGACAGGTGAGGGGTGGACCGGTGATGGGTGCACAGGTGAGGTGGACAGGTGAGGGGTGGACAGGTGAGATGGACAGGTGAGGTGGACAGGTGAGGTGGACAGGTGAGGGGTGCACAGGTGAGGTGGACAGGTGAGGGGTGCACAGGTGAGGTGGACAGGTGAGGGGTGGACAGGTGAGGTGAACGGGTGAGGAGCCAGAGCGATTCCATTCGGAAATGGCGGGGCCGGCCAGGGCGTGGTTGAGGGTGGGAGGATGTGGGTGACCTGGGAGCCCTGACTCCTTCCGCCCCAGCACCCCCGGTCTCAGGCCTGCCCCCCGCCCCCGCCAGCCCGCAGCTCCACGCTCTGTCCTGGGGTGCGCCCCCGCGGCGGCCTGCGCCGTGCATGGACAGCAGCACTGCCCCAATGGCCGGAGGCGCCCTCCGCTGGCCGGACGTGAGCGGCTGTGTCCACGCGCCGGGACGTTCCTCGGCACTGACGCCGCTAGGACCCGGACGGACCTCGACGGCATGTGGAGCCAAAGGAGCCTGACCCCCGGGCCGCCCAGCGTGCGGCGCGGCCCTGGTCGCATGGATGCCCAGCGTAGGGGGACCCACAGGAGCAGGGGCTCCGGGGCCGGGGGGAGGGCGGGGCTGTGGCTGCTGGCCGGTGCCAGTCCGCTGGGCGTGGCCGGCGTGTGGCACGAGGCGCCACATCACACTGTGAGTCCCTACTGCTCGAGACGCACAGTTTAAATGGTCAATTTCAGGTTTTATGAGTCCACTTAAATTTAAAAAGTAAAGAAGTGAAATAAATAAGTCCGACTGGAGTCGACGAGAACAGGGGGAGCGGGGGGAGGCGGCAGGGGCCGGGCTGTGGCCGGCACTGCTGGGAGGTTGCTGAGCGGGGTCTGGGCCCCCACGGGTTTGCGGGAGGCGTGGGCCAGAGCCGGGCCGTTGGGGTTTTTCCTGGTCTCTGGGGCCTCTCAGGGGCAGAGCCCAGGCTGTGGCCTGTGGAGGGCGGCTGGGCGGGTCCATCTGCCCCACGCGGCTCTGCGTGACCCTCCAGTGGCAATGGCTCGGGGTGGCTGAGTTTTAACAGTGTCTCCTCAGGGTCGGGGACGTCGAGGGGCCTGCGTGCCCCTCCGCCTCACTGAGGGAGCCCTGTGCCTGGCTGCCTGCTGGAGCAGTGCTCGCAGCTGACGGGTCCCTCTGGCCCAGTGTTGCAGTCGGGCCAGGTGCTTCCTGACCCAGGTCTGGCAGCCTGAACCCTGCACAGCTGCCCAGAGCAGGAGGCTGGGCCCCTGCAGTGCAAGCCCAGAGACCCCCGGGGTCCCGGGGGCTAGGCCCCCACAGTGCAAGCCTGAAACCCCCAGGGTCCCAGGGGCTAGGCCTCCACAGTGCAAGCCCAGAGACCCCCAGGGTCCCAGGGGCTGTGCCCCAGCGTTGTGGAGAACACAGAGGGTCCCTGGGGTCACTGTCTTTGTGGGGAACCCCTAGGAAGGACCCTAAGTCGATCATGGTGGGGAGAGTGGGCTGTGTGCCCCTCCCCCTGGTCTTGGGGGTGGGGACTGCAGGCTCGGCCACGTCCGTCCCTCCTCCTTGTCACTGTCCTCTTGGGGATAGCGAGTCCTTTCGTTCCTGGGTGCGGGGCCAGGGACGGGCGCTTCCAGGCCGCGTCCTGGGAAAGACATCTCACGAGGCAGCAGAAGGAAGAAGGGGCCTTGGGGGCACCAGGGGCCGAGCCGGCTCACCTGGGACGCAGCTTCCTCGCCTGAGAAAGGCAGGGTGCTGGCCCCGGCGCCCGGCCTGACGGTGCAGGTGGGAGGTGGGAGGAGGCTGCGCGGGGCCAGCATGCTTCCTGTCACTCGGATATGTGTGTAGACGGGCGTGCGGGCCAGTGGCAGCGGGTGGGGAGCTGGGCCCCAGGTCCACCTGCTTTAGGCCAGAAGAGCCGAGCAGCTGGACAGGGGACGAGCCTGGGCGGGGTCTCCTGGACACGCACAGCCAAGGTGATCCTTCCTGGCCGTGGACCAGGGGACGCATAGTCCAGGGCCCAGGGCTGTGGCCGTGCAGGCGGCTCCAGGCCGGCCACCGCCAGGCTGGCTGCTCCTCCCGTGCCCCGCCTGGAACACCGCGCGATAATGGGCTGGCGGAAGCCTTCCCGGCCATCGTGGCGCGGCCGCGGTGTCTGCACGCCGCGAAACGGCGCCCTGACGGGACCGAGGCGCGCTGAGCTAATCGAAGCTGAAAAGGCGGAATCAGCATGCGCCGTACCCTTTGCCGCCCTCATCAATCCCGCTAACTGGGTTTGAGCTGCGAGCGCTCGGAAGGGAAATTAACACGCAGGACACCTGAGGCCTGACGGGCGCGGGGCAGGGCGGCCGGGGGCGGCGGGCGCCGGGCAGGGCGGGCGCCGGGCAGGGCGGGCGCGGGGCAGCGGGCGCCGGGCAGGGCGGGCGCCGGGCAGGGCGGGCGCGGGGCAGGGCGGGCGCGGGGCCCCGGCGGGCGCGGGGCAGGGCGGTCTCAGGGCCGTGTGCCGCCGCCGCCCACCGGCCCGCGGCCTGGGGGGACACCCACTGTCCCCCGCCCCTCCATCAATTCAATTACCTGGGCTGATCCATATTCAGGCTGCAGCGGGAGGCGGGAGGGGAGGGCCAGGCAGAGGCGTCAGTATTCACCCAATAATAAGTTTCATTTGGAGTCGGTTTGAAAACAATCCCCCGTCACATTTGTCCCTGTCAGATCACATTATTCACAAATGAAGTTCACAAAGTATCAATTCAATTTCCACAGGCGCGGGCCGGGCCGGGCCGCGGGGGGGCGGCCGCGGGCAGCGGAGGCAATCACGGCCGGCCGCCGCGGTCCTCTCCATTTCACCCCTTTCGCGCACATCTGTTCCTGGGTAATCCCATTTTCCACACTTCCAAATCACCGGAGTCGCCGCAGCGCTGCGGCGGGGGCCGGGCGTCTGGGAGCGGGGCCGCCGGGCTGCCCCTCGCCCCCCGCGGCCGCCCCCGCCGGGCCCAGCGTGCAGGGGCTGCCGGTCCGGCGGGCCAAGGCCCCGAGTGTCCACATGCCAGGTCAAGTTCTGCCCCCTTCACAGCCCGGGTGTCCCCGTGAGTCTGGCAGGGCAGGCCGCCTCCGCTCCGGTGTGACCGGCCGCTCGCCACGCCTCCGGGCCTGGGTCCCCTCCGCCCTGGGCAGTGAAAGGACAGGTTCTTCCCGCCCTGAGCCCGGGACCAGGCTGGGCCTCACAAGGACTGCAGGCCCCAAACAAGCCCCGGGGTCCTGTGCAGGATGCAGGACCAAGGTGTCCAGCGCCTGGGGACAGGAGTGGGTGGCCAGGGCCGGGCCGACATCCCCCACCGCAGCCGCAGCTGGGTGGCTCCGAGCCTGGCCTCTGGGACTAGATGCCACGTGCGGCCGCCCGGGGCTTCGGGCTGGAGGCCAGGGACTCGCGGGACGGGAAGGAGAGGTGCCCATCACGGGCGAGCGCCCCATGCTGTCCTGGGGGTTCCAGCCGCCAGCCGCCCCACGAGTCCCGTGTGGTACAGAAGCATGTGGAGTGGGGGTGCCCGGGCCACGGTCTGCGCCATCCCGTGTGAGCAACCTCGGCAGGACCCCACATGCTCATCTGGATGAGGCTCCAGCTGAGTGATGTGGGGCGGCAGAGGCCGCTGGGCTCACTGGCCCAGCTCCCACGGGCAGAGGCAAACACCTCAGGTTTTGCTCTGGTCTTAGCCCCTCTGGCTCCCCCAGCCTCCTCTCTTGGCCTCTTCCCTGGGTTCTCCTGGCCACTGTGTCCCGCGAGGTGGGCGTAACCGGGGACCCCGCGGGGCCTGGGCCGGGCGCTGCCCCCGTCAGCCGCCCTGGCTGGCAGCCGGCGCTTGGCTCTCTCGATGTGTTGGAGCACGTGGTAGAACGAGGGATCGCGCTGGGATTCGAAGTAACTACGGGTGCGGCCTCAGCAACACACGGCGGGGTCTGGCCGGGCCGCGGGGCTCTGCCAGACCTGGCGGGGAAGGCTGGGGGCCCCGGAGCCTGCCGCCCGAGAGGGGAAGGGAGGCGACCCGGGCTCGCTGTCTGTCGTCGTCATTCTCTGTGGATGAGAGGGCGTTTCCTCACACCAGAGGCGCTCGGAAGCCACTGCAGAGCCAGCCACGCGTGTGGGGCGGGCCCGGGGTGAGGACCGGCTCCAGGCACACGCGTGCACGCAGCACGCTCCTCTGCTCACACAGCTGCACGCTGGCACAAGATGCAAAGACGACACCATGGACTCGCCCACACGTACACGGGCGGACACGTGAGCCACTTGCACGCGAACACGCATGAATGTGTAGTGTGCACACAAGCACACACGCGCACACACTCCCACGCCGACATGTGTGAACGCGTAGTATGTACACACATGCATGCACACGTGCACACACATACACAATGCTCGTGCCCACACGTGCACACACACAACGCACACGCACACACGCGCGCCATGATTGCGCACATGCACACACGCGTGTGTCCACACACGTGTGCACTCATGCTGCCCGAGCCCCACCTCCCCACCGCCACAGAGGAGGTCGGGCGCTTCAGTCCTGCCCGACAGGGCACTCCTTGCCCACGCACTGACACACACATGTCTGGCACACCTGGGACAGACACGTGGCCCCCCTGGAGGCTAGCCGGGGTCCCTTCTGGCTGAAGCTCCCTGGTGGAGGCTCCAAGAGGCCTCCAGGCACCCCAGGGGCCTTCAACACCCTCACATGTGCTCATCAGCACTGAGAATAGTCTGTCCCTTTGTCAAATGCTTTTGTCAAACACCCCTCTGCTGTGGAGCGCGGACCCCCCCCCCAGCAGTGGTGATGGAGCAGGCCTAGCTCCCCAGTCTCCCCTCAGGTGCTGGGCCCAGGGACATGAATGTAGTGAGCGGCTCTCTTGGCCCATGGCCGCAGGCAATGGTGACCCCCAGGAGGCCTGAGAAGACTAGGTCCAGAGGCTTCTTGGAGGAGGTGCCCCGGCTGGAGCTGGCCTCACAGGCCTGTCCATCTGCATTTCTCTGTGCTCCAAGCCGGGCGCTTAGTGTGACCCAAAGCTGGAAACAGAAGCCCAGCTGCTCCCTGACCCCCGGCCACCAAGAAGCATGAGGCATGTTCTGGAGAGTCTGGGCGGTTCAACCTGCGTGGTTTGCTCTGCTGGGTCACGGCAGACACGTGGGGTCCCAGCGCCTCTCGGCCAAGCAGCATCCTGAACCCGGGAGCCGCCGGACCTGGCCAGGCCCCTGGCTGTCACGGCCTACACACCAGCCGGACACCAAGCACGTGGACATGTATCGGATTCAGCTTAGCAACCCAGGCATGAACGCCGGCCTTTAAGGAGAAACTTATCTGTAATTAAAATCATGCACAAGTTTTAGAAGGGGCCTGTTTACAACTGGGGAGAAAGCTGATTGTGAGAATGAATAGGCTTCTGTCGGGGGCCAGGCGTGTTTAATTCAGAAATAACCCCCCCAACGGGAGGCGCTTCGGGGCCCTTTCCCGGGGCTCTTGGAGGCCGGCGGCCGGCGAGGCGCTGACCTTATCGGGCCGCCATCGCAGGCATGGCCAGGCTGCTGGAGACTTCTCCGCAAATCCTGCCCCGCCGCTTGTGAGCCATAAATTAGCCCAGTTAGAATCAGCAGGACACGCTCATTCAAAGTTTATGTTTCCCCGTGAGCAGATCGCGGCCTCGGCACGTGCGGAGCAGGTGGCATCAATCACCAGCCTCGGAACTTAGGGGCCAGACACACCGGTCCCCGCGGAAGAGACGCTGCTGGGCCGTGGAGGCAATGAGTGTGATTTACGGGGCCGGGGCTGGCGGGGGCCGGCCCTGCGGCGTGATTTAGGGCTTTGGCGGCTGCCGCCGGTTAATTGGAAGAGCGGCCGGCGGGTGACTTGGGGCCACCGCGCACGGAGCCTGTCTCCTCACACACTTCCATCATCCTCAGCGCTGCTCTTGTGGCCACGGTGGACGGCTCGGCCGGGCGGAAGCAAACTGCCTTCCTGGCTCTGGACCGAATTAAGAGTGCTAAGGTGAGCCGGGAGCTAAGCATCTTCTCTCGTTCCCCTGTGAGGGCCCTGGGAAGAGCCCCCGTGGGGACCTGGTGACGTGTGTTCAGTGACATGAGCCGAGCCTGAGGCTCCCCACCCCACGCCACCCCCCCCACCCCCCCCACCCTACCCCATGCCACCCCCAGCCCTGACCAGGGCCTCTCGGGTGGCTTCTTCTAAAGGAATTTAGTTCAGCTCAGAGCCACAGCCATGCATCCGACAGAGGCCCCAGGTAGGTCCTGATGGGCCCGCCAGCCATGCCTCTGGGGACACAGGCTTGTCCACACAGCCGGGGACATCAGAGCCAGTGGGGCACACGGGGACACAGTGTCGTCACCAGGGCCTGGCCCAGAACTGCGGCTGGTCGGAGCCGGCTAAAAGGGAGGGCCGGTGGCCTCTGAGGTGGGACATGTGACCCCGGCTGCTGACCACGGCCCCGGCTCCTCCGGTGTCTCCCGGGCCCAGGCCATGGTCTGGCCCTGGCCTGCGGCAGGACCAGGAGGGACCGTGTGTCACCGGCTGTGGCACTCGCGCCCCTGCCAGTCGCCAGGCGCAGGGCAGAGCCCTCAGGGCGGGCGTCCCGGCTCGCCCTGCCCCCACGGAGTCCTGCCCTGAGCCTGTGAGGCCGGCGCCCCAGGGTCAGCGCCCTGGCCCGCGTCCGGCACCCACGGTAACTGCCTAGCGCTGTGGCCCCGGGCCCCCTGGCCCTCTGTGGCCGCGTCCCCCCTGTCTCCCCACCCAGGCCTGGGAAATGCAGCCGCTCTCCCGGGGTCAGAGGCCGATCGGGGCTGGCGGGTGGCCTGTGGCTGTGGGCGCAGCGCTGAGAGGAGGCGGAGGGCGGGGGCACGGAGGGCGATGCCCACAGGCAGGTGCTTCCGGAAGGCGCCGGCAGCCGGGCCTGGGCGGTGGGGCCCGGGCGGTGGGGCCGGCGGCCGGCGGTGGGGGCTCCGGTGGGCAGGGGAGTCGGGTGCATGGGGGGCAGCTGCCCTTAGAGCTCGAGTGGGCGCTGGGCTCCACTGCCCGCCTGGCGCCCGAGCCCGCGGCTCCTGCTGCCCCGCCGGTGCTTTCGTGGTCTTTACCATGCTGTCCCCCACCCCCAGGGGGACCCGCAGCTGCCGCTGTGTCCGAGCCTCTGTCCCCTCTCCCGCTGCAGGGAGCCGCGGGACAGCAAGACCGCCGGGAAGGGGGCAGGCGGGGCGAGCAGGGAGCCCCCCGGCCCTGCACAAGCTGCTCGGACACCCACTTCGGCCTCGTTTCCACCGTCTGACCCCTCAGGACTGACCTGCTGGGCCCGGGGTGGGTGCTGGGCGGGGTGCACGGGGGCAGCTGAGGCAGAGACGGCCCAGGGATCCCCAGTGTCCACTTCCAGCCTCTTCCAGAGAGACTGGACTTTCACCCTGGCCGCGCCTCTGTGGGAGTGAGCTGAGCCTTTGTCCTGCCTGACCGTGTGCTGCCCTTGGGCAGCAAGTGGGCTGTCTTAAGGGGCTCCGAGGAGTCACCCCGACAGGTGGCGGCTGCCTCTGTTGATTTTAAGGCCAGGGAGAGATATGCAACAGCCGTTTTCAGGAGAATTGAGGAAGAAAATGTGGGGGAAGGACGTTCCTGGCCTTAGGGTGTGTGCGGTTTCTTGAACAAAATTCAGAAAGCAGCAGCCGAGAGGGTCAGGGGAGGTGACCCTGGTGAGCAGGCCTGGTCAGGACTCAGAGGTCTCTTCCTGGGGGACCCAGCAGGGCGGGGCAGAGGATGCTATCCAGACGGAGGGGGCCCTGGCCCGGAGGAAGACGGACCACTCAGCGTGGGTGTCATAGGTGGGAGCGGGGAGCGGGCGGGGGCAGGCGGGGCCAGGCGGGGCCAGGCGGGGGGGGGGGGGGGCAGGCGGGGCCAGGCGGGGGCAGGCGGGGCAGGTTCTCACCACCAGGAGGAAGGGGACGGGAGCGCTGAGGGGAGGGGTCAGCACCGCTGTGCCATGGAGCTGGGAACACCGTGGCAAGGGGGAACATGGTGTCCCATGAGGTCCCCAGGGTGGGCACGGGTCCCCATTGGCCCAGGACCCCCTAGGGCAGGGCTTTCTAATTTCTTATTACAAATCTCAAACTTCTATAAATGTTAAATACTTCGAAATTAAGATTTTTTAATTTGAGTTAAAAAAAAAGAGAAAAAGCTCAGGTTTTGTGTGATCCGGGGCTTTGCAGGGAGCAGCGTCACGGGACACATGGGCGCGGGTCACCGTCTGTGCTGGTCTCTCTGTCACGGTCCCCGCAGCCCTGAAAGCCGTCCCGCCTCCTGCTCTTGCTTTTGGCCCCGGTGGACGGGGCTAGGAATTCTGAGAGTGTGTGTAAGTGTGAGTGTGTGAGTGCGAGTGTGTATGCGTGTGAGGTTTGAGTGTATGAGTGTGCAAATTAGTGCATATGAGTGTGTGATTGCGTGTGTGAGTGTGAGAGTATGTGTGAGTGTGTTGAGTGTGTGTAAATTACTGTGCATGCGTTAGTGTGAGTGTGTGAGTGTGTGAGCGTGTGTGAGCGTGTGAATCAGTATATGCGAGTTCGTGTGAGTACGTATGTGCGTGAGTGTGTCTGTGCCTGAGTGTGACTACGTGTGCGTGTGTCGCGAACGCACACACGCATGTAGAACACGAGCGGCACGAGCGACAGCTTCCGAACGTCCGTGGCCCCGTAATGTCCCCTGTGCTTACTTTCCGGTCCTGACGGTTTCACTGCGGACGGTCCATCGAGGGGCCGGCGTGTCTTCGGAACCCCGCGTGACATGCTTAGGGGGACGACGTGCCTGCGGCCGGCCCTCAGATGGTTCAGCGAGCACAAATGCGTGTGGGGGAGAGGAGGTGGGAAAATGGGGGCTCCGGGCGAAAGCACGTGGGACCAGTCACAGCTCCGTGAGATCCTCGGGGCGGGCGGGCGCCGAGGACACCGGCATCGGCACGGAATAAGGCGAGAGCCGACCGTGCACAGCAAACACCTGCACGGTCACGGGGCAAGGAAATATTTCTTATAGTGCACACAGTACGATGCACATAAAACTTTTATAAATTCATAGCTTTTATTCATCAGACACAAAACACCCACCACTAAGGCCGCGGGAGGCGTTTGCACCGCGCCTTCCCCGGGGCTCGTTATCACGGCACCTTAAGAATTGCTCCAAACCTATGAGGAAAAGATGTCACAGTGGGAAAAAATCAGTGGGACGTGAAAGTGGCTTCGCAAGGAGGGCACCCGAAGGCCAATAAAGGCGCTCGGCTCGCTCCTGAGCCGGAGGACCGCGTAAGCCGCACCCACTGGGCAGCTGCAAGGGCGGAGGCAGGGACTGGGGGGGGGGCGCGGACACGGAGCGCCTGTGCGCGCAGCATGAGCCCCCGCCGGCTGGGGTGCAAAGGAGACCCCGGTTTGCGGCATCGGCCGACTCCTGTGGTGTAAATAAACTCCCACTGCGGTGACCTCCAGCTACCGGCGTGACGTCACCGCACGGGAGACGGGGAGAGGTGGGACACCCAGCCCGTGCGGCCCCTGCCCCGGAGCAGCCGGCGCGGCCGAGGACCGCCGGCCCGCCGGCGCCCCGTCGCCTGCTCCACGCCTGCCCCAAACGCCCGCAGAGGCTGGCCACGGGGCGCTGCCGCCCCGACACCTCCCACACAGCAGCCGCACACGCGGTCCCCAGCTGTGCACGGGGACATCGCAGGAGCGCCGCCCGGAACAGCGCCAAACGGAGCTAGCCAGCCGGCTGCCAACGGCGGAGCGGAAGGAGGTCTGCGGGCTAGCCGAGGAAAGAACCGGCCCGTGAACGGGGTGAACGGCCCTGCCCCACGCAGCCCCACGCGGGGCTCCCCGTGACCCCGCCGTGCGACGTTCCCCGCAGGCGGAAGGATTCCGAGGACCTACCTGTCAGGGCGACTTTCCTTCGCGGAGAACGGAGGTGCTTGGGGAGTGGCCAGGTAGCCGTTGATAGGCGCAACTTCGCGGAAGGAGGGGGCCGGGGTTTCATTTTGTGACCGTTGAGTGACGTTCATCTTTTATGCACTTTTCCGCACGTGTGCTATGGTCGAAAAGTGTTTGAAAAATCATGACGATTTCTGTACACAAACAGTGACCCATCAAAAAGGAAATGAAGAAAACGGCTCCATTTACTGGAGCATCGAAAAGAACAAGGCCCCTTAGGAATAAACTTAACCACGGAGGTGACAGACTTACACATCAAAGAGCTGCTGAAAGAAATGAAGAATGACATAAACAAATGGAAACACATCCCACGTTCATGGATTAGAAAACTTAATCTCGTTAAGACGAAAATACTCCCCAAAGCGAACTACAGCTTCAATGCAATTGTTATCAAAATCTCAATGACATATTTTGCAGAAATAGAAAAACCCATCTTAAAATTAATACAGAATCTCAAGGGACGCCAAGGAGCCAAAACAATCCTGAAAAACAGGCACAGAACCGGAGGACTCACACGCCCTGACTTCAAAACTTACTACAAAGCTACAGTCATCAAAACAGCGCGGCGCTGACATAAAGACAGACACACAGACCGGGGGAACAGACAGTGAGCCCAGAGATGAGCCCTCGCGTCCGCGGTTGGGCGATTTCCGACAAGGGCGCCAGGCCCGCTCAGGGGGGGAAGGACACTCTTCTCAACGAATGGTCCTGGGAAAACTGAATATGCACATCCAGGAGAGTGACGTTGGGCCCTTACCTGACACCAGACGCCAGCTTAACTCAAAGTGGGTCGAGGACCTAAACGTAAGAGCCAAAGCACAACTCTCAGAAGAAAACACAGGACACATGTTTATGCCATTGAATTTGGCAATGATTTCTTGGATATGACACCAAAGATGTAGGCAACAAGGAAAAAATAGAAAAGTTAGATTTTATGAAAATTTAAAAGTTTTGTGAGCCATCGCGGTCCATCCACGCGGTGGAAGGTGACTCGGCCTCCGAGAGGAGGGGGACCCTGGCGCGTCGGCGACGTGGTCGGGCCTGGGGGACACGGCCACGCAGGACGAGCGCTGTGGGAGCCACTCGCGGGTCTTCCGCGGCCGCAGGGACAGGAAGGAGAGGGCGGGACTCGGGAGCGTCTGCTGCGGCGGAGTCGGCTCGGGGAGATGGGGGCGGCGGCCTGCACAGCGCCGTCCTTCCTGCCGTGGACTGCGCTCCTGAAAAGGGTTAAGGTGGTAAATTTTATGTTTCTACCACAGAAAAGAAGGGGGGAAATCGCTGGTGAAGAGGTCGAATCAGTCCGGGTCCCCCCGGAGGCGGACGCCACGCGGGGCGGGGGGCAAGCTCCGCGTGAAGAATTATCCGTGATGACCGAGGAGTGGTGGTGAGAGGAAGGGGCTCGGCCCCCGGGGCCGAGGGTCCCCCCCCCGCCCCCCCCCCCCGCGTGGGGCAGCGGCTGCGGGTGGGGTGTGGCGGGGTGTGTGTGGGGGGGCCCCCGGGGACGAGGGCGGGCGTCGGGCGCAGGCGCAGGCGGGACGCCCTCGGGCGCCCGGTCTCCACGCGGAGCCGGGCTCCAGACGCGCTCGCCCACGGCGCGTGAGCAGCAGGTGACCGCTCGGGCTCGCACAGCACAGACCCGGCTGCCCCGCCCGCCCGCCCCGCGCGAGGATGGCAGGGCCGGGCCGCAGCGCCCAGCAGGGCAGAGCCCGACGCCCCCACGCACCGTCTCCACGGCGAACAGCCGAGGAGCCCCGCGCCGGCGAGGTTCGTCCTGGCGTCACCGCCGTGGTCCGGTCACCGCCGTGGTCCCCACCGGCCACACGCCCCTTACGCGAGAAGGGTAGAAGTTATTCTTTTGCTCCCGGCTTCAGTATTTAGAGAAATTTATGTTGAAATAGAAATTAAAAAAAAAAGAGAGAGAGAGAGAGTTGAAAATGAGGAGCCGCCTCCCAGGTCACGGAAGGCGAGTCTGGGCCCCAGGGGCAGAGGGGGCTGCAGTGACAGAGAAGCACAGGGGGTCGCCGTGGGGGGCCCTGCAGGGGACAGCAGGGGAAGGTGGGCATGTGGCAGAGGCCCCCTGAGACCAGCTCTGGGCGTCTGCCCCCAGGAGCTCAGAGGGGACGAGCTTGCGGTCATGGGCAGGGCACAGTGCCAGCTAGAGGGCCTGTGTGTCACCCACGGGCGGCCCTCAGCGTTTGTCCTTTAAAAGCTGCAATGTGCCCCCTACCCACCCCCGAAGAACACGCAGGTGGCCTGGCTGGCTCCCCAAATGCCATCGACCTCCTAGCTCCTGCTGCCCGGTCCCCACCTGGGGTGTCAGCCACCGTGCAGGGGGGAAGCGCAGGCCCCCAAAAGGCCATGTGCAGGGGCCCAGCACAGCTCCCGGCCCAGCCAGCGTGAGCCCCTGGTGGTGAGAGAATGGGCCTCGGACGCCTCCGGTCACTGCTCTCCAACCACCCGGTGACACCCAGCGGGGCGAGGCCAGCGGCCAGGAGCCCTGCACAGGGCGCGAGCTCTCGGGCAGAGCAGAGGTCACCCGGTGAGGGATGGCGGGTTATACACCGGCAGAATGAGCAGCCTCAACCCAAACTTCAGAGGCCCTGAGGAAGACACCCCCGAAGTACTCCCCTGCTCCCCGATCCTGGGGGCTGGTGTGTGCAGGCCTGTGGGAGCCACAGACAGATGGCATCGTCCCCGCCCCGTGTGGGCAAGCCAACGTGGCGAGGGGCGGGAGGGGCGTAGCGGGCCAGGCTCTGGGCTTTGGCCGGAGCAGAGAGGCCCACACAGGGCCCCACCGGGAAGGCTGCCCACTGTCCATCACTGGGGAGCTGGCCTCACTCGGCTAGCACCGCCCTCCGCTGTGACCTTGTGGCTGGAGGAGAGGTGGCTCTTTCTGGGTGGGAGACGCCGGGGCCTGGGGGAACACGGCTGGTCTGTCTGGTGCCCACGCCATCCCCTGCCCCGCCCCCGTGCACCTGGCCCCCTACTGTAGCCCCTCACCAGCTCCGCGGTCTCCTTGGCCCTCTCCCTGCCCTCCGTCTCTGGTCCACCTGCTCCGGGTCCTCCAGGAGGCCCGGCCTGTGCCCCTCGCTGTCTCAGCCTCCCAGAGCTTGGGGCAGGGAGGAAGTGCCCACGCGACTGGCTGGTTCTGAGAAAGGGGGGAATCGGCTCCCATCCCAGACTTGGGGCGCTGCAGGCAGCCGCACTGAGCTCTGACGTTGGGGCGGGGTGGGACAGCTCCTGGCCCGGGTCCAAGCCCCCGAGGGGTGAGGACCGGCCGAGCCTGGGGATGCCCAGTCCAAAGCATTCGGAGGAGAGGCCGGCAGGGTGTGGGTCGCAGATGTCAGGAGGAACAGGGAGACCGAGGACATGATGGCACCTCCACAGGGTGCTAGGGTGGGGTTTGGGGCCTGCCGTCTACCTGGAGGGGGAAACGTGGAACCCCTCCTCCTCGCCGTGGCTTCCCAGGCTGGGCTCAGGGCTTCTACCCGGATGGGGTCGGGGGCCTGGGCTTCCACATTTTCTCCCCACCTGCTGTCCCTGGGGGCTTTGGGGGCAGCGGGGTTGGCGGTGTCCCCAGAGGCGGGGGCTGGGGCTTGGGCAGGGGCCCTTGCTGCTGCGGGGCTGGCCCCCGAGGTCTGAGCCAAAGCCCGCCTTGCCCAGTGCCCAGGTCACTGTCGCAGCCACGAGCCCTCAGCAGCCTGGTGCAGGTCTGGCCAGGATCTTCTGCCCAGTGTCTGTGGGGTTGCTGGGCTCCCCATCTGCAAATGTGGCACACGGGGCAGGCTCTCTGTGGCCACGGCCCCGGGAGCCTTGCTGGGACAGACGCTGGACCCCTGTTAACTTTTAATTTAAAGTCTCTGGGCAAAGCACAATGGACTTTTGACATACAAATATTAAAAATTAAATTTCCCGAGTTCATTATCTGATAATTAGAACTAAATAACATCTTAACTGAGAGGCCAGCCCCACACAGATCAAGTCAGTTCCATTTAAGATTCCATTAGACCAGTGTCGGAGCGGTAAGTAATGGACCATAAAATTTAATTTGGGAATGATCTCGCGCCGTGATGGAGCGATAGCGCTCACAAAGGCGGTGGCGGCGGCGGCGGCGGGATTCGAAGGGGCCGCCGCCGCCACCGCCGGGAACACGTGTCCGGCGCTTTCTTCTCCTTTCCCAGGCCCTGCGGTATTTAAAAGTCAGCATCGACCAGTGTCGCTCGTGTAATTACAAAGGTCCCCTTATCGGAGTCCGTTTGCCGCGTGCAGAGAAAAGGCCGATCCGGCGTCTCCCGGCTCATTTGCATGCGCAGCAATCCGCGCCCGGTGACCACTGTGGGATGCGGTGCGCGCGGGCGACTCGGGCCTGCCCGTGTCCCCGCCACCTCGGCCGCTGCTGCGGGCCTGGGCGGTGGGCCGCGAGCGCCGAGCGCACGGGCGAGGAACAACCGCGGACCGTCAGGAGGGCCTCCCCGCAGCGGGGTGAAACCCAGATTTCTCCAGCGTCCCACCCACTCGCAGACGCTAGGCCTCATGGGACCCAGGCGCCGGCTCTCTGCAGCCCGGCCTTGTCCTCCCGCGACCCAGGAGCTGGGTGGGCAGGCTGGAGACTCGCCCCTTGCCCCGGCCAGGGCCTGCTTGGCTGTCCATTTCACTAGAAACACGCTCCAGGCTGTCCAGCCCCAGACTGTCCCTCCTGCAACCACCAGACCCAGGCCGCAGAGGGACCCAAGCTGCATCCGGACTGGCACAGTCGCACCCCCGGCTGAGCAGACAGGGGGGCCGCCCGCCTTGTCCCAGAGCCCTGTCACAGGCCGATGATGTGGCTGCTCCAGGAGGCTCTCACCTGGCCAGGTGTGGGCGGGGGCTGTGGGCGGGGCCATGGGCCGGGTCGTGGGCGGGGCTACGGGCAGCCCCACCCCCAGCAGACACCCTGGCAGGCAGGGGAGAAGGCTGTCTAGCCAGCAGCGGCGCGAACCCAGTGGCCCGGGGGCCATGACCTCGAAGCGTCTCATCCTCTCTGCGGGGTGGCCTGGTCGAACTCAGCTCTACAGGTGCAACGGGGTGTCTTTCCAAAAGCCTCTTCCTTGGGTTTGGGGGGGTGGGCAGCAGCCCTGGTGGGGTCACTGGGAGCTGCCCTCCCGCCACCTCCCTCAGCCACTTTGGCCTCTGCTAACACGTGTCACCTCGTGACTCGCAGACTTCTAGGCCAGCACAGCCCCCACCCCCCACCCCGAATGACCCCTGTGGCTGCAGATGTGAAGGAGCGGCCACCGAGCCCCAGGCCCAGAGGGGCCCCCACCGTGCTGGGCCCTAGCTTCCTCTCTCACCGGAAACCAGGCGGACGTGGAAACTCGCAGCCTCGGAGGCACTGGTAGTGGTGAGAAGTGGCCACTGAGGATCAGCGAGGTTTCCAGTCACTGGGGAGGCCGGCAGCGTGGGGACAAGTGGGGCTCACTGCCTCGGGGTTCCCCGGGTGACTGCAGGGGAGCGCTGAAGGGAGCCAAGGATGCTCCTCTCCAAGTCCCCAGTCCCCACCAGGCGTGGCCGCAGCCCCCACCTGCCTGCTGGCCCCCAAGGCATCTCAGGTTCATTCTTGCTCCCCGGCAGGTGTGGGCGGCCCCAGCTCTGCGGCTTATCTCCCCAGCAGCCTCATTTGTTACTTCCCACTGAATACACCCACTCCCATTACTCCCGTAATTCTTGGCAGTGACGGCCCCGCTCCGCCTAACGCAACCCGCTTTGTCGGAAGGCTGTGTCCTGACCCAGTCTGGCTGGGTGCCCCGTTATTGCTACATACATAATTGTATAATTGATTTTAAATTTTACTTCTGTGTCCGCACATCATAAAGTAAGCAGCCTGTTAGGGAGAAAATATAATTAACATATCGCTACCATTTCCACCCGGGGGAGAAGGGCATCAGCCAGGGGGCCGCTGGGAGGGGGCAGCCGGGTCCCCAGGAACGTTCACAGGCAACACAGGCCAGCAAGTGCTGAGGACTGGGCCACAGCCGGACCCAGGGCGGTGTGGGCCCAGGGCGGGTGGGAGGCGGCTGTGGGGAGGGGGCCGGCTTCCCAGTCGGGGCCCCAGTGCTCCCAACGCACCCCAACTTCCGTCTTCTCTACTTAAACAGCTTGGCTGAGATATGAGTCACGTGCTGTGTGAAGTGCACGACTCAACGTTCTTTGGTAAGTGGCAGATGCGCGACCAGCACCAGGATCGACTCTGGACATTTCCCGGGCCTCCCAAAGTGCCCCTGCTCCCTGCGACCGTTGCCCCCAGACCCCTCCCCAGGCCTGGCCGCTTCTTCGCCCTCTGCCTCATAGAGCTGCCCGCTCCGGACTCTGGCCACGGCGGCCGCCCAGCTCCCAGCCCTCGGGGCTCAGCGGTGCCGCCCGTAGGACCTTCATTCCTACTTAAGGCTGCATGATGCTCAGCGTGCGATCGACCGCTTTCCTCGTCTGCATATCCATGATGGACACCAGGCTGGCTCCGCCTCCGACCGTCGCGGCGGCTCTGACGTCGGCCGGCACCGGCGTGCACGCGCACGCCTGCTCCCATGTGCATGCGTGTGCCGACGTGCGCTCCTGGCACGGCCCAGGAGGGGTCGCCAGGGGCCAGGCAAAGAGATGAGGGGGAGCTGACCCCTCCCCCCCACTTATGGTGGGGGGCCCTGGGGCCCAGCGGGGGCACCCCACCCTCAGCCCTCACATGCAGCCTCCTGGCCCAGGAATTCCGGCCTTGCGGCCCACAGGCCCCCGGAAGTCAGGCAGGCCTGGCCCGCTCCGTGTCCCTGGTGCAGCCGCCGTGCAGACAGTGGGCCTGGAAGGTCGCCGGTCCCACCTACCGTAAAGCCCTGGTGGCCCGTGGCTGCGTTTCCTGGGGCGTGTGCGGTCTGCACCCGGAGGTCTGCATGGTTCTCAGACAGGACATTCAGCTCCCCCGGGTGTGAACAAGGCCATGAACTAACGACCTCTGGACCCACCCTGACAAGCAGTGGGCTGGGGCTCGAGTTTAAGGAGAGGGCTGACCCACGGGGTGTGAGGGTGGGGCTGTGCATGGGCCGTGTGCGTGGGTCGTGTGCACAGGTCGTGTGCGTGGGTCGTGTGCGTGGCTCATGTGCGTGGGCGTGAAGACAAGCGCCATCTAGCCTCGTGCACTAAGGGAAAATCCATGACCGGTCACAGGCAGTGGGCGAAGTCTGTGGACAGAGTCTAGAGCCGTTAGCTTGTCGGAGGCAGAAAGGAAGGTAGCAGCCAGGCCTGGAGAGGGGACCCCGTCAGCACTGGCCCGAGCTCTGGACAGAGTGGCCTTGCATCAAGGTGGCATCACTCCCCAGGCTACCAGGTGTGAGCCTGTCCAGGGTGGGCACCTCTGCCCAGACGCCCCGGGCAGCCCTCGGCACAGATGAGGTGACCCGACGCCCGCATGTGCCCCCTGCAGCTGTGTGGCCACTGCTGGGGCCCCTGACTCTCCGTGGGGGGTGGGAAGGGCCCTCCCAGCCCTGCTCTGAGGTCACTGTCACCGGACGCCTGCATGGCACTGGACACAGTGCTGCCCCTAGATGTCAGCTGATGCCCAGATTCCCCAAATGCGGAGGAGGGGGCTGGGCTGGGAGGGGGGGAGGGGCAGTGCGCAGGCAGCAGCAACAGTGGATGGTAACCCCATGTGTCCCATCCAAGGCCACCCCAGGTGGCGCTGTCCCCTGCCCCGGCTGCCTGGTCCGCCGTCAGGGAGCAGCCAGCCCCGGCAGGCTGCCCATCTCCACCTTATCACAGAGGAGGCTGTCACCACTCCGGGGAGGGTATTCAGCAGATAACCCCGCGAGCGAGCATCCAGGCTGTGTCTAAGGGAGCCCGCTGCAGAGTGCCTCGGCCTGGCGAGACACACATAACAAACAGCGTAAGAGTCAGTTACTTAATCACAGAGACGAAGCGCCACCGCGAGAGATTGTTCTGCTTAAAAAATGTGCTGGCGACTTGCAAATGTGTTTTTAGAAGCAATTTTATTACAAACTGTCCCATCGGGCAGCGCCTGGGAAATTATGGAAGGCCTTGTTCATCCCTCAGAGACCAGGATACAGTGGGCGTTGCCGGGGGGAATTTATCCCAGCGAGCTGGTGTGGAGAAGGGCTAGGGTCCGTCTTGGCCAGGGGCCAGGTGCAGGCTGACCTGGGGCCTGGGTCCCCATCGCCAGCCCCTTCTCCCAGCTGCTCCCCAGGAGAGGGGCCCCAAGGGCAGGAGTACCCCCAGCTGTCAGAGCCCCTGGGCTATGCCACAGCACCTGGACCCTCGTAACCCCCAAGGCAGGTGGGGACCCCATCCGGACACACCGTGATTCTGACTTCCTGAGCAGGGTCATCGCCCACAGCTCACAGACCAGGTCAGGGGACTCAGGCTGACGGTGGGGGGCAGACTACAAGAACCCTGGGACCTGGCCTGGCACGCACCTCCTCGTAAGGCAGGCATGACACCCGAGGTCCCCAGACACCATCCGGCCTCGTGCATCTTCCTCCTGGCTGTGGGGGGGGCCGACCCCCGGCTCCTTCTTCAGCAGCCTCTGAGATGGCCCGACCCCCCTCCGCCGAGCACACCCTGTGAGACCCGCCCCCTAGGGCTGACCTGGTGACTTGCAGAAGGGGTGGAGTGTCACTTCTGAGACCAGGTTACAGCAAAGACTGTGGTTTCTGTCTCGGGTGTTCACTCTGCCTCCCTCCCCCTCCACCTATCCTCATCTCTCTCCCGCCACCTGCTCTGGGGGAAGCCAGCTGCGGGGTCCCGTCCACATAGGCAGCCTGCGGAGATGCCCAAAGTGGCGGCTGACAGCCGGCGAGGACCCTCGGCCTGCCGGAAGCCCAGGAGCAATTGGAAACAAATCTACTTCCAGCCGTGCTTTGAGATTCCTATTCCTACACCCAGCGACAACTTGACTGCAGCCTCATGAGAGACCCTGATCCGGAACCGACCAGCGAAACAACGCCCCGATGCTTGGATCCGGGAAGCTGTCAGGCAGTAAATGTTCGCGGTTCTCAGCCGACACCACCATCGCCGCCACGATTATCGCGGTCTTCACCGCCAGCATCACCGTCGTCGTCGTCCTCATCTCTTCCTGGTCCACATTCCCGTTTCACATTTGTCCTCTCAATTAGAACAGCCCTGCAGGGTAAGGACACGGGGGCTCAGAGGGGTGCAGCGGCCCAGCTGGCAGAGCGCCAAGACGAGGCTGGAGGCCAAGTCTACCCAATGCGGCTGCAACCGAATCCCCCTCCGGGGCCCAGGGCAGTTGTCTGGGGCCCGTCCTCGCTGCAGGGCTTGGCCCAGGGTGGAGGGCTGGCCGCAGGGCAGGTCCAGCAAGGAGAGGTGGGGAGGCCGAGGGTGTGTGGGGGGCTTCCTCCCCGGCCTTGCCCTTGAGCTTGTGGGCACTGCTCCCTGAGACCGCGCTCAAGCCGCCCACGTGGCATCAGCCCCGCCCCTCGGCCCCCCCAGGCTCTGGCCCTGCAGCGGCAGGGGTACCCCTGGGCAGCCTGGGGTGTGGGAGCCTGGCCTGCATCACAACACCCCAGCTTTCACATGATGTTGGACGTCCAGTGATGCTGAGGGTGACAGTGCCACCGTGGGAGAGGCTGCAGGTGGGGCGGGAAGGGAGGACTTGCTGGCGGAGGGAGCGTGCCCGCCTTGGTTCTGCGCCTGTGAGGGGCGTGTCCACCTCGCCTGGGGGCTCAGCGCGCCACCAGGGGGCGCCCCGCTCCGCTCAGGGGCCGGCCGCAGGCAGGGCCCTCCTGAGCCTCACCCCGGCACCGGGACCTCAGGAGCCCCGGCTCCTGTGGCGTGACCCACAGGCCCGTGACATGCCCCTGGGGCCCGACGTCACCTGTGAAAGTGACTTACACCGTGCCCCCTTTAACCGGGCCATTAATTGATAACACTTAATTAATCTGCCCAGGAGAGAGATCAAGGGAAGATTGTGTCCCTCCGCGGCCGCGGGAATCGACGCTGTTATTCCAATTAACCGCCGGCCACGGGGCCGCCTGGTGAGGCCGGCGCCCCAGCCACGGGTCCCGGCTGCACTCGCCGCGGCCTCGCCGGCCCCCACTCAGGAGCCCGCGTGTGCTCACCTCAAGGCGGATAAGGCTGCCCATTAGAGGAGCTGCTTGCTGGCAATTAACTGCTTTATTTAGGGCACGTTTTCCCTTCAAAGAGCAATTACATTTCTGCAGCCTTTGGAAAAAGCAAACGACCTGGAGCGAGGCGCCCTATAAATCAGGCTCAGAGGACAGATCCGGCTTTGGCAGGTGCCAGGCGCACGCGGCCCCGGGGGTCTGTGCCCTGCAGAGATGCCCGCCCCAACCCTCCTGGCCCAAATCTCAAGCCCCCAGACTCCGCCCCAAGGGCGGGCTCTTTCAGGCCTTGGGACAGCTGGTCCCCTGGGGATGCAGAGGAGCAGCCTCCAAAGACCTGCAGCCACTCTCGCCTCTCCCCTCGCCCTCCCCCTCCCAGCCTTCCCCTCCCCTCCCCTCGCCCACCCTCCCCCTCCCAGCTCTCAGCGCCCTTCCTCCCCCCCCCCCCGGCGCCCCCCCTCCCCATAACAGACTCTATGTTCCCCCATGAGGACCTTCTGTTGGCTCAACAGGAGCCCCACCCCCAGGCACACTGCAGCCTCCTCAGCGAGGCTTGGGACCGCTCACCTGCCTGGTGAAAGACAGACGCGGACACCCACGTGGTGTGACTGCTTCCGCGTGGACATCAGCACACGAGTCCCCAGAGACAGGCAGGTCCATGGGGCCAGGGAGGGGCAGGCTGCCTGGTGGGGCCGTGAGCGTGATCTGGAGTTGGGTGGTGACAGCCGTGCAACCTGTGACTATATCCCAGAACTGCGCACTTTAAAACGGCGAATTTCCTGTCACGTGAATTACGCCTCAATTTTCAAAAATGGGAGAAAAGATCTCTCACGACTTAATACTAAGAAGACAACCCAATTAAAAACAGGCAAAAGATCTGAGTGGACTTTTTTTTTTTTTTAACCAAAGGAGATCCACGGATGGCAAATGAGCCCATGAAAAGATGCTCCACACCCGAGGTCCTCAGGGAAACCAATGTCACAGTAAGACACACCAGCGAGGATGGCGGAGACACCGGGGCTGGCGGGGGTGTGGAGGGCGCCCCCCCAGGCCGGGAGGAATGGGACGTGGCACGGCCCACCGGAGACAGCTGGCGGTGTGCGCCCTGGGGTGGCCCAGGGAAACCGAGGCACGTGGCCACGCGGACACCTGTCCGGAGCGAGCGCGGCGGCGGCGGCGGCCCAGCCCACCCGGGAACTGCCCGGGACAGACAGACGGCTGTCACGGCCACCGGCTGGGCGGCTCCGAGAGGACGATGCGGAGCGGAAGGACCCAGAGGAACGGCGAACATCTGCACAAAATGCTAGACGGAGAAAACTAATCTACAGCGACAAAAAGACGCGCGCTGCGGGCAGCGGGGGTGAGGCGGAGGGGCAGAGACAAGGCTGGGTGCGCGGGGCGCGCCGGGCGACGTCGCCCAGCTTTTGCGCACCCGGCACCCATCAAGGCGTGGGGCGTCGGTGGCACCTGGCTGAAGCTGTTTGAACAGTCGCGCCCTCCGCGCGGGACAGCCCCGCCTGTCATCTGCCTGCGCGCAGGTGCTCCTCCGGGTGCTGGGAGCAGGGCCCCCTCCGGAGTGCGCAGGCGCCGGGACGGACACCTTCTGCCCAGCGCGCTTGGGCAGTGAACGCCCAGCGAGGGTGGAGGGCAGGGGCTTCAGACTGGACCCGAGCATGTGGCTGGGGCCAAACCACCGTCACACCCGCCAGACTCCTCACAGCAGCGCTCTGCCTGCCTGTCCCCTCCTCCAGGTGCTGGGGACGCAGCCAGGGCTGGCTTTGAGCCTCAGCGGGACACCACAGTGGCTCCCAGATCCTCCAGCTGTGTCCTCCAAGGAGGCCCTGAGTTCCCCAGCAGGTGGGAGGGACTGGCGAGCCCTAAACAGAGCCCCCTCCGCTGCCTGCCTCCCCAGCCCCACCCTCTCAGAGCCCAGCCCCCGGGGAAAGTGGGCCGGTCTCTCCCTAGATTCCTCCCGGCCCAGGGGGCCACTCTGTGCCAGGCCTGGGCCCTGGGCAGGCCTCCGGGGGCGTCTGTCTGCATAGCGGAGCTGAACTTCCCAGCTGCTAACCAGCCGCAGCCCAGGACGCAGGGCCGGCCCGGATGGAGAACAGAGACACCAGTGTGAAGAATTGGACTGACAGCGCTGCACTGATGGCTCCCTAAGTGAGGAGCCGCCAGCTCCGCGGAATTTACATTTATATAGCGCATTTCACCACCTGGCAGCAGCCAGACCCTGGCCCACTGTCCCACCCCAGCAAGCCCTGGAGTCACAGCTGGGGGCCTGGCAGGACCCAGGCGGCAGAGTCAGAGCCACCAGCTCAAGCCGGCAGGCAGCCTGGGCTACAGGACCCCCAGACCCCCAGGCCGCCTCTGAGCCCTCTGCCCCCCACTTTAGGCCAGCTTCGCCCCCACCCTGCCCCAGACTCCCTGGGGGCACCAGCCTTATGCTTCCCTCTTGCCTCCCAGGGCATGAAGCTCCAGCCCCGGCCGCGTGGGGCAGAGCAGAGGCCACAAGGACACATGGGAGGCGCTGTCCATGTGCCGAGGACAGAGGCCTCCGGGGAAGTCGCACCCGCTGGCACCAGGCTCTGGGGCCGCAGCCTGTGCTGTGCCAGCCCCGAGTGTGCGACGCCGTTACAGCCCGGCCAGCCGGGACCGGCCTCCACGGTGAAAAGCAGAGACGTGACCGCTGCTCGCAGGTGACGTGGGGCTGCGGGCACTGCCCGGCTGTCGGCCGGGGACACACGCGGGAGGAGAGTGTGTCCTGCTCGCGAGCTCTCGGCTTGCACCGAGGGACGTGAGGCCCTTCCTGCCGAACGGGCCACAGACGGACCCTCCTGGGCCCTGACACACAGTCTCAGGGGAGGGCAATTTCAGGAACAACGGAGCGCAAAGCTGCAGGAAATGGTGCGCAAGTCAGACGTAAACCCAGCCTTTCTCACCGTGGAAACCGCCCCTTCGAAACGGCGGGGGGAGCGCGGGCAACAGCGAGCGATGAGGGGTGATGGCCGTAAGGAGATACAGCTGTAAATGACAGGAAGGGACGGTCAACGTCGCAGGAAGGAGCCACAGCTGTGGACGTTGCAGAGCCCCTCGCTGGCCGGCCGGCCTCACGGCCTTGGCACACAGCCCGTCCTGGGCCTGCCGACCCCTCGACCTGCCCCCAGCCCCCCGCCCTTCTCTTCCTCCACCTCAGAGCGCCCCAGATCCCACCCTCGCCCACGTGAGGCTGCTCCTCTCCAGCCCTTCATCTCCAGGCTTGCGGGGGCCACGTTAGCACGGGCACTGCTCCCCGATGAAGCCTCAGCGCCCCAGCCCCTCCTGAAGAAGCCAAGCTGGCCTGCCAGCCTCCGCCCCGGGGTCACGGAGGACTCCGGCCCAGAGCCCCGACCTCCACTTTGTGCCAGGCCCCAAGAGCCACAGGTCCTGCCACGTCGCCGGGCTCAGAGCCTTGGCCAGACTCCGGTCCCAGAGCGGGCCTGCCCTCCGGCACGCGAGGCCCTCATGCGGCTAGGTTTGCGTCCCTGGGCGCCGACAACAGCCTCGCTGTTCAGGACCGAGCCCATCTCCCCCTCCCCTGTGGAACCCGCCTGACCCCCTGGTGTCCCCTCTGCCCACGAGCCCACAGAGACAGTGTGGCAGCCGCCGCCGAGGGTGCCGTGTGTGGCTCGTCATGCCGCACAGCCACGACGCCCTGGGAGGTGGCACCGGTTTCAGCCCCTGTTCTGTGTGTGAGGACGGTGTCGGGAGGAGGTGGCCAGCACAGGACCGCCACCCTGACCGCGGCGCTGGCTCTCATGGCCGAGGGCTCAGCCTCCCCCGGCCCCACTCGAGACCCCCGACACCCTGGTCTGCTGTCCCTACATCCTCTCGGGGTGTGGGCACTGGAGGCGGCAGCAGCTTGTTGGTAAGGGTGCAGTCAGAACTGTCACCCACGAGCAGGGGCATGTGGCATGGCACTTTCTGGACCCCCGTCATCAGTCCCCAAGATGGGCAGACACTAGGCCCTGGCCTCTCTGCTCAGCGGGTGCTCCCGGGGCCCCAGGAGGCTGTGTCCTGGGGCAGCCCGTCCCAGCCAGGCTCCCCAGCGGACAGAGTGGCGAGGCCTCTGCTCTGGGGGGGACACAGGGAGCCAGATGCCCCCGGAGCCAGCCCTCCTCCCGAGGATGGTCACAGGCATGGGGGACACCCTGGCTATCTTGGTAAGCTCAGTGGGCACTGTAAACAAGACCCACTTTATCTGATTGAGGGGGAGCCTCGGCCCGGAGTCCAGTAGGTTCTCTGGGACGGGCCCATGAGCGCCCCCCGGAGGGCGTCTGGCGCACACTCATCCCTTCCTGAAGAATTTTTCTTAGGCAGTGACAGAGGAGGTTCGCCTGTCGCTCAGGAAGGGAGGGCGTTTACATATCTTGTGCTGGGAGGAAGAGGGTGGGAGGCAGGTTCTGGCCACGGCGGCCACCACCAGGCCACGTGGGTGGAGCAGATAAACCTGGGTGCACCCAGCACCCCAAAGCCCGGCCGGAGCAATGGGAGGACAAGAGGGCTTGCCCTAGAACCCGAGCTTGGGGATTCCTCTCCCCTGCCCCCACCAGGCCCTGCTGGACCCCAATCTGATCCCCCTGGAAGAACCAAGGGGCTGGAGGACTGCTCAAAGGCGGGGTCCCCTGAGGCGCCCAGAAGGAAGTGTTCCTGGATGCAGACTCCCCAACAGGCCTCGCACGGTGTTTTGTGCTGCCCATGAGTTATCAATCTCCCCGCTCCCTCCAAGACAAATGGGGCGGCAGGCCGGCCGCCCGGACCCCCATTCATCACCATTTAATGTGTATTAAAGCACGCTCACCTCTGATTGCGAAAACAAACAAAAAAAGCCGCATCGATCACCGGCAGCAACAGGCGGGAGGCGGACGGGGTGCAGCCGGGTGCTCGGCGCCCCTCTTCCCCAGCCTCTCCACCCTTGGCCAGAGGCCCAGGAGTTGGGGTCAGGCCCCAGCGTACAGAGGGCAGGTCACATGGGCAGGCCAGCTCTCCCCACTCCATCCCCGCCCCAAGTCATGCCCAGGACAGATGAGGAAACTGAGGCACAGGGGCATCTGTGGCCGGCAGGTGTCCCACAAGGAAGACTGGGCAGCTCTGGCCGGCCCAGTGCCAACTGCTGGGACTGTCTGGACTCTGGAGGTCCAGGGCTTAGGGACCCCTGTGCAGGGAGCTACCAGCTTCGCTCGGAGCAGCCAGCCCAGGAAGGTGGCTTGGGGCCGCACCCCCTCCCCAGGGACCTGGTGCCCCCGTGTTTGGGGTCGGAGGACGGGGCCCATCGTGCTGGAGCCACGTGGGACCCTGGGCCTGGGCCAGATGTTTGCAGGGCCAGTGGAAGGGGTCCCAGGCCACAGGAACCTGGACATCCCAGCGTGAGTCCCAGCCGGACAGTGCGGAGTGACCGGAAGCATTCCTGTCCAGCTGGTCACACTGCTGACCAACGTCGCGGGAAAGAAATGGCCCTGGTGCCGCCCTCACCCCACTCTGCTTCTGCCCCCTTCTCTCGGTGGCTGCTGCCCACCCCCTCCCGACGCACAGTAAGCCCAGCCCCGGGGGAGCCCCGTGGCAGCCCCAGGGGTGGGGGCTGCTGCGTGGGGGGGGGCGGGGTGCGGGCTCGGGCCACTAAATCAGTCCACGCCTGTCACCAGTCGGGGCCGCGGGAGCCGCCCGAGCGGAAATAACAAATGGCTGTCATTGTGGAGCCAAAACCTGTGATTATAATTATCACATCCTCGGTGACCTTGCGTAAACTTTAATCCCTCTCCAATGGAGCATTTAAATAGCCTTCGCTGCGCACCGCAGCGCCCCCGCCGCCCGCCCCGCCCCCCGCCCCAGCGGCTCCTGGTGGGGGCAGGGACGCCTCCGGAGCCCGCCTGCCGCGCGGCCCTGGGCGCTGAGCTGGGACGCCGTGACCACCCTGACCCCCCATTTCACAGCGGCGGCTCGGGGAGGCGGGGCTGGGCGCTGACGCTCCCTCTGCGCCTTGGGCTGTCAGCAGAGGTCAGGAGTCACGGGGCCTCCTGCCCCCGGCCTCCCGGGGCGGGCAGCATGGGAAGCCCAGGGCGAGGCCTGAAAGTGGGCCCCTCAGGCCGGGGCTCCGAGCCGGCGTCCATGGCACCGGCCTTGCAGAGCGATGGGGAGGCCCTGGGGCGGAGGCGGCGGAGAGGGCGGAGGCGGCAGGCCAGGTTGGGGAGCAAAGGCGCCTCCATCCTGCCTGCACCCCGCCCTTCTCCCCACAGGTGACCACTGTGGGGGGGCTCCCGCACACACGCACACACTCACAAGTGGCACAGGCATGGCGCACAGGAATTGGCAGGTGTGAACACACGCCTGCACTCATGTGTTCATGCACGCGTGTTCATGCACGCGTGTTCATGCACCCGTGTGCCCGCACGCTCACACCCATGTGCAAACCCAGTCACTCTCATAGTGCTGGGTCCTCAGGGTAAACCAGAGGTGACTGTGGGTTCTGGGGTGGGCAGTGGAGCAGTCCCCGGGGAGGGCACCCCGTGGAGACGCTGGAGGTGTGGGGGCTGGGCCTGCCCGGCGGGAGGTGGGGGGGGGGGGGGGAGCCGCGCGCATGCGTGTGTGTTTGTGTGTGTGTGAGTGTGTCTGTGTGTGAGTGTGTGTGTGAGTGTGTGTGGGGGGGCAACAGGCTGCGATGGGGGCTCCGAGTGCCCGAGATGGAGCCTCGAGAAGCCCCCACTCTGGGTGGAAAGGTCCAGGAGTGCGGGCCAGCAGGGTGGGCCCCAGGGGTCAGAGGTCGTGACATAGGATGCAGGAAGGTGGCGCGAGGGGTCTTGGGGGCCAGGTGTGAGCCATGACCTCCTAGAACAGGGAGCTGGAGTGGCCGGCAGGGCGGGGACAGCAGGAGTGGAGACCACACGTCCGGGGGGGGGAGGGGGGAGGCCCCCGCGGGAGGGTCACGGCTCACTCTCGGACACGACCAGGCCAGATGAGGAGACCGAGGCTCAGGGAGTGGGGTGGGCACGAGGAAAACCGCAGGCGGCCTGAGAGCCGGACTCAGCGCAGAGCAGGAGCTGCCGGCCCGTCCAGCTGGGCTTCAGGACCGAGGGCCGAGGGCCACACAGGTGACGCGGCGGGCAGCCCCGGCGGCCAGGGAGGGTGCCACGCAGAGCGCGGAGCCACGCCGGGCCCTCCCCCGCTCAGCTGGCCTCAGTTTCCCCACCAGCCTCGGGGAGGGCACCTCCGCCGAGATGGGGAGGGGTCTCCCTGGAGCCGGGAGTCTGCAGTGGCAAGGACGCGCCCACGCTCGAGGGCCAGGACCTCAATTACTGCGGGAAATGTCAGCAGCGCCTCCCGCACCAGCCGCGAGTTTGGGCGCCGGCAGCGGCCGGCCCGGAGTGCGTCTCTCAGAAATCGCATAATTGCCGGCTGCCACGCGGTCACCCTTGACAGGCCGTCCGCACTGCCCAGGTGACACACAGCCCTCGGCCTCCAGATCCTCCCCGGCCCCCTCTGCCCCCAAGGGAGCCCTCAGAGCTGGCAGGATGGCTGAGGGCAGCAGGTCGATGGGCCGGACACAGGGCAGAGGGGGGCGGGCACCCCTCTTATGACCTGCAGACGTATGTCCAGTGGGTATCAATGCCCATTAGTTCTTCTCCACTCTCCCCGATGGCTCCGGAGCCTCTGACACTTCCCAGAGAACCCAAGGGTGGGGGCCAACAGGAAGGAACCTCACTGGGGTCCTATGACCCCCCCAGGGCAAGCCGGGGCTGTCCCCACCTTCACAGCGACCTCTGCACCCAGGCACCACAAACGCACACGTGCACTCCAGGGACGGTGTGGTCGGCAGGCTGCCCGGCAGCAGGCTGGGCGAGGAGGAGGCCTTGGCGCAGGGAGCAGGGTCCACCCAGCCGCTTCCAGGCAGGGGTTGGCCACCCTTCCATCCACCCAGCCGCCGTCTGCTCCCCTCCCCTGCCCACCAAGTACACACACACCCATCCATTCGTCCCTCCTCCACTCATCCATTCAAGCACAAATGTATCCATCCATCCCTCCATTAGCCCATCACTCTCTTGCACCCATCCATCCACCCACCCACCACCAAGCCCCATCCGTCTCCGCGTCTCTGGATATCCACGCACCACCCACCATCAATCCGTCAACCTAGCCATGCATCTAGTTTTCCCATCAGTCAACCGATCCCTCTGTATGAGAGTCTGGTGCCCAAGGATGGGTGCCAGCCTCCCCTAGGAGCGCAGGTGGGTCGCCTACGCCCAGGTGGGGGCAGGCGTGCAGGTGGTCGTGGAGCTGGGGGCGGTAACGTGGGAAAGCTGTCTGTTGGGTCATCACGCTTGCCTAGCGAATGAAGAGGGAAGGACAGCCGCCAGCACGAAGGAGAGAAGGGAATGAAGGGCGCGTGTTCCTCAGAGCAAGAGTTTGGAGTGAGAAAGAAACGGAGCGGGTTCGTTAGGCAGCGCCCAGCGCCCCTTGGGGCTGTGTCAGCACGGCTGTGCGTGTGCACCTGTGTTCGGCTCACGCGCATCTACGTGTTCACCCACGGCCGTCCAGCCACACTGCCCACCCTCCCATTCCTCTGCCCATCCACCGCCCACCCGTCCGCCCGCCCACCCACCCACCCATCCATCCACCCACCCACCCACCTATCCATCTGTCCACTTATCCATCCATCCACCCATCCACCATCTACCATCCACCCATCCACCACCCATCCATCCATCCATCCCCCATCCATCCATCCATCCACCATCCACCACCCATCCATCCATCAATCCACCCACGGAGGACATGGCCACCCTCTGAGGAGGCAGCCAGGCTCGGCCTTTCTACAGGGGCTTCGTCACAATAGGTGCTGGGTGGGGGAGACCAGGGACAGCATGCTTGATCACCCAGCGCGAGCCGCCCCTGCCAGCGCGGTGGACAGCCCGGCGCGTGTGCCTTGGCGGCCGAGGAGGCAGGTGGCGCTGGGTGACGGGGCTCTGCCTGCCAGCCGCGCTGTGGCCCCCGGGCTGGGCGCTCAAGCTGCAGGGGCCAGGCAGGCGATGGCGGCGTGCTTGCCACGAGCCACGTCCCTGCAGCCACCCCGAGCCCCTGCACCGTGGCCGGTACAGCCCGGCCTGGCTCCGAAAGCCTCTCCTCAGGCAGAGTGACCTTGAAACGCAGAAGTCCCCAGTGATCAAGAGGAGAGAATGTGCTCCACATAAATTTCATGCTCTTCAGAATGACATTTGTCTGCTGCGCCCGCCCCCCGCCCACCCTGCCAGGCGCTCAGACACGCGCCCCGCCCCTCACACAAAACCCCAAACCTGAAAACTTCCATCACTCCGGGTTCCTTCTTAGGAACACTCCATATCTCCATCTCATCAGGCTCGTTACTCACGTGTCTCTCCCCCTGGGTGGATGACATGGGGCCTCGGATCCGCAGGCGGAGCCTCCAGCAGCAGCGGGCGGTTGAGTCTGGAGGAGGGGTCTCCAGGAGGCTTCTGGAGGGGCAGGACCCCCACCAACCCTCCCGGGCTCCCGGGGCTGCAATGAGACCAGGTGCCCACACATCGTCCTCTACCACAAGCCCTCAGGGAGCCAAAGGCAGGGATCTGGGGGTGGCCCCATCCCATCACACCTGGCGCTTCTACCCCATCTCCCCCAAACACCACACAGGCGAGGTCTCCGAGGTGGCCTCGTAGGACTGCAGGAGCCCACAGGAAGCAGAGGGTCGCTCCCAAACCACCAAATGCACCTTCTGGAAAAACAACCACCTCTGTGGTCAGAGAGACTGAGGCATGGAGCCAGGCGTGCGGAAAAGTCCCCCGCGCAGGCCAGCCAGGCCTCGGCCCTCTTGGCACCCACAGTGTGTGCGCCCCACACACAGACTTGTGGCCTGAGGGGAGGGCAGGGTCAGGCCAATGTCCAAAGGCCGGGGAAGCCATGGCAGAGAGGCCAGGGGCGGGCAGTCCCTGGCTCCACGCTGCCCCCTCGGGAGCTGCAGGGAGGAGCTCTGGGGGCAGGGAGGACCTGTAGCTGGGGCGCCCCTCCTGTGGGCACCCCTGACACTAACCAGGGCGGCACTGTCAGCCTTGGGGCCCTGGTCTCCTGACAGAAGACCCATCCCGGCCACAGCCATCAGCTCACTGCACACACGATGAGGGTGACCAGCTGCCCACGCAGACGGAAGCCACCGAAGGGCGGGGATGTCCTCAGCACCCAGGCCGGTGCTCCCCAGTGTGCCCCATGGGGGTCTGCAGGGCAGGCCTGGAGCCTCGTCCCCTCCCTTGGCTGGGCCTGCACTGTGTGGTCACAGGGAAAGTCCCCATGGCTGGACACTGAGGGAGGGCGCCGGCTCGCCCTGGCCGCCCCTCACTGTGCACACGTGGCCCCCCACGCCTGCCTCTCATCACAGCCCCTTGAGGGAGAAAACCAAGGCTTCCCCGGAGCCTAGCAACGTGGGGAGGGCTTCGCCTGCCCAGCAGCGCCGGCCCCGGGCCAGGAGAGGGAGCAGCCGAGAGGCGGCCTCGCGCCAGCTTGAGGAGGCCCGGGGGGCAGGGGCACTGGACTTCCTGAGAACATGGAGAGGGGTCAGGGAAGGCTTCCTGGAAGAAGCAGCCTCCCAGCAGATGGTGGGAGTGAGCAGGGAGAAGCAAGAAAGGCTGTTCTGTGCATCCTGCTCCCCGCTCTGCACCACCTTGGGACTTCCTCCTCCTGCAGCTCCCCAGCCTTTGTGGGGTTCAGGTGGAGGCCCACCGTGTCCATGGGGTACCAGCCCTGCTCCATCGCTGGGGGGTCAGGCCTTTGTATTTAGGTGGAGGAGGGTCTCGCCATCTCCCACCCCACTCACCTTGGCCAGGCGCTATCCAGGCTCTGGCCTGTGGGCAGGGTCCAGGAGAACCAGCACTGGTGCTGACCCTTGTCGTGGTGCCATGGACCCCCCCCCGGGGGGCAGGAGCCTTCCCGCTGAAATCCCCAGGGCCCCCACCGACACCCCCAGGGCCCCCGCCAACAACCCCAGGCCCCACCGACACCCCCAGCCCCCGCAGACACCTCCAGGCCCCGCCGACACCCCCAGTCCTCGCTGACACCCCAGGGCCCCCATCGACACCCCCAGCCCCCGCAGACACCTCCAGGCCCCGCCGACACCCCCAGTCCTTCCCGACACCCAGGGCCCCCTTCGCAAGCCCCGCTGTGGGGGGCGGCGGGGGCGGGCCAGGAGCGTGAGCCTGCCCGGGATGGGGGCTGGGGCCCCTGTGGGGGAGGCCAGCTCAGGAGCCCCCGGCAGGCCAGGGACCCTCTTGCAGTCGAGTCTGACCACGCCGGAGAGGGACGGCGAGCCACACTCAAGGAAGCTGCATGTGACACAAAATAAATCTCTTAATAAAATTACTCTCCAGCCCGACGCCCTCTGCAAATGCAGTAAAACGCATCTCCCCGGCGCTAAGGGAGGGCGCCTTCCCCGAGCGCCCGCCGGGTGGGGCGCCATGCAGGGGCCCCCAGGCAGCCAGGGTGACCAGCACTGCTGCCGCGATGGGCCCAGGGACCAAATAAGTCTGTGCGGGGCACGGTCTGCCTCCGCCGCTGCCCGCACCACGGCCGGCGGGCCCGGCGGGACGGACAGGCCGAGACAACTCGCCGGCAGCTCAGGCCGCTGGGGAGCCGGGCGGGGCCCCGGGTGATGAGTGAGCCTGGCCCCCGCGACGGGAGAGGACACAGGCTGTGGGGGACGGGGGCACAGGGTAGGAGGGGAAAAAGAGACGAGTTCGCCCCCCGGCTCCAGCCAGGACCCTGGCCCGTCGCTGCTCACTTCACCCGCCTCCATCCAAATCCCCGTGAGAACCGGCACGGCCCACCCCTCACTCCCACGTCCAGGCCAGGCACCTGCCCAGGACGGGCCGGCCGCATCCTCGCTCCTGGGAGAAAGGGCGGGGACTCGAGCAGAGGAGCCTGTGTCCAGGGGGGAGAGGAAGTGGCCAGCGTGGTCCCGGAGACAGAGGGCCATGGCAGGGCTCCTGGTACTACGGCAAGGAAAACTGGTTCCACCAGCCAAGGGGGGAAGGAGCTTCAGGCAAGGTTCGATCCAGCAGCCCAAAGGGTATCGGCACAGAGCGGGTTTCCTCTGCCCTCTGCAGTGACTCCAGAGGCCATTCTGAGGGAGGGTGGAGGAGGCAAGGCTAGCTCCTTGCAGGGTTGCTGGGAAGGTCGCCTCGCAGGGCAGCAGAGGCGGGAAAAGGGTGTGCAGTTGGGCAGGTGCTGGTCTTGGGGGGCGGGTGAGCTGAACCCCCCTGCTTCTGGCATGCAGGGGCTGGGCCCCCAGGGAGAGTGGCAAGGCTCCCCTGTGAGGCTGCGGCCCCCCCGGAAGGCAGAAGTCTTGTGGCAGGTGGACAATCGGCCCCTCCCCCCAGCGCTCGCACAGGCCCCTGAGTCTCTGTGTGCTCACGGTAGAGGGCGCCCCCTCCAGGGCCTTAACATGGACCCTAGTGTGGGATGAGCCATGAGGGTGGGTTGTGGTGTCCCAGGCTCCAGCTGTCCTCCAGCGGGACACCCGGGTGGGCAGGCTTGCGCGGATCCCTTCATATGTCCAGCGAAGCTGCAGGCCCCAGGGCTCTCCCCGCAAGCCCGACGCCGGCTTCCAGGACTGCAGCTGGCTCTGGCCACGCGTGGCCTCACGGGCTGCAGGCCTGCCCTGTCCATCTAGGGAAAGCCCCGGGCCCCTGGGCGCTCCTTGGCAGGGGGCCTCCAGCGCGCTCCGCCCTCCGGCGGGGGCCTTCTGGGGTAGCAGCGCCGGGAGTAAGTTCATTACCTTCTACAACACGATAAGCCAGGCTGATCGCTGCATTAGGGACAGGACCGCAAGATTATAAATTACAGGGATGCGCTCATGTGCTCTCTCCAGGGCCAGGCGGGGGAAGTTAATTATTTTTACAGGTCCAGATAGGGCACCAGGCGGTCCGAACGCCCGGGCCAGGGTCCCGGCCAGCCGGACACAGCCCCCCGCGCACCCCCCTCAGCAGGACCCTGCGGGCCTCCGCACACCCCTCGGCGCACGCTGAGGAGCACGGTAACGGGGCCCGGGGTTCCCCTGTCCCTGCCGAGGGGTGGGCGGGGCTCGGCTCTCTGAGTGGCCGGCGGGGCCATCAGTAACCTGAAGGGTGCTCCGCAATCTTTTTTTCCCCCAATTGCCCACCACAGCCTATATTACAAATACATAAATCATAATGTTTCAACAAAAGCAAAATTTAATTTTCTCCTTTCAGCCGTTATCTGGGCCGGGTGCTATATGGCAGGCTGCGCCGGGCTCATTCATTACGGCGGCTGAATGGATAATGGCCGGTCGATGGCAGCCGCGCTGAAAGCGCGCGCGGCCCGCGGTGGCCCAATCTCTCCACATCTGTAATAGACACACAGGACTCTATTATTCCTTGCCAGAGCGAAATTAAATAGTTGTGTGCGCGCGGGGCGGGGGCCCGGGCTCCCGGCGGGGGGGGGGGGGCGGAGCGGGCGGACACGAGGAGCCTCCCGGGCTGCCGCTTGCCCCACTCACCCCACAAAGGGCGCCCGGAGCCTGGCAGGCGCCGCCGGGTTTCTCGCGGCCTGCTGTGGGCAGGCTGGGGGAGGGGAGCAGGGGGCGCTGTCCTCTGAAACCACAGACCCAGCCCAGCAGTCAGGGACCCCTCCCCCAGCCCCACCCTGCAGCCCGGCACCTGCCCACCAACGCCATCTGTGCCATGAGCCCATGTCACAGACGAAGGACACGGCGGCCTGTGAGACTGTGGCCGCCTGGGCGCAGGTGGACGCAGCGCCGCTAATCCTCTGCGAGGCTGCTGCGGGGGCTGGGGTGCGGGGGTCTCCCTGGCTCCCGCCGGTGCAAAAGCCCCGCTGGACGCTGCCCGCGGCCCCCGGGGGGTCAGCGTGATCAGGGTGGGACTCTCACGCCGCCGCCCGCCCGTGATCGGCCCTCCTCCTCCTGTCGCCCACCTTTCCCAGCGGGCAGAGTGGGGACCCTGGCTGGTGCCTTGCCCCATGCACCAGGGGCGCCCCCACATCGCGCCCAGGCCAGGGCCAGGGCCAGGCCTGCCCCCGGAACCCTGGCGCGGGGCAAGGTGGGGAGACACTGCCATAGACCCTCATTAGGGGGCTCCCAGGCCTGTCCCTGAATGGACTGTCATGGCCCTGGGACCGTGAGGGCTGTCCCCGGGCCCCGCCCCACCCCCCACCCCCGCACGCAGGCCACTTGGCCTGCGCTGTAATAGGCTGGGGGCCCCAAGCGGGGCTGGAGTCGGAGCGGGCGGAGCGGAGGGAGCAGAGGCGCCGCTGGACCGGGCGGGCGGCGGCCCTGGGTAAGGGGCGGGCGGGCGGCTTGCTGCGGTGCGCGTTTCCCGCGCGGGTCTGCGAAGGCTCAGGAAACGCATGCGCAGTGACGCAGGCGCAGCGCGCACATCTCACCTCTCCACGCCTGGAAGGCTTCCCAGGGCGGTGCCCTGGCTGGTGTCGCGGCCTCAGGTAGGTGCTGAGGAGGCAGCGCCCACGGACGCTGAGGCCGCAGGACCCCGAGGCCCAGGCTCACGCCATCCCGACCTGGCACCCGGCTCTCCGAAACGCAGCCTCCTGGGAAAGGTGCGGGGCCTGGTCTCTGTGTCACCGTGTCGCCCTCGCTGTGCAGCGAGGGCTGATAGCGAGGCCACAAGGGCTACACGGAGAGCGGGGAGTGGGGGTCCTCACGCCTCCCTGGGCCCGCCCATCCCGGGGGCTGCCGCGGCTCAGGCTCCTTGCCGGGTAAACGCCGGACCCAGGTCTTAAGGCAATGGCGTGGCCGGTGCCCACGGCACCAGCCGCACCCTGGGGGAGGTAGGGGCAGCACAGGGGAGAAGCCCCAGCCCCTGGTGGGAGCCTGGGCTGATTCCGCTTTTCTCCACTCAGGTCCCTCAGATCTGCCACTTTGTCCCCAGTGACTGCTGAGCCCGCTTCTTGTTTCTGGTGACAGTTGGCCTGGAACTTTCATCACAAACCCGATTCCAGGTCGGTCCCCGCCACCCAAGGCAGAACTTCCCCTTGTCCGTGTGGTCAGCTACCTGGCAAGTCTCCGCTGAGCACCTACTGTGTGCCAGACCCTGGCTGCGCCCTGAGGCTGACACGGGGCGAGAGAAGATAAAATTGTGCTCACACCAATCAAAAGAGCGGGCACGGCTACAAACGCACCCGGCCGAGAGGATTTCAGAGCAAGGGCATTAACGGGACGCTTCCATCATTTCATGACGACAGAGGGTGGATCATCACGAGGACATGACAACCCTGAATGTGGATGCACCTAGTAACAGACCTGAAAACACAGGAAGCAAAAACGGGGGACCACGCGGGGCAGCAGGGACGCACCTGCAGCCGGACACACCTGCAGCTGAGACGTTAACACCTCCCTCAGTAGTTGGCAGCACGAGTAGAGCTCCCAGCCAGACGGTCGGCGACTGGAATGTTGTCCACAGACTTGACCTAACCGAGGCCGGGAGCCCTGCCCAGGACAGCAGAGTGCACATTCTCTTCAAGTGCACGAAGGACACTTATCAAAAAAAGTCCATATTCTGGGCCATGAAACAAGAAAATTTAAAAGTACTTGAGTCATACCAGGAACATTCTCTGACATCAGTGGACTTAAACCAGAAATCAATAACAGAAAGCTACTTGGAACATTTCTAAATATTTGGAAACTAAAAAACATACTTCTAAATAACCCCTGGGTCAAAGAAGAAATCAAAATGGGAATGAGGAAGTATTTCTAACTGAATGAAAATGAAAATATAACTGATCGGAATTTTTCGGTATGTAGCCAAGGCAGCATGGAGCTGAGAGGGGGGTGTATGCACTGGGCGTCCGCGTCGGAAAGAAACGGAGAGCCTAAATGCATGACTTCGACTTCCCTTCGAAGAAGCTGGGGAGCGGGGAAGAGCAAGCAAAACTCAAACAAATGGAAGAGAGAAAAGAATAAACATCGGAGTGGAGATTAATGAATTAGAGCAGAAAACCTGTAGAGAAAAATCAATGAAAACCAAAGCTGGCTCTTTGAGAAGCTCGATAGATTGACAGGCCGGATCAGTCAGGAATAGGAGGGGAAAGATCCCAGCGTTTCAGGAACGGGAAAGGGGACATTGTTGCAGATTGTACAGACATTACAGGGCTCATAAGGGAACACTGTGTGCATTTTATGCCAGATGAATTGGACAACTTAGATGAATGGCAAATTTCTCGAAAGACACAAACTATCAACGCTTGTTCAAGAAGAAATGGAAACTCTGGATAGTCTTATAGCTAGTAAAGATAGAATTTGTAATTAAAAACTGTCTCAAAAAGAAAACTCCCAGCCCAAATAGGCTTTGAGGAAGAAATAATACTAATTATACAGAAACTCTTTTAGAAAACTGAAGAAAACGCTTTCCGATTCATTAAATTTAGCCAACAGAATCCAATCATGATCAAGTGGGATCAATCTAAGGAATGCAAGGTTGGTTTAGTTTTCAAAAATCAAGAAGAAGGAGAAAAGAAAGAAAGAAAGAAAGCAACTTCTGACTATTAAATAGATACAAAAAACCATTCGACAAAAATCCAACAGCCATTTCTGGTAAAAACCCTGAGCACAATGAGCACAGAAGAGACTTTGGTCGACTTGACGAAGGGGCCTCGGAACAACCCGCGGCGGGCAGCACCCTTCAGGGCGACGGCCTGGGTGCTTCCCCGCTCAGATTAGGGAGAAGGCCAGGGTGCCTGGCCCCGGTTCTCAAGTTCGGCCTTGCGCTGGGCCTTCCAGCCAGCGGCGGGCAAGGCAAAAATAAAGGGCGCCCGGCGGGGGAGGAAGACGCAGCGCGGCGTTCCCACGCAGCACAGCCGGCCACGCCGAGCCTTCGGAATCCACCCGAAGGCTGAGGATAGAATTAATCCTCGAGAGGGTTCAGCGACGCTGCAGGATGCAAGATCAGCACGTGCAAATCCATTGTATTTTTGTAGACTGGCAGCCGCACTCGGAAATTCAAAGCGTCACGTGGAATTTGCGACGCCGCAGAAATATGAAACGTGTAGGGAGAAATTTGACAAGACGTGTGTGTGCAGGATGCGTACCCTGGAGACGCAGAGCGGCGCTGAGAGCAACGGACGACGCTGCAGTGGGACAGCAACGGGCCAGCACCGAGGGGGAGGGAGCCGCCGCCGCCGCGGAGGGGGAGGGACGAGGGGGAGGGACGCGGTAGCCAAAGAAAGCCCCGGGCCAGGGGGCCGCCTCGTCCAAGGGTCAGGGGAGGCCCTGCAGGTGCCTCCCGGGGCCGCACTGCCTCTCGCTGACCAGAAGAGCCAGCTGCAGGAGAGCCCAGTGACCCGGGGGCCACCACCTCGCGGGCCGTCCCTGTGCCCAGGGTTGGCACGCACTCCCAGCCCTGCGAAGCGTCGTATCCCGGGCACGTCTGGGCCACCCCCAGGCGCTGCCCCCATGGGAGGAGCGGCCCTCCAAGGCTCCTGGTGGGAACTGGCATCACTGGACACGCCTTTAGGAGAGCGGGGACCCGCGGGACGCCCGGGCACACAGAAGGCGCGAGCAGCTCCCTGCTGGGAGGTTTTCCGCCGGAGTCCGCTGGCTGACCTCCGCTCCGCCCCCAGCTGGGGCTGCCATCACATCTGCGGATGGGCGGGCAGCGGGAAGGCCCTGCGCCCAGCCGCAGTGTCCAGGGGTTGTGAGTTAGCCCACTCCATGCACCTCTCCCCACCAGGTCTGAAACCTTGACCAGAGGAGGGAGCCGGGGCAGGGGCCAGGTACAAGCATCAGCGGCAGGTGCGGGGCCTGCTCGTGGCTGGGGAGGCGCAGCCCAGAGCAGCAGGACCAGCGCCTGGGGGGGGGGGAGGCGGGGACCAGGCAGCGGGCCAGGGCGGCACCCCAGCCCCAGTGCCGGCCCTGCCGAAGGCCTCCTTCAGCTCTCTGCCTCCCTGCTTTGGGCGTAGGCCCTTCCTAGCCATGCCGCCTCCTCCAGGCTGCCATCTGGCCTCACCCAGCGGCCATCGGCGGTGCAGGCCTCAGCTCCACAGCGCGCCAGGCACAGGAGCACTCACCCGCCTTCCCGGAGCCAGCGGATGCTCTGGCACGTGGCCCACAGCTGGGCTCACTGGGAGTCTTCCGTGCAGGGCACAGAGCAGGGGCCCCCGAGTGCGGGGGACAGGACCGCGGGGGATGGGACGGCTGGGGAAGGGGAACAAGCACCAGCTCAGCCTCTGAAGCGCGCGGGCCTCCCCTCCGTGGCCCCCGGGCCTGTGCCGCTCCTGCACACACCCTCGGCCCCCTGCCCCTCAGTTCAGTGGACCCATGGGACAAAACCCACCCCCCACTAAGCCCCACACATCACGCCGACACCCTCCGGGGACCACCTGGAGGGAACCCTCGCCCACACAGACGGTGGAGAGATGGCGGAGGGGACTGGCTTGTCCCCGGACACTCAGCAGGCTGCCCGACAGCAGCACCTGGAAGGGCCGCTGAGTTGATGGGGACAGTCCTGGTGTCACGGTGAGGACCCTGCCTCCCTGGTGCCCACTCCAGCACCAGGTCTTGGGAAAGCAGCTTCTCCCCATTGCTGCGCTAGTCCCTTTCCCCCGGGGAGAGCTAAGGAATGGCCTCCAGTGATTCGAATTCATACTATGGTGTGAAGGACTACCCTCTATGCCTTCCCTGGAAGTCACGGGGGAGGAGCAATCAGAAGATGGAAGTGCCCCACCGGCGGGGCAGGCGGCAGGGAAGAGGCTGAGGGGACGACAGTGCAAAGACGTCACAGACCCCTCCCCATGCGCTGGGCTGCCTCCCAGCCTGGAGCACGAGCCCTCAGAGTGGGCTCTCTGGCAGGGAGCCCCACGGACTTCAACCGAAGGGAGGATTTTGGAGGCACGGAGACCGGCCCTCTGAGCCTTGGTGGCTGCACTTGGCACGGAAGGGCACAGGGCAGGGCCCGCCGCGTTTCCCAGCCAATGGGACCAGCGCGTTCTGGGTCGCGGCTGTGTGCCGTGACTTGGTTCTGGGTCGCCCTTGCCCTCTAGAAGCCTGGGGTGGTAATGAGCTTCCCAGCGCCAAGCAGATGCTCAGTCCCGAGCTGGGCTCCAGCGTGCGAGAGGCCAGTGCACCCTCCCCGCTGTGTGGCCGCACCGTGGCCGCTCAGGTCACCGCGCATGCGCGGGTGCCAGGCCCCTCACTGGCCCGGGCGGGAGGCTGCGGCTGCGTTTCCCGCGCTCGGAGCCCACAGCAGCTTCCGCCAGGCTCTGGCTGCGGCCAGGCGGTGAACCCCCGCAGATAAATACAGGCGGCCGGCGCCCCCAGGGGACGCACACGGCAGGGGGCCTGCTGAGCATTAAGACCAAAGCCCCGTGGAGTTCACTCAGCCACAAGCACAGGGAACGGCACCTCTGCGGAGGGACCAGCTGAACAGAAGCGTCAGCTTAGAGGGCGCTATGGGAACCAGGGCTGGACAGGGACAGGTTGGCCAAGGGCAGAAGACAGGGGCCCGGGCGTGGAGTCCTAGGCCACCCAGGACCCTGGTGAGGTGAGGCTGTGGGCTCACCCTGGGGCTCAGGGAGTCGTCAGAGGTTTATAAACGGGGGTGGGCGTGGGGTGGGGGAGTGGGGGGTGACAGGGCTGGGTCTCCTTTTGGGCAGGTGTCTGTGTCCAGGCTGAGCTGGGCGTGGCACAGTGGGGGCGAGCTGAGACTCTTAGGGCCGGGGGCAGCGAGGCCGGCCCCTGCCCAAGTCGGGCGCCCTGGAGGGGAAGGCCCTGTGCTCAGTGTTGCACGAGCTGAGTTTGGGGCATCTGAAGCCCCCGGATGGTGCCGCGAAGCGGACGGTGAGGTCTGGAGCTGACTGGTGTCAGGGCCGAGCTCGCCAGGCCAGGCGTGGGGAGAAGAAGCCACCTGTGTGCCAGCGGCTGGCAGTCCCCACGCCCAAGGAAGGCAGCAGGGGCATCCCCGAAGGGTGCTATCCTCCGCAGGGCTGACGGCCGCCCTAATGAAGCTGTGACCCGTTTCTGGCAGGAAACGCGAGATCCGAGGAGCCAGGCCCTCTGTGGACGTGGCACCTGGTGCGTCAGGTGGGGCCAGGTCAGACTCCCGAGGGTGGGCGACCTGCGAGGAGGTCCCCTTTCTCGTTCGACTCACCTACCAGACCCCCACCGGGTCCCCAAGCTCCCCAGTGCATTTCTGGAGGGGCCTGAAGGTGCCCCTCTGCTGACCCATTCCCCTGGGAGACAGTCCCAGGAGGCGGCCTGGCCAAGAGTACAAGCCGGAGCAGGAATGGTCACCAGGCAGTACGCAGAGGCAGCCCAGCACCACTCTCTTAATTTGTGACTAATTTGTTGCACAATGAGGTTGCAATTTTCTAATTGTGATTGCCATTTTAATTTTACTCATGGCTGTGCAACCAACAGTGTACAGTCTAGTAATTAAAATTAATTGTGCCTCCACCTGCGTATTGCTATCAGGCTGTTAAATTTAGCCTGCAAGCTCAATGACTTTGTTCCCTGAAAGATGCCGAACGCATTTCTGCCACACTTGGTGACACCCCGCTCCAGGGGCCCGTCTCTGCCCAGCTCGGGGTTCCGGCTGGGCTGGACGGCCGAGCCCAGGGGACCATATGGGGCTTACGGGCTATCACTTAGCAAACCACTTATGAGTCATCAGGCCCCCACGTTGTACGTGGGGTTTCATGAGTCATCTTGGAAAACCCAGGTGGGCTTTCTCCACCCAGTAAGGCCATGAACGACCCCCGCAGTGTGCCGGACACACGTTCCCAGGCTGCGTGTCCTGGTGGCCTCGGTCAGGGGGAAGGCAGGACCCCACCCCTGGAGTCCAGGCTCCAGACCTTGGGATCAGGCATCATACGTCAGGGTGCCAGTGTGGACGGCCCCATCCCAGCAGCTTCCCAGGGTCCCTGAGGAAGCACCCGTCCCCTGCCAAGTGAGGGTGATTCCAGGAGGCCTTGAGGACAGGCCCTAAGACCCCACCCTCAGCCAAGCCAGTCAGATGCACCCTCCCGGGACCCCAAATCCGCACCCATCTCGAAAGGTGAAAGGTACAGGTGCCATGGCAACAGCATGGGCAGCACCGCCGGCAGGGTGGGGGGGCCTCGAGGCGGCACCGGGGGCCCCGCCCACAGCGCCCGTGCGCCCCACTGCAGTGGGCCCCCACGGTTTGTGTCCAGGAACCTCACCAACCCGGTTGCAGCCCCGTCCACAAGGGGCGCACGGTGCCCCGGGGAGCGGGGCTCAGGGTCCCAGCCACACGGCCTTCCTCCCAGCTACGGCCGGTCGTCATGACAGAGCTGACGGCTCTCGATGCTGCTGAGACGGGGACCCCCGCCTCGTCCCCTCTTCCTGTGGCAGGCCGTGCTGCTTCCAGGGAGGGCCACGTGCCAGCCCTGGGCACAGCGCAGGGGCAGTTTGGGCGGATGGCTGGAGCCTCAGGTTTTTCACATTCTTGGGTGACAGTAGCAGGTGAGACAGGTGAGAAAGGGAAATTCGGGAGCCACACCCTGGCGACACAGTGGGGGTGGGGCAGGAGGGCCTCCCAGGGGGAAACATTGGCGCGAAGGCCTGGGGAGAGCCGACCGCTCCAGCCAGGCTGCCCTCGGCTGCTCCCTCCCGCTCCTCACACCCACTGTGACGGGCGCCTAGAAACCGATGTGACCAGTCACCCTGCTTGACACCCTGAGTGGCTCCTGTCACCCACAGGGCAAAGGCCTGCCCCTCAGCGAGGCCTTGAAGCCCCAGCACTGCTCGCTTGTGTGGGAAGGGGAGGAGGGGCCCGGACACCCGGGGATGGCATGAGGGCTGGGAAGACCCTGTGCGGGGCATGTCTGGGCTGGCGGGGCCAGCAAGGCCAGCACCAGGGGGCCTGGGGGGTTGGGGGGGTGAAGTGGGGGGGCAGCGGTTGGGCAGGGCCGGACCTGGCAGGCTGCTGTCCTTGCAGACACTGAACAGAAGAGGGCAGGAGCTGGCCAGGCCCTCGGGCCTCTGTGCAGCTGGCAGTGCGGAGTCAAGGGCGGCAGGGTGCACAGGCGCTGCCCAGGGCTGGGGTGCGAGGTGTGGCCAGGAGGGGCAAGTTCTCGGCTGGGGTGATCAGGGGTGAAGCCGGGAGCCAGCTGGAGCGCCAGGGAGTGGAGGTGCTGCAGGTGTGGGGGGCAGGGAAGCCTGGGGCTCAGGGAGCGGCCTGGCCGGTGGAGCCGCCCTGCGCCCAGGGCTGAGGGGCCGAGGCCGGCTCTGCGGGGGAGGAGCGCGCTGCACGCCAGCGGCCGGCGGGACAGGGGACACGGGGACACGCACAGGGACCGCTGACACCCGTCAGGCCCGATCGCGGCCGCGGGCGCCACCGACGCTTCCAGCGCATTAATCTTCCCCAAATTAAAACCCGCAGCGCGGCGTCCCAGATTGAGGCCACCGCGGTTCAGCGCGGCAGGGCCGCCGGTTCTGATCAAAACGTTTTAGGAGCGGGAGACGGAGACGAATTGCCTGTGTCGCGTCACCGCTGGGTGACAGCCTCGCGGACAGCGGGCCGCCCCGCACCGGCCGCCTCCCGCAGGGGGTCGGGCCACGCCCTCCTGGCTGGGGTCCGAGGCGGCCCCGCGGGGAGCCCCGCAGCCGGCTGTCGCCCCGCCCCAGCGGCCTCTCTCGCAAGCACTTCCTGGCTGCCCCGCGTGCCCACGGCCTGCGGTGACTCCTCGGCCCAGGTGGGGCCAGAGGCCTGGAGGAGGGGCGCAGCGGGCTGGGCACCCGCGCCAGGCTCCCCGTCCTGCTCACAGCGACCCCACTTTTCACCGCTCCTCCAAGCTGGCTTTGCCCTACGTCGCAGGTCGGGGTCAACGCGCCTCCTCCACGGAGGCCCCCTCCCGGCGCCCTTCCGGCTCCCCATCTCCATCGCCGCCCCTCACTCTCCTGCACTCTGCCCCCCTCCCAGTATCCCCTCCAGTCTCCACCCGACCTGTCCACAAATGCTCCAGCGTGGAGGCATGGCTGGCTGGAGCTGCCTCAGATTCAAGACTGGGGGCCGGGGTGCTGGGAGGGGGGGCCGGCAGGGCGTGGCGCTCGGTCTCTGGACGGAGGCAGCAGCACCGCCCAAAGTCCTGGACACTGGCCTGTGGAAAAGCATCCCTTGAGGGCTTCCAAGAGGAGGGGTCTGGAGGGGACTAGCATGAACGAGGTCCGGAGGCACAGGAGGCCTGAGCAGGGCTGGATGGGGAGGGGCTGACGGCACCGGGGGCAGGACGGGGCAGGCCCAGGCCGGGGCTGGGGACTCAAGGCCCCAGAGCTGGCGTCCGCTCAGGCAGAAGCATCGCAGGCGGCTTCCGCCTTTTCTTACAAAGTACAAGCCAGCATGAAACGGGCCGATCGCAGCGGGCATCGCCTGCCTCCTGTCTCCTGCCCCGAGCAGCCGTGAAATTGATATTTAAAACTAATTGTATGGTGCCCTCCGGGCAGCCGGACCGGGCGGTGGCCACATTCCTTCCGTCTTGCCTCGGGCTCTGTCCGTGACCCAAGCCAGCAGATTAGGGGGTCCGAGGATGAGGGGCTTATCTCAGGCAGACAGTGGCCGCCCCACCCCCGCCTCCTGGCCACAGCCCCCTCCCCCAGCCGCCCGGGGCCGCCGCGCTGCCCCCTCCTCAGACTGTGGCCCTGCGATCTCAGAACATCCAATTACTGCCCGACCGCTGTCTGGGGCTCGGATCAAATCGCTCAGCTGCAGAGAGGAGACCCAAACAGGTCAATCTCAGCCAGTTAGACACGGTGTCCGCCACCAGGCTGCGCGCAGCCCACCCCAGGAGCCAGGAGCGGCATGCGGCGGCCACCAGCGCCTCAGTGCTGCTGGCCCCGGCTGTGGCTCAAGGCCTGGTCTGAGGGCTCAGGGCACGGCCAGGCACACACATAAGGGCAGTGGCCTCCAGCAGGGTCGCCAGAGACTGACCACCAGGCTCCTGGCAGTTCTGCAGTCCACGCTAAAGCAGCGTCTCCCCACCCAGAACCGGGAAGGGGGCTCTCTTGCACAATCGGTGTCTTTGCAAGTGCAGTTGGTTAAGGTGAGGCTGTGCGGGACTCGATGTGCCCTCCATCCGGTGACAGGTGTCGTCGTGAGAAGAGGATGCAGCGTGGGAGACAGGCGGGGACCGGAGGGCCAGGCCGGCCCCAGGACAGCTGGAAGAGGCAGCAGGGAGCCGCCCCGGCCTCCGGGAGGGAGCATGGGCTGGCGGCACCTGGGTTGCAGACCTCTGGTGTGAGAGCGTATGTGTCCGGTCCCGCAAGCCGTCCAGGTGTGGCATTTGTCACGGCAGACACAGGAGACGCCTAATGGAGAGTGTTGGTGAAACACCTGGCCCCAGACCCACGGCTTCTGCTCATCTGTGGCCACCTGCCCCTCCCACGTCTCCTGCCCCCCGCCGGCCCCCTCGCTGCCCACACCCACACCCACGCTCACACCCTTCTGCTCTTGGTCCATCTGTGCCCCGCCTGCTAATGCAGCCACCACCTCTGGCTACCAGGTCCCCCCAGAGCCCTAGTCGTAGCCAAGCAGGTGGCAGAGGACACAGGGCAGAGGACACAGGGCAGAGGGCACAGGGCTAGGAGCCCAGGCAGAGCTAGGGTCACTCTCTGCCTCTCTGAGCCTCAGGGTTTGCATCTGTACAACAGGAATGCCCCCGTGTTGCAATGTTACCTGTAACTAACTGACTGTCCAAACGAGAGAGTGGAAGGAGCTGTGTAATAACTACCCCTTGTCAGCCGGTGTGAACAGGGAGTGCAGGACAACCACACTCTGGTTGCCCAAAATGTCGCCAGCCGCCGGGGTCGCTGCGAGTATAAGTGAGGAGAGGTGAGTAAAGCTCGCTCAGCCGAGCCCCCAGCACCCGGCAGGTGCCCCCCAGACGCTGTTCTCTTTCCCCTGGGGTTGGCGGTCACCTAGGGCCTCCTGCAGGGCCTGGCACCCTCAGCCTGGAGCGGCGGCTGTCACCAGCACGTGTGGCCCCAATGTTAGGTCACCGTCCTGCCACAGGCACTGGTCCTCGCCCACGGTCCTCCAGACGGTGAGCGACTCCCGTCTCATTACGAGCCTCCGGCACTCGCGCGCGCTACAAGTGGTCAAAAAAACAAACCTCTGTGCCGCATAGTCGGACGGCAACACCGTGAGGTCAGCAAAGCAGGCGTCATTCCCACGGTCACTTCCATCAGCATCGCCTGTCACTGCCATCATCACCATCACCATCATCACAATCATCACCATCACCATCATCACCATCACCATCATCACCATCATCATCATCACCCTCATCACCATCATCACCCTCATCACCATCATCACCATCATCACCATCATCACCCTCATCACCATCATCACCATCACCATCATCACCATCATCACCATCACCATCATCACCATCATCACCATCATCACCATCACCATCATCATCTCCACCATCATCATCACCATCATCACCATCATCACCATCATCACCATCACCATCACCACCACCACCATCACCATCATCACCATCACCATCATCACCATCATCACCATCATCACCATCATCACCACCATCATCATCACCATCATCACCATCATCACCATCATCACCATCGCCATCATCATCTCCACCATCATCACCATCATCACCATCACCATCATCACCATCACCATCATCACCATCATCACCATCATCACCATCATCACCCTCATCACCCTCATCACCATCATCACCATCACCATCATCATCACCACCATCATCATCACCATCATCACCATCATCATCTCCATCAGCTCCATCATCACCATCACCATCACCACCACCATCATCACCATCATCACCATCACCATCATCACCATCTCCACCATCGCCATCATCACCCTCATCACCATCATCACTATCATCACCTTTGTTGTTTTTGCCATCGACTAGTTATCTCATTCGTCATCTTTATTGTCACCACCAATATTGTCAAGATCACCACTGTCACCATCATCATTCAAAATCAAATTGCAGCTGCCAAGCCAAAGGCTAAAGGCATTGGATGCCTTTCCCACGCGACCATTTTGCGAGAAAGTAAGGAGTCAAACTCAGACAACCTCCGACTCGACTCCTGTCTCAGTCCCTGGAGAAATGCCACCCAAGCAGGCCGCATGGCGTCCCTTGCCTCCCAGCTCCCTCCTGGAGACTTCCTGGCCCCCGCCGTGACCAGTTCTGCGTGAGACGCCCACGCCCTGCTCCCTCCCTCCCTCATGCCTCCACGAGACTAGAGAGTCCTTTTCCATAATGCCCAATAAATAACTCGGATTTAATTGAATTAATATCGACAGCATGTAATTGCTCCTTGTTGCTCAGGCCTGCCTGCGAGGGTGGCGAGGGGGCGGAGCGGGGAGGTTATTGCTTTAAAAAAATGCCCTCAGCCTCAAGCAGCGTCTCGGCCGTATTATTATAGTAATAATGAGGGCGGCTGATTTGATCTCCCCTTCCACAATAGCACAGCACAGCCGCTCCATAAACAGCCAAAGTCCTTTGTCCCTGTGGGCTGTTTGTGGGTAATTAAAATCAATAGGGTCTTCCTCACAGATCTCCTTAGCTCCTCAGAGCTCAGGGCTGGGGCTGCCGGGTGTCAGACAAGCGAACGGCGTGTCGGGCAGAGCGCACACTGGGTCTGTGGCCTCCCCGTCACAGTCACGGCCCCAGAGCGGGGGGCGGGGGTGGCGGGAGGACTCTGGGGAGCTGGCAGTGGGGTCAGTGTCTGAGGGCACAGCCGGGAGAGGTCCCCGCGACCTTCACTGGCAGGACCCTCAAAGTGGCTTCCCTGGCCTCGGGGTCCGGGAGGAGGAGGATCAGAGGGCTCCCCCCGCTGGTCTGGGGACCTCAGCCTCTCCTCACTCCACGTTACTTTTATGGACCCACAGGCTCTCATGCATGAGGACACACGTGCACACAGATACACCTGCACAAGGACGCATGCACGCCGAGTGCACCCACGCACACCTGTGCGAAGCCGGGCTGCGTCAGCCCCTCGGACAAGCTCAATGGCGTCTCTGGCTGAGGCCGGGGGCACAGCAGGCCAGGCGTGGCCTCCCACGGACTCAGCCCCCCACCCCCACCCTCCAGTGCTGGCCGGTGGTGGCCAGGTCACCCGCAGCAAAAGGCGCAGCCTCTGGGCTCCAGGGTCACGAGAATGGCCGCAGCTCTCCATCCCAGCCCAGTGTGTCGGGGGAAATTACTCCCCAGTCTAGCACGGGAGCAATTAGGCTGCTCAGACTGGGCAGAAATGAGGCACTTACTGGTGGCGGTGGGCCAGCTCCCTCTCAAGGCTGAGGCGTGGCTGGTCCCGGAGGTTGGGCCGGGCGTGAGCCCGGAAGGTCCAGCAGCCCTGGCAGGGCCCTGGGCTCAGGCCGCCTGCAGGTCAGGCTGGCTCAGGGCGCTGTCCTTGTCCTGTGAGTGCGCTGTGGCGAGGTGCCCTGGACCTCCTGTCCGCTGAGCACGGCCCCGGCGAGGGGGTCAGACACTCGGGGGCCCGCAGGAGTCCACCCCAGAGGCAGGTGCGGGAGCCCCGTGGGCAGCTGCTGCAGAGACCTCCCCGGGAGGGCCCGTCCCGGGCCCCACACCGTGCCCCTGGGCTAGGTCAGGGCTCCCAGCTCGCTTCAGGCTCCTCTGTCCTTCTCCTCTCACTCACCCACAGCCAGGCAGGAGGGCTGTGGGCCTCTCCCATAGCCCCTGGGGCCCAGGCGGCCTCCCTGCCCACAATCCTGCCACAGCCGTGAGTGGCCGCTGCTCCTGCGGCCAGCCCTGCCCCTGCCATGGCCACGGCTGTGGTCACTCAGCGCGGGTGCCAGGCAGTGGGCGGGAGCCCCTTCAGAGGCTGGCAGTGTGGGCAGCTCTGTCTGCAGACAGGAGATGGGGGAGGGGCGCAGCCAGGGAGGGCCTGAGGGGACAGGGCTGTCTGGTGCCACCTCCGCACAGGGGGCACAGCAGCCTGAGCCCCTCTGACAGCCCCTGGCCCCGGGCAGGGACAGTGGGGTGCAGTTGGGGCCCTGGTGATTGGGACGGGCCAACTATACCCACCCCTGGTGGCAGGTGGCCCTGCTCTGAAGCCTTTGCTCACTGGCAGCTCAGGGAACCAGGGCGGAGCCAGCGAGCACCCCCAGAGGACGGGACCCCCTCAGGTCTGGAGCAGCCTGCAGGAAGCCGCTCTGGCCCTGACCCAAGCTGGGGCTCCGGGGGTGGGGGGGCGGGGCCCGTGTCCCATTAGACACACCCTCAGCCTCCAGCCCCCAAGTGGCAACGTGAGCCCCACAGGCCAGTTGGGGGCAGGACGAGGTCTGCAAGCCCCAACCTGCAGGAGGGTGGCAGCTCCAGGCCACTAACCAGAGGGCGAGGAGCAAGCCCAGGCACCACGTGGCTCTGGGACCCTGGCCAGTTGGCGGGAAAACTCTCCCCCACGCAGCTGCAAGGCCACCGGCCGCCCGGAACCCTGCCTGAGGGACTTGCTGGCCAGCCCCCAGCGGGGCTGACATCCTGAGGGGAAAGGCGTTTCAGCTGTGGCCAGTGAGCCCTCCTTGCCTGAGGGGACCTGGCTTCCTTCCCTGGCTTTTGCTGGGGGGGTGGCGCTGACCGGCTAGAGAGGCCTCTCCCCCGAGGGCGGGGCGGGCGGCCCTCACAGAACAGTGATCCGTGGGCCAGCACCTCGAGCGTCCCTGCGTCACGAGGCGCTGACCGCAGAGCAGTGAGTGGTTAGCTGCTCTGTCACTCACTGTCTGCCATGGCCCCCCGTCCCTCCCTGTCCCCCCCACCCCTGCTCCCTGACTCTCTGGGGCCATGGGCCCCACCAGGCCCCCAGTCCTGCGTCCCCTGGAAGAACACCCCGGGCGGCAGGGCTGACGGGGTCGGGGAGGTGGGCGGGGCCTGAGAGGAGACCCCTGCAGGAGGGACGGCAGGGGCTGTGGGGGCTCCACGCCCCGACAGGCTCCCAGGACAGGGGCTGCCCCTGTGCCCGCTGTGGTGAAGGACTCGGAGGCCACCAGCCATGGAAAAAGTCCCCTGGGCTCTGGAAACGCTCTCTGATCAAGCTGGGCAGAGTTTGAACTCAGGCCCACAGCTGGGCCCCCAGCGCCGCCCCTCCGGCCGCTGCATGAAGCCCCGGGGCCGGTCGCTGCCCTCCTGAGGCACAGGGCAGAGGACGGGGCACAGGGCATAGGTGTGAGCCGGGCAGGGCTGACACACGCACACAACTCACACACGCACACAGCTCACATGCACACAGCTCACACACAATTCACACACGCACACAGCTCACACGCACACAGCTCACACACAGCTCACACACGCACACAGCTCACACACGCACACAGCTCACATGCACACAGCTCACACACAACTCACACACGTACACAGCTCACACACGCAGTCACACATACACACAGCTCACATGCACACAGCTCACACGCAACTCACACACGCACACAGCTCACATGCACACAGCTCACACACAACTCACACACGTACACAGCTCACACACGCAGTCACACATACACACAGCTCACATGCACACAGCTCACACACAGCTCACCACGCACACAGCTCACACACGCACACAGCTCACATGCACACAGCTCACACACAACTCACACACGTACACAGCTCACACACGCAGTCACACATACACACAGCTCACATGCACACAGCTCACACGCAACTCACACATGCACACAGCTCACACATGCACACAGCTCACACACACAGCTCGCACGCACACACATGCACACAGCTCACGCATTACACATGTGCACACTCACACACACAGCTCACATACATGCACATGGTTCACATACAGCTCATGCACATGGCTCACATACAACTCACGCACACACACAGCTTGCACACACAGAGCTTACGCACACAGCTCACACATTACACACGTGCACACTCACACAGCTCACACATTACACATGTGCACACTTACACACAGCTCACACGTTACACACGTGCACACGTACACACAGCTCACATGTTACACACGTGCACACTCACACACAGCTCACACACACGTGCACACAGTCTGCCAGCTTGCGCTCAGCCCGAGACCACTACGTGGTGCACGGGAGCCACGCTCGAGTGCCTGGCCAAGCAGCAGACTCGGTGTCACGCTGCCCGGTGTGCTGGGCCCCCCACGAGACAGCAGAGCCGCGGGGCCTGCGGCACGAGGGCGGCCAGGGCCGCTGCCAGGGTCCGGGCCGGGAGGAGGTGGGGGCAGCTGGGCGCTGTGCGCGCTCATCCGTCCGGCTACCAACCGGCACAGAGCTGTCCTCCAGCCGGCCCTCTCCGCGGCTGGCAATGCCTGGCACCTGGAGGCTGGTCGAGGAGACAACGCAGAATTCTGCACGTTCTGGCAAAATGCCACCCAGCCTAGGCCGGGGAAGAGCGCCTGGCAGAGGGCGCTGGGCCGCTACTCCTCTCTGCACAGGCCACCCCGAGTTCACGGGCACCCCCCCCGGGCCAGCGGGGACCAGGGCCCCCAGCACGGGGAGGAGCCACGGGGGCAGGGTCCCCATCCCCAGGGTTCCCTGCCACCCGCCCCCCAGTGAGCGCGTGCCCCGTGCCAGGTGAGACCAGGAGGCCTTCGCTCATGCTGCTGCCTCTGCGAGGAGCCGCTTCCCAGCCCCTCAGGCCTGTCCACTGCCGGCCGGCAGTCCAGCCACTGCCCCCGCCCCCTCTGCCACTCCTGCAGGGCTGAAACTACTGACTCGCCCTTTCCCACACTTCTGCGTGCTGATGGCTCCTGCTCGTCTGTCCTGACAGCAGTGTGGGGCCCCCCTTCCTCCAGGGAGCTGTCCCCAGTCAGGAGGAGCTTCCACACCTGGGGCCCCCAGGGCCTCCAGGCCAAGTTGTGGCCACTGTGTGTGCACTGGGCCCTGGGGGGGAGGGCCTTGGTGTGGCCTCTCTAGGGAGCAAATCTCATTGTTCCTAATCCTGGCCAGTGTCACCAACACCAGGTGTCAGGGTCTGGGGCAGCCGTCCCCCCAGCCTGGGGCTGGGACCAGCCTCCCACGGCATCCTGGAGCCCCCTTCCCCCAGGCACATGCCGAAGGCGTCTCCCCCAGCATGCTCACAGGGAGCAGGATCCAGAGACGCTGGAGGTGGCCGCCTGGGCCTTGGAGCCCAGCCCGGCGGGCAGGGGCCGCTGGAGGGCGGGGGCGGAGGCCAGGCGGGCCCGGGAGCAGCCGCCCCCCCCCACACCCCCCGCCGGGGGGGGGGGAGGCCGCGCCCCCGCGCTTTACCCCCTGCCAGTATCCATCTTTCCAAATTGATTTTTGATATCCATAGTGACCTGGAAGGGAGACACGGTGATAACTCTCAGAAAGTGGAAAACAATATTATCGCCACAAATATGAATTACTGGCCGCCAGGTTAAATCTGCTGTGCAATGAATTATGTGACCCCGGCGCTCCCATAATTCTCGGGAGTTTTATAGAGTCAGGAGGGGCCGTGGACGCTGACAAGCACTTAACAGCCAGAACGGGTCCCAAACAACTCCGGGCACCTGATTTAGCCGTCGGGGGCACCGCGGGCCACTCCGTCCGACCGGGGAGCGGAGATGAAGGGCAGGCAGTCACTTCTGGAGTCGCGGACTTCATTTGTCAGCTAGTCACTCTCGGGCTAGAGACACAGGCGAGCCCCACCACCAGGCGCAGTAGCCCCCCACCCCCTGCCCCGGCCGCCCTCCGGGGCCGCAGTGGGGAGCAGCATGGTGCCCCGGGGGACGGCCCCTGGGCTCACTTAGCCCAGCCCAGGGGCACAGTAAGAGGCCAGCCGGTGACCTTCTTGGAGGGGGGGGGGGCTGGCCTCAAGGGGTCCAGGGCTGAAACTCCGCCTGTAGCTACTACCTGCTGGCTGAGCAATTGAACAAAGGAACGAAGGAGAGTGGACGGATAACGGATGTGCCTGAGCAGGGACAGGTGGGGCCCAGAGTCCATGTCCGCGGGAGGTCCAGAGCTACGCCCCTCTCCCACGGGCCCTGAGCCCCGCCCGGCCCAGAGCACTTGGGGGTGGGGCACAGACATTGGGGGTGAGGAGGAGGATGGTCAGTCTGGGCGCTGGTTTGAAGTGAACTCCTGAAGGGCACCCCGTCCCTCCCCGTGGGGACCTCAGGGCACAGGGTGCCCCAGGCCAGTGCAGGGGGAGGGGCTGAGGGAGGTCGCAGGGTCCTGTGCTCCAGGACTCCCAGGACAGCAGAGGACCAGCTCAGCAGTGACAGTGACAGTGTAGCCACCCGATGTCACCTCTTCCTGGACACCAGCCCTGGGCAGGACTCTGAGCTGGGGGTCCTGGCTGTGGACTGAGGGGGAGACCTCCAGCTGGGCAGCCCGGCCCCTTGTCCAGCCAGGTCCCCCCACATCCTTGACAGGGTCCCTCGGGATGGGGAGGAGGCTCCGGCCAGGACCATCAGAGAGAAAACGGTGACCCCAAGTGACCCCCGGGTCGGACTTCCAGGGTCCTATGGGGAGGAGAGGCCTCTCCGAGGTCTGGCCGCGGCCAGGCGAGGCCTCGGCACCCCCACGGGGGCGCCTCGGAGGCGACTCCGACCGCGCTGCCTCAGTTGGGGTGCCGGTGTTTGCCCAGGCGCCTCAGGCCTCTCTAGCCGTTGCTGGCCTCAGGGACCTTGCCGGAAGCTGAGGCTTGTGGCCTCCTCTCCAGGCCCCAGAACTCAGTTCCTCGGTTCCAGACACCCCTAGGGGTGTCCCTCAGTCCTGGGCCTCAACCAGCCACCCCCATTCCTACTCCAGGCCCCGGGCCCCCCCAGGAAGGCCAGGGGGCGTCAGGAAGTCGGCCTGGGGAGGCAGGAGACAGGGCCTGGAGCTGTCGCCCCCTCCCCTCCGGCACGCCGGGCCAGAGGGACTTCACGGGGACCTTCCCCAGAGAGCGGCCTCACTGCCAGGCTGGTGGCAGCGGACAGGACACGCGCCCACAGAGCAGAGGCAACAACACAAATGTCATTTAATTTACATGACAAAGTGGCGCCATTATTGCAGGCTGACAGGATGCCGCTCGGGGCAATTTCCGAAAATTATTTAAACAATGTAATGAGTTAAATGTCAGTGCTGGCTAATTATGTTTATGCTAATTGTTAATTAGCCCTATAATGGAGACAGTCTTAATTAACAATAGTTATGAGTGCGGGAGGTGGGTTCGCCGTGGGTGACACTCGCTGCCACCCCCTGAAAGCCCGGTCTGTCAGCCTCCTCTGGCCACAGCCCAGAAGTCCCTCAGGCGCAGGGCAGGGGTCCCGCCGGCACAGGGGTGCAAGCCCGCCGCGCCTCTTCCCGCCACTGCAGAAAGGCCCCCGCAGCCCCGGCGTCTCCCTGCTCCCTGACGGAGCAGCGTCTCCTGTGGTCTGCCCCCTGCGGGACGGCCAGGAGGGCCCGTGTGTCCATCTTCCCTCCCCTCCCCTCCCCTACTGGTCCCCTCAGCCCTCAGGGCTGCTGACCCGTGAGCCACTTCCTTGGGGAGCGAGAATGAGACCCGGCATTAAAGCTGAAGAGACGTCCCAGGCGTGGAGGACGGCCTGCCCCCTCTGCCCCCCCCCCCGCCAGGCCACCTGCGAGGCCAGGGTGGGGGCAGGGTCTCTCGGGGCGCCCCCGTGGCAGCTGGAACTGAGCCCAGGGCTGCCCGATGGACAGAGCTGTTCAGGGACAGGGTCAGCTGTGTGCCCAGGGCTGGCACCGGGCAGGGGACACACAGAGGACAGGCTCCCCAACGTGAGGACTGCACAGCCAACAGCCACGCGTCTACCCGACGGGCCCCAGGGCAGCAACTGGGTGTCACCAGCCTCTCTGGTTTGACAGGACAGAGGTGGCCCTGCGGTGGTGCCGGGCTCGGCGGGGCCAGGACGTAAGGAAGCGTCATCTCTGCCACATAAATGTCCACACATGCACCCCCCACACACACGCACCTACACATGCGTGGTCACGCACCCTGCTGCACACACAGACCTCGTCCATGTCCTGATGGCGGCGGCGGCGACGGTGGTGGTGATGGTGACGATGACGGTGACGGTGGCCGTGACGGCGGCGGTGATGGTGATGGTGGCGGCGGTGGTGGCGGTGGCGGTGACGGTGACAATGGTGGTGACGGTGGCCGTGATGGTGGTGACGGTGGCGGCGGTGGTGACGGTGGTGACGGTGGCGGTGACGGCGGCGGTGGTGGCGGCGGTGGTGACGGTGGCGGTGACGGTGGCCGTGACGGTGGCGGTGTGAGGGGGGGACAGGTGGTGAAGGGGGACGGGCGGTGAGGTGGCGGGTGGTGGCGGCAGTGCAGCCAATGGGCAAGGAAGAGACTCAGGGCAGAAGCTGCAGCTGCCGAGGCGCGGCGTGGGGGGGCCTCTCTTCGACGCCGTCTCTTCGCGCCCACGTTCCCGCCCAGCGGGACCCACTGTCAGCTCCACCGCTTATCAACTGCTTCTCCCCAGAAGAAGTGGCACGAATCACCCCTCCCTGTCCCTCCAGAGCATGGACGCTGAGGGGCGCACCCCACCCCCCAACATGCCAGGCTCCCGCTCCCCGCGGTGGGGCGGAGACGTGTGGAGGGGTCCTTAGGTCGCTTGGCGCCGAGGGGGCAGAGGAAGGGCCTCGAGCCAAGCCGGGGTGGACGGCGGGCCCCTCCCCGCCCAGCGGCCCACTCAGGTGACAGGCCCCCAGGCCAGTGACGTCCACCCCCAGCCACAAGCCTGCAAAGAAGGCGGCCCCCCTCCCGCCCCTTCCTGGGCCCCCGCCCGGCAGGCGAGGGGGAGGCGGAGGCCGGCCCAGTGTGGCGGCAGGGGCTGGCGGGAGGGCCGCGTTGCCCCTTAGTGTGACAGACACCGCGGGCAGAGCGGGGCTCGCGGCCCCTGTACAGCAGGTCCCCGGCTCCCAGGTCTACTTTACTCCTGGCAGCAGCGATGGCGACTCGCGGGGCCCTGCCTCGGCCCCAGCTGTGCCAGGACTGGACCTGACCAGCCCACTCTCGAGGCTCTGGTTCCGGGAGGCGGGGCCACGCAGGCGGCCCTGGGGGCTTCCTGCCCACGTGAGGCCGGGGTGCGCAGAGCCAGTGCCCAGGCTCCAAGCCCCCCGGGCCCGGTGGCCCGAGGTCCCCGTGCAGTGGAGGGTGGTGGGGCGCTCAGGGGCCCGGTGGCCCGAGGTCCCCGTGCAGTGGAGGGGGGGGGGCGCTCAGGGGCCCGGTGGCCCGACGGTCCCGGTGCAGTGGAGGGTGGTGGGGCGCTCAGGGGCCCGGTGGCCCGAGGTCCCGGTGCAGTGGAGGGTGGTGGGGCGCTCAGGGGCCCGGTGGCCCGAGGTCCCGGTGCAGTGGAGGGTGGTGGGCGCTCTGGGGCCCGGTGCCCCGAGGTCCCCGTGCAGTGGAGGGTGGTGGGGCGCTCTGGGGCCCGGTGGCCCGAGGTCCCGGTGCAGTGGAGGGTGGTGGGGGCGCTCTGGGGCCCGGTGCCCCGAGGTCCCCGTGCAGTGGAGGGTGGGGTGGGGCGCTCTGGGGCCCGGTGGCCCGAGGTCCCGGTGCAGTGGAGGGTGGTGGGGCGCTCTGGGGCCCGGTGGCCCGAGGTCCCCGTGCAGTGGAGGGTGGTGGGGCGCTCAGGGGCCCGGTGGCCCGAGGTCCCCGTGCAGTGGAGGGGGGGGGGCTCTGGGGCTTCACCGGCCACAGTGTCTCCCAGACCCGAAGTGTCACACTCGCGGGCAAGCAGGACAGGGTGCCAGAGAGCTGCCCTGCTCGACTGGGAACAGGGTGGCCGAGGCGTGTCCCCCTCGGTGGCCTGCCGTCCCACACAGTGACCACCCTCGCCACGGTGCCCACCGCCCAGTCAGAGGCACCTCACACCTTAAATGCCCGACCCCAAGTGTCCTGGTGCTGGCGACCCCATCTCCCTGGCCACAGGGCAGCAAAGGCCTGGGAGAAGCCGCCTCTAGCAGGAGACAGTGCCAGAGGCTACAGGACGTCAGGCTGTCCCTCCTGGGGAGGGGCCAAGTGCCACAGGGGACCTGGGGGGCATGTCAGGCATGGAGGCCACAGTGGGGCGGGGCAGACGCCGGAAGGGGCATGGCCTGGTTCACGTGCATCTGAGCCCAAGGTGAGGAGGGCTGAGCCCGAACTCAGGGTGCGAGGGACGGGCAGGGGCCGCCGGGGGACCCGGAATTCTGTCTGGCTGCAGGACCTCCAGAAGGGCCTGTCCAGTAGGTGGGGAGCACAGGCCTGGAGCCCGGGGGGGCCTGCCTTGGAGCGCTTGCCGGTGGGGATGGGGTGGGGCAGGGACGCGGGGGTCAGAGGAGGGACGCCCGATGGCCGGCCACGGGGGTGAAGGTGGCCGGCAGCGTCCAGCAGCAGGAGGGCCACAGCTCTCGGCGCCGGTGAGGAGGGGCTCAGGCCGGCTCGGGCCCCTCTGGAACCGAGTCCCCGAGTCGGGGTCGCCCCAAACCAGAGCCACAGCGGCGCGTCACCCTGGGCGCCCAGTCAGAAGCCGCTCAGGCCCGGCCAGGACACAGCAGGGCCCGGGGTTGGACTTGGGTCCATGCGTGTGCCGGCCCTTCCGGCGTGCGAGCTCCTGAGTGTGCCAGCCTGTCTGGTGTGCACACTCGGGCCTGGCCTGTCGCCAAGGGCAGGTCAGGGCCCCGTGACCTTGGCTGGGATCCCAAGCGGTGGCTTGGCTGCAACAGGCCATGACCAGGAACGGCCACCAAGCAGGCCTCACTCACGCAGGGGTCGCAAGCGACCGACCACCGACCGGGCGTCAGTTCCGCCTGTGCCCTGGCTCTCCCTGTGGTCCCCGCCCCCCTGTAACTGCAAACCCATCTGGGGGGCGGCTACGTAAGCGCCCCTCCCCCATGACGCAGCCCAGAGTCCCCGACACACAGCGTCATGCGCCCCGGGGCACTAGCGAGGCTCAGAGGTCAGTGGACACGAAGCCCCCGGGGCGCCCGGGGTCCTGCGAGGAGCAGGTCTGGGCTGACCCTGCGGGCTCTCAGCTCGGCCTGACCCGAGGGCGCCTGCGCCGTCTGCGACGCCCCCGCCCCCATGGGCGCCACTCTGCCCAACGCTGGAAGCCGCCCACTGTCCCTGCAGGCGACTCCCGAACACGGGCTCGGCCAGCGCGCCCGCAAACCCGTTTTCCAGGGAACAGGGAGCAGCAGGCGCCTTGGCGTCCGGCGCCGGGCGGGCGGGGGTGGCACGCGACGCTCCGGCGGACCCGGGGGCGGCTGGCGCTGAGGCTCCTGCCGGGGACCTGCTCCTGGACCGGGGTGTCGGAGCCCCGGCCACGCCCGGGCCTGTGGCTGCCGAGAGGGGCCGTGAGCGAGGGCGCCTCGCCCGCCACAGGGCCACGGACGGTGGACGCCACCACCCGCGCCGGACACGGGCGCGGCACGCCTGCGTGGGCGGCGGCGTCCCTGCGGGCTGCCCTCAGCAAGGCCGGCTGCCGCCACGCCACGGGGGAGCCCCGTGCGTCTTCATGCCCCTCCCGTGGGGGCCCGGAGGCCCAGGAGCGTGCTGGGAGGGGCAGGCGGCCGACAGCCGGTCGAGGCGTATGAACCACCACGGCCCACGGCCGGCCCGGGTTGCAGCCCTGCCCCCTGAACTCCAGCGACCCTCCCCACCGGCCACAGCTTCTCCTTTCTTCTGCGCCCCACCAGCACTTTCCCGGGGCACCAGTGACTCCCCTCCACAGACACGGGAGTCCTGTGCCACAGTGTCTCCTCTCAGCAGGCTACAGCCCAGCAGTCACCACTCCTGCTGGGCGTCCCCTGAGCCCAGTGGCCGCCCGTTGCCTTACTAGGCTTATCCCACCCTCTGCTCACGCACCACGGTGGCCACCCAGATGGGCAGCCTGGGACTCTCCAGGCCCTCGCTGCCCTGCAGAGCAGCCGCCCCCAGGTGCAGGGGGGTGTCCCACCTCCCGGCAGTTGTCTGTGTCCACCCCATGCTGAGCAAGGACTGCTGAGTGAGGGCCGGGCGCCCCTCCCCGGAATGAGCTGCAGGGACCAGCCCTCCCCACCCTCCAGCGCTGCACTTAGCCCGACCAGAGCTGAGAAGAGGACCCTGGGCTGACCGTTAGGACTGAGGGGCCAAGGTCGGGACCACAGTGCCTCCTGTGAGCAAAGTCATTGACCATCCTCGGTCCCAGGACACTCGCCAGCACTAAGCATTTTTAATCCTTCAACGGCCGGGCGGAGAGATTGCATCACCCCCTCTCTGAGGCGGGGTACTACCAGGGCAACCCTCCATGGTCTCGGGGTCAGCAATGGTTTCTTAGATATGACACCAAAAGTGCCAGCAACGAAAGGAAAAAGATACACTGGTCTTCACGAAGTCGGCGTTGGTGTTTCTGAGATCTTACCATTAAGGAAGTGAAAACTCAAAGAACAGGAGAAAATTTCAAATCACGTGTCTGATAAGAACCTTGCATCTAGAATATATATAAAGAACTGTTAAAAGTCAGTTTTAAAAAAATTAAATAACCCTGTTCAAAAATGGGCAACTGACCTGAATAGACATTTCTCCAAAGAACACACAAGGATGGCCTGCAAACGCACAGAGAGGTGCTCGCTGTCCTCAGTCATCAGGGAAACGCAATCACAACCTTGCTGAGATGCCCTTCCACAGCCACGAGAAGAGCCAGAACCAAAAAGGTGACAACAAGTGCTGACAAGGACGTGGAGAACGGGGACCCTCCCACGCTGCCGGGTTGGGGCAGGGGATGTGAAATGGGGCGGCCACGGTGGAAACAGCCTGGCGGGTCCCCCGAAGGTTACACGCAGACTTCCCACGTGATCCGGCAGCTCAGCCCCTAGGTGTCGGCCGAGAGCACTGACAGCTCTGTCCACACAAGCACCTGTGCGCGCAGCAGCCTTCCTCACGGCGGCGGAAGGTACAGGGCCCAGGTGTGCACGGACAGGTGAACAGGTGAGCAGGCTGTGGCGTGGCCAGGCCGTGGAGCGCCGCAGGACGTGGAAAGGCACGAAGCCCCGACCCGCTCGTCCCCCCGCGGAGTGAGTGCCGGGACAGGAGATGGGGCTGAAAAAATATTTGAAGAACTAGTGGCCCGCAGCTTCCAAAACCTGCTCAAAGACAAATTTACAGAGTCAGGAGGCTCAGTGAGCGCCGAAGAAGATAAACCCAAAGAAATCCAGGCCCGCGAATATCATAATCAAACTACTGAGAACCGAAGACAAAGAAAAAACCGCGAAGGCGGCCGGAGACAAACGCTCGCCACACAGGAGGAGGTGATGGCGGGACGGGCTGTGCTTTGGCGTCGGGGACCCCGGAAACGGGCTTGCAGGGAAGCCAGGGCAGAGCAGACCGTGGACCGGAACTCCGCGTCCAGCAAACCCCACAGAAATTAAGGTGCCACGAAGAAGTTCTCGCATGAAGGGGACTAAGAATTTGTCGCCAGTGCACCCGCCCCAAAAGAAGTGCTCCCAGCAGAACGACGGCTGCAGAGGGAAGCCGGAGCCCGAGTAACGAAGCCGCAGAAGTCGCAAACGTCTGGGCAAAACCCTACTTATTCCTCTCATGTCTTTAAAATATATGCAATGGTCGAGAGCAAAAGTTATGAGATCCTGACCATAGGAGGTGAGCGCACAGTGCAGTATATATATGCGCCTTACTGTAGAGTCGGACATCTGAAGCTTACTACATTTGTGCAACCAATGTCACCATAATAAAAATTTTAAAAATTAAAACTAACTTTTTTTTTTTTTAATTTTAAGATCCTCTAAGAGATGTAACATCGAGAGGTAACATTGAGACGACTACAGCTACGATAGGATGGTCCGGGCGCGAAGTTGCCTACGGTTCACTTGAAGTGACAGAATATTAATTCTAAATAGACTGCAGCACGTTCAGTATATTGTAATCTCCAGAGCAATCGCTAAAAGAATTATGACACAAGGAGACATGATGTAAAAGAAAAAAAGATAAAGCGGGATGCTAAAAAATCATAAAGAAGAAGAAAAAGGAAGAGAGAGGAACAGAAATGAGGTGAACGGGCTGGAATAATACAGTGACAAGAAACGTATAAAAATTATGTTAAATGTCAACTATCTAACCCATCAATTAAAAGACAGAAATTCTTACACTAGATTAAGAAAAATTCAATGACATGCCGTCTACACAAATCCACTTTAAATACAACTATACGGGTAAATTAAAAGAACACAAGAAGAAATAATGTAGCAACACTAATAAAAGGAAAGCTAAGGTGGCTGTCATAATATCAGATGAAGTAAACTGCAGAGGAGGAAATTACTAGGGGTAAATAGAGACATCGCATAATGATAAAAAGGACGACTCATCAAGAAGACATAAGAACTAAATGTGTGTTCGCCCAACAACAGACCTTCGGAATAAAATACATGAAGCGAAAGCCGACAGAAAGTTGAAAGAACAAGCCCACAGTTAACTGGGACCTCAGCGGTCCTCACTCAGGGTCAACAGAACAAGCTGACAGGTGATACTGGAGGGTGCCACCGTCCTCAAGGACACTCGGACCCCTTCCCCGCCTTCTCCTCCCCCCGGGAGCAGAGCTCACGTCCCTTCCAAGGGCATGTGGGCCCTTCTGCAGAGAGACTGGATCCTCGGTTATAAAAACGCCCTGGCAGATTTAAAGAATTCAACTTGCATAGAGTGTGTCCTTGATTGTGACGGGATTTAACTAGAAATCAGTAGTAACACGGAGATTCTTTAAAAACCCGGACGTTTAGAAGTTAATGCACAGCTAAATAATCCACGAATTAAAGAGGAAGTCTCAGGGGGGTGGGGTGAGAAAACATTTTAAACCAAATGAAAGTGAAAAATTCTAGCTATCCAAATTATTTGTGGACTGTAGTTAAAGCAGTGCTTCTAGGAAAATTTATAGTCTTAAATGTTTATATTGGGAAAGAAGAAAGACCACGTGGACAATCTAAGCTTCCCCCTGGAGAAACTAAAAAAATGAGAACAAAAGAAACTCCACCAGAAAAAAAGAAAATTATAAAGACAAAGCTCAAATCAGTGAAGAAAAACAAACCCTTTAGAGAAAATCAAGAGTTAGTTCTTTAACAAAAGAAAATTAAAGTGATGAATCTCTAGCTAGACTGACAGAGAGAGAGAGAGAGAGAGAGAGAGAGAGAGAGAGAGAGAGAGACAGAGAGAGAGAGACAGAGAGAGAGAGAGGAGACGCGAATTGCCAACAATGGGAATGAAGGGGAGGCTTTTCCACGGAGCCCTCAGACCCTGGCAGGGTGGCAAGGGGTCGCCCCACGCATACCAGCTCAATAATGTCGCTACGTGGACAAGTCCTGGAATGCACGAACCTCAGCACCTGCCCATGGAGAATGAGCCGCGTGACTTTCCCTTTGTCTACTGGAGCCACTGGACTCATGGTTAATAACCTCTCGAAGCGGAACTTCCAAACCCGGACGGTGTCGCTGGAGAGTCTGCAAGACAGAAACAGCCCCGGTTCCCCGTGATCTCTCGCAGAGCACCGGACAGCTCCCCATTTCTGCCCGCGTTGTGAGGCCGGCATGCCCCTGACCCCGCCAGCAGACAGGACGGGATGGGCGAGGACCAGTCCCTCTCACCGTCGCCCCCGCAAACTCTTTGGCGAAATGTTGGCAAATCGAACCAGGCGACATGCAGAAAGGACAGAAACACCAGGAGCCGCCAAGTGGGGCCCATCGCGAGGACGCGCGAGCCGCTCAGCGCCACAGCGGCCGCGCCAGGCGGCACCTCGCGGGCCACACTTGCCCAGGGACCCCGTGAGGGGGCCAGACCCCGAGCAAGGGCCCGCAGGCTGACGCGGTTAGAGTCACCCAAAGCTGGGCAGTCCTCGCCCTGGGCCTCACCCCGTGGTGTGTGCGGCCGCTGGACTCGTGTCACTGGGTGACGGTGACGGCGAGCGGCTCGGGGTGGAAAGGCTGCACGCGCGGCTCCGACGCGGCCGCACACGCGGCTCCAACGTGTGCGCGTTTAAAAAGTGGGAAACGGGCCGGGCTGTGCTGTGGGTCGCGGGACTCACATGTCTTGGCTTCTTTGCACTTTCTGCCATCAGAAGGTGCGGCTGTTAAGAACGTCGTGACGGGGTCCCCCCCGGCCCCCACGGCAGGGCCTGGCCAGGCAGCAGGGTGCCCGCGTGCCACCCTCCTGCACCCGCGAGGCGTCCGCTCCCTGGCCCCACCGTGGGCCGGGACGTGCGGCCCCAGCCGACGACGGCCGAGCTGTGCTGCGCCCCTCCCTGCGCCATCCCAGCGCGTGGTGGCAGAGGGGCACCTGGGCGGGGGGCACAGCAGGGCGTCCGCAGAGGGGCACCTGGGCGGGGGGCACAGCAGGGCGTCCGCAGAGGGGCACCTGGGCGGGGGGCACAGCAGGGCGTCCGCACTGGGGAGCGCCGGGCCCTGCCTCAAGCGAGTGTCGTCGGGCGCCCACCGACACATCGTCAGCCATCATGAAACGCAGGACCACCGACAGACAGCAAGCACCCACGGCGAAAATTCGCTGAAATTTTCTATCGTCAGTAAAAGCTTAGCTAGTTAAATATTACAAGGCAGAAAAGGTAAAAGGCTGTGGGCTGGCACTTTTAGGTTCCATTACTGCGTTTTCATAAACTTTTATCTTGGAACGATTTCAGATCCACAGAGCAGCTGCAAAGCTGGGAGCTCCGTCTACACCGCCAGCCCTGCCTGTCAGCGTCACGCACCACACACTGGTCAACACGGAGCCCCCGGACCGGTGAGACGCTGAGCCGTGAGCTCACCTCCCCCCCCCCTCTGTCCCAGAATCAAGGGGCCTCACTGCATTCACCTCCCGGGTTCCAGTGCGAGGGGCACAGGAGGTGGCCTTCCCCTCAGAGGTGGGGGCTGGGGGTGTGGGGACGGCAGAGCCGCAAAGACAGAGCTGTCCCCATGTTCTGCTGGTCCTGGGGACCCACCGCTTACTTGCAGGACCACGTAGGATACAGGGAAGGAGAGATACAAGTGGCTCCCCCCAGCAAGCCGGCCCGTGCCCGGGGGACCCCAGGAACCCGGGTCCCAGTCTGCGTCCGTGGGGAGCACGTGGTCACCGAGGAGGAGTCGGCGAGTGTGGGGGCCCCCGTGCATGTCCATAAACTGCACAGGAACCGCGCCCCGTCCAGGACGTGACTGGACCACACACGCTTTCCCCAGGTGGGCCGTTTGCCACTGAGTGTGCACCTTGCTCGGTCGTGGCGTCTGCGAGGGCAGGAAGGAGCTGCCGGTGGCGGTTCTGTTCATGTTCTTACTCCCTCCACACGCACTGAGCCCCCTGTCCTGTCTGCCCAATGCAGCGGGCAGCCAGGTGACGGTGGCGGGGGCGGGCGGACGCCAGGGCCATCTGGCCCAACGCCTCGGGGCTGGCTCCCAGGAACTGGCTCGTGCTGGGGTTTCCACGAAGGGCCGGGCGAGGGCAGGGGCTGAGCCCGCTGGCTGGGACCGAGGAGAAGGGCGGCCACTGCGGGCGGCATGCTCACGCCTCACCCTGGCAGCCCTCACTCGAGGACGGTTCGCGTCCTGGGTTTTCAGGACACCGTGCTCGCGGAAGGCCAGTCTGCCCAGGAGCAGCGGGAGCCACCTCTGTCATTCCTTGACTCCACCAGCAAGTGACTGAATCATGCATTTTGGGGAGCCCCCGGGGGAAGCTGAGAGGAGAGGGAGTCCAGCACAAGGGGACAGCCAGTGCAAGGGCCCTGGGGCCAGAGTGGACTTGGCTCCTGGCAGGGGTGCTTTGGGCCCAGGGAGAGGGGAGGGGTGGGGTCGGACCGGGCTGCAGTCATTCGGTGTTGGGTCAGACACTGGAAGAGCATGAGGTGGGGCCTGGCGTCCACGCCCGGAGGGTCTGCCCCCCCCCAGGCCCTCACTTCAGAGACAGGCAGGAGAGCAGGTGGGGTGGCAGGAAAGGCCCGGGCACCCCACAGGAAGTGCGGGCCCCCCAGCTGCTCTGAGCTGCGGGGGCCCTGCGGTGCAGCAGCTCCACCACGGTGGGCCCCGCGGAGCCGCGGCTCCGGCTCCGAGCAACGAGCCGGGCTGTGCTGGGCCCGGCCGGCCGTGGAGGCAGGCGGCAGCGTCCTCAGCCTGCGCACCAGGCCCTCGCCGCACCTGTCCCCAGATTAGATTTCTCCTTTCTCATTACCACCGTAATAGGTCCTTCAGACCTCATTCCAGCCCTAGATATTATCTGACCCGTATAATTAATTAATTATAGCCCAAATATTATAGATTATTAAAAATAGCATAACTAATAGTGTAATATCTCAAGCTGTCGACTTTAATAGTCAACATTGTCTTGGCGGTGCTTATCAGCCCAGGACACCCGGTGAGAATATTGATTCCGGGTAATTTTAGCCGTCATCTGCCATCCTGACGGGGAGTTGTCAGGTCCTCACCCAAGCCGGGCTCGTTTTGAAATCGTTAAACCGCAGGCAGCGCGCAGTGGGTCTCAATGTTCCCCCCGCCCCCGCCCCCAACGCGCTGCGAAGGGAACTAGAGAGAAGCGAAGGGAGGAGAGCGCGGGGCGCTCGGGCCGGGAGGGGCGGCCGGCTCCCCTCCCGCCCCGGGGACCCCGGGCGGCTCCCTCCCCCTCCCCCCGCCCGCCTTCCTGGGGACGTCCTGGCCGCGCTCTTCAGGGGGAGGGGCCGAGGGACAGGGCCGAGGGCCCCACACACGGACCAGACACCGCAGGCTGCATCACTGCGACCCCCGGAAACCCACCCGCGGGCACGCGGCGCCCAGGCCGCAGGGAGCGAGTGAGACCCGGGCAGACGTGATCCGCCCAGAGGTGCCCACACACGCGCGCGCGCGCGCACACACGCACACACACACGGGGGCACGCGCTGGCCTTGCGCCCGTGCACTCACGGAGACGTAGATGGCCACACAGTCGCACACCTGTGTGTACACACACACCTGCGCACGCACGCGGAGGACACGGACCTCACGTCCTCAAACTGCTTGTATTCACCGAGGGCCTCCCGGGTGCCCACTCGTTCTGGGGGCTTAGAATATGGGGTGGGGGTCACCATGAGTGGTACCCCACAGGAGGGCACCTTGGGAAAGTGGGGAGTGAGGTGTGGGGGGCGCAGTTCCTACTGGCTCCTGCATGGGGGGCATCGGGAGAAAAGAGAATGTAAAACACAGAGCCCTTCCCCCACCCGATCGCGCCCCTCTCGCTGCCCGCCCCACCCAGCCGCACCTTACTTGGGCGAGGAAAGGCAGCTGCAAAGGGGGAGGCCACAGTGACCCTGGGCCCACACAAACGGTCCCTCACAGGAAGGGGTCTGGGCGATGGGGGAGCACTGAGGGGCGGGGCTGAATCTCCTCAATTCTGGATTCTGGTCCCACCACTCAGTGCGGCGGACGCATCCGCACCGTGAGCGCGCAGCAGACCCGAGGCATGCGCCCGCCCCCACCCGCATCCGTGCACCCGCGCCCCGCAGCTGACATGCCCCCGCGCGCACACACCTCCCTGCACCCCCCCGCCTGGGGCACAACTTTCCTGAGCGCCCCGCCCTCCCTGGGGGCTGCCGTGGCGGCGACAGGCAGCCGCGCGCACCAAAACCGCGCCTCCGAGGCTACCCCGGAGCTTCGCTCAACCTTCTAATTATGATTCATGCGTGCGATAATAATTTAATAATCAGGGAGCTGCGCGAGAGGCATTAACCTCAATTAAGCTCATTACGCGGCCTGACCCGCCCCCTCGCGCCCTCCGACCCCTGCCGGGCCTGCAGGCGCACGCACCAGCGTAGCCCGCGCGCGCTGAGCCGGACAGCTTCGCCGCGTTCGTTTATTGAGCACCACGGCGAATCTGCTACGGGTCCCCTCCCTGCACTCTCCGCGGCTTCCATGTCTCTCCACCGCTGTATTCTCCACCCTTACCCCCACTTCCTCCCTGAGCCCACCAGCTTCCTCCTCACATCCCTAACCCTGCCGAAGCCCAGCCTCCTCCCTGCCTGGAGTCCTGCTCCCCCTGGTAACCACGTGACTGCCCGCTCACTCTTTGAGGGCACATCTGCCTGTCTTGCTCATTCCTGCCCCCATGCCCCCCACAAGACCCACCCTATCACAGGTGTGCCCTGTAGAGTCGCTGAGCAAATGGTGACTGGGGAGGTGAGCTGCGCTGGGCGGTGGGGCTGGCAGAGCACCCCGCCGCCTGAGTCGGATGATGTAGGACAGCCCAGCAGGGCCCGTGTTCGCGGGGTGGGTGGGCGGTAGGTCCGTCATCAACGCTAGCGGGCATACTACTGGCTGATGACCTTGAGCACGTCATTGACCCTCTCCTGCCTCGCTGTGTCATTTGCGAGGTGGTGGCGAGGGAGGTGGCAGCCACCTCTGCTGCCCTGATGTGGGGGTCGGGTGCCCCCCACCTTTGGCCCCCATAGCCTGAGCACCACGCCCAGTCGCTCCCATTGTTGATCCTTGTTTTGAGTTTAAAGTGTTTAAAGTTCATGAGCCAGGCACAGCGATACGTGCTTTCACCTCTGACCCCAGGTAGCTTACAAGCTGACAAACAGAATTCAAACCCGCAGCTAAAACCTGCGAGGCTCCCCTGCCCTTTGGCGGTCCTGGCTCCGCCGCTGTGGATGGAATGGCTTCTGATCCGGGGTGTGGCGTATCCTGGGCCCGGATTCCACAGCACGCACGAGCCTGACGCCTTCTTCCCCCTTGGGGGTATCGGAGAGTTTGGGGAGGAAGGCCAAAGACGGGTCCCGACGTCGAACCGCGGCGCGTGCCGGAAGGAGCAGAGGCACCGCGGGCTTGCGAAGCTGTCCGCGGTGCTGAAAGCGGGAGCGCCTCGCGCCGACCGCGCTGGGCGGGCGCGCTGTCCGCGGTGCTGAAGAGGCCCTGGTGCGGGTCGCCTGGGGCTGGGGCCCTTGTCGTCCCCATGGAGCGTCCCCATGGAGAAGAGGTAGAGAAGCAGAAGGAGGGGCCGTAGGAGCCTTCCATCCCCATTCTCCACCTCTGCTTCCTGTATCTTTCCCACAGGTGCACAGGGAGGTGGCCGGTTCAGAGACAGCTTGTCAGCAGTGCGACCCAGTCCAGACTCCAACTTGCAGATGGGGACGGTGGCCCCCTACCCTGCATATTTCTCAGCGCTGTTGGGAGGAACCTGGGCGCTCTGGAGCGGGCTGTGCTCTGCGTGAAGCAAATGTTGTACAAAGTGGGGTTTATTTATCCAGTTGCCCCTGAAGACCCCTGAACACTGTTCTGCTGCCCTTCTAGCTTGTCCAATAAAACTCTCCAGGTGCAAGAGGAGAAGGGGGACTCCACCCCCACCACCATGTGCAACGAAGGCTGTGAACTTGTCAGCATTTGGCTCTCAAGGGGAGGGCAGAAGGACTTTACAGTTCATATGGAATCCAATCCCCACAACTGACAGATGAAAAAAATGAGGTGAGGGTTCATAAACACACGCTGAGTTCCTGGCAGAGGTGGTGGGGTGTCCCTCCTCCTCTCGTCTCTCCAAACGTCCCCAAACCCCGGTGCCCGGGAGAGGATACAGGCCGCGGGTTGGAAGGACCGGGTGCGGAGCCCTCCCCCACCCCTCCTCTTTTGTGGAGTCTCAGCCCCCGCCCGCTGCTTCCTCCGGGTCCACTTCTAAGGCCTTTTCCCACCAGTTCCCCTCCAGATTTCCATCCTTGTCCCATGTCGGCCCCAGCCTGCCGATGGCCCCATCTGGTTGTGAGCGATGTGCAGTGGGTGGGACTTGGCAATGAAGGGGAGTTTCCCGTCCACTGGGTAGACAGAGGCGTCCTCATCGCAGGCGTTGATTTCACCTGTCAGTGCCCACCTGGGGCCCCCGAGCGTAGCTGGTGGCTTGCAGATAACCCGATATGGCAGATGGGGAGAGATTGCACAAATGAGGGTCTAATTGACAATCAATTGTGATTAGGAGCGAAAGGACGTCTTTATAGCCCCAGACCGCTCTGGTTGAAGTTGGGGGGAGGGAAGGGTTGTTTCAGGGTATCTGGGAGATGAGAAGGGTGCTGTGCATATGACCGACTTGGGTTGTTCCCTAGAGATGGGGGTGAGGGGTGGGGCAGCAGAGCATGCAATGATCTCCCTGAGCCTTGTCCATACACGGCACCCCCTTCCGGTGGGACAGCAACCCCAGGTCCCTTGTGCATCTCTAAAGGGCCCCATCTCACCCCATTGCCCAGCCTGCCGCAGCTCCCATGAGATGCTGCAGGGCAGGGAAGAGACGGGCAGGGCCAAGGAGGGGAATCTTGGCACCTCCAAACTCCAAGACAGAAAAGCACTTTCGTCCAAGTGGCACTCAGCCCTGAGCCAGCCTCCACCTCCCAGCAGGAACACATTCTGCCCGCTGAGTGTGTGTGCACGCGCGCGCGCGTGTGTGTGTGTGCACGCGCGTGTGTGTTTCTTTGGGGGTAAGACACCTCGTGGTTGTATGTTATGATTTATTATTTCATTATGCTTATTCCATATCGTATGTAATCTGTATGCTGCATTCTATTCACTATGTTTTAGCGACACTTGCCATATGTCAGATGACATCCGCGCTACCTGAAACGTCATTTTATGTGTGTTTGTGTTTGTGTTTGTGGCGGATGAACGTTGTGCCGAGAGCCCTCGGACTGCCCTTCCCCACCCGCCAGCTCCCTGTGCACATCCCGGGAGGTGGGCAGACCCAGCAGGGTGTGGGGCTGTGACTGCCGTATTTGCCCCTCATTTGATGACTTGTGGTAGAAACAGAAGCTTTGTGACATGGAGTGTGAGTGTGCACTGAGGGGACTATGATGCTCTATGTCACACTGAGACTACCCAGAGCCAGGTCAGAGGTCTGCACTGGGACCCGCCCCCCGCAGGGCACCGAGCAGCTCTTCCTCAAGGGGGAGCGGAGAGGCAGCTCAGGGAGCAGGCGGAGGCGCCAAGGCCAGCGTGGTGCTGGCAGGGCGGGGGGCTGGCCGCAGGGGCGTGAGTGCATCTGTGGGATGTGTGCCCCAGATGGTGCGCCTGGGTGCTTATGAGTGAATTAGCCCTTGTGTACCGGTGCGTGCTGGTGAATGAGTGTGTGTGTGTGTGTGTGTGTGTGTGTGAATGGGGTGTGCACATCTATATTCAAACTTAGTTGGGGGAGGGTGGAGAGAGCCCAGGAGTACCTCCGGGAAGGTGGGGGCGGAAGGAGATAATTACCTCCCTGAGATGAGAGATTATCCACCCTCCTTCCCCAGAGGTGATTTATAATTTAAAGATAAAGAATAATCAAGTCCTGGCAAGGAAGGACACAGTGTTGTGGGTCTGATTAGAATCTCAGGATGGACCGGCACGCGGGGGAGGGGACGGGCCGGGGGAGGAGCGGCCTCACCTCCCCCCAGTCCCAGCCTCCCTGAGGCTCAGCATGTCCGAGCTTGGCCCAAATTACAGCCGATCGGTCCCCCATTATTTCTCCCAACTTTTAATTTCTGCTTCCAAAGGATCATTGCCCGCGGTAATTGCAAAGGACCCGTCCTTGTGCGCGGAGCAGGCTCCGGGGACTGCAGTGTGAGGCGGCGTGCCCACCGCGCGTGCACACGCCCGCGCACACTCACATCCGTCACACACAGCCGCTCGTCCTGAAGACACTCGCACGCGGTTCCCACCTGGGCCCCACGGGCGGCGGGTGTGCTCGGTGGTGTGAGCAGGGGTGGAAGGAGGAGGCGCCCGCGGAGCGGCCGGCGTCCCTCCCGGGACGCCCGGGTTCCTCCGAGGGCCGCGGGGCCTGCCGTGTGAACTCGCCGCTGTAGATAAATGTGCACAAATAAAGACGGGGCCGAGGGCGTCCCAGTTCTCCGGGCGTCAGGAAGGGACGGTCTGTCGTACTGCGTCCCCTTACTTGACGGGTATCGATTTTGCGCAGGGTGCCTGCCGTGGGTAGGGTACTTCGGTCCCCGTTTGAGGGGCGGGAGCACAGGCGGGAGGGGCGCCCAGCCTTCTTCATTTTCTATTCTGCTTCTAAAGAGCGACCCTGCCCGCCGGCCCCGCCCCCCCGCGGGGAAACCGAGCTGGGCTCTAATTTGACAACGAAAAGGGGGCGGACGCGGGAGGGGATGGCGGGGCAGCGACCCTGGGCAAGGGAGACCCCGAGCGGAGTGACCGAGAGAGGCGCGACCGAGCTCTACGGAACGGGTGGGAGGGGGCCGAATACGCGGCGAAGATCGGGAGAGAGGACCCCACACCCGCCCCAGCCGCCAAGGGGCGCCGGAGCCTCCGAGGCGGACAGAGCGCGCGGGCCCCGCGCGCCCAGAGCCGGGAGGAGACGCGGGCAGGCGCCGCGTCCCGCGTCAAGGTGTCCCAGCCAACTCCTGACGCGCGCCCGCCCGTGCGCCCCGGGGCCTCGGCAGCCCCTCCGCCGATTGATCTCGCAATTATTTAAAAGCCAGGCTGTCTCCGCCCCCATCTCCCAGGAGGCGGGAGCGCCGTTTCCGGACGAGCGGAGGCGCAGCGACGAGCGGCGACTGCGACAGCCACTCGCGGACCGCACTCCAGCTCCGAGCCGCGCGTCTGTCGGTCAAGCCGGGCTCTGTCCGTGTGTCCCGCGCGGGGCCCGCCTCCTCCGCCCGGGGCCGTTCGCAGCCAATTAGGCGCGCGCGCTAACGAGGGTGGCGGAGCCCCGCGGCCGCCTGCGGGCGCACGTGTGTGCGGCGTGTGGGCGCGTGGGCGCCGCCGGCGGGGCCGCCATAAATGCGCGGGCCGGGCGCTGCGGGCGCCTGAGGCGGCGGCGGAGGCAGCTCCAGGCAGCACCGGCCCAGCGCGGGGCGCGGCGCGGCGCGAAGAGCCGGCAGAGCCGCCGCGGCCGCCTGCGCGAGACCGTGCGGCGGCGCACGGGCCGCCTGGCATGGGAGCCCAGTAGCCGGCGGGGCCCGAGCGGCCGGATTGGCGGGAGGCCGGCATGAGTGCCGCTTCCGGGGACGGCCCCGCGCTGCCGCCGCCGCCGTCCGGACCCGGCCCGGGGCCCGCACCGCCCGCGCCCGCCGCCGCCGCCCGGGACGCCATGGACGGGCGCGCCGAGCTACCCGCCTTTCCCCGGGCCGGAGCCCCGCCGCTCGCTGCCAGCGACACCGTGCCCGCGGCGCCCGAGGGAGCTGGGGCGGCCCGGCCCGCCCCGCCGCCGCGCCCCACCTCCTTCTCGGTGCTGGACATCCTGGACCCCAACAAGTTCAACAGCAAAAGACGCCGCTGCGTGCTGCTGGGCCCCGTGGCGCCCACCGCGTGCGCCCCGTGCGCCGCTGTCCCCGGGCGCCCGCCGCGCGCAGAGGAGCCGGAGCGCCGCGCCCTCGCCGCCGCGGGCGGAGGAGCTGGAGCTGGCACGGGAGCGGAGCCGCCGCGTGAGTAGGACTCGGCCGGCGCCGTTCGCGGGTCCAGCGGTACCGGCCGCGTCTACGCGTTTGCGCTCCAGGGTCCCCTCGGCGAGCCTGGTGGGCTGGGGGCCAAGGCTCAATAGGAAGTTCGCAGAGCGCGGGGCCCGCAGCGGCCGCCCGCGGCCTCCGTCCGACCCGGACTCTGGGCCGCGCCGCGCCTCGCGGATGGCGCCGCGGGCTGCGGGGCCGGCCCGATTTCGGCCACCGCGCGTCTCCAGCGTTGGAGGGCAGTAGCTGCTGCAGGAGGAGGGGACGTGCGCGGGGGTCTGGCCCGCGACCCCCCGCCCCCGCCGCGGCCGCCTGAGGCCTCCTTCCCTCCTTTTCTTTTCCCTTTCTTTCTTTTTTTTTTTTTTTTTGGACAAATCAGACTAATTGTGACAAAATGCTGGTTATCTCTGGAAAAACAATTAAATCCCTTCGATTACAGTTAAGGGGAAATGTGCTTAGCGGCGGAAAGCAGCCGGTAATGGGGCGGCCCGCGCCCCGGCCGGGTCGATATCCCATTACGCCAGCATGCATATCTCTTTCAAGCACCTTGCAAACTCCCCCCGAACATCTAAATTATAGGGTCAAAATTCGGATAATTACTCGATTAAAACCTATTACACTTATTAGGGGCCGCTATTGATCGAGAATTGCATTCGACCGGGTCCTGATTGCTTTCGGTGCCCCCTCCCCGGGCCCTTCCTCCCTCCAACTTCGCGGCCCTTGCTCACAGGACCGGAGCGCAGCACTGGCAGGGCTGGGGCCGCTCCTCGGGGCCTCCGGAGGCCTAGCTTCGCTTCCTCCGGGTGAGGCTCAGGCCGGCTGGAGGGGACCCTTCCCTTTTCCGCCTGGTGGCGATTGGGTCATCTTCATGCGGAGCCTCCACCGGCAAGGCGAGCCCATCCCAGGCGGAAGGCCCAGTCTCTTTCAGGTTGGGGGAGGGAGCTGGGTCAGGCCCCTCCTTCTGTAGCCCATCTCTGCACCGGCCTGGGGCTGGGTAGCAAGGTGCTCCAGGGCTCTCGCTGGGGGGTGTGGGTTGGGGGCCCAGGACGCCTGCCCTGCCTGCCGGCCACCCTGGCAGCGTGTGCTAGCGGTGAACTTGCGGTTTACTTTCTGGTTTTCTTGGTACCTATCTGACCCCGCAGCACCCTCCTGAGTGGCACCGTGGAGGGCACCTGCCCTGGCTTCTCATAGTTTTATAACCACTTGTGGGGGTGGGAGCTGCATCGACAACACCCCCCCCTCCCCAAGCCCTGCCCAGGACACTTTCTGCCAAATTTCTGGGGCTCAGAATGCAGCCACCAGCCTCTGCTTGGACTCGGCTTCTCGGGGACTCCCAGTCCACAGTCTCAGCACTGCTGGGACCTCCATCACCCAGGCCAGGACCTCCTGAAGGAGGCCAGACCTGCAAGAGCCTCCGCAGAGGGGCAGAGGGGCAGCCGGCGGCCGGGTTCCAAGGCAGGAGGCTCGAGGTAGAGATGGAGCCGCAGCAACTGATTTCAGTTTCCAGAAGTCCCCTCCCCGCATTCTGCCCCAACAGCCCAGGCCTGTGGCTCCGCGGCCCTGAAATGCTGGGGAATGGGCTAGCCCCGCGCCCGGCTGTAATTGGAGGGTGATATACACCGAAATAAATTAAATGGCCCTTAACTAGTCTGTACATTCCACAAACTGAGTTTAATGAAGTTTGTATCTGCCCCATGGTTCGATCTGAGCTTTCCCTTCGCGAGCAACTCGGCGGCACCGGCGGGTTCCGCTCGGCAAAGGCACAGGGCTCGCAGAGCGCGGGACGAGGGAGGAGGGCGGGACAGAGACGCGAGTGGGTGAGAAAGGCTAAGGGGACAGGGAAGGAGAGCGAACGTCTGAGGAGATAAGAGGGGGCGGATAAACGGGGAGAAGCAACGGGACGGGAAAGGCGGTCGTTCGGGGGCGCGCGGGAATGGCCGAGGGGCGCGCAGGCGAGGACAGAGGGCGCGGGTCCTAACTGTACTGTCCCCCCTCCACGTCCCCGCCCGTCCCCGCCTGCAGACGCCGGCGACCCCTACCAGGCAGACGAGGCCGAGGCCCACGGCTACAGCAGCGGCGGCGGCGGCGGCGGCAGCCCGAGCGCAGACAGCGGGGACGAGGCGCCCGACGACGACGAGGACCCGGAGCCCGCGGCGGGGCCCGCACGCGGCGCGGAGGAGGCGCGGGCAGGCGGCGGCGGCCTCGCGGCCCGCGGGTCGGGCTGCCTGGGCACGGCCGAGGCCGAGGCGCCGCCCGGCATCGCGGACGAGGCTGCGGGCCCCGGCCCCCGCGGGAGCTCGCCCGGAGCGCCGGGCCCGCCGGGGGGCGCGGGGACCGCCACGCAGGGCGCGGCGACGGCGACCAAGCCGAAGCGGAAGCGCACGGGCTCGGACTCCAAGTCCGGGAAGCCGCGGCGCGCGCGCACCGCCTTCACCTACGAGCAGCTCGTGGCCCTGGAGAACAAGTTCAAGGCGACGCGCTACCTGTCGGTGTGCGAGCGCCTCAATCTGGCGCTGTCGCTGAGCCTCACCGAGACGCAGGTGAAGATCTGGTTCCAGAACCGGCGCACCAAGTGGAAGAAGCAGAACCCGGGCGCCGACACGAGCGCGCCGGCCGGCGGCGGCGGGGGCCCGGGGCCGGGCGCCGGGCCGGGCGCGGGGCTGCCGGGCGGCCTCAGCCCGCTCAGCCCGTCGCCGCCCGTGGGCGCGCCGCTTGCCATGCACGGCGCGGCCGGGTACGCGGCGCACGGCCCCGGCGGGCTGGTGTGCGCGGCGCCGCTGCCCTTCCTGCCCAGCCCGGCCGTGCTGTCGCCCTTCGTGCTGGGCTCGCAGAGCTACGGCGCGCCCGCCTTCTACGCGCCGCACCTCTGAGCGCCGCCGCGGCGGCCGGCGCCCTCGCCAGGCTCCGTCGTGGACTCTGTGTATAGCCGGTTGCTACGGAAGAGTTTTAAATTTATAAATGACGGTCCGCGCCGGGGCCAGGCTCGGCCGCTCAGAAGCACTTTGCCGAACTTGACTCAATCAATAAACCGCAGGAGGTCGCGCCCGCGTCCCTCAGGCTCCCGTGCCGCCCGCGCCCCGCGCCCTCCTCGCCGCCTGCGGCGGGGCCTTCGGTGCGACCCAGGCACCACCCCCCGCCCCCCGTGTTCCACCGCGCGCGCAGCTCAGGCCCCAGCTCCCCGCGGCCGGTGGCACCCCACAGCCGAACTCTCCTGTTCGGATCGTGCCCGGGTCCCCCTAAGGAGCTAAGTGCTGCGCGCAGGGGGTCACCACTGTTCGAGCTGATGATCTGGCCCAAGACGCCCTCTCCGCGCCTCGACCCCCTGCGCTGCCGGCCCCCTAGCCTCAGGGACGTCCCCTTTCCCCTCCATGTGGCCTTGAGGGAATTTTGGGGTGGGAGATGCCCAGTGGGACAGAGCCACCACAGGGGCGGGGCTGGGGCACAGCACTCTCCCCTGAGAGCCAGCTGGGAACTTTTGGGGGGCGCTCCACCTGTCCCGCCGCATGCGGGAAGGAGAGCCGGGCTCCCCGTCTGCCCCGCGCTGCCCGCCTGCAGGAGTTCAGCGCTCCAGCGAGGCCGCCTCTCCGCAAACAACCCGCGAGTCGCTTCTGGACGCGGTTCCTGCGGGGTCCGGAAGCCCTGGGCTGCGGGGAACGAAGGCATCGCTGCGCGGGGATGAAGGGGCCCCACAGCGGCAGCGCTGGGGACTCGAGGACTCAGAGGGGACTCCAGACACGGTGGGGCCATGTGCCTGTCGGGGGAGCGGGGCTGGCCCTGGGCGCAGCTCCACGCCCTCGGAGGGCCCTGGCCGCGCTGGGCCTGCGCGTCCTCCAGGCGTCTCCTTCCGCACGCGGAGCTGAGCTCCCGTCGCGGCCTGCTCCGCGTCCCGCGCTGCAGCAGGGCTAGGGCTGCGGGGCAGCACGGCCCTGCAGGGGTGGGCGGCAGTGACCTCACCTGCCCCGCCGTCACCAGTGGACAAAGGGCGAGTGAGGAGCAGCGGCCTGAGGGGCACGCGGACCACCCTGATCCTGTGCTGCTAGGCCTACTGCTGGAGCTGGGGGGGCGAGGGGGCGGGCGAGGTGGGGGGCGAGGGTCCCTCAGACTGTGCTTCACCATCAGACCCCAGGTTCCCCCACAGGCGGGCGACCCCTCCTCTGTTCCGTCTCTGCACAGGTGGTTCCTGGGGGCCGGACCCTCCCTGTTTTACAGAGCCCAGCCCTGCCCAACTTGTGGGCGACAGGAGGGGTTACAGGGGGTGTGGACCGGCCCTGGCCGCAGCGCTCTGGCCTGGGCATCTAGGGTTTAGGCAGCTGACTGAGGAGCCCCAGAGGCTCCAGAAGTCTCCAGAAGGCTCTTGGCCTCATATGAAATCACTGGCGTCACTGTGGACTTAGCCTGAGCTGGGTGCTGGGGGTGCAGAGCAAAAGCCCCAGCCCCACGTGGAGGAGCTGGGCGGGGCAGACAGGGGAGGTGCGTCATGGGGCGGGGCTGGAGCGGGGCTGTCTACCCGAGGGTCCCCTGCCTCACCCCGCCCACCTTACCGTGCTTAGCTGTGTGCGTACACATCATCCTGGCTCCAGCCCCTGCCGGTGCAGAGACCTCGGCCCACCAGCCCAACCTTCGCACCTGCACCCACCTGCCCGGGGCCTGGCCCTTCAACCTCCTCCTCGGGAGGCAGGTGGGGGAGAAAGCGAGAGGGAGCTTCAGACCGACACTCCAGCTCTGGCCTCCTCCCTCTCCCCACCCCACATCCTGCCTTCACCCACCAAGGCCAGCTGATCTCCCAAGTTCACCCAGAAACAGAGGTCAAATGTGTGGACTCTCCAGCAGCAGCCCTGGCTGTGGAACAGGTGCAGGGTTGGCCAGGGTGCGGGACGGGTCAGGGGTACAAGACGGTCCAAGGGTGCAGGGCGGTCCATGGGTGCAGGGCGGGTCAGGGTGCAGGGCAGGCTAGGGGTACAGGGTGGGCCAGGGTGTGGGGTGGTCCAGGGTGCGGGGCAGGTCAGGGTGCGGGACAGGTCAGGGGTGCAGGGGGGCCAGGGGTGCGGGGCGGGTCAGGGGTGCAGGGCGGGTCAGGGTGCAGGGCAGGCTAGGGGTACAGGGTGGTCCAGGGGTGCAGGGCGGGTCAGGGTGCAGGGCAGGCTAGGGGTACAGGGCGGTCCAGGGGTGCAGGGTGGGCCAGGGTGCGGGACAGGTCAGGGGTGCAGGGTGGGCCAGGGGTGCAGGGTGGGTCAGTGGTGCGGGGCAGTCCAGGGGTGCAGGGTGGGCCAGGGTGTGGGGTGGTCCAGGGTGCGGGGCAGGTCAGGGTGTGGGACAGGTCAGGGATGCGGGGCAAGCCAGGGGCACACTGTGGGTTGCAAGACTTGAAGCCAAGGGAGCAACAGCGTCCAGCATGTGTCCAGTCCATTTCCAGGCCACTGCAGCTCAGCCCGGAGCTGGTGCCACAGCCTCGCGAGGCACCTGCGCAGGCCCCGCTGTGGGGTGGCTGCTCCCCCAACACCCCCACCCCAGCCTCTGTGCTGCACGTTGCAGGGCCAGACCTGCGCCAGCCCACCCTAGCCTCCCAGCACCCGTGTGGGATCCGCGCTGTGGCTGTCTGCACATCACACGAGAGAAAACTGAGGCCGGGGGGGTCGTGGGGCTTGCTGGGGGCGCCCCCACCCCGGCTCCAGGCTGGGCGCCCTGCTCCTTCCTGGAGGACCCAGGTCTCCAGAACCCGCTGTGCGCCTGGGAGCCTGGGGGAGCAGGCTCCTCCGGCTGCTTCCCTGGGGACCCTCAGGCCGGCCCTGCTCTTGCTCCCACTAGGCTGGGGAGCCCCCTGCTTGCCCGGACTGGGGTTCCTGGGCGTGACTCAGGGTTCCAGCCCCCCGGGGCCTGAGCTGCAGGTGGAAGTGAGTGGCGAGGCTGCTGGCCCTCACCCCGTCATGTCCACTGCTTGCTCCCACGCTCCCACTTTGCTGTCCATGTCTCGAGGGGCTGCCTTGTCCCAGGACCCGAGTGCTCTCTGGCAGGGCCCCCCTAAAGCTGCTGGGGCCAGTGCTGGCCTGCACAACGTCCACTCCGGCCCCGGCACTGGGCCCATGTGGCTTCCGCAGTGGAGCCGCCTGCATGGGAGGGGCACCGGCCAGCGGGTGCAGTGCAGCCCCACAGGCGCGAGCCCAGGGCGCAGGCCCCCGTCCCTGGGGGTGCCCTGCCTGCGCGCCCCCCCCCCCCCGCGCCCAGCCGACACCTGGCACGCCACGGGCCCCGCTGTGTGTCAGGATTTGTCCTGGTGGCAGGGAAAAGCTGAATGAACGGAAGTTGAAAGGAGACCGTTTATTTTGTGTGAGGGAATTCTGGCTGTTGTCAGCCCGGGACAGTTATGACACCTTCACAGAGTCCTTGGAGACCCGGCTCTGTCTGGCAGTCTGCTGCACAATCCCTGGGCTGGGCCCTCATCCTCGTGGACCGGATGGAGGACAAGGCTCCAGCCATCACACTCCCATTCCAGTCAGCAAACAGGAGGAAGGGGAAAGAGGGGTTTCTTTTAAGGAGTGGTCCCAGAAACCCCAGTAACACAGCTGCTCACATCTCATTGGCCAGAGCTTGGTCACATGACTACTCCTAGCCAAAGGGAAACGTAGTCTTTTCTTAGCCAGCAGCCTGTTATCCTAATGACAAGGGGAGCATGGGCATGGGGGTTGCTAGCTGACCTGCCACCTACGTAGAGCCCTTGCGGTTTTGCCCACTTCCCCCCTCGCCTGCTGAGCTCCTTCAACCAGCTGCTCTGCCCCCGGAAGCCCCTTGCCGGGCCTGCTGGGGGCTGCAGGCCTGAGCCAGCTGTGGTCACACTCCCGAGTGGACTCTCACCTGGCCAGTGGCCTGCTCCCCACCCCACTGTGTTCACTGACCCCACTCACCACCCTGCACTGACCCTCCCCCAGCAGAGTCCTGCCGTGTGCCCTCCCGCCCCCACACCACCCCGCACCCTCCCGCCACCCCCAGTCCTGCAGGGCTGTCAGCCTCCGAACCGCCCTCCCTCCACCCAGCCCTGCCTGGCCCGGCTCAGCGCCGCAGCTACTGGACAGCTGTCTGCACGGCTGCCTGCCGGTGCCCACCGCCTGCTCCCTGCAGGGCCCAGGGGTCAGGGACCCGTGCCCCACCCGCTGTCTTGCACAGACCGCGCCCCCAGCCCATCGTGCCCTGTCCCCTGTCCCCACAGGGTCTCCTCCACATAGCAGCAGAGGGCTCTGCTCTTCAGCCGCCTCTCCCGGCCGCCCAGCCAACCTTCCCCCACACTCAGCAGTGCCCCTCCCGGCCCTCCGCCCTCACGGGCCCCCTTTTGTCACTTGTTACGATGTACGATGGCCTGAAATGTCGTGTCCCCCATCCCACCTGGCACCCAGGGCCCAGGGCAGTTAGTCCCCAGGTCTCTGTCCTGGGTCACTGAGGGTCACGTGGTGACATGAGGTGTCACTCAGCACAGAACCTTCCCTAGCCCCGTGGGAAGCAGGAGTCGGGGAGCAGGACGGGCTTTCTGAGGGGGCGGCGGTCACACTGGGAGAGCACCCTGTGGTGGCAGCAAGGAGTGACGGCGGGGTCAAGCAGGCCATTCTCAGGGGTGCAGGAGTGTCGCACGAGGAGGACGCAGGGCCGAGGCTCAGAGGTCCATGGGGGAGGTCTTGCCTGTTCCAGCACCCCACCTCCCACAGGCGGGTGGCAGCTCCGGGGTGCCACGTCCCGCCCCAGGCCACGGTCCTGTGTGGCAGCCCTTGGGAGCAGCCTGCTGGGTGGTTCGGAGCTGGCTGTGTGAGGCACGGGCTTGTGCCCATGTGTCCCCACACTGGTGCTGAGTGCTGCGAGCTTAGGGCAGGCCGAGTGCTAGCTGGGCCCACCCAGATGCCTGCGTCACCAGGCGGCTGCTCTGGAGCCCCGGGCATGGCGGGAGGAAGAGCAGCTGCCGGGCCCGGCTCCCCCGCTGTGCCCCCTCCCTCACCCACCTGGTCCTTCAGCCCCTCCCGCCAGGGGTGCTCCTCTCCTGCAGGTGGGCTCAGGCCACGGCTTAAACACACCTACTGGCCAGGCCCCCCAGGCCTCGCTGCCCGTCCCTGACCCACGGAACCCAAAGCACAGTGTGACAAACAGGTGGGAAAGGGGGCAGCCTCCTTCAGTTCACCTGGGGCCTGAGGGGAGTGGGCCCACACCCGGGACCCCCCAGCACCCAGTCACTTGACACCCCAGGCTCAGAGAGGTAAAGCCTGCACCTCGGGCCATAAGGGCCAGCCCGGCACCCAGGGGTCCACACTGCCCCCTTCCCCGCCAGCCAGAAACACACTGACCGGCAGGTGTGCCCTTCGGTAAGCGCTCACGGAGATTTGTTTAAGGTCTGACACGGAGTGCGCCAGCAACGAGGTACTCCTGAATGAGGTTCGTGTAAACAGTGTCCTCTTCTGCCTCCTGGGTCTCTGACTTTACCTCGGCACGGACAGAAATGTCGTAGGCCTTTGACATACAAGCGTGTGACAAAACTACGGTAATCAAAACAGCATGACGACACTAGGGGACGCGCGGGTGGGACAGAACGGGAAGAAAGAGGCCACGGCGCAGGGCGCTTTAACGCGCGGCTGGCGTTTCAGAGCGACGGAGCGAGTTCGTCGAGAAACGGTTGGGACACTGGGCAGCTGACAAACAATGTGATTTCCTGGGTCATGTTTTATATTAAAACAAGTGAGCAGATCTGTGATTAAAACATAAAGGTGAAACCCATAAAGGTACTGGGAGGAAACACGGGAGGACTTTTTGATATAATCTTTGAGTGGGGAAGAAACACCCACCGAGAAGCCGTGAAAGATAAAATCCAACTGCATAAAAAAATCCATATGGCAAAAAACGAGCAAAATCAGAGGACGAACTGAGGAAATATTTGCGAGTCCCCACGCAGAGCTAGTTTTCTTGAAGAATAAAGAGCTCTTACGATTTAATAAGCCAAAGAGCCGAGAAAAAATGAACGCCGGGCGGGCACGTGATGTGCGGACCAGGACGCGGACGGCCGCTCCGGCGCCCGCTCCTCGGAGCAGTGTCCCTCACCACGGGACCCGCCTCCCCCGCCCTCGGCGGGCCAGTTGCTGGGAGCGCGCGGAGGGGTGGCACCGGCGTCTGCCCCGCACCGGCCCGCGTGTTGTGGGCCCGCTGGGAGCAGCAAGAGGCCAGGAGGAGCCCCGGGCCGCCGTCAAAACCACCTCCCAACACGAACGTCACCCGGCCATGCAGCTGCTCCTGAAGGCAGGCAGAGAGCCAGGCACCCCGTTACCTGGGAAGCCCCAGAGCAGGGGACAGACATGACAGAATCAGCTGTTCAGAACGCTGCGAATTAACCCAAGACCTGTAAAATGCCAAGGGGTGTTTTTTCAAGAAAAACTGTCGAATCTCAGCAAAAGTGAGCTCTGTGGCTTTTACCTTGTGTTATTCCCATTCCCGTCTCGCCAGCTCTGTGGCAGCCTGTAGAGCTGGCAGCCTGACGGCCACTGGAAGGGGAAATGGGTGTGGGGCACCCCCGAGACCTCATCCTCGGAGGACGGTCTGACTTGTCTGGCTGCTGGCCGGAGCCACCGCGCTCACAGGGCTTGTCTTCATTCGCCCTGACTCGACCGGCTCAGGCGGGTTCGTCGAAAGCAATCAGCGGCACTGTTTGACGTCGCGGCTGCCTGCAGCGGTGACACCGGGGGGGCCAACAGGAGGCTGGCCCCCCATCTCAAAGGCTCCGACCGAGGCTCTGCTCGGGGAGGAGGCAGGGCTGAGGCAGAGCTGGCGACTGCCCGGCTGTGTGTCGAAGGTGCCCACCCCCCGCCACACATACACACACACACACACACACACACACACACACACACACACACAGCTTGTTGGTAAAAACTGCAAGACTCACCGCATCAAAGCATTTAAGGAACCTTCTGTCTAGCCTTTAGCTCGACCCTAGCTAACCAAGCGGAGACTTCAGCGGCTAAGCATGGCAAAGGATGCAGGTTTCAGAGTTCGTCCTGATACTAAACAAGCAAACAGCAACAACCAACCAGAAGGGGTAGGGCCTGACTTCCAGAGCTGCCACATCATACTATTTAAAATGTCCAATTTTCAACAACAAAAATGAGACGCATAAAGAAACAGGAGAAGTATGGCCCCTGAGTGAGCCCCCTGCTTATACTTTGAAGAATCAAAGTATTAGAATGATGTTTTGCCATATAGGAAATATCAGTGAAAAGACAAAAGTTACAGAAGAGATCCAAGGAGAAATTCTAGAGCTGAAGAGACGAGACCTGAAATGAAAAGTTCACCAGCGGATCGCCAGATTTTAGTTGGCGAAGAAAGAATGCGGACGTTGGAGACAGACCATTAGGTCCCGCCTGAGGAAGGGAGGAGAGGAGAGAGCGAGAGGGTCTCGGAGCCCAGGGACGCCGCAGCCGCACCGGCACACGCAGCAGCGTCCCGGGACGGGAGAAGGCACAGGACGGACCTCTGAGGAAATGATGGCCCAGACAGCCCGAGTCTGTGGAAAAGCTATCTCTGTGTCCAAAAAGCTCAACGAACTCCAAGAGGATGCACACACAAAGATCCACGCCAGCCGCTCGAGTTAAAGCGTCGGAAGATAAAGACAGCATCTTGGAAGCGGCAAGGAGAAACCCCGCGGGCCGCGCACAAGGCTCGTTCCGACCGAGCGGCAGCTGCCCCGTCAGATGCCAGGGAGGCCGGAGGCGGTGGGATGCCACGCTCAAGCTGCTGAGAGAAAAATATCCGTATCTGGCAAAACTATTTTTCAAAAGTGACGGAGAAATTAAGACTTTCGCAGGTAAACGAAAGTGAAGTCTCCAGCAGACCTCCCCACAAGAAATACTCAAGTGAAAGGCGTCTCCAGGACCAAGCAAAAGACACAACTTGAATCCCAAAGGGAAATGAAGAGCAAGGCAACCGCACAGCTTCTGTCTGCAAACCTTTTCTTTTCCTATCTATCTGATTTAAAAGGCAACTGCAGAAAGCCATAATTACGAAACTACGCTGACGGGCTCACAGTCTATAAAGATTTCATCTGCATGACAAAAATAGCACGAAAGAGCGTGGGGGGACGGCCATACTGGAGCAAAGCTTTTGTATGCCACTGAAATTAAGCCGGTATTAATTCAAACTAGATTGTATTATAAATACCCATTTAACACTCAAGAAAAAAGTGACAGAGGAGGAAAGGGAAAAAAGACATGTAGAAAACAAACAGAAAAATGGAAGACATAAATCTTACCTTATCAGCAATTACGTTAAGGGTAGGCGGATTAAATGCCCCATTCGAGCAGCAGAGATTGGCAGAATAGATTAAAAACCATGATCAACTATGTGCTGCTATAAAAAACTCTTTAGATGCAGAGATAAAATGAAAAGTAAAAGGATGGAAATATACCATGCCGACAACGACCCGAAGCTATACTAACATCGCACAAAAGAGGCTCAGACAGAGACAGGTCCCAGGGGCCACGTGACAGAGGGTCGGCCCACGAGGGAGAAAGAGCGGGCTTCCCTGGGCAAGACCCGCCACCGCGAAAAGGCTCCGACCCACCGCGCTGGCGGCCCGGCCGGAGCCCGCGGTGCCTCCGAGAAGCCCGTGCCCGTGCCCGCTCAGACACGGCGCCGGTGCCTGCGGCAAGGCCTGACGCAGCGAGGGGGAGACGGCGACGCGACGGCGGTGGGTGGGGACGCCGACGCCCCCCCTCGGCGGCGGACAGCGGACGGAGCCGAAACCGGCACGGGAGGGGACAGCCGTCCTCCCGGACAGACCGCGCGTCAGGCCACAGAGCGAGTCCCTGACCGCGGACGGCTGAGGTCAGAGAAACGCGTCCTTTGGCCCCATGGGAAGAAACCAGGCCCCAAGGACCGGAAGGAAAGCCGCGCAGTTCACGACGGCGGGAAGAAAGCAAGGCCCTGAGCGACGCCGGGACGCGGACACCAGGGACGCGGACACCAGGGACGCAGGCTCCCAGAGGTGCGCTGCGGGGCGGGGCGCCCACGGCCGTCAACGCCTGTCAGTCACGGCGGCGGGGCGGGGCGCCCACGGCCGTCAACGCCTGTCAGTCACGGCGGCGGGGCGGGGCGCCCACGGCCGTCAACGCCTGTCAGTCACGGCGGAGGGGCGGGGCGCCCACGGCCGTCAACGCCTGTCAGTCACGGCGGAGGGGCGGGGCGCCCACGGCCGTCAACGCCTGTCAGTCACGGCGGCGGGGCGGGGCGCCCACAGCCGTCAACGCCTGTCGTCTGTTTTAGCTGAACTTACTGGGGTGACGTCGGTTAACAGAATCACACAGGCTTCACGTGCACGATTCAACACGAGGCCACACGGATGCTGCGTTCCGCGTTCACCACATGACACTATGCTGAAAGAAGCTGTGTCTCAAATCATAAGCTGACCTTCCGCTGCGAGGAACCAGAAGGAAAACCAAACCCACCGAAATAATGAAGATGAGGGTGGAAATGAATGAAATAAAGAATGGGAAAACAGAGACTATCAAGAAAGCCGACAGTTGGTTTTTGAATAGATCAGTAAAATTGATAAACCTTTAGCTAGACTGACCAAGAAAATAAAAAATGAGAAGACCCGAATCTCCAAAATCATTTCTACCGCCTTACAGAAATAAAGATGATAAAGGAATACATAAACAATTGTAAGCCAACAAATTATAACAGCCTAGATGAAGTAGACAAATTTCTGGAAATACACAAACTACTGACGCTGACTCAAGAAGGAAAAGCTAGTGTGATACAAACCACAGGATCATTTCAATAAATGTAGATGAAGTTCAACGTCCCTTCACGAAAAAAATACTCAACAAACGAGGAGCAGAAGGAGCCACCTCGACGTACCGGAAGTCAAGAATGACAAACCCACAGCACACGTCACACTCAGCGGCGACAGGCAGAGGCTCCTCCTCCGAGACGGGGGCCGGGACGAGGACGCTGCTGTCCACCACTGCAGACCGCGCCGGGGGCACACGCCAGGCGGCGGGTACGGCCAGCCAGGCGGCGGCGTCCCTGTTTGGAGGCGACGTGATGTGTGCACAGGACATCCCCAGAATCCACACGCACACACGTGCCCACACGCACGCACTCACAAGTTCAACAAGGTCACAGATACAGGATGGCCACAGGAAAGTCAGCTGCGTTTCTCCATATCAGCATCAAACAATCCAGATATGAAATTCAGAAAATAACTATATTTACAATAGCATAAAAAGAATAACATACTCAGGAATAAATTTAACAAAACAAGCACAAAACCTGCACACTGAAAACTACGAAACATCGCTGAAATAAAGATCCAAATAAATGGAAAAACGGCCCGCGTTTGCGAGTCAGGAAACTTAGTGTTAAGATGACGACACTTGCCAAAGTGACAGGTTCAACTCAATCAATAACAAAATCACCGCTACCTTCTCTTTCATTTTGCAGAAATTGACTAATTGAACCTGAAATTCACTTGGAAACCCAAGGGATCTAGAATAGCAAAAAAGACCCCAAAAAACAACAAAGTTGGGGTCCCACTGTCCCCACCTCCGGAACCACCGCAGAGCTGCATTAATCGAGACGCTGGTGCTGGCATGGGACAGAGACAGAGCCTAGAGACACACTCAGGCACAATCGGTCAGCTGACGCCCAACACGGTGCCCAGGGAACGCAGCAGGGGAAGAACAATCTTGTCAGCACGTGGTGCCCGGACAGCTGGGTGTCCACACTCAAAAGAATGAAGCCTATCTCGCAGCCCATGTAAAAATTAACTCAAAATGAATCAAAGACCTGAATTTAAGAGCTGAAGCCACACGAGGATGTGCACCACAGGGAATGTGGCCAATAACGTGGTACCACCTGTGCGTGGTGTCAGGAGGGCCCCCGACCGACTCCGGGGCGCGAATGTCTCCCCACCATGCTGTGCACCTGAAGCCGACATAACACAACACCGAAGGCACTGTACCTGACGGACAGGAAGCTGAGCCTACAGAACTCTCGGGAGGAAACACAGAGGTTCACTTCAGGACCCCGCATCAGGCGCTGGCTGCTTAGACATGACCCAAAAGCACGCGTGACAGACAAAGAGACTTGCCGAACATCATCACAATCGTCAACTTCTGCGATTCGAAGAACACGACTGAGAAAGGGACGAGATGAGAGGAAACGATCACACGCCACTTCAGGTCCACTGCCCCGAGCAGACAAGGGACTCTCAGAATTCAAAGCCATCTGACGAAAGAGGGCAAAGGACCGGGCGGGAATTTCTCCAAAGACGACCCGCAAATGGGCAACAGACACGTGGAAAGATGCTGCCCGTCACTAATCACTGGGGGTGCCCCCCAGACCCCTGGAACGGGGGGGGGCGCCCCGCATGCACGCGCACGGCTGAGCAGAGACGTGACACCATGTGTCGGCCACCGACGTGGGGACCTGCGCACACTGCCGGGGGCGGACGGAGCTGCGGTCCCACGAGAGCCCCGCGCGGACGTCCTCGGCAGCACCCTCCGTGACAGCGGGAACGCAGACGGCCCCCGCGAGCAGACGGCCAGTGTGGGCACCTGCTCTCCACGGATCGTCCCGGGCACTGGAGAGGCCACCGCGCTGTGAAGCCAGATGCAAAGGCCACACGCCGCGACTCCCCCTTTGCCCAGTGTGCAGACAGGGAGCCCCGAGAACGGCAGACTGGAGGGCACCAGGGCCGGGGAGGGGGACAGGAGTGGCTGTCGCGGGCACGAAGCCGGGCTGGACAGTGGGGGGACACCGCTCCGTGAGCGCAGTGGCTGCCCCCGAACGGCGCGCTTTAAAGAGCACGGACGTCACGTCCGCGAACCGGGGGGCAGCCCTCGGCCCGCGTTGGGGACACAGCTGTGACAGCGTGAAAACGGTGCTTACGTGTGAGTGTGGGCGTTCCCGGGCACCCCGGAGCCGCTGCCCCGCAGATGGCTGGGGGCCGGGGGTGGGGGTGGCGGGCGCTGTGTGCCGAGCTGAGCGGGCGTGCCGCCGACTCTGAGCCACGTCGCGAAGCGCACGGGCCTTGCACGGCGCCCACGAGGAACAAGACGGCCCAAGTTCGCCCTCCGGGCTCCAAGGGCCTTCCAGCAGCCAGCCCAGTGACCACGACAGCAACGGCCTCAGGGCCGGGGGGTGCCCGCACCCGGGCATTTTAATCAGCACCTCCGCACACTGGGCGCACACAGTGGGGCCGCCCGCTGTGCCGCCCCGGGAGCTGCCAGGGGGACCGGCGGAGACGGCCATGGCCACCTGGCCCGCCCTCTAGTGCAGCGCGTAGTTAAACTGGTTTGCGAACTTCTCGTGCTTCTTCTGGTCCATCTGGGTCATGGCCGTGACCACCCTCTGCACAGCCGCCCTGTGGGCAGAGCAGAGCAGGACGTGAGCAGGCAGGGCCAGGGCTCTGGACTCCAGCCGGGCTGGGACCGGGCAGGGCCAGGGCGCCGCCCACTCGGACCACGCGCCGACTCCCAGCCGACGAGCGACACAGCTCGGTGCTCCGAGCCCAAGGTGGCCAGACCAGTGCCGGCTACACCGCAGGTCGAGGGCGCAGCCCGCCCTCCCGTGGGGGGGACAGCGAGCAGGCTGCGCAGCTAGGGCACAGGCCGCCAAGCCCACGGTCGAGCGTGAGGCAGGGAGACAGGGCCGAGGACGTGGGGGCGTCTGCCCCGCGGCTGCTGTGGCGGTGGGCCCTGGACACAGGGGTCCGAGCCCAGGAGGGAGCAGCCGAGGCCACAGAGCAGTGACCGCCGGGCGTGTGGTCAGCTTGGCCCTCCGCAGGGGGCTGCGAGGGGCCCGCTGCAGGGCCAAGAGGACGCCGGGAGGCCTGCCCAGCCATGGGAAGCCGGCCTCGTGCCTGGGTGGGGCTGAGCTCTCCTCTGGACACAGGACATGACGGGCCAGCAGCGTGTGGCCACTGAAGAGGCTGCGACCTGTCCAGCCCCGCTCGGCAGGTGCAGGGCAAAGCCGGCAGGGAGGGCGGGAGGAGCCTCTGTCCGGGGCATGGAGCTGGGTGCCGGGCAGGGAGGGGGCCGTCGGCGACCAGCTTGGAGCTGCCGCCAACGTCTGGGGATGGGCAGCAGCCATAAGCCACCCAAACAGCCACCCGGAACGCTTTCTGGCCACACTGTGGACCTGGTGGGGCCCTCTGGCTGACCACGGCGGGGAGCTGGCAAGGGGGCTGCTGGGCTGGTGGCCTCCCTGCTCTGGCCTGCTGGTCCGGCTGGGAGACGCCCCGTCTCCAGGGCGCGGCTGCCTGCGTTCCGGTGGCACCGGCTCAGCTCTGCTGCTGCTGAGTCCCACGCGGTAAACCTGTCCCGCTGGGCAGGACGGAACTGGCCTGTCTGAAGTCGCCACGTGGACGTCCCCACTGACCACGCGGGCCCGCTGGGCCCAGTCAGCTGGCACAGCAGGACGCAGGCCCCACTCAGGAGATGGCCGGCTGCCACCCTCGGCCACCAGCTCCCAGCTCTGCTGCTGCTGAGAACTGTCCCCTCCGCTGGCTGGGGGCACCCGTCCCGCCCGGGGACCCGGGGCCACGGAAGACGCTCGAGGCGGAGAGGGCCCACAGAGCCAGGCTGGCCCCCCTCCGGCGCCCCGGACCCAGGGCTCCGCGCGGCTCTCACTTAGCGAAGATCTTCTTGGCGATGCGCGTGCGGGCGGTGTTGGTCTGCTGCCTCAGGTCGGTCAGCCCAGGGTGCCGCCTCCTCTTGCCCTTGCCTCTCCCGCCAGCCCTGGCCGAGCCCAGATCCACCCCCGTGGCTGCCTCCACGTCTCGCAGAAACTCCGGGTCCCGCCAGTCTGCAAACAGAACCCGGAGTTCAGAAAGCACTTGGTGCCAGCCAGAGCGCCTCTCACCTGAGCCGCGACCCCTCCCTGACACAGGGCCACCTGGCTCGCTGGCGATGGGGGCAGGGGGGCGCCGGCCGCTGCTCAGCGCTGAGAGCGAGGCAGAGGGGGGTCCCACTGCCCGCACAGGTCGTGGAGCAGCAGGTGGCCCAGGGGCCAGGCCTGCTGCATCCTCGGAGCCTTCAGACAGGAAAGCAGCTGAGGCCAGTGGCTGGGGGACAGTGCCATCTGCAGGCTGCTCCCAGCCTCCAGGCTGGACAGCACCACCAGGCCCCTCATCGTGGCTTCTAGACCTGCCTGCTGGACTGGGCCGTCCTTTGTGCTGGTCTGCAGGCCACCTGGCCACATGTGTTGAGAATGCCGGCACCTGCTCGCCCACTCGGTCTGCTCCCCCTACGTGCACCCTGTGCAGCCAGGCCCGTGGGCCTGGACACAGGGCTGAGGAGAGCATCGATCGCCCGGGGTGAGGGCTCAGCCCAGGGCAGGTCGCACGCACGGGGTCAGAGGCCAAGGCCCCAACTCCACCCCGCCAGCACCCTGGCTCAGTGCTCCTCCGGCCTCGGCCTCTGCTCAGCCCCGCACAGCTGGCCTGCTCTGAAAGGCCACTCGGGGACCCAGGAGCTCCGGGGTTGGTCGGCCCAGCCGGCACGGCACCCCCCATGCACCCGGCCCCGCCAGAGGCGCTGGACACCCAGGGCACCGACGGGCGGCCGCCGGCTGAGCGGGGGGCAGGGCACGTCCAGCACGGGGAGGGGCCGCGCTGCAGACCGACGGCCAGGCCGCCCCGAGCCGGTTCTTCGAGGTGGAGGAACACGGGGCTGCGCAGCTCAGACGCGGAGGCGATTAATCCAAGATTAAGGAAACCTGCCCGAGCGGTCCATCTCCCAGCAACGAGGCGCGTCACAGTTTCGGGGCCCAGTGAATGGACCGATTGTTCAAACACAACGGGGAGACGCAGCACCCGCACGAGACGGAACGAGCGTCTCGGGAAAATGAAGGAGCAATTTAAAAGCCTCGGGAGAAAATCAATAGGCGCGGGGCGCGCGGCTTCCTGCACGCCGGGCCGGGCCGCGCCATTGTCCCCGAGGCCGGCGCCTGGGAAGAGAAAATTGCCGGCGTGCGAGGGAGGCGGGATCGATACCGCAGTTAGCGAGCAGACGCTATTTCACATCTGGCTGGCCAGCGCCGCGCGGCCAGGCCGTGTTAACAAGCCGCTGCGGGCGGGTGGCGGGGCGGCTCCGGGGCCCACACGGCGCAGGCCCTCGAGCCTCCTGTGCGAGCCGCAGGGGCCTCGCCCCCCGGATTAGCGGGTCAGGGCCCTCCCAGGAGTCAGGCTGAAATCACGTGTCTCTTCTGACAAAGGGGAAAGGCCCGCGGGTGACGGCGGACACGCGGGGCAGGGACCTTCCGGCCAACACTGCCCCGTGGACACGGCCCCCAGGCCCCGGCCACTCTGCCCGTGGCCACATCCGCCCAGCAGGGACGGCCACTCTGCACATCGCCAGCCTGCGGCACGCGCCCGCACACACGGTCACCCACACCATGAGACACGCCCCTGGCCTGTCCTGAGAACGACTCAGGTGGCTGAAGCCCACTGGCCAGAAAACGGGGGGCCCTGATGAGGACCCCGACAGAGCACTGTGTGGACACCTGGCGCCCACCCGCCTGCCCAGACCCGCACTCACGTCGCCAGGAAACCAAACCCGACCCGCCAACTGGCGGCAGGAGCTGCAGGAAGACGCCCCACCAGACGCCCGAGCATGCTGTGAGCCCCGCAGGCAGTGCACCCCCAGAACGACCAGGCTGGGGGTGGCGGGGCCACGCAGACTCCTACCTGGGCGCTCGGCCTGCCTCTGCAGCTGCTGCCTCTGCTCCCGCGCCCGGTCCTCGGGGTCGAGGGGCCGCCCAGCGTCGTCTCTGGGGATGATCTTCCCGTGGAATGGGCACTGTGGCATGGACAGAGCGGCCCTCAGCACCCCCGCCAGCCTCTGCCGCCCTCGGCTCCTGGCAGGCGGCTCGCCCCGCTCCGGCCGCACAGAGGCAGGGCGCTGGGGCGCTGCCTCAGGCGCCAGACGGAGGGGCGTCTGCGGCCTGGCTCCGCGGGGCTGAGGCCTCCACCCTCTTGCCCCAGGCCCCCCAGAGCAGGTGAGGACATGCCACGGAGCGGGAGAGATGCAGGGTCAGCCACGGCGCCCAGCGCTGGGGGCCCGGGCAGAGGTCCAGGCACAGACCCGTGGTCAGCAGCCTTAGGCCCCAGGTCCAGGCCCAGTGGCCGGAGGCGGCTGGGGGCAGCCGAGGCCTCACCTTCAGCCGGTCCTGGCGCTCACAGAGCTGGCCATCTGGCCTCGGGGCCCGGCACCGGTGCTGCACAGGCTCGAATGTCCCCGCAAAGGGGATGCGGCGGGTCCGGAGCTCGTCCAGGGCGTGGATGCTGTCCACCTCCATGTCCACCTCGCTCGGCTTCCAGAAGCGGTGCTGAGACTCGGGTCTGCAACATGGACAGAGGCCATCAGGGGGCCGGGCCGGTGGCCTGAGGAAGGTCCCAGAGACTCTGGGCCGGGGACAGGCCTCACAGCGCCAGGAGAAGGTGCCTGAGCCACGAGGGCATGAGCCACGCCCGCCCCGCCTGCCTCCTCGGCCCTGCCTGCCCTGAGCCTGGCCCGGAAGGGCGGGCGGGGCTGGCGCCCCGCGGAGCTCCCCACACAGGTGCTCCCCCCTCATCTGCGCTGCCACAGGGACAAAGCAGAGGCCAGCGAGGCAAGGGGGTGGCTTCTGGAAGTTTCCTGCAGAGCCCAAGGCCACACAGAATCCCAGTGCGTCAAAGGCTGCGAGGGTCGTGACCAGTGACCGTGACAGAGCTGCATGACGCCCGAGCGCCTGGGAGGACGGCGCAGGACGTCAGTGCTCAGGGGGCACCGGGGGCTGCTGGGCCCAGCCCCGCAGCTGCGTGTGTCCACCGGGTGGCGGCCACGGGAGCCACGGACGCGCCTGGGCTCACCTGTGGACCTCCCGAGCCTCTGGCTGCTCCTGGCCCCACTGGCACAGGTCGGCCCCGAAGGGCACAATGGGAGCCCGGGCCCGCTCCGCCGCCAGCCTCCCGGCTTCCTCTGGCTCCAGGGCAGCCCTGCAGGGGTCAGGGAGACAGCGCAGGACCTGGTGACTGTGCCCCAGCAGCCACCACCACCCACCTCTCTCCTCTCCCAGGCCCGGACCTGGGTCACACACGTGAGCTGTGAATGAGAGGCCCAGCCCCCGCTGTCCCCGGGAAGCTGGCTCTGCATCTGTGGTCCCCACCCTGGGGTGCCTTGACGTCCTCAGCCTCCCCAGACTCCAGACCCTTAGGCCCCTTGCCAGCCCTGGCCGATGGGCAGCACCCCTACCCCGCACGCCCCCTGGGACCCACCCTTGGGGGTGCCTTAAAGAGCCGTAGGGGCCCGGGGCTCAGAGGTGTCACCTGGGGCGTGGGGGTGGGGGCGGGTGGCCCCGGAGCCACTGGAGCTGGGAGGCTGCGGAGGTGGGGTCGCAGGCCTCTTCGTCCAGCCTCGTCCTCATCCTGGCCAGTGGGCCCCGTGCAGCCTGGTCCTTCTGCGGCCCTGGAACAGAGGTGTGTCTGGTGCTGACGCGGCCGGCCCTGGGGAGACTGCTCCCACCCCCGGGGCGGCCAGGCACTGACCGAGTGGGTGAACCCCGCGCTGGCCCAGGGCCGCCCACCAGACGAAGCCCAGACGCTGGCGGCTCAGCGACACCCCGCGGAGGACTGTCGTCCCCACAGTCCTGGGGCAGGACACGGGCAGCGTCTGCCCGCACCGGAGCCCCCTGCCCTCCCACGGCTCAGGGAGCTGGAGGAAGACGAGGGCTGAGAGCCGCCAGGCGGGGACGGGGACGCGGTGCCAGGAGGCGGCGCCAGGGATTGTCGGGCACGTGGTCACGAGGGACCTGCCTGGTGACCGCCGCGACCGCTGGGCCAAGAGGCGGGGGGGCAGAGGCCGCGTCCTCCCCACAGGGCCCAGAGGCAGGGGCAGGCAGGGGCGTGCGGGCAGCCGCAGGAGCACGGGGAAGAAAGGCCTTGCTGAGGGGCGGGGAAGGGCGGCAGGCCGGGGCGGCCGCGCGCGTGAGGGGCCGGGAGAGAGCCCGGAGGCCGCGCGGGGGGCCGGCGCACGCGGGCCAGCGTCGGCCGCACCCAACCCACCCGAGACACCCTTCCCGAGCCGCGTGTAAGTGGCCAGGTGACCAGGGCAAGTCCTGGGCAGACGGAGCCCTTCTGAAGACCCAGCAGTGCCCGGACCGTGTCCCCAGCCATGGGAGGTCAGAGGGGGCAGAGCGGAGGGTGGCCGGAGTCCCAGATGGGGGTGCTGATCGGCGCAGCGTACTTCACGCTGCACACGCCCCGCGCATGCTGCCTGAATCCGTCCCGCTGGGCACACCTGTCCGTCCACCCATCCGCCTGCAGGCCCACGAAGGACGTGTGACTGAGAGTGAAGGGGACAACCCCTACGAGCACTGGACGCACGGCGAGCTTCCCAGGCAAGTGGTGTGGACAAGGATGGAGGGAAAGTCGCACCCCGAAGGGCCTGCTCAGGCCGCTGCTGCCAGTGCCCAGCAACCGGAAGGGTCCCCTCGGCCCGGGGCGGGGCCCTGCCCCGCAGGCCAGCCTGACGCGCCCCACCCCACCTCCCGGCCAGGGCTGCGCCTGCCTCCGCATGCTGCACAGCCACACGGGGGGCAGCAGAGGGGAGTGGCAGCCGCGGACACCACACGTGCCCATAGGCCGAGGGCGTCCTGCACGGGCTTCACAGGAAGCCGCTGCCCAGCCCTGCAGCCCTGCGTGCTGCTGCGTGAGTGTGAGGCCCCTGGTTCTCGGGGTCCCCTGCCGAGAGTGCAGAGTGCGTCAGAGGTGACCAGGTCCCCCTCTGGCCACCTGAGCACATGGGCTGCGAGGCCCTGGGTGACGCAGAAGGAGCTGGGGCCCCACGCAGCTCTGTGACCACACAGGGTCACAGGCCCCCCTCGCGGGAGGCCAGCGCTCGCCAGGGCCCGCGTGCCCCGCGTGGGAGGCGAGGCTGGTAAGTGGGCGCGGTGGCAGGCGGACGGATGCAGCCGCAGCCCCACGATCGATGTGAGAATTCCTAGGAGTTACACGAATGAAATATATTTTTCATTGATTTGTTGTTTTAAACCATTAAAAAGATGGGTAAGCGTGTTGGAGCGAGGTGAGCACTCGGGGCGGGAAGCACCCCGCATGTCACTGCTGTAGAGAATCAATCTCGCTGACGCACGTGCGCAGCGAGAACCCCAGAAGCGGCCGGCGCCCCGCGGCCGGTGTCCCCAGGGAGGACGGCAGCCCCCGCCCGCTCGGCCACCACCCCGCACCGCCCGTGGGCGCCCGGCTGCGCCGGGTCTCGGCACAAATTCACCCCACAGCCGCTTTTAGGAAGAATCATAAAAATGTCCAAATCCCCTCCCAGCGTAAACGGAGCACGCGGCCCCTCTGCAGGAGCGGACAGGGCGGGAGGCGGATCGATCGCACTGGAGAGCCTGGGCTCCCGCAAAGTTAGGCTCCCGCCTGACACGATTGATTCTCCCTCCTTCAGCCGGCCTTGTAATTAAAATGTAAATTTGAGAAAGAGATTATGTCCTGACAGAAACGGCAGGATTAAGGGACGATAAAAGCCCCTCCGTGAAGTCAGAGGAAGTGAGAGCACGAGCGCCACGCGGCGGGTTCAGACGGAGCCGCCGCCCGCGCCACACAGACCGCAACGGGCGCCGCCCGCCTGCCTGCGGGTGCCCACGGGCCCGGGCGGCGCCCCCCACTGCGGCAGGGCCTGGAGGCGGCACCGGCTCACGGGGCTGGGGGGAGCCCGAGCCCCACGTGGCAGCCCTGGCCCCTGTGCGCCCCGTCTGCGACGGCTCAGGGAACCCGGCGCACGGCGCCTGGCCTCAGCCGCCACCGCCACACTCACGGTGACAGACGGAGCGCCGGGAGCCGTCCAGGGAAGGCAGGCTCCTGGCAGCAGATGCGACAGGGTCTCTGCCTCCCTCACAGGGCGCCCACCACGGGCCGGGCACCGCGTGGGCCCTGCAGACAGCAGCCAGCTGGCCCACAGCTCGGGGGCCGGGCGCGGCCGGGAGCCAGGCGGCAGGAACACAGGGAGGACGCCCTGCTTCCTGCTGCTGCGGGACAATCGCCAGGTCCACGGGAGGCCGAAGGACCTGCCCCTGTCCTCGACCTGGCCGGGGGAGCAGGGCAGCCCCACCACGTCCTGTGGGGGCTGGTGAGGCCTCCGCCATCAGGCGGCCACCACTGGCCACCGATCACGACACAGGCATGGGGAGCCGCGTGGCTTCTGCGGAGAGGACTCAAGGCCCTCGAAGCAGGACGGTGCAGAGCACTGCAGCCAGGGTCTCGGCCGCGCGAGCGAGGGCGCGGCCTGGGCAGGGGGCTGGGCGGGGGGCTGGGCCGGGGCGCGGAGGCCTGCTCCGGCCTTCCCTGCCCGCCGCCCGCTGCCCCAGCCTGGGTGTGGGCAGCCGCACGGGCGGCCGGCTGCTGGTGTGTGGCTTAAGCACGGCCCAGGTGCCTCGGGGGATGGGGGATCGGGGCGGGAAGGGGGGGTCGTGGGGTGGGGTGGGGTGGCCCAGGGGTCAGCGGGAGACTTAACTGCCTGTTGGCCACACCCATTCACCCACCTGTCCCCACCCTGGGGGGCAGGAAGCACCAGGCAGGGGTGGGCAGACGGCAGCCATGAGAGTCGGCGGGGGCCGCCCGGGCGGGGGTCCTTGACTGCCCGTGTCCGTCTGCCAGGACGCCGACGGCGACATCTCACACGCGAGGCCCCCGAGGTCCAAGCTCTCTGCCCCCCACGCGCACGCGCCGCGCGGCCCCAGGTCTCGTCTGCGCTGGCCCCCCCCGGACGCGACCACAGTGCAGGCCCGCGGCCCGCACCCTTCTCCCTGGAGGCCACGCGCAGGGGTCCCACTGGGGCTTTCGGAGGGTCTGGAGAAAAAGGCATTCTGGACAGGAAGCCCCGAGGCTGGCTCCACCCCCCGGTTGGAGCAGGCGGACGTCCTGGGCTAGACGCCCCGTCTGCGACACCACACGATAAGGAACGCTGCCTCACACGTGGCACCCCAAAACGGCGATCGGGGATCAAGGGAGCCCAGAGGACTGTGGGGCTGTGCCCCCCTCGGAGAGGCTGCAGCCTCCTGCGTGCAGGCCCCGCGCACCTGGTCTGTCCTGGGATTCTGGCCCCCCCGCTCCCTGCCAAGGGCCGAGACCTCAGCCCCGGCAGGGCTGGCCCTCACCGGGGTGGGAGGTCACCACGGGCCTGTGTGTCGAGTTGGGGGCCCCCCGAAGTCCGGCTGTGTGGACAGCCTGGCTGCACACAGGGGCTGGCAGCAGGGCCTGCTCGGCTGGGGGACAGCAAGAGTCCACTGCAGGGTGCACCTTGGGGAGGGCCCGGGCCAGGGAGTGCCCAGGGCACAGAAGGAGAGTCAGTTCCAGCGAAGGTGGGGCCACAGCGAACCTCAGACCGCCCTGCACAGCCAGCTCCTCAGCGCCCCCGGCCGCAGACCCTGGATGTGAGGCCACAGCCGTGAGGCGGTGTCCTGAGCAGAACTCTCCCAAAGCCGCCACCCCCTTCTCACCATTCTTGGGCCACAGGTGGGCGGGGACGCAGGCCTCGTAGCCCTCCTTCTCCGGGACCTCCACGAAGTCGTCCTCCTTGTCCTCGTCCTGGTCCTCCGGGGCCGTCTGTGGAGACACCCCCAGACCCGCGTGTGACAGCGGCCCGGACGCTTCTGGTCCCCGTGGAGCTCTCTGGCCAGGGGTGGAAGCGTCAGGCAGGCTGGACACCCTGGACTGTCCCCAAGCCTGTCCCGCCTCTGCTCAGACCCACACGTGTCCCCTGCCTGGCCACCAGAAGCCGCCACCTGGTGGACCAGGCGCTTCGAAGCCTCACAGGCAGCGGCGACGGGGCCCAGCCTGGAAGAGGCAAGGCGCCCTGGGGGAGGTGGCGGCCCCTCCTTCGAGGCCCAGCCGCAGGCCAGTCCAATGTATGCCAAAGAACTGCACCCCACTCTTGGGCCAGTCCCCACCCAGCCTCCTGTGGTACCTGTGCCCATGGTGCTTCTGGAATATTCTGTCCTTAACAATGAATGGTGTTAAAAAGCCACTGAAGAGTCTTCTCCAGACGAGGTCACTTCCCCTACCCAGGTGAGTGCAGTAAAGTGGGGTCTGGGGCGACCAGCAAAGCTGGGGTGTCTCAGGACTGCACGGGAAAGAGCAGGCCGGGACCCGCCACCCGCCCTTCCCCTGGCCAGTGCAGGGCCCCTGTGCATGAGGAGTCCCCTCACGGGGTCAGGGGGCTTAGAGGGGGACTTCTGCCCTGGGTGGCCGATAGCCGCCACTCACCCCTACATCCCAGGGCAGCAGGAATCCGGCCTCCAGGGCCAGCCCCGCTCAGAGGGCACTGGGCCACCCCGGCCTTCTCTCCCACCCGCCCCTCATCCCGTGTTCTCAGTGCCCCCACACCCACGGGACAGGGACCTGCCCTTCCAGAGAGGGTCACAGTGGGCAGGCATCCGGAGGCCCCCGCTCACTGCCCGCCCCGCGGGGGACACTCGGGGGCTGGCTCTCAGGCCAGGAGTGGCAGCGCTGCCCCCGGCAGGCCCAGCCCGCCTGAGGGAAAGGTCTGGAAGGGGACCCTGCTGGACGGACACTGGTGGCGAGCCCGGCCGAGGGGCAAACTTTGGAAACGAAACCGTCTGACACAGGCCTGCGCCCCCGAGCTCGCTGTTGACCGCCGCCCCAGAGGCAGGGCCACGCGGGCCGCCACGAACTCAAGGCCCAGCCACTGCCCACAGGGCGACACCGAGCTCATCCCACACCCGCCCCACCAAGTCACCAGCCCTGTGGCCCGTGGCCCCCGCCTGGGCACTGGACGCCGCCCACCGCCAGAGGCATAATCAGATGCAAATGCACTTCGTTTGGGGACGACCCTGGCCCTGCAGTCTGGAGGTGTGTGAAGCATCAATCATTGGAAACTGCGATTTTTGTTATCAGTCTAACACTGATCAAAAGGGAAGCCTGTCCCCACCGCTGACCTGTGAAACGTCCCAATTACACTCTTTGGAAATGACAGGGGCACTTAGCTCCCGAGCTGAGCAAATGACGACAATCAATCACGTTTGAATAACAATGAGCCGCGGACCTGAAAATTATTTTTGTATAGAATCTGCCCAGGAATTTATGAAAGGTGGAAAGCAGCCCAAGGTTTAAGGGCATTACGGTTCCTGGCCTGTGCCGTGCGCATCAAACACTAAACAGAATTTATGTGTTTTAATTTCCTAAAAGGTAGATGTGGACTGGGTGCTACAATGCAGAACACACGGTGCCAGGCTTTAAATATGGGGGTCATTTTCATAAAATATTATGCTTATTGCTCTCGCCATCGAATTTCACCGGGGACTTTTATTAAATTTCCATTTCCTAAAAAACACTCGGCTGCTTAGCTAACTGTTAGGAATTATGCCCCCCCCACCCCAGTGTGCTTCCTTCTGGAAGTCAGTGTGGAGCCCTGGCCCCTTTGTTCTTAAATCGGCCGGGCGGGGCGGAGGGCACCAGGACCCGTGTCCTGGGCAGCCTGGCGCCGGCCACGAGTGGTGACCGCCAGGGCCGGGCACCCACGTGCCACGGCACAGCAGAGCCAGACCTTGCAGCCCGAGCTCGGGCGGGGGGCTCAGGGGGTGGGCTCGCCTCAGACCCGTGGCACAGCAACCTGTGCATCGGGGGAGGACAGTGACGCTGGCCTCTGGAGACGGAGCAAGCACCAGGTCATGGAGCTGTGACACCTGTGTGACCCAGGTGGCTGCTCGGCTCAGAGGAGAGCAGGGCCACCGCCAGGCGGGACCCCCTCTCCAGACGCTGGGAGTGCGCCCGGCTAGGGGCCTGTCCAGTGGCCTGCGGCAGCAGCGATCCACCCTCACGGTCAAAGGTCTCAGATGGGGTCAGAAGGCAGCCCCAGGCCAGGGGTGCGTGGACACGCAGGGTGCTGGGAGCCCCCAAGGAGGCCGGGGGAAGGTGGTCATCCTCCGGCCGGCCGACTTGCAAACTGGACCCGAAGCAGCCTGAGAGCGCGGAGGCCCCAACAGCAAGGACACGAGCCAGCCCCGCTGTCCGGGGACACCAGGTCACACTGGGCCGCCCCTGGGGCACTGCCCACCGCCCCCCTGGGTAAAGGCCCGGGGCAGGCGGTCAGTGCTCTGCGGCCCACTGGACGCCCCCCGTACTTGCGGAGGCTTGGGGAGGCCAGCCTGCTGCGATTTGCACAGATTCTCACCACAGTTAAAAGGATCTAGAAAAATGAGCCTCCGCGATCATAATTAAACAAGCAATAAAGCGGCTGAGACACACACCGCAGTCCGTGCGCAGAGCAGGGGCGGCCAGGCTGCCAATCGGCTGGGAAGGGCCAGGAGCGGAGCAGCCCAGCGGCCGCCACCGGCCTGAGGTGCAGCTGGGCCCGTAAATAAATTCCACACGATCTAATTAACTTGGTGCGCAATCTCAATTACTTTTCACCCAAGAAATCACTTTTGTTCAGTTTATGTGTGTTTCCCTTTTAAAAAAAAATGATGTAGGGCCTCGTCAGACAGTGAGCTCCCACCAGCATTTGTCTCCTGGCTTGATGGCTACGCATTTAAAACCCCATCCTATCGCATAAACTAAAAATTAACCGTGCTCAGCTGCGCTGGCCCGCCGCTGCTATTTATATGCTAATGCCCTCCCCAAGGCCTGCAAATGGCCCGCCAGTGTCTCTGGGCTTCTCAGTGGGGCCGCTGCAGAGGACGGCCAGGCTGGGCTGGCCCCGTGCCGCTGGCCAAGCGGAGCCCAGTGGACGTGGACGAGGCCGCGGTGCACGCACAGGCCTCCCGAAGGCGCAGCGGGAAAGGCTGCTCAGCAGGCACCCCGCCCTCCCGTCCGTGTGACCGTCCGCGTGACCGACTGCATGACCGGCCTTGGGCCCAGGTTCTCCGCAGGCCTCGTGGGAGCTGCTCCGGCCGCGTCCGCCTGCTGCGGCGGGAGGGGGACGCCTGGGGGGCGGGCACTGCTAGGTCCGGGTGGGCAGCCCTCTGCCCCAGGAGACGCGGCCAGGTGGGCCACACCGAGGCGTGTGCTGGATTTGGCAGTTGGTGTGAGTGGCACAGGGCACAGCCGGTCCCTCATCTGGGCACCCCCCTCTGGGACGACATCACACCTGCCGCCCAGCCCTGGACAAGAGGGAGCCCTGCCGACGACTCAGCCGAGCGCTCCGGCTTGGCCCACCCCCCGGGTGCTGGGAGGAAGGGCTCCAGGTGACACCCCATGGGACACTGCTAACAGGCCTTCAGAGGACGCCACGGCTCACACAACTGCCCCCAGACTCATCTCCCCCCGCCCCATGAAAGGGTCAGCACCTGCTTCTGGAATTAGGGGGACAGCGTGTGCAGCTGTCCAGAGCAAGGGGGCCTTTTGGGAAGGCTACGCCATGCAGGTGTCCGCAGCGGGGCCGGAGGGCTGGGCCTGAGAGCAGCCGACCCCCCCGCGGAGCCCCAGACAGGCAGCTCGGCCTTCGGCGTGATGGAGGGGCTGCCTCACCGGGAAGGTTGTTTACTAGCCCTGCCGAGCGCAAGGTCCCCACGCCGCTGATTTAGTTTCCTGCCTCCCTGGGGGCCCTGCTGCCCTCTTCGCCTGCAGGAAGCCGTGCTTGCGGGCCCCAGCACCACGCGGGGCCTTGCGGGAGGGGCCGGCACCTCCAGAGAGGGCCCCGTGGAGACCGTGCGTCCGCGCGCCAGGACGTGAGTGCTGAGGACACGTGTGGGCATCTCGGCTGCCTGTGCGCAGCCCCATCCATGGAGCGCCACACGCCGCTGACAGCCAAACAGACTGACACTCGGACTTAGAGATCGGTGGAGAAAAACTACTTTGTTAATTACGAACACAAAATAACTGGTGAGCTCAGCTACACCGCTACGTGGCAGGCAGCGTGAGTTTTCGGAGGACTTCCACCGGCGTGGTGGACGTCGCAGTGTGGGCTGCCGCCCCTCGCTGAGAGCAGCAGGGCTGGGGACTGAATCCACCCACGATGCCCCGTATCGATCTGCTCAAGATTTACGCCAGCCGCTTCCCGCCGGGCCGAGACAGACTCCGTAAAACACCATTACACCGACTTAAACCAGCTGAAACGTCCTTTAAAGACAGAACATCCACATCGAAGGAAAACACCCCACAGAAACCCAAACACGGACGGAGGCGCCGCCTGCCCTGCCAGACGCCCCAGACCGAGGGCGGCCCCCGCCCCTCCGCGCCGGGGCCGCTGGCCTGTCCGAACCAGGAGCACCCTGTCTGTTTCCGTCTGTCACCCGTCGGCGAGGAGTGCTCAGAGGTGTAAGTCGCAACCCCGGGATCAGCACCACGGCTTGGGCAGATGGGGCGTCAGCACGTGGGGGGCCTTCGCCTGGCACCACACGCGGACATGAGCGCGCAGCAACCCGCGACCCCCGGCGCCAGGCGCCCGCAGGCGTCCCGCGCATGGCTGAGCGGGTGCAGCTGCCTGTCTGCGCGACAGGGGCTCGCGGAGCGGTCGCCGCCCCTTGGCCGGGCGGCCCTAGTCACATCACCTGCAGCCCGGCGCGCGGAGCAGTCGCCCAGGACTCTGGGGCAGCGCCTGCAGAGTGCCCGCCGCCGACAGAGCCGGCCCGGCAGCTCCTCCCTGCACCCTGCCTGCCCGTGGCCAGGGCCCCCGCCCAGCACAGGGCGCACTCGCCGGCGCTCGCCTGGCTTGCCCGGCGCCCCACGTCAGTGGACAGGCACCGCCCTGGGCGGCCCCTCCCTGGACAGCCTGTCCAGCCGCCACGACGGACGCGATGAATGGTGGCGTCTCCTCCACCAACGTCGCCCCACCCCCAACACTGACCCTGCCACACGCAGCCTGGAGCCGCCCACGCCGCACTCGGGCCGGGACACTGCACGGGCCCTGCGAGGCGGCCCTGTGCGTGACCCTCACACAGGTGCGGCGAGGGTCTGAGTCACGGTGAGCTCGGAGGTGGCCAAGGCGCTGATGGGGCCCTTGGTTCCTGCGGGGGTGGCAGCAGCCGGAGCCTAGGCGGGTAGGCACTGCCCCCCGCAGGAGGCAGGCCCTGGGCAGCGCCCCTCCTCCACGGAGAGCCTGAGCCCTTCCGTCCCCAAGCGACTCCCAGGCAGCCGCCTGCCAGAAGGAGGCCGCGCCCTGGCTGCCGCCCGCCTGCCAGGCACAGCTTCCGGTGACATGGTGACACCGCAGCCAGAGCCAGAAGCCCGGAGACTGCGCAGGGCTCACTCGGGCCACAAGGGAGGCTCCCCTCCCCTGAGGGCCCTGGAGCTGTGACTGGAGCCCCATCTTCTGGAGAGCTCTGCCGCCAGCTCCGGGCCGGCGCCTTGCTAGCCCTGCTGGGCCCGGGGCTGGCAGGACAAGACCAGCTGCCTGGGGGGCCACTGCCCGGGGGGCTGCTGCCTGTGTGGGGGGACCGGTCCCTGGGGGCCCACTGCACAGGGCGCAGGAGCCAGAGGGTGTGTCCCCAGCTCCTACTACCCGGCCGCAGGGTGGCGGCCTTCACAAAAGGTCACGGAAGGGACACCCCCACTCCCTCGGCCACGGCTCGCAGGCCCAGCCTCGCCCTCCGATGCTACGACCCACGTCCGCTAAACAGAGAGGAGTGTCTGCCAAGGGCCAGCACATGCCGCCACTGGCGCCTCTCCCGCAGGGCCCCGGAGGACCTGCTTCCGCCGGGAGGAGGCCGCCGGTCAGAGCCCTGGCAGTGCTGAGGAACGAGCCGCCACCGGGGCGGCCTCATGCTCCTCCCCACCAGTGGGGTTTCAGAGAAGGACGAGATCGCCCTCTGCCGGTCCCCAGGGGCCGCACACCCGCCAAGGCGCGGACAGGAGGTGGGGCCGCCGCCCCCGCCCCGACCCCATGGGCTGCAGGGCCCTGCTGAGGGGCAGCCAGCTGCTCCTCGGGACCCGGGACTCGGTGCGAGGGCCCGAGGGCTCGGCCACGCTGGTCCCCTCAGCGAGGAACACTGTTCTGTCCACCCCAGGCCCCGCTGGGCCTGCCCGCGGGAGGCGTGGCCAGGGCCTGGGCGTCCCGGGGCAGAGTCTGGCTGGGAGGGGCGCCCACCGTCCCCAAGGGCAGCCGCAGAGGACGCAGCCCTCAGGCCCTTCGGGCACGGAGGTCCGGCTCCCAGCATGGGCAGGACAGAGGGGGCCGACGCCACCGAGGGGGGTACCGGTGTCCTGCACCCCGCCACCAGGTGCCCCTCGGGTCTGCCCTGCTCGGACCAGCTCTGCCCGGCCAACAGTGACTGGGGCGTCCTCCCGAGTGGGCACCGGTCCCCGGTTCACCTACTAGACCGCCCTGCTAGGGACAAGCGTGGGGTCCACCTCCCCAGGCCGGGCACTGCCCTCCGTGTCGGCCTTGGGGATGTGCCCGACCTCGGCACCCTGCCGGCACGGGCCCCGCGGCCTTGACGGCGAGCAGACGGGACTCATGGCTGTGAGGGGCAGGCGGGTCTGGGCACCCAGCCTCTTCACCCAGGCCCCGCCGCACTCACCTGCATCCTGCGCGGCCCCTCGGGCTCGATGGCCAGCTCCCCAGACCTTCTCAGGGCGGCTTCCAGCTCTGCCTTCAGGTCGATTGCGGCCTCTAAGTGCCCGCCCTGAGTCCCTGCGCGGGTGAAGAGCTGCCGCCAAGGGGGCGTGTCACCAGGCGGGCCAGCCGCCCCCTTCCCCCTTCCCCCGCCCCCGCACACCCTGCCCACACGGCCCCGCTGCCCTGACGGGCACGCGCCCCACCTGCAGCCAGGTGCACACTGCCGGCAGGAACTTGTTGCGGATGAGCTTGAGCGCGTCCCGGGCAGACTGGAGGATGGCGCCGTTGTCCTCGTCCTCCCGCACCCGCAGGCTGTCTGCACGGAGGCACATGCCGTCACCGGAGGGGCGTGCGGCAGGTCCCCTGTGCCCCGCGCCACGTCGCCTGGGACCCCGAACCCAACTCCCCAAACCCGACACCCTAGAAGATCTGCCGCTTCACGATCCTGGCAAACACCCTCGGCCTGACCCCTGCGCACCCCCACACGAGGCCCGACACGCCCGAGGCTTCTCGGGGACAGGCCTGGCCGTCCGCGAGCCTGCGGCTGCCCCACGAGCCGCCCCCACTGCTGCCAGGATGGAGGCCCCCGCCCCCCCCCGCCCCTGCCACCGGCTGCATACTGCCGCTCCCCGCCCCAGCCACACGGCGGGCAGGTCGCCCCTCGCCCGACCTTGGGGGTCCCTGCCTGCCTCACAGACGTGTCCCGGGGGCCCGCGGCCAAGGAGGCCTGGTGCGGGGACGGCCTGGGCGCCAGCGGGCGGCCGGTTACCTGCGGAAAGCTCCACGTCCAGCGTGTACTTGTGGGAGCCCAGCCCGTGCTGCCGCACGAACGCTTCCTGGTCGCTGTCCTCGTCCTCGGCGCCCTGCGCGGGGTCGCCCGTGACGGCGGCTGCCGGGGGGCGAGCCCGGGCACACAGGGTCTTGCTGCAGCATGGCTGCGCCTCGTCCTCGGGCCCCAGGTCGCGGGTGCCCTCCTCCAACGCAGCCACATCCTTGGCCGGCGGGGCGGCCGGCAGGCCAGGCCCGAAGTCGAAGGGCAGCAGCAGCTGGAAGCAGCTGTCCACCTCGGTGAGGCAGCGCCGCACCTCCTCTTCCGTCTCTGCACAGAGCGAGACGCCGCTGGCCGGTCACGGTCACGTCCCCCCCACCCCGGGGGCTTGAGCGAAAGCCCGGAAAGTAGCAGCCAGCGAGAGGACATGGCCACACCGCAGGCAGTGAGTGCGCGGCACCACTGCGCCCTGCCCGCAGGGACCCCGCCCCCAGGGAAGGGCCGGCGGCAGCAAGGCCAGTGCCGGGCTTCTAGGAGGGGACTGGCGAGAGCAAGCCAGGCCCAGAGGTGCAGGGCCGAAGCTCAGACCAGCGTGACCAGCTGGATGCATGCCCCCTCCCTGCTCTGATGGCCGCCATGACCACCACAGGCGCAGGAGAGGGGAGCATGGCCAGCAGGGCTCAGGAACTCGGGCGGGAAGGCAGGGCCACCCGTCCCCAGAGCCCCACCTGCCATCTCCCGCACCGCCTGCTCGGCCCGCGCCCGCCACAGCCGGTCCCTGTGCCTCTGCTGTTCCTCTCCTCGTCTTCTCTCTACCGGAGTCCGCATGTCCACGTCTTCAAAGTCCACCTGAGAAAGTGAGTTCACGGTCAGACCCGGCTGAAGAGAACACAGAACAGACAGAGGCCCGGACGGGCCTGAGAGAGGACAGGACGGCCGGACGGCGCACAGCCGCACCGCGGCCTCATTTGTGCGGTGTTCGGGACACGAGGAAGCAGTGAACTGTGCGTCTAGACCTCAGGAGGACCCGGCCAGCGGCACCCGCCAGCAAGGTGACGGGCGGAACTGCCAGCCCGACGAGCGCAGCGGGAGAGCAGCGGGCTCACTCCCACCGCCGTGGACGGAGGCCGTGGGTGGACCCGCCTGCGTGTGGATCCTGGTGTGTGGCGAGCAGACAGGTGGCACCTGCAGGCCACCAGCAGGGACAGGCACAGCGCTGGGCCAGGCCCGAGCCGCCAGAAAAGGTAGGGGAGGGTGGCGGTGTGGACCCAGGTGAGCGCAAGGCATGCGGATGGGGGGGGCGGCCGAGGGCAGTGGCCGCTGTCACAGGCCAAGTCGCACCCTCCTTCCCTTCATCTTACGTGGGAAACCAGGGGCACAGGTCCCCCGCTCGCCCCGCCGGGCCTGAGCTGAGCTCTTCCTCCTACGCTGGCTCCCATTGCGGGAGCTCCTGGAAGCCCACCTTCTGCAACACTCAGGCCTACTGGTCCCCAGGCCTGGCCAGCAGCCAGGACAGCCCCTCCGGGGCCCGCCCACCTGGTGGCTGTGTCTCAGGAAGTGGTGGCCCAAGGCGAGCTTCTTGTAGGCCGAGCCGAACTTCTCGCTCCACGCCTGCACGGCACGGGCGGCGGCCTGCCGCAGCCTCCGGGCCACCTCCCGGGGGGGCGGCAGTGGCTGCTTGTGGTCAGTGCCCAGTGTGAGCTCCAGGAATGCCTGGAAGTCGGCGACGACCAGCGTCCGGAAGTGCTGCGAGCGGGCGAAGAGCTCGTCCACCACCTGGAAGGCGGACAGGCGGACCTCGGCATGCTCCTGGCGCAGCTGCGTCATCAGCAGGTGGTATGCGTGGCTCAGCCGCTCCTCCGAAGACCTGGGGACACCGGCTGTCCTCAACAAGTGCCTGACGCTTGTGGACACGTCAGTTAAGCGCTCTGCACGGGGACAGTGTTCACAAACGGCAGAGATATGCGGCCTCGCCCCCCGCCCTGGCCAGAGCAGGGTGGACAAACCACTGTCCTTGGCCTAATCCGGCCCCTGCCTGTTTCTGTAAAACCCTCAACCCAAGGACCATTGTTTTTAAAAGGTTGAAACAAACCAAAAGAATACTTCGCGATGTACGGAAACTATGAGATTTCAGGGTCAGTGCCCACAGCCTCACTGCGACATGGCCGTGCCTGTCCGTGTCCCCGTCACTGTTTTCCTCAGGCGCATGGCTGCGGCTAAGACTGAAGTACCGCCCACGCTGTGAGTGCTGCTGTTTTGGGGTTTCCTGAGCTAGAGCGAAACCTGATCCGAGCCGAAGTTTTTTAACTGAAATGTAAGTGCTTCATCACTCAGTAAGCAATCCCTTGAGTTCTACTCTTTTGTAAACCCAGGATAAGGATGCTCGATGCTCGGTAAAGCTTGGCTTACGGCCCCTGGGTCTGAAAGCCCCTTGGCAGACCCCAGCTGACCCATTTGCAGTGGGAGAGAAGGGCAGGGATGACACATAGGTCCTGCCAGGCCAAGGGGCAGCCCACCCACCTCTGGCGTCTAACTTACTTCCCGTTGAGTATCCCAGCTGCAAAGAAAAAGATGTAAACTCATCTCTAAATCACTGGTGTGCACTTGAGGGGTATGCTCTGTCACACACACAGAGCTGTGAACAGAGACGTGACCACAGACCCAACGTACCCCTCCATCTCCACCCTGGGACCACTGCCCCAGAACACAGCCGCTGCCCAGGCTGGGCACTACAGGGTGCGGGGGAACATCCCGCGTGCTCCTGAGGCCTGGCCCCGGGGAAGGGCTCACACCCTCCCGGGGATGTTGCAGCCCGGCTGAGCCAGCCAGTCACCATGAAATGCTGAACCTTAAGACATACTTGCAAATTTTCTTCAGCTCCTTCATTTTCTCAGGGTTCAGTTGGGGTTCCCCAGAAGTTGTGAGGTCCTCCACCAACTCTGAAAGTCTTTGATCCATACCTAGAAACACAAATGCCAACGCTAAGGGAGTGCCTAGGACTTCACAGGTTTCAGTTCTCTTAACAAACATTTACTGAGCTCCACTGTATGCTGGGCACAGGGTGAGGGGCGAGGCTGGGTCCTCGCGCCCGGCTCCTCTGAGATGACCCCCTGGATACTGAACTGTAACAATTCAAGGTGAGGGGCCCCGCAAGGCCAACAGGCCTTTTCAGTGGTCATTAGGAAAAATGCAACAAGCAAATGTTAACGGCAGCTCCACAATGACGGTGATGGCTGCCTTTGGTGACACCCGCATTGAGGGAAACTGTCTATGTTTAAAAGAGCTTTTCCCAAATGTGACTGTGGCACTTTTCCCATGGCCAACAAATACCATCCATTAGAAATCCACAAGGCTTTGCCTCTGGAGACTGCGAGAGTGAGCTGCTGCTGGCTCTTCTGAGCAGACCCGATGTGGGCCTGGGGAGCCACCTGGAGGCCAGGTGCAGAGCCTGCAGGGGCAGGGTGACCAGGCGCCGCGCAGCACAGGCAGGAACACGGGAAGGCAAGGGTCCGGCCACTCTACGAGAGAGCGGAAGGACAGCATTCACGCCTGGCTGGCCGCCGGGCTCCGCTGTACTTGGTGGATAAAGGGGTCAGCGGACAGGCGTACGCGGGGAGTAGGGGCGTCCCAGGAAGGAGAAGGCGGAGTCCGAGAAAGGGGTGCGGTTGGGTGGGGGTGGCGGCCCGGGAGACGGTGTCCTGAGGGGCAGAGAGGGGATGTCCCCGGAAGAAGGGGGCGCCGCGTCCTGGGGAAGAGCGGAGTGGGGCGGTGACCCCGGGAGGGAGGACGAGAAGTCCTGGGCAGAGGGGCGGTGTCCCCGGAGGAAGAGCAGCGGGCGGTGACCCCGGGAGGGAGGACGAGAAGTCCCGGGCAGAGGGGCGGTGTCCCCGGAGGAAGAGCAGCGAACGGTGTCCCCGGGAGGGAGGACGAGAAGTCCCGGGCAGAGGGGCGGTGTCCCCGGGAGGGGGCGACCCGGAGACGTCCCCCGCCCCGCGCAGTGCCGCTGCCCCGCCCGGCCGGCCGCCGGGGCACAAGCGCGACCCCACCCGGCAGCGCGGCCACCACAGCACCTACCGCACAGCTGGGCCGCTCGCCTCGCCCCGCCCCTTCCGGCGGAGGGCCCGCCCCCTGTCACGTGCCCCGAGCCGGCGGCCAATGGCCCGCGCTGACCCTGGGGGCGGGGCTGAGGTCAGCGCGGTGACGCAGGCAGGCTCCGGCGCGGGTGCGTTTCTCCCCGAGCGCTTGTCGCTGTCCGGGGCCCTCGAGACTTGGGGCGGCGGCGTGGGCTGGCTGCATAGGGGGTTCCGCGGAGTGAAATGCGGCGGCTTGGGAGGCGATCTGGGGAGGAGGGCAGAGGGCGGCCCTGTACCCTACCCCCATCATCATCTTCCCGCAGGGACCCCCCTTTCTTCAGCGTTTCCCACGCTGTCATTACGGGCATCCCTGCCTCGGCCCACCTTCCTCTGGTCAACCGTCAGGTCAGGGAACCATCTCCATTGGTCTGGACTTTTCCGGGGCTTCAGCTACTCCCAGGACGCCCCTCACCCCTGCCCAGTGGCCTGGCCAGGTCTCAGCGCCCCCCTGTGTAGAGCATAAAGACAGGACTTTGTGGACTTCGCAAAGTGGGTTCCAGGGGAGCCATGCGGTAATGTCAACTTGCACGTAAGGGGACCGCCCTTAGAGTGTGACGGAACGCCCCAAACCACAGAGAGTCAGCCCCCACCTGCAGGAGCCGAGAGGCACAAGGCTCCTGGCCTGCGAGGCCCGTGTGCGCTGAGCACCTCGGACAGACGGCGCTGAGCCTGACGCAGAGCCGCAAGGAGGGCTGGAGCCCAGTCCGCGGATGCAGGGGGCAGACTCGCGGGCCTGGGGCGGCGGGCGGTGGGGAGTGACCGCCGATGGGCACGGGGCTCCTTTGGGGGTGACAGACATGCCCGAGAGTTAGAGGTGGTGGTGGCACCGGCTTGTCGCACGCCGACACACTGAGCTGCACGTCGTGAGTGGGTGGCCCTCACGGTCTGGAGCTGGGCTCCGGGAAGCAGGAAGCAGGAAGCGCGCCGCGCCTGCCGCACTAGCCAGCCCTGAGTGCCCGGCCCGGGCCTGCACGGGCTCCGTCTCCGGCAGCACAGGACACGCTGCTCCTGCCGCCCGGACAGAACCCTGCCCTTTGCCCAGCCCCTCTCCTCAGCCTGCTGCGCTTGGCTCCCCTTTCACGGCGAAATTCCTAGGAAGAGCCGCCCTCTGCCCTGGCCCCGCCGCTGGCCCCACCCCTGCCCGGCACTGGGGACGTGGGCGTGGCTCACCCGTCTCTTGCTCTGCCTGATCGACCTTCCCACAGCCCGTGTCTCACCTGGTGGGCAGATGACCCCCTTCCACTCACTGAGGCCGACGACCGTGGAGTCCCCAGACCCCTCTCCTTCACCCATGTCCACTCCATGTGGAAACCCAGACAGTCTGCTGCCACCCCCTCCCCCGCAGGTCCCCATGCCTGCCCAGAGCCCACTGCCCTTGCCACCGGAGTGGCCCTCCAAGCTAGAGGTCAGATCGCGCGGCCCCTCCTCCTCCACTGGCCCCGGCACTGCCCATAGCTGGCTCTATGAAATGGTCAGCAAAACTGATGAGCCTCCAGCTGGACTGATCGGTAAAGAGCAGACACCCACCGTCCATGTGACAGGGACATCACCATGTGTCCTGCCGACACCAAAAATAACAGTGTGGCATGGACAGCAGGCAAGTAAAGCACTGGTCACACGTGAGACAGCACACCATGGCCTTCGTCACAGTCCCTTTCACAGTCCAAACCGCAGACGCAGCTCCCCAGTCGGCAGGACAACGGAGCAAAACATCCGGTACTTCATCAGCTGAAGAGAAGCACATGTGGCAAAATTCAACCTCCATCCATGACGGTAACTCAGGAGATGAGACGCGAACTTCCTCCAGGCGGCAAAAGGCAGCTACAAAAACCCGCGGCAACCTCGTCCTCGGCAGTGACGGGGGACACGTCTACGAAGACTGGACACGAGGCCAGAGGGCCACTCTTCCCCTTGTGGACACTGAGCCGGAGGCTCCGGCTGCTACGAAACGGAAGGAAAGGAAAGGAAAGGCCAGGACAGTGGGAGAAGACGGGGCAGTGCGTGCAGCCGGGGCACGGGCGGGCAGCGCCCCCACATCTGCCGAGAAGCCGCTAGAACTCCGTGAGCTTAGGGAGGTCAGCGGCCACGGGATCAACACGGCCATTTTGGGTCCACATGTCACTGTGGGGGAACGATCGAAAAGCTGAATTTAAAAATTAACGTTTACGCTAGCAGTAAAAATCGCAATGTACTTAGGGTTAAATTAAGCCATGGGCGCAGTGTGGATGCTGAGAAGCACCGAGTGCAGACGAGCGCAGGGAGGTCTGGGCTCGGCGTCCGCGGCCCAGCGTCGAGCCCCTGCAGTCCCTTGTGGACTCAGCTGTGCCCCCCACAGGCTTGTGTGGAAGCCCCTCCCACGTGACTGCATTCGGGGTAGTGAGGGCTACATGAAGTCCACAGCGTGAATGCTGGTGTCCCACGAGAACAGGGCGGGCTGGGGGCCCCTCCCAGGAAGGGGGCCTTAGGGGACCACCCCCAGCACTGCCACCTTGGACTTCTGGCCCCCAGAACTGAGAAAGCACTGCACCACGGAGGCCGCCTGAGTGGACCGAGACACCCCAGGCCGGTCCCCAGACGCGGTGTCACCCCAGATGGAAAAACGTGACAGACTCTTCTAAAATGTATGTGGAAATGTGAGGGGACGAGGAAAGCCAAAATGATTCTGAAAAATAAGTGTGACGTCTGGATTCGAGCCGGATGTCGAAGCTGCAGTGGCCGAGACCCTGGGGTGCCGGGGTGGGGACAAGCCCCGTCCGCTACGCGCAGGAAAGCTGCCGCAAGCAGGCCCCGGAGACACTGCAGCAGTTTGTCTGTCTGTCTGTCTGTTTTAAACAAAGAAGCCACACTATTAATTGGGAGGAAAAAGTCTGCAACAAATGATGCCAACTTCTCCCTCACAGCACACGCCGAAGCCAGCCTGTGGTGGGTCACGGCCCGAAGTGAAAAAGTTGAAACTAAACCTTCCAGAAGGTCCGACAGGACCTCACTGAGGCCTGGGGGTGGGCAAGTGTCTCCCAGTGCAGAATAGCATTACCTGTGCGAGAAAAAATGGACGAATTCAATTTCGCTAAAATGAAAACCTCCGCTGATCGAATAAACTGCCAAAAAGTGTGAAAACCTCTGACAAATGATCTGCGTCCAGAATGTTTGAAGAATTCCCGCAAATCAAGAAAGAACAGACAATCCAGTAACAAGTGGGCAGGAGGCCTGGACAGATACGTGGCTGCCCCGTGAGCGCATCCACCGGGATGCGCAAGGCCCTGAGCCCGACGCCAGCGCAGCCCCCCGCCGCCGACCCGCGGGGGCGGGGGCAGCAGCGCCAGGCGTGGCTGGCGGTGGGGAGCCGCTGGGCTGTCAGCGCCGCCGGTGGGGTGCGATGGGGGGCCCACTCCGGAAAGGCCCGCCCCCGTGGAGGGGCATCTGCGGTGCCACGTCTCGGGGACTTGTTGCGGAGCCCACCCAAGGGAAACGAAGCTGCTGCCCGCCAGCGTCCAGCGCAGCCGAAACTTGGCAACGCGCCACGTGCCCATCTGGAAGAGACGAACAGACACTGGGAGGTGTCTCGTGGACCGGGCACTGCTCAGCGGTGTGCGCGGGGAGCCAGGACGTGCAGCTTGGCCGGGGGACCGGCAGAGTGAGCCCGGCTGGTGGTGACAGGGTCCGCGACAGGGCGCCCAGGAGGGCGGAGCCCGTGTCTGGTCACCGTAGGCTGAGCAGTGAGGGATGGACGACGGGTGGGGCAAGGCGGCCAGGGGGGCACGTGGCGGGCCCCTGGGCTCGGGCGAGCCGTGCGGCCGGGCCAAGTGTGTGCCACGCCCGTGGCGTTGGCAGACCCCCGAGGATCGTGTCGCTCGGGCAGAGGGCCGCAGCGAGCGACCGCCCACGGCGTCTGCAGGCGGGGCGGCCACTGCAGGCAGACACGTGGCCAGCGACTGGGCTCCTCGGCACATTCCCACGGGTGGGCGTGCGCAGCAGCCACGGCGAGTCACGGCCACCAGGTGGGGACGGACGCACCCCCATGCTGCCACCTGCCACCAGGGACACTCTCGGTGCACAGCTCTGTGGCCTTCATGTGCCCCAAGCTTCGAGAGCAGCTGTGCCAGCCTGTGGTGGCCCGGCCCCGTGGGCAGGCTGGGGCCGAGGCGCCCGTGTGCAGGCCCCACGACCCCACGTGCTGTTCACTGGGGGAGGGAAGGAGACAGGCCAGCAGGAGAGCAAGGTGCAGCTGGCACCGCCTGACCCCTGTGCGGCTCGGGCAGGACAGCGGCATGCTGGGCCGGGCACTCGGCGCGCACAGGCCAAACGGAGTGCTTCCCGTGACACACGGCCCCGTGGCCCGAGTGTGGTGACACCTGGAAGCGTGGTCTCTGGGACGCGGACCCCAGGCTCGGGGTGGGGAGCAGAGGGTGGCCGGCCCCCTGCAAAAGCCATGGCTGCCGGTCAGTGCCCAAGGCAGCTGACGGCGGGCGGCCGAGGAAGCAGCAGGCCAGTGAGGGCCGAGGAGGCCGCCTGGGCTCCAGCCAGAAGCGGACAGAGGACAGCAGCAGGAGCATGTCAGGGCCGGGGCACGCGAGCAGGGCAGGCTCCCGGACTGGCCGCCTCCAAGCCCAGTGCCCTGCACCCCCAGGTGGCGGTCTCCAGCTCTGGCCTGCTTTGGCCACAGTGACAGAAGCTACAGAAAAAAGGCACCTACGGAAGGACAGCTGGCCAGGCAGCTGCTGGGGCTGAGGCAGTGGTGGCGGTGGCCAGAGCAGCCCCGCATCCCACGTCACCCTGTGCCACCTTGCGGCCTGGCCCCGTGGCCCCCGTGGGCCCCACGCTGTGGCGCAGACTGCGCTGGCCGGCAGGCGCCCCACCCCCACCAGCGTTTCTCAGGGGCGGGATGGCTCCAACGCGGCCTGAGCCTGCGGTGGGGAGGGGGCACGGTCGCCCCACTCCGAAGTCCGGCGGTGTCTCTGAGCAACCTTGGCGGGAACATGGGGACATGTCCCCACCCATGACCAGGGCACCTGCTCGGCTGGACACACGATATGCTCCGTGAGACTCAAGAGACCAAGTGCTGTTTCGGAGAGTGACGGTGAGGCTGGAGGGATCCTGGGGAAGGACTCAGAGATGGAGCTGGGGTTGTGAGGGCCCCTCAAGGCCCGCCAGGCCCTGGCGCCTCGCTGCTGACTTCAGGGGCCAGGGGACGAGCACCCACGAGCCGGACGCCAGGAAGGCACAGCGGCCTCTGCCTCACACGGAAAGGAGAAATAGAAACCCTTTTATTGACACGTTTTCCGCTTACAGTTTATTGGCTAATCCACGTGGACATGCAGAAATAAGCACTGAGCACAAACCTCTACGACACGGGTGTGTCAACTACAATGGTCGCTTGATCCGAAAAGTCGTCGTTGGCGATCTGAACCGTCGGCTTCCGCAGCAAACAGCGTTGGGATCTGCAGTCAGGGCGCCAGGCGGAGAGGCCTCTGCAGACACCCGCCCCGCGGACACCACGCCAGCGCGTTGTGTGCGGGACGCCGACCCCGCTCGGCCTCAGGCGCACGGGGCGGCCGTGGCACAGGGTCCTGGCAGCAGCCCGGCAGTCCTCGTGCCCTGTGGCCCTGCATCGCGTCACTGAGGGGGTGCGGCATGGCCACCCCCTCTCCAGGCCACGGTGCAGGACCAGCCTGTCCCCAGGCTTCGGCATCAGCAACAGGGGGGACCGAGGAGGACACAGGGATCCCTGGCTCCCACATTCAAGGTGCTCCGCGCACCCCTCGGCGGTTGGCCGGTCTCAGAAATCACTCTCACGGGCCAAAGTCCTCAGAGCATCAGAGAGCTGACTCAGGGCAAGAAGCCCGCCCATCGAGGCCGTCTTCACGTGCGCATGAGCGTGTGACCCTCGCTCCCTCCCAAGAGCATCTGCCGTCGCTCACGGGTCTTTGGTCGCAGGAAACAGGGCCGCGGGCGCCGGCAGCCTACATGATGTACACCTTCTCGGCCTGGGAGAAGTGGAAGGTCTCTTTGGTGCGTGGGCAGACGACTTTGTCGTCCTGGCGGATGGACAGCAGGGACTGGAAGACAAGACTGGGCGTCAGGGCCAAGGCAGCTCCGAGTGCGGCTCCTGCAGGCAGAGCCCCTCCCCACGTGGCTGGGGGCTGAGCCGCCACCTGTAGGAGCTGCTCCCGAGGCCCTGGCAGCCTCCCCGCCCTGCTCGCCGCCCGCCCGGGGGCCTCACGTTATAGCCGTAGACGTGGCCGTTGGGCAGCATCATGGGCGGGTTGTTCTCGTTCATCACGTCGCCCGAGATCTTGCAGACCAGGCGCGAGTTGGCGCAGTGGGCCATGGGCAGCGGCTGCGCCAGCTGGTTCAGCGAGCGGCTGCACACAGGGCAGTCGGGGCTCTTGGAGCTGCCGTCCCCCTTGTAGCACTGCCTGTGCCGGGTCAAGGAAGCGTCGGGGTGGTGGGGGCCAGGGCAGGACGGGGGCAGGGCTGCTCGCTGCCACTCGCTCAGCAGGAAGACGCCAGGAAGGCGGGGATGGCACCCCTGCCTGCCCGGGCGTGCCCCCCTCCATGGGACATCACCATGGACACCAGAGAAGCTGCAGCTAGAGGACGCGCCCTGGCCCTCTGCTGGGCACCAGCGGCCGGGGACAATCACCCGCCCGTCATGAGCAGGCCTGCCAAGGGCGCCTGGCGTCAGATGGCGGTTAAGAGGCCAACAACTAGGGGTCCTGAGGGGAGGAGCGGAGGGGCAGTCCCAGAGGGCCCACTACAGCCCTCGCAGGGCCCCAGGCCTTGGGGTTACAGCGCCTCACTACGACCATGAAAGAGGATCTGCTCTGCGGGAAATGGGGCCACCTCATGAGCTCATCCAAGGAGACAAGCCACAGCACGGCAGGGCTCAGAGCGACTGACACCCCAGAGGCTTCCCGGGGACGGTGCGGGAAAGCTCCTGTGTCTGGGGCCCGCTGTCAGGAGACACAGCCACTCTGCAACAACCCTCGCGTCTACCCAGCAGCGACGGGGACCAGACGCAGGGTGTGTGTCGGGTGGATCTCTGCAGACCCCCCCACCAGGGGACCACGCGGTCTGCGGCGGGCGGGAGCAGTGCCCCCTCGCATGACAGAGGGCAAAGGCGGCGGGGCGCAGGGCCCCAGACTCGGGCCGGACTGGAGAGCAGGCTGCGGAAGGATACGGTGTCTTTATGGCCGAGAGGCCGGCCTGCAGGGTGAGGGTGAACACGGAGCTGTTGCCCAGCTGGTGCAGCCGGTAGTTGTCGTACCGGAACTGTTGGATCAGCATGCGCCACCTGGCCGGGTCCAGCAGGTCCTGGAACAGAGAAGGGCAGAGGGGCTGCAGACCCTCCGGCGGCAGGAGACGCAGGAAAGCGCCTCCCCGCGGGTCGAAGGCAACGGGCCGAGGCACCACGCGTCCAGCCAGAGGCTGGCCCCCCGCCAGCTGGACGCTCTGGGTGGGCGGCCCGTGGCCTCATGACATGGGCAGGACTCAGTGGGCAGGAAGGACAGCTCAGCCCAGAACGAGGTCTGGAGCCTCTTGCTAATATCACTAAGGGTTAAGTGGAAAATCCTCATTCTAGAAAGCAGCGAGACCTGCGTCTGCTAACACCTGGCCCTGAAGTCGCCAGGTTTACACACAAAGGTGTCTGTGGAGGAGGAAGCAGACACACTCGCAAGCGGACCCCGATACCAGCCAGGGGCATCGAGGCCCACCGTGGGGACAGTGCTGCCCACACGAGCCCCTCGGAGTCCGTGTTTAGGGTACACGGCCCCCTCAGCGCCCACAGGAAAGAATCGTGTTAACGCCACGTGCAGCCAAGCCCAGTCCGCAGGTGGGGCCCTGGTCCCAGGCCTGCTCTGCCGTGACGGCTCCCTCGGCTGCACACTTCGGGGGCCGCCTCGCTCGACACTGCTTGTCCTGCTGTGCGTGACACACCGGGCCCGCCTGGGACTCCCTGCCAGAACGAGGGCTCTGCTCCGTGTGCATGGTGACACTGTGACAATCCAAGCACTCCGGCCCCCCGCGGCCCCCCGCGCCTCCTGCTCTTGTTTCCAGGACTCGGCGCTGTCTCAGCTCTGACCTTTCTGGCCCTTAACTCGCCATTTGCTTGGACTGAGGCTGACCCGTGTGCACCCTGGTCTTTCTCTTTCAGTTTTCCTAACTTCTCAAGCCGTCGTCACTGGGTTAGGAAGCCACGTGCCGTGGGCAGCACCTGCGCATGGTGGGCACAGCTGTGACGCTGGGGAACCCCCCACACTGGCTGCTGGGGGTGTGGCGGGTGCCCTTGCAAGGCCACCACCGGGCCTCCCCGGGCAGGGGACGGTGCCTTGGCCCCCCGCCTGCACCTCGGCCGCAGAGCAGGCCGGCCTCTCCCACGCTCCTAGCGGGTCTTCTCCAGGGCAGGACGAGGAGCACCGGGCCCACGAACCCGTCCGTCTGCGTCGACCCCTCCTGAAGAGCCCCGTGACCCGACCGACAACTTGACACACGGAGCTGTGAGGTCAGCCAGGGTGCAGAAGTGCCATACAGAAGACGTGAGCCCGACCGGGCAGGGGCCCACAGCCCTGGGGAGGGTGGGGCCGCAGGAACCCCGGGCAGAAAGCAGCCCCCAGCCCAGAGGACAGGTGGGTCCAGCCTGCGAGGAGGGCACTGAGCTTCGTGGCTCCAGAGTGGACAGCCTCACTCCCAGAGGACGTGAGAGAAGCCCGCAACCAGCAGCGGTGCCCCTGACCATGCAGGCGCCTGGCCTCACACGTCCAGCCCCCAGGACCGTGCGAGGCTGGCTGCTGCTGCTCCGTGCGTCTGTGGAGTTTTGTGCAGCAGCCGGAGGGGCCGAGACAAACGCGCGCACAGGAGTGGGTGTGGCGTGCCGAGGACGGCAGCGCGGAAGCGGCTTCGGGTCGATGACAGGCGGAGGCAGGGGAGTGGGCTGTACTGCCGTGAACAGATGTGATGCGCCTGGTCTTCAGATGATGGTGGGAAAAGGATGGGACAGGCCACCGGTGACCTGTCATGGAAGCAGGGGCGGGCGGCCCCTGTGGCAGGCACAGGGCCGGGGCTGCACTCCCGGAGGCCCCCCTGGACCGCTTCTGAGCTGAAGGTGCAGCGGCTTCTCGGTGTTTATTTACAGGGGAACACGAGTGCCTATAAGTCGGACTGTTCGTCCAGAGGAGCAGGACTTGGGGATCTGGAACGTCCTTGGCCTGTCCACAGTGCCAAAGGCAGCAAGCCTGTTTGAGAGAGAACTCGAAGGCATGGCCCGGGGACGCGGAGGAGGGGCGGAAGCAGGCGACACACCGAGCCCGGGCATGCGCCTGCAGGCCAAACCACTGACAGCGCCTCCGACCCTAATTCCCTACAGCAAAACAGGGACGCGGCAGGCCGAGGCCTGCTCGGCCTGGCTGGCGCCCTGGACTGTGCGAGGGCAGCCCCGCGGGCCCCGGTTACCTTGTAGGGGGAGACGTGCGTGTCCGGCGGGAAGGCCAGCATGCCCATGGCCTGGCGGACCTCGTCCAGCTGGCTCCCTTCGGCCTGACTGAAGTGTTTTCGTGCGTGTCTAGAAAACAACATTTTGGCTCATCTAAGTTTGCATTTCGACTTCAAGAACCTGAGCTCATAGTCTGCACTCAGTGACCTGGGCCAGGGTCCACCAGGAACGCGGCTCACCGGGGTCCAACCCGCACCCGGACGCTCAGAGGCGCAGCGATCCGCACCCCTCAAAGGGACGGGGCAGCGCACGACATGCTCGCTGAGTGCGCAGCGCCAGGGAGGAGACGCCTGGAGGCAGCACCCAAACCACACGGGGCCCCTCCGAGCCCCTCCAGTGACCCCGAACCCCAAGGGCTGCACACGGCACCTGGACGCCACCCGACGGCCCCAGGAGACCAGGAGGTCCAGCCCTCCCGGCCTGCAGTGACCGCCCATCCTGACGCAGGACGCCCTGGACACAGGATGCCACGCTGCCTGCGCCCGCACGCTTGTCCTTCCTGCCCTCGCGGACACCTCGGCCCACCCGTGCTCTTGGCCGCCCCTCCCCGGCCAGCACCGTCCTGGGGTGGCCGGACCTGAGTCAGACAGGACAAGTACACGAGAGAAATGGAGCCTGTGGGCTGAGCTTCGCGGCTGCACTGCTGACAGGCGGCCCCACGAGGCACCCTCGCTCACTGCGCTCGTGGCCCTCGCCCGGGCTCAGGGCCAAGGTCCAACCAGGCAGGATGCTCGGCGGGGCCGAGGCCGCACAGCGGCACTGCAGGGGCCGCCTCGGGCTGTGGCGGGACCCGGGAGACGCTCAGCGCCTGCCCTGGGGGCTCTCCTCTGGGGACGCCGGGCCAAGCGGGAGTGACGGCCAGCATCCCTGCCCCGCCTGGAATGCCATGGCCTGGCCCAAAGACAAGCCCAGGGGCCCAGGACGCTCCGTGTGCTGTCACTGCTCTCTCCAATGAGCACGCCTGAAACCCCCCAGCCTGGGGACCCTGGGGCCTGATGCAGGACCACCACATCAGGACACTCCTGGGCTATGGAGCTCACGGCGCTTCCCAGTGAGAAGACGGGGTGCACGCCCACTGCTCAGTCCCAGGCACAGACGCGGGTGGCCGAGCCTCCCACCTCGGCCCCCGCACGGAGCACGCACCTCACGGCGTCCAGTCTCTTGTTCTGCCGGACGAGCTCGATGAACTCCTGGACCCTGAGGCTGAACTCCAGGCAGCTCTGAGGGGAGAGAGCAAGGCTCAGCCGCCGCAGCGGCAGCCCCCACGAGACGGGGGCGGGGGCCTGGAGCCAGGCGGCTGCCCGCACTCCCCTGGGCCGGCCCAGGCTCTCCTAGCGAAGCCTTGTGAACTGGCGGGAGCAGCATGGCCACCTGGGGAAGAGCTGGGTGGCCTGACAGGCACGAGCAGAGGGGGGCGCAGCCGGGAGTCCCCACCAGGCTGGCAGAGCCAGCAGTTCACAGAGAGCATTGGACCCAACTTCCCAGCAAGCTGTGACCACATGGAGGATGGTGCCTCCCCACGCCGGCAGCACATGGTGCTCACTCAGCTTCCTCCTCCGTCACCAACCTTCGTGGGCCTCAGAACGACACAATCAAAGTCACGTCCATCCTGACCTGTTCGTCCATCCCACCATGCCAGGGGCTGATGCGGGGAGACAAGCCAGACCCCACGCTGAGGCCTGGATGCCCGGTGGGAGGGGCAGGGACCACTGGGTGGGGCCTCCTGGGGGCGGGGCCACACGGACACCTAGGGAGAGCATTCTGGACAGAAGGGAGAACCCCTGCAAAGGCCCGGGAGAGGGGGGCTGGCGGGCAAGGCGGGGTGGGCAGGTGGTGAGGGTTGGTCAGAAGCCTGGGACTGGCCAAAGGTGTGCGCGGGGCCTGGGGCGGCTGTGTCTCTAGGCGACAAACAGTCAGTCCGTCCGAAGGCTGCATGGGAGATGTACAGCCCACGAGGTCATTCATACAGAAGCCCAAACGCTGGCTGAGGTCTTGGCGCTACCCACCAGTCTGGGCTAAAACGCCTGTGGCTGGGAACAGGAGCAAGCAGGCAAAACTAACTTTTGCAACCTAAGACAAAAACCTGGACCCCGTTACGGGAGCAGTGATTTAAGCTGTATCATCTTCCACGTGATCTCAGTCAGCACTCCACATTTCCAACAGGAAGCTGAACCACACTGCAGCAACAGGACGGAAGCAAACCTTCGGGCCCTCGCTCTTGTCATCGGGGCTTCCCCAGCACCAGCTCCCAGCGTGCACAGAGCTGACCACCGCAAGTCAGTCAACCCCCACCGGCCAAAGCTGAAACGTGACGCTGACCAACCACGTGCACTTCTCCGGCCGAGCCTCCAGGCTGCATGCAGCCCCTGTGGCTCGGCAGTGATTCCCTAGGCCTAGCCCACCCCATGGACACTGGGACAGAGTGTGCTGACCTGTTGCCCAGACCCCGGCTGGCCAGGCAGAGGGGCAGAGAGCCGCTGGGACCTCCTGCCTGTCCCCAACCCCTGTCCCCGACCAGTGGGGCGGCTGCCATGTGCTGAGTGGCAGGCATGGCACAAGCCGGTGGAGAGGAAGTGGTCCCTTCAAACGCCAGGCCCGGGGGAAGAGGCCCCGCCTGCCCACCAGGCACCGCATGGCCACACTTCTACTGCAGAGGCCTAGCTGAGCAGGGGCGCACGCGGCTGCCTGCTCCACCGGGCTGACTCTCAAACACCCTGGGGCCTGAGTCACGTCTCCAACGCGGTTTCATCCTAACGCTGACGACGCGCCACAGGAACTCGGCTCTTCCATCGGCCAGCGAGCAGGACAACTGGCGACGCTGTGTCCTCTCGTTTAGAGCACGGGACCCGCTGACGCCGGGTGGGGGCTGGCTGCAGCCCACGGCAGGCGAACTCGTGTGCACACGTGCTGACGCCTGGGCGTCGACTCTGTGCACGCCACCGCCGCAGAGGGCCGGCCCGAGCACCAAAGGCTGACACGCGGCGCCATCACGGGTCGCGGAGCCCGTGCCCTCAAGCGTCTAGAGACCTCAGTCAACGGCCACTACCTGGACACAACGACTGCCTCAGAAGCACCTTCCCGCTCCGTGAAATGGGTCTCAAAGCCTCCTTCCTCCTCGGGAGTCTCCTGACTGGTCTGAGGGCTCCCGCTGGCTCCCGGAGGGCCCCCCAGGCTCCTCTTCCCTCCCCACTGTGTGTGCAACCGTGTGCGTGAGCTCGCGCGCACACACAGGCTGTATGAGCAGCCAGGCGCCCGTCTGTTCGGGCAGTGTCTACGCGTGCACTGCCGTACCCCAGGGTCAACGGCCACGGCGCACTCGGCCCCGCCCGCCTGCCCATGGGCTGCAGGCCCTGCCTGAGACCGCGCGCTGCCCAGCAGCCATGGGTCTGGGAAGCCCACTTCCCTCCGACCTGGTTCCCGCTGGGGTCCGGGCTGTGGGGCTGGAGCAGGAGAGCGGGGCGAGTGTTACGTACCAATTCTGGCTTTCCTCTTATGGTTTCCATACCAAGATCCTCACTTTCCTTAGGGGAGCCACTGGCCACTCTACTTTTCCGTCCCGGCTTCGCGTCATGCTCACTTTGGCGGCCCTAAGTGGCAGAGAGTGTCACCCTTGGCTGGTCACTATGTGCACAAGACAAACTCAACCGGGGAGGGGTTAAAGGAGCTCGGCTTAGAGAGCAGAACAGATCCCTCACGGAGCACGAAGGTGACGTGCTAAACGTGTCTAGAAGCCCCACGGCAAAACACCTTTCCTCCAGGATAGCTACACTCGGCTGCAAGTTAAGGCCCATTTTCTAAACGGCTGTGGGGTGAAAGCAAAGCTGTAGCCAGACGAACATCCCCGCCTGGACCTCTGTGGTTCTGCGGGTGGGGGGGGAGCGGGGCGTCCCAAGTCTGTGATGCGCATGGGGGTGCACCCCGCTCAGACCCAGCAGCGGCTGCCATGGATGGCACCTCAAACTCACGCTCAGAACACTGGTCCAAACCCTAAGGCAGAAGAGGGTGCACCACCAGAAACACCCCAAACCCACACACCAAACAACCACCCTAGCCTACGACCAGATCCCAAGGGCTCAGAACCAACTAGGGAAAGGCGCCTCGTTGCGGGACAGCCCCGCCCCGCCGGAGGCCCCGCCCCGCCGGAGGCCCCGCCCCGCCGGAGGCCCCGCCCCGCCCGAAGCCGCACCTTCATCTTGCGCAGCCGGGACTTGTTGTCGTGACACCAGGCCAGGCAGGTGGCCGTCTCGCGCCTCTCCAGCGACTCCTCCACTTCTTTGGCCGTCAGGAACATCTCGATATTCACTAAGTCCTTAGGGGAAGGAAGCGGGTGAGTGCTCAAAGCTCAAAGCGCTGGAAGGCCTGGACCCCCGCCCCGCCACCTGCCGGGCCCTCGGCCTCTCCCAGCAGCCTGCCGCCAGCCCTGACCCTGCTGCCCCCTGCTCGGAGTTCTCCCTACTGCCCAGCAGTCCCATGCCCAGCAGACGGGTTGGGGGTGCTCGACCTTGCCAGAGAACCCCAGGCCACTCTGGCCACTAGCGCACCCACCTGGACAGCTCACCGCGGGCACGGAGGGGCACACACCCGCCAGGCCTGTGCCGTACATAAATGTCATCTCCCAATTGCAGGGGACGCCCTGCCCCCAGCAGACCTTGGGGCCTCCACAAGCAGAAGCCTCCCCCCATTCCGCCCTTGACAAGAAGACCTGGAAACCCCATCGCCTCATCCCCTCATCTTGTTATTTCCCTATGAGATTTCTTTCAACTTGAGCTTTCTAAGAGGGGATGGCCAGGGAGGGCCACTGGGCCACTCTGCTGAGCCCTGGGGACCCCGCCAGGGGCAGGCACCACAGTGACGCTCCTCCACCCACTCAACTGCACCTCTGCTAGAGCTGGGGGCCCCATGTGGTACCCAGAACACACAGGTCCCAGCAAGAAGTGAGGTACAGCCCGCAAGGCAGGACCTCCTGGCCCCATGGGGCAAGATGATGACCACTCAGTGTCAGGAGGGAGGGAGCCATTTAGAGAAAACTGATTTCAAAGGGTAAACTACTCTCCCATCTGGAAGAGAGAGGTGGGCCATCCAACACGAAAGATCTGGATCCTGCGAGAGCCAGCCACTCTGCTGGGGTGGGGGCGGGGCCTGCGGGCCACAGGAGGCATCGCACACAGCCACCGGGCATTGCCCAGCGCAGGGCTACTCAGCTCTCCTGCCCACAGTCTCCACCGCGTCTGTGAAGGTGGCCCAGGGTCTGACTGGCACAGCAAGTGCAGAGCTGGCCACATCCAGCAGCCAGGGCCGTGTCCAGCTCTCGGCAGTTGTGGCTGGAGAAAGGTCGCAAGGTCCCTCAGGGGAACGCACCAGGAGACCAGCTTGTACGTGGACGTCCCGCCGCAGGCAGGCACCTGCTCTTCTATCTGAAATAGCCAGTCAGTGCATCCACGTGAAGAAACACACAGTGGCTAACGAGGCTGCAGTGCCATGCGGGCATGCACAGCAAGGCCGAGGAGGACCGCCGTCGGCCCGTGGTTCCGCGACATGGCTGCTGTGGACCAGCACGGCATCCCCTGCAGAACCAGGTGGTTGCCGGGTCAAGGGCAGCAGCGTGAAGGCCAAGGCGTGTGCCCACCAGGGTCAGTGCTGGGGAAGGCCCTGAGTGCTGCTGGCTCAGTACAGCCCCTCCTGACAGCGGGCAGCTTGGCATGGCCACCCAAGGGCTGTGTCCTGACCGCCAGGGCAGGGGGAGAGGGGCCAGATGCTGCTGGGTATGTGGCCGGCACTCCGTGGTCCCCAAGCCTGCAGGCTGTAGCTTCCCAGCACCTGGCATCCTGACGGGGACTTTGACGAGCTCCGTGGCACCACCCTACGCAGCGCCCGCTTACTGAGGATGGTGTCTCCCCTCTCCCTTTCTCTGCCATTTTCTTCCACTCTTTTCTGGAAACTACAGGCAAATGCTGGGTCTCCTAGACAAGGTTCCGGTCTGCCTTTCTCTTGCTATTTTCCATCTTTTCCAGTTTTGCTCTAAATTCCTAAAGGAGGCCTCTTCTGCCTGCACCTCACAGTCCACCTGAATGTCCTCCAGCCGCACAGCCTCAGTGCCTGATCTTTCTGGATCTTTCCTGCTGATGGCTTCTGACGTGCATGGACCCTTGGTTGTGGGAGTCACAACGAAGCCAGTCGACCAGCTAGCTGAAGGAGGCCGAGGTGCACAACGCACACAAAACTGAAAACCGGGTGCCCTCCCAGCCCGCAGAGATGCCGGCATCGTCACCTCCCATGAGGAGGGCCGGGGACGATGCCGGTGGCATTCTCCACGACTGTGGTGGCACTCGGCCGCATCTGGGCGGGTGGTACTCCCCCTTCATCGCGTCCTCTGGTGAATGACCGCAACACACGTCTACGTCTGCTTCCAGAAGCAACCTGCGCTTCCGTGCGTGCTGTGAAGCTGCGGTTCCACGTGAAAGTCTGTGGCGCCATTACGGGACGTCCGGGACCTGACCGCTGTCCCCCTGGCCATGGCCTGGCAGCTCACTCCAAGTCCCCATTCTCCAGTCCTCACAACCAGACGAGCCCTTTAAAGCAACTGCCCCGCTCAGCCCTGCCCGGCCTCTCAGTCAGGGGGATCCCACATCTCCCAGTGCACTGCGTTCCCCGAGCCTGGACCCTCCCCGCCCACTGCTCTAAGCCTCGCCTTGCCTCAAGTCTCCCAGAGGCTGCTCTGCCCCTCAGACGGCCACAGCCCTCCTGCGTAGCCATGCACACGGCACCCTCAGGGAGGCCCATCCGAGCCCAGAGAGCTGCCCCAGCACACAGGACTCAGGACCAGGAGGGGCGCACAGGTGCACTCGGCCACTCCCTTGCAGGTGCAGGGCGGGAAGCGCCAGTGGGACGGGCAGAAGGGACCCCTGGGCAGCACATCTGACGGGGACTAGTGGCCTCGCTGCCCAGGCCGGGGTGCAAGCAGGAGCTCCCCTCTCTGTTGTGTGTGAAGGCCACATTGAAGGGGCCTGTGGGCGGCTCAGGGAGGACAGGTGCTCAAGTGGATGGTGTCACAAGCAAAATTCGGCGGGGGTGGGGGGGAACCAGTGGACCAGAGGCAGAGCCTGCCGGGGGGGCGGGGTGGGGGTGGGGCCCTGCCACAGCCTGGGGACTGGGACTAGGATGGTGACACCAGACGGGATGCAGTGGGGTGAGGGTGCACGGCCAGGGCCTGTGGACACCTGTACAAGGGCACGCGCTCAGCACCGAGGGGTCCTGAGGCCGCCCCTCCCAGGGACTGGGGTCTCATGCTGGGTGTGCAGCTGAGGTTGGGGCACATGAGCGGGGCACAGGGGGGAGCAGATAGGCCCAAGAAGCTGGCCCTGTGCAGACTGGCCGAGGCGAGGGGGAGCGGGTTCAGGGGGTCCCAGTACGAGACAGAGAAGTGGCTGAGGCAGGTATCCCCGGCTGTGAGGGCCATGAAGACAGTGTTCTCTGTAGAGGGGGCCACCAGGTGTCAAAATGGGGTTTTTAGTTAGTGTGGGACATGGACTTCGCCTCAGATCTGGACAAGAACAGAGCAGGGAGTAGGGGCGGACACTGTGGTCCAGGCAGCCCTGAAGGCTGTGAGACCCCCATGGTGGACACTGGCCAGGGGGACCACAGCCCCACAGCAGAGCTGGTGGTCCCAGCTAAATAGGCCAGAGGAAGGAGAAAGGTCTGTAGAGAAGAAGGGGAGTGAGTCGAGGAACCCGACCCCGCCGGGCCAGGCGCCCTGGCCGCGCGGAGCAGCCCTTCCGCAGAGCCACCGACCGCCCGGCCTCAGGACGCACCCAGGGCGCGGGCCCCGCGGCTCCTGCACCGGCGCCCACCCGGGCACGGAGCGCTGGACACGCGCCTGCCCGGCGGAGCCCCGCCCCGCCGCGGCGCCCACCTCGATGCCGCTCTGGCGCGCCAGCTTCACCGCCGTGTTGTAGTAGCCGCAGCGCAGCAGGTGCTCCGCCATCATGCGGTCCATGCGCTTCCTCTTCCACAGGCCGGCGGCCGCCGGCTGGTCGCTGCTGTGCTCCTTCAGGTGCTCGATCCGGCGCTTGCACAGCTGGGCGCTCTCGTCCTCCGCCTGGACTGACTCCACCGCCTGCCCGGGCGCACACAGACGGCTCAGGCCGGGGGCCGCCAGGCCGCCCACCTGCCCACGCGGGCGGGAAAGCCGCTGGCGCCCGTCCGACAGAGGCACGTGGACGCGCGCCACGGTGTGGACCTGCACCTCCCACCCCGGCGCCGCCGTGGGTCCTGCAGGCTGCAGCTCTGCTGCCTGGACACCTACCTGCCTTCAAACCTGTGGCCACTTCTGGGTTAATTAAACCACCTGTCGCTACCAGGTGACCGTCCACCTTTTCTAAGACTTCTTTCCTTGAAGTCAAAATTCACACAGGTATGCAGCAGCGCTCTGGACCTGCGCTGCCGAGCCAGCGGCCACTGCCAGCCACCTGAAGTGGCCAGGGCGACTGAGGAGCTTCAGCCGGTGGCGGCCTGTGGCTCAGGACTGCGCGCCTGACCCACGGCGGGGTTCTGCCCACCCTCGCTTCCCCCAGCATGCCTCGCTCTTTCTGGCTGCCAACCACTGCCCCCAAGGCAGCTGTCGGGCACCTGCTTCTTGTCAGAACCGGGCTCTCTGGCCACTAGCGTGGTTTCTGCTCCCTTCCATTGTGTGAAAATCCTACACAGGTTTGTTTTTTTATCCCACAGTCTGAGGTGGTGACTGTCATCAGCTCTGAAGACCCCTGGGCCCCTCTCCCTGTACTGTCTCTGCCCCGGCCCTGTCCCGGACACCGGGCAGCCTTGCCTCTGCTCTCGCCGCGCCCGCCCCTGCATTTTGTCCCACGTCTCTGCGGCAGCCTCTGAAACTGCAGTACCCCCCACCAGCTCACTGACCCTCCCTGCAGCTCCATCTGACACTCAGTCCACGAATGCTTGTTGTAAGCAAACGGAGCTTTTCACTTTAGAAATTTTATTTTTTAAATCTGAATCACGTTTTATACATTCTGCTATCGAGGAGTATTTTCATGCTGTTATTTACGTTTAAACACGGGACTCGAGGGGGCCTGATCGCGTCCGTACCTGAAGCCTGTGTCCCCCCCCTTCTGATACGCCTCGGTCCTGGTGTCCTGTGCCCCTGGCTCCTTCCGCCGTGCTTGGTGTTGTGCTCGAACATTCACATGCTCACGGCGGATCTACATCCACTCTGCCCAGCGCCACGCCAGGCGGGAGGGCCGCGGTGCCATCTGGGCGTCTGCTCCTGGGCCCACGCTCCAGAGGCCCCCACCAGGCGCCAGAAGGCGCTCGCTTGTGCTCAGGCAGCCAGCGCCCCAGGCAGCGGCGACAACCCTGCCCCCCAATTCTGGTGAGCCCTTCCTCCTCAGGACCTCTTTGACATGCTCAATAAGTTTTAAAATGTCCCAGCACGCTTTCTGGGCTGCTCTCATGGACATAGGTCCGAATGCCCTATCTACCATTCCCAGAGACAAGAAGCCCTACCTGCTGTTTGAGATGAAATTCTAAAAATAATAAATTGATCTGCTGCAGCCTCGGCCGCCACCTGGGCCTGGGACACTCCAGGCTAAGGATGCTGGGCCACAGGCCCCACCGTCCCCGCTCCCGCAGAGACAGCTCTCCTCAGGACAAGTGGGGCAGGCCAGGGGCCGCGCTGCACTCACCTTTCTCTTGAGGACGCTCAGCTTCTCCACCACACCGTCCAGGAGGCTGACCACCGAGTCCACGGCAGGGCAGCTGCTCAAGGTCTTCTCCAGCTCGGCCACCACCATTGTGACGTGGCTCGTCTCACGGTCGATGTTCTTCTGCGCAGCTCGAAAGCGCTTGTTCAGTGTTTCGTAGGGCACCTGGACCAGGAAGCAGAGTGTGTGGGGCACGCCTGCCTCCCTGAGGGGGCTGGTTCTCGGACCATGCCTGACCAACACCTGACTGACACCCGCAAAAGACCCGACTGGAGGTCACGCACGCTCCCGCAGGGCCACACGCAGACACGAACTGTCCCTGGACCTGCAGGGCTGACGGCAAAGCTGGGGAGATGCCAAGGCCAGCTCCATTTTCAAATTTTATCCCAAAAGGAAGCAGGCGATGCTATCATTTCACCTTCGGCCCATCACCGGTACCCAGCCCCTACTCTGAACATGCCCTGTCCCTCCAGCACCCCCCCCCCCGGCCGGAGCCGGCCCCTCACCCCCATCCGCTCACCTCCGAATGGCCCCGACCGGCACTTCGTGCTGCCACTACCTCACGCCGGAACCGGACCTCCCCCGGCCCCTGGCCCGGAGCCCGGCCACGTGCTCCACGGGGCTCCACTTGCAGACCCCCAGCTTCTGCCGCCTGCCCTCCTCGCCCCCCCCATCTGTCCCACTGTCCCCGCCAGTGTGGCCCACGCCTGGAGCCTGGGGTGTGCCACCAGCAGCCCCCGACCCAGGAGCCCGCTGGGGGTGCGCAGCCCGGCCCCTCCTTCCCCTGCCTTTCCCAAGCCCCCTGCTGCGGGTCACCCACAGCACCCTCACAGGCCTTTGCCACACGAAGGGTGGACTTCCAGGGACAAAGATCCACCACTGAGCCAGGTGCTCATCCAAGAACGAGGGCAGAATCAAGAATTAATGAATCAAGACCCCCTGGAGTATGAAGGGCTCCGAGTTTCGCGCGCACAAGACCCTTTCCGGGAAGAAAGTTTCTCAAGGACGGTGCTCAGCTAGACAAAATTATAAAACCCATGTGGGTAAGACGCTGGGAGACACAGGAAGCAGCAGTGAAGAGAAAAGCAGTAAGAATTAAAGTCAGACCAACAAAAAGACAGCGGGAAAATTAGAAAAGACGCTGCCTATGTAAATGGAAATACATGACTGGAAAGTTCCAAAACAGGGAAAATAAAAATATATTCCTAAATGCACAGGCAACAAAATCAAAAACAGACAAATGGGACCACATCAAACTTCAAACTTCTGTAAAGCCAACAAAACAATCAACCTAGGAATGGGAGAAAACGTGCGAACCACAGAACTGAGGCAGGACGGACATGCAGAACAGGAACTCCTACAGCTCGACAAAATCTCGGTCAACCTGGCACTGGCCGGGCCCAGAAGCTTCCGTTCCCACGCCAGCGCGCACGCGCACTGGGCTCGGCGGCACTAGCGCACGGAGAAGCCGGCAGGCCCACTGGTCGTCTCGCGTGGTTCCACGCGACACGCTTTTCCCTCTCCACGTTCGGTTTGTGCCCCTTGTCCAACACCCCACAGGGGGGAGAAGCCTCAGATCTTCCTCATCAATCTGAATCAGCTCCTCAAGGCTCACGTTTGGCGGGTTTGTAAACATTCGTTTTCGTCTCAGCCCTGGTTCGATTTTCTCTGGCTCTACCGAAGACGCACAGCCGCCCAGCGCTCCCGGGACAGGGCGCCGCGGCCTCTGGGCCCGCAGGGCCCCTCCCCTGAGCTCGCCCACGCCGCCTCTGCCCCCGCGCGCCCGTCCGTGCCCTTCGGTGACTCACGAGAAGTAACCCTCCCAGTTTCCGCAGCGGACCCGGTGCCCACGATGCGGCAGACGTGCCAGCCGAGACGCGGAGGAAGCACCGCACGCCGCCCCGTGTGCCCGCGGTGCCCCGCAGCGCCGTCTGCTTTCCAGCGTGTCCCCGGCCCCTCCCCGTGTTGGCTGCGGCTCTGCTGAGACTGGCCGCCGACAGAGAAAAGCATCTTCGTTCGTCGGCCTCATGTTTTCAGCCATCTTTACCAGCACAAGAAGGAAAGGTTCCCCCATCCGCGAGGCCTTTTATCTTTCACAACTAAGGAACCTCAGAAGAGGTTTCTGAACACATGTCACAACGCCAGCGACATCTTCTAAAGCATTGCCGTGAGCCCCGAATGGCAGTGCACACCCCACTCCACCCCGAGGAGCTGTCCCGTGTTCTGGCGTGTGGCATGGGGCAGTCTCGCAATCCTGGTGGCTTCATGCGCCCCGAGCTGAGCGTGCCCCGCTCAAACAGGCTTCTGAAAGAGCCACACTCGCCCGGCCGACTCCTGAGGGGCTGCGGCGCAGCAGGCTCTGCCCTCACGGAGCGCCCCGCTGGGGAAGCCCGAGGTGGGGGGCGCGGCGGCCCCTGCACGCTCCGCTCGGGGCTCGCTCCACCGTCTCAGCCGCCAGCTCACCTGCGGACACCTTCCCGTGCCACCGGTCCATTCCAGAAGAGGCAGGAAACGGAAAACAAAGCGAGCCCCCAGCAGCGGCACCGGCATGGCAGAGGGGGCGGGGCGGGGGCCGGGGGGGGGGGGGCACGCTCCTCGCGGTCAAGCGCCCTCGGCCCCCATGGCGCGACCCGTGGCTCGCTTCTCACTTTTAGACAAAACACACAAACGGAAGCCGGCGCTGCCGCCCCGCAGCTCCACGCCCCCTCTGGTGTCAGGCCGCGCCCGGCGCCCCGCGGCTGTCACCAGTGTTTTCAGACGGACGCGTGGCGGCCTCGGACGCTGCCGGCCTCCCCTCGGGCCGTCCTGGAGAAGCCGGTGTCTCCCCCACGGCGCCCACCTCGCTGCCTGGCCGCGCGTCGGGTCCCCGTGCTCGGGGACTCCCCACGACGGGCTCGGACAGGCTGCGGCCGGCGTGCAGAACGGTGACCGCAGTGTGCACGTGCGGCCACGGCCCCGCCGCGGCCCGGGCCTCACTCCCAAACTGCGGCGGGCTCCCGGTGAGCTGGCTCGTGTTTTCCGGGCGCGCCACGCTCTGGCTCCACGGGGCTGCGCGCCCGCGCTCAGACACGACGCAGCGGACCGCCAGGCCGCAGGGGGGGCTTCCGCGGGCAGGGCGCCCCCCCACCCCGAGCGGAGCCCCGGGGGCGGCTGCGGGGCGAGCTCCGGGCAGCGCGAACACGCCGGCCGCAGGGGGGCGGCAGTGAGGAAGGGCCCCGGCGCGGGCGACGCAGAGGAGCGGAAGGGCAGCCATGTCGCAAATGGCCTGGGGCCACTCCACAACTGCGGCCTCTACCCCGGGAAGACCGGGAGCGCCCCACAGAAGGCGCCTCGCCGCGATGTGTGGCTGCCGGGCACGGCAGGGCAGGAGCCCAGTCAGGCTTCTCCCTCGGCCCAGACAGGTGGCGGTCTTGGGCATGGTGGCAGGGGAGAGGTGACGGGGGACACAGCGAGGCTCAGGTACACTGAATGGAGGGTGAAGAGGGCATTCGGGGTGCCAGTGTGAGCTGGGAGAACGGAGGGGTCAAGGCTGACACCAAGGTGCTGGCCTGTGCTCACCAGGACGCCCGGGCTGCGCGAGCAGGGACAAGGTCTTGGGGGCCGGCGGGGGGTTCTGGGGAAGGCGGCGAGGTCAAAGTTCAGACCTGCACGTGCCACGGTCCCCTGCCGAGATCGGGTGAGGAAGCTGATGTGCTTCCGGTCGCCGGTTCTAACGGGAAGGCACTGGTGGGGTTCTCACAGCACGAGGTGACACAGGTCACCGAGACAGAGAGGTCACAGCAAGAATGCCTCAGAGAGAGGGTGCGTGGCGGCTGTGAGCTTGGGAGGAGCCCGGCGAGGGGGCCTGGGCCACAAGCACCTGGGTACCACCAGGGAGCAGAGGGGCACCAAGAGGGGGCTGCCTCACAGAGAGGGGGACCCCGGGGCTCCCTGAGGTCACGCTGATGGGTTAGGGTCTGCGAAGACCTGTGTTTGTGCCCACTCATGTAACGGCCCCCTCTCAGAAGGGACCCTCCTTGTCTTCTGCTTGGCGACATCCTGGCGCCCTCAGCACTGCTTGGTGCTCAGAGGCTGCAGGGCTGCTAGCGAGCGGGAGACCCTAGCACCTCCCATCATGCACTGGGAAGCAGAGGCACCCACGGGACCCGCCTCCGGGTCAGTCGCGAGGACACTAAGACAGCAGATGTAATGTGTCAGCTCCCAGGGCCATGACAGACCCTGAAGCCAGAGGTCCCCTGCCCGCTGCTGCCATTTGCCCAGGGCTAGGGTTAGTGCTGTGGCTCAGCCCATCCGGCACGAGAACTGGATGCTAGAAAGCCCTTTCTTTTCCTGACTTGACGTCTGTTTTAAATAATACTTTGAAGAGATAGCCCCGCCTGTGGCCAGCGGGTACCCTCTGTCATCCGGGCCCGCCCCGCTGGGACACCCCAGGCTCAGGAGGCAGGTGCACCGGCTGGAGTCTCAGCGTGTGGGTCACTACCCACCAGGGGCTGCGACTGCCGGGTGGGGGGCGGGGTCCGCGGGCGGCAGCTTCAGTGGTGCCCTGGGTGGGCCAGGATCGCGAGGCTCCAGGCAGGAACCGGACAGCACGAAGGCCCACCTGGTGGAGGCCTGGAGAGGAGGCGAAGGGACACACGGGGGCTGTCTCTAGTGCCACATGCCAAACCCTCACGCAAGCAGCAGCCGAGGCCTCACCTGGCCACTCTCCAGGACACGGAGCAGGCCTGGGACCAAAGCCCAACTTCACGCCTACTGGTGAGTCTCAAGTGGGAGAATGCACGGTCCCCAAATCCAGCTGAGGCCAATCCTGGAAAACTGCCTGAAAGTCACTTGGGACTTCTACGACAAGCACAAATCCAGGCTCTGAACTGTAGGGCAGTCCCTGGTCAACGACTGTCCCCAGGAAACTTAAACAGTCCCGTGGAGAACTCAAAGACACAGGAGTGGAGTCGTCACCTACAGACCCCGTCAGGGACAATGCTCCATGCTCCCCAGCATGTCATCCGTGAGGAGGAGAGGACAGCGAGGAGGTGGGGACTGAGCTGAGCCACGTTGGGAATCCCCGAGCTGGGGAACCCCTGGCTGAGGCACCGAGACGAGGCACCAGGCAAGGGTGGAGGTGGGCCCAGGTGAGAGTCAGGGAGGAACCAGGACCCGGAGCCAGGTGGCCCGGTGGAAATGCCAGGCCCCTTCTCCTGGGCTGTGCAGACTCCCACTCAAACAGTGGTAAAGGTCTCTGTGCCACTGCATTACTTCAGCTATCTGAAGGGAAGAGACAGAAACACACCGAAATACTGGTTGGAGGATTTGCAGAAGAATCTGGAGAACAAACATAAATTAATTTTGTAGTCAGAAAATACTTCTAAAAACAAAGTTAAAACAAAGCTTCCAGTTTAAGTTGGTGGGCTAGGTACCCGAGTGCCTGTCCTTGCCCCCAACAGAGGCCCGAGGCACAACCTACAGCAGACAACAGCCAGCAGTTTGGGGGTGAAGATGCGGCCAGAGCATAGGGCGGGTCTGGTGAACCAGCCCCTTGTAATAAGGACATAAAATCAGCTCTGGAGAGCCAGATCCAGTCCAGGGTTCTCACAGAGGTGATCTCGCCCCCCCCCCCCCGAGACATCTGGCAACGTCTGGAGATATGTGGGGGACATGCTCCTGCATCCGGTGGGTGAGGCTGGGGGTGCTGTAAACGTCCCACAATGCACAGCCCATGACAGAGGATCGTCCGGCCCACAGGCAAGGGAGGCCGGTGCCAGCGCAGCCCGTTGTGGGATGGGGCGCCCAGGAAGCGGGTGCCCGGTGAGCACCCAAGGAGCAGCTCTGCTCCCGCAGGAGGTCCGTGTGGAAGCGCCGCCAGGCCCTCCGCCCCGCCCCCAGGCTGGGGGACCCCCTGCAGAGGCACCAGCCCTCTGAACAGTGAGGACTCCGGCGTGTCCCAGGTCTCACTGGATGGGACTTGGTCTAGCACACGCCTGTCCCTGTCACCTTGCAGGACAGCGTGCTCTGGACTAGAGAAGCACAGGAAGCACCTTCCAGAACCCCAGCCCCTGAGCCCCTGGCCCTTCTTCCTGACCTATAAACTGTACCCCCCACCCTGCCACACCTGTGTCTGGACACTGCTCACCACTGCGCCCCACAGCTCTGCCCGCACTCTGCTAGGTTCTATGCTGACAAACGCCTCTAAGTCAAGAATCCCTAGCCAGGGAAACCTCCTCATTATCCACTAGGAATTATCCTGAAAACTAGGGAAACTGTTAACTCAGCAGTGACACGTATGTCAACAGGACAGAGGAGTTATTACATGGGTTCTAAACAAGCTGGGAGGGGAAATGGTGCGGGGAGCCCCTCTGACTGCAGAAACTGCTTTTACGATCATTCTAGAAAAGAAGTAAACGTTTTTTAAATCTGGCAAGCTCATTTATTATAATATTTCTTTACTTGTGTATCTGCATGACGATTTTAATCAAAAGCTGTTTAATAACCTGAACTCAAGTTACACTCGTGATTATGAAACAACAGAGGAGGATTTGAAGAAGAAATCCTTTTCTGCCTGATGTTGCCCACATTCACCAGGACCCAAAATGACAAACCACCACAGTTCTGACCTTTGAACCCTGTCTGTCAGTTCAAATGACAATGCTGACTGGGTGAGACAAAAGGCCAGCAGTTACAGTTACTTCACAATGCCTCCTTTTTTTGGGAGTTGGGAGGAGGGCTAAAGACCAACCCTGGTGATGCTTAGTTGGGGGCCTCAGGCAAGGAGTCCTGCAAACAGGTGCCTGGTATGCGTCCCTTCCTTCATCAAAGGGGTGCCCAGACAGAGCGCCGACTGACTGCTGGTTGTGGAGGAGCAGATTTCGGGCTGCTGCTCTCCTGTGTCGATGCCCACAGCAGGGCAGCTGACTTCAGCCGTGTACCTTCTAACATGAGTCCCCACTTCACACTCAGGTGACATCGGTGCTCGCTTACCTACATTTGACAGGAGTAAATGATCTCAGAGCAGTTGTGGATTCTGCTTGAGGTCTCCCAGTAAGTAGTGAACACAGAGGCAGGATTCAAACCCGGCAGGCTGGCTCAGAGCTCACAGCAACCCAGCCACACTGTACCCACCACCACTGGTCACCACCGAGGTGGACAGGGACACTGAGGCCCTACAGTGAGGAGAGGAAAAGTCCCCAGCCCCCTAGGAAAAGAATCCAGAATCACTAAGGTTCAGCCACAGCTCTCTTGGAAAAGCTATGACCTTGACCTTTTAAGGGATTTATTCCCAGGTGCTTCATTCCAGTCAATCACCATCAAATCCTCTACTATCTAGGTAAGGAGCAAGTGCAGGCCCTTCTAGGAACAGCGATTTCATCCTAATGGAATGTGACTTGGCTAAATGACCACCCAAGGTCACCCAACCGGCAACCAAGTGGCAAAAGCTGTATTTCAGGTTTGGTGACGCCCAGCAAAATGGGTTCCCATTAGATCGTTAGAGCTCTCCTTAGAACCTCCCTCAGCGACTGGAGGCCAGAACACTAACACATTCGGACGTTAAACCTCAGGAGGGCACCTGCACACCAACGACGAGTCAGGTCGGGCACTCTGGCTGGTCGCCCGCGACCCCACGCCCAGGAAACGCGGCGCCCGCGACCCCACGCCCGGGAAATCCCGGCCTCCATCTCAGCCTCCAAAGTAACCAGCCTGCCTATCCCGAGGGCTGTCACTGGTGCAGTTCACGCTTAGTAAGACGAAGAGACCACAATCTGACTCCGGAGGTCGAAACGGGGAGCCTGGCGGACTCGCTCCCGGCCCTGCCACGAAGACCTCGCGGGCCGGACAGGGGCAGCGACGGCCGCAGGCCACACCCGGCGGGCTGGCGCTGGGCAGCCGGCCCCGCAGACCGGCAGGCCCCAGACCCCACAGCCCCCGCGGCGCCCGACCCTCCCCTCTACACACACCTCGCACACCCGGCCTCGCGGATCCCCACGGCCGCAGGACCCCAGACCCGGGGAGCCCGGGCCACAGACCCACAGGCCCTGCAGACCCCGGGAGGCGGGCCCGAACACCCCGCCCCATGGAACCCCACACCCGCAGAGCCTGCGCTCTCGGAAAGCCCGACCCTGCACACCCCACAGACCCCCAGACCCACAGACCCCCAGACCCACAGACCCCCAGGAGCCTGGCCGCCGGGCCCCGCCCCTCCCTGCCCCCCGCGGGCCCGGCCCCGGCCCCAGGCCCCGGCCAGGCGCGGTCGCCGCGCCCGCAGACCCACCTTGAGGGTCGGGTACTCCTGCACCTTCAGGGTCATGGAGAGCTGAGCAGCCGACTCCTGCACCGCCATCTTGAATCGGCCAAAACATTAGCGGGCGGAGGGGAAGCGCCGCGCGGCACGCCGGGTAGTGACGTGCGGGCGGGGCGGGGCGACGCGTCTGCACCAATCGTGTGAGCCCACCGGTCTGGCGGCGTGCGTGCCGAGGGGTGTCCGGCCGGGCCAATCACCGCCGGCCTTCCTCCGGTCCAGCCAATCAGCGGGACGAGCAGCTGGGTAGTTCCCTCATTGAACTCTCGGCTGGGCCGCACGGAGGCCGGAGTTGCTCGCGCCCGTACGACCCTCGGCGTCCGCCCCGCGGGCTGCACGGAGCGCTTGGCAGTTGGGTGGACGGAGGACAGACTCGGCCGGCTGCGGATCCACCCGGGGCTGGGACCCGCAAGAGGCGTGTCAGTGGGCGACTGGGCGCCTGCCACCCTTTGAGGCAGCGAGCCCTCCTGGTAGTGGTCCCTCGTGACACTGGTCCTTCGTCATAATGTCGTGGCAACGTGGCCAAAGTGTGTGCAGGCCACCCCTGCCTGTCAGCCAGCGACTTCCCATTGGGCCCATTTCCACAGAGCAGCAGCTGCTGGAGTCCTGACGTGGAACCCCGGTTTTCCATCGGAAGAGGAAAGGGAGGGTGTTTACAATAACGAACAGGAAAACCCGGGCAACCAGGGCCTGTGCGCTGTCCTCTCCCTCGCCCCTGGCCCCGGTGACCCGCGCGGGACTCTCGTTTCGTCTCAAACACTTCACATTCTCGTCCTTTCAAATCCAACTAGTCCCTTTATTCTTTTTAAAGCAGAAATGAAAGTAGGTTTCATTAATTATAAGATTTTCACATTAAACCATCTTATGTTTCACATTTCATGCTTATTTCTGAAACAACTAAAAAAATGTTTAGTGTTGAAAAAGATAACTAGGACGACACAAGGGGAGATGCTCTCCCTGGAGTGGGAGGCTCCAGGACCCTCTGTCCTCCGCTCCCACCCAGCACCCATGCCCTGCAGCACCCTAGCAAAATCCCGGTGGTGGGAGAACCTCAGAAGGGTGAGGAGCAGCTTCCTGTCCTGGATAAACCTAGGACCTGTACCTGCTCATGGCGACACGTGTGGCTTCATCAGAAACACTCACAGCCTTCTTGCAGTTGGTGAGCAGACAGCATGGCATGTGCGTCCACATGGATTTGCAAGCGTGTGAAGGAGAGAAGGGCGAAGGTGGAGTCCATGTGTGGCACGTGCCCCACAAGAGACATTTAAGACAAAAGTGTTGGTGTAAGACTAGAAAAAGGCAGCTATTCCAGAACTTTTTAAACCCTTTGCCAGAGAAAAGAAAACATGTGAACCGTGGAAATGCATCGGCTCACCTACTCACGGATCATCGGGGCTTTAGGAAGCTGTCGTTTCCAACAGAAAAACTGGGCCTGAAATGAGCACACGCAGCGTTGGGAAACTGCACTAACCCAGGCCGTCCTGTCTTCAAATTTCAGAAGTTCACGGAATAGGTGCTTTGCATTCAAAGTAGCCAATGAAATAAAATAGCTCCTGAAGTTATCCGAATGCACTTTCCCCAGCAGGAACCTGCAGTGTGAGCCCTGGAACAGACTCGTCCTCTTTCCAGGCTCACAGACCCGTCCCTGCCCCCTTTGTTTTGTAATGGAGATATATTTGCCGTACAACAACGTTGTGCGAGTGTAGGGTGTACAAGATATTTGATACGTTGTGCCACTGGAGGGGAGCTAACACTCTGGCAGCGGGCGGAGGCCCGGGAGGCCGGCCGGGGACACGTGTCCCACAGCAGAGGATGGGAAGTGGCACAGCTTCCACGAAGTCTGGCCACAGAGGAGAACAGACTAATTGTGGCGGCAACTGGAGGATGTGGGGCCAAGGCAGGGACCGGAGCATGGTAAGACGTTGATTCCAGAGGAGTCTGCAGAGAGGCAGGGCTGGCATGTGGAGTGTGAGGGTGGCCTGGGGCCCAAGAGAAGGCAGGGCAGCCCTGGAGGTGGGAGAGACACCCCTTCCCTTGTGAGGGTACCTGGGCTTCTCCAAACCATGCGCTCGGCTGAAGCAGGTGGGCCCCAGGGTCTGCAGCCGACATCTGGCATTGGTTAAAAAATGAATGAATATCTTCGGTTTAGTGTGCCAACATGGACGTTCTATATTCAAATATTTCCAATTCTGTAGATACTACAGAAAAGGTCGTTAAACACATAATGCTACATCTTTAAGAGATCAAAACGAGGATTTAGCTGGTTGTGTGACAGTGCCCCGTGACAGGAATGACAGAAATCCCGAGGTTAGGCATGCAGTGGATAAGTGAAGTCTGTGCCTTGCACACGCAGACCCCATGGAGGAGGAGGGCTCTGGGCGCAGTCACACGTCCTGGCCGCCTGACCCGACACCCTCTTCTTGCTAAAACAGAGGCTCCATAAAGCCTGTGGACACACACCGTGGGCACCATGCTTCCTGGTTGCTGCAGAAAGCCTAATTTCACAGTTTATCACAAAATGCCACCTTTGCTCAGCATGTCACATGATCTCATGCGTGGAGGCTTCCATATGTCTGGGTTACTGCAAAATTATTCTTTAATAGAAAGGTGTGCTTTGTGGTGTCTTTTATTAACTTAGTGCACCATTTCCTCCATTGCGGCAAGCACCGGGAACGTCATTTGTCACAGTTATTGGCCAGTTGTCGGCGTTTGCTCCCCCTGCAGCAGAGTTAGTGTTTCAGCATCGTGGGTCTCACCCCACCAGGAAATGTTTGCAGCTGCCACTTGTCAACAATACTGTGCTCACCACTGTCTCAACGTGTAAATAATCATCATGCGACATCTTTGTGTGCAAGTGTGTCTAGTCTTGGGGAGAGGCTGAGAAGTGAAGCAGTTTACAGTTGGCTCCTCTGATCCCCACAGAGCCGGTGGGGACCCAGGGAGACAGGGAGGATGAAGCCAAGACATGCCCTATTTTGGGAACGTTGCCCAGAGGCAGAAGCTTCCAGCAGCCCTGAGTCTCACCTCTGGGTGGAACCGTCCCAGGGCAGGGCCCTCAGACACAGCTCCTCGCTGGGCCTGCTCAGGGGCCCGGACCTGTCCTCAGGAGCTGGCAGAGGATGCCTCCACACTCAGGGTGGGGCCTCCTCCGGGCCTTGCTCCCAGGGCCGTCTCATGCAGTGTCCAGGGAGGCCAGGTCCTGCTCTAAGACACAGCATCTTTTGCTGCCTCTGAACAAGAGAACTCCCCAGGAGAAAAAGACTCCCCAGGTTACATGCTACCAGGACATTGGGCTGAAGTTGGTTCCCTGCCAAGGGTCCCACCAACACCTCAGCATAGTGACTCATCAGGGGGCCTGTGCTCTGAATGGCTCCAAGCAGGCCAGGCCTCCACTGGCCACTGCCCACAATGAGCAGGAGCCCACTTCCTGCAGAGGCAGCAACCCACCCCTCCAGCCAGCCCCTGGCCCCCTACCTCTGGAAGGCGGATTTTGCCCTCGGGTGGCCTCACGGTTTTCATGTCTGTCAATATGCCCCCTCTTTTGGGTACAGGCTGTTCTTCCCCGTTTCCCACCTTTCATCTGTCTGCCAGAGAAGCCGAACTGTGGGGTGGGAAGAACAGCTGGGACTGTTTTCTCTGGCGGCTGGGGTACCCCCTGGAAGCCAGAGACAAGGCCAGGCCCAAGGCCCCAATGCCAGGAGGCGACCGGGGTTTGTGAGGCCACCCTCTTCACTCCCTGAACCTTCTCGGTAGTGGGTGAATAAAAATTAGGGTGAGGGTTCTCCTCCACCAGGTGGCTGAAGACTTAGGGAGCGGTAGTCCACAACTTGGGGACGGGGAGGGACACCGTGGGGCCCCACCCGCGTGTCTGGGGGGGGGGTCCTGGAGGTTGGGGAGCAGGGGTTGGCGACTGTCCAGTGTGGAACAGGAAGTCTGGGGGCGCTCTCTTGGTTTTGAGGTTCCTGGGTGAACCACATCCCAGGTGCTGTGACAGCTGTTTGGGTCGCCCTGACTGGGCAGGGAGTGCAGAGCGTGTGTGGAGATGGACAGGGTTGGTGAGCAGCCTCCCTCTGTGGAGCAGTCTGCCCAAGGGGGAGACCTCGAATTCGGGCTCAGGCAGCGGTCCACGGGTGCAGCTGCCAGCTCCCCTCTGCTGAGTGTGGCTGAGGCGCCTGGGTCGGAGGTCCCATCGTCGGCTGCGTGGCGGGGGTGAGGGGGGTGGCCCGCCCATCTGGCCGAGGGTCCGGTGGCTCGCACTGCTGGCCCCCACCGCCCCGGCCCCACGGGGCGCCTGCGCGAGCGGCCAGCCCTGCGGCGGTTCCAGCGGCGCGGGTGCGAGCGCCCTCCGCGGGGACCACGGGGGGGCGCGAGGGCGGGCGCGCACGGGGCGCGGGGCGCGGCGGGCGCACGACGAGCGCGACCCCCGCAGCCGCATCGCCGCGCGCGCCGCTGCGCAGGCGTTTGTAGCCGCGTCAGCGTCGCAACGGCTCGCGACGTCACCTCGCGCCCCGGCCAGTCACCAGGCGCCTCTCGCCCGGGCCCTCCCGACGCCGCCGCCCGGACGCCCGCCAGGCCCCCTCCCCGGGGCTCCGTGGTGATCCGGGCGCCCGGACCCGACGCGGCAGCCGCTGCCCCACGGCCTTTGCCCGGAGGGCCGGACCGCAGCGACGGAGACGGCGTGCGGCGCGGGCGGCCGCTGGCGGCCTGGGGCAGGCACAGAGGGCGCCTCTGCAGAGGGGGGCGGCCGCCACCCGCGGGCCCAGGGCCGCGCGCCCGAGACCGCGCCCGCCGCCCCCGGGCGCATGCGTGGCGGCCGCAGCCCGCGGCTGCAGGCGCCGCCGCCGCTGCCCGGTTTCCATGACTGCCGCATCCACCGAGACAGCCCGCTCTGCGCCCGGGCTCTGGGTCCTTGGCCTCCTTGCCTCCTGCGGCAAACGTCGTTGGTATTTTCCTAGTCCTTCCCTAATAAAATGGCAGCCGCCCCGTGCCTCGGCTCAGAGAAAGTAGGCCGTTCCCAGGGGACCGACCCTGACGGGAGGACCTCGGCCGTCCTCCCCTTCCTCCTTGCCTGGACTGGCTGGGCGCCTGACCGTCCCAGCCAATGGGGCCCGGGAGGGGACCGTTTTATCTCTTAAGTAAGGAAAGGCAGATGGTAGGACTCCAGCACCTCTCTGCCTGTGACCTGGTGGGGTAAATATGTGGCCTTAGGAGCTGCAGAAAGGGGTAAAGAGGCCGCAAGGGAGCGGCCGTAGGGCCTGCCCCCGCGACAGGACGAGCCAACCAAGGCGGGGGCTTCTGGACCCGGGAGCGCGGCTGATAGGGTGGCCACCTGCGCTGAAGCCGCCTCGGGCCAGAAAGTCTGGTCCAGGGAGCTGGAGGCTCCCTGGCCGGTCCCTGCCACCCCCAGAATAATCTAAGTGTCTCGGGCCGCCCGCGCTCGCTGACTGCCAGCACTGGTGTTCGTCCTGAAGAGATGCGGGCACTGTCGTCCCTCTGGACCCTCCCGGGTCGGCGCTGAGCACTCGTGATGAGTGACTGCGTGAGGAGCAGCCAATGGCACGGCCTCCCCCGGACAGATAACATCGCTCGAGGAAAGCACCGGGAAAACGGGGGACCCCGAGGACCCGGAGGGCTCAGCACATGCCCGTGATCACTGCTGTGAAGCCGGTGGGAGGACAAGTCTAGGCCTGGCCCAGGGGGCCGGGTCCCCCCAGCCCCGCAGGGCGGAGACCGGCCTGCAGACCAGCGGCCGAGCCGGAGAGGTGGCCGCAGCCATGCGCACCGGCCCTCGGTCCTCCTCAGCGCCGCCTGAGAAGGCCGCCTCCCGGCCACCCCCAGCCCGCACAGCCACTCCTGGGACAGGTGTTCAGCAGAGGGCTCATGAGACCTCCGAGGGGCGTTGAGGGGCGAGGCAGCAGATCTGGAGGCACCTGGGACGGCTGGGCCCCCTCCGGTGGCGCCATGAGGCCAGAAGCCAAGGGAGGGTGACAGTGGCCAGAGGCGCCAGGGCCCGTCTTGCACAGAGACGGACGTGTGTCGGGAGAGGGGAGAAGGCCCCCCACTCGCCCCCCGCCTCAGCTCTGCTGGTGCTTCGTGCCGTGGAGACGCGCCGGCTCAGGGCTGCCCCCTGCGCTGCGGCTCCAGGGCCTCCCCACCTGCCCGCCGGCAGCTTCCGCAGCCCCCCTTTGAGCTCCGGTGACCTTTCCGGCCCCCAGAGCTGCCCGCCTCTGCCCCTGGGGCGCTGGCCACGGGGCGGGCCCTGCCCATCGCCTCGCTCCCAGACGTTTCCCCCACGGTGTCCTCGCGGCCCCACTAGCTCGGAGCCCCCACTTCTTCACCATCCACCACGGTCGCCATCACACAGGCGTCTGCGGGGCCGTCTGGTCCCCGCCTTCCTTGCCCATGACAGCGGAAGGCAGGCGGCCCTGTCTGTGCGCTCCGTGCCGCTGGCCTGAGCACGGCCCCAGGGCACAGGAGGTGCTCGCACTGGCCGGGCCATGGCCTCGCGGGCCTTAGCGTTGCCGCCTCTCGGCGCGGGCAGCGTCGAGCAAGGGCGCCGGGCAGTCGGCAGGCCCCAGCTGGGTTTCCCGCCCAGCCCCCCTCTCAGTGCGTGGTTCCAGGCAGGTGGCCGCCACGTGCCTGAGTGGGCCCGCGGCTGTGGGGACAGCCCATGCAGGGTCCTGGCACGCTCTGTCCCTGCCGGCCGCAGGCCGCCTTCTGGCCCTCATGGCCCCGAGGCGGACACACAGGCGCCCACGTTGCCCCTGCCCGGGCCCGCGCCAGCGGGAAGACGTTCTTCCACTTTCTGCCCTTGGCGGTGGCTGGCGACAGAGGCTGCAGCGGAGTCCGCCAGCCTGACCGGCGTCCAGCGGGGGTGGGGAGCAGCACAGTGACTGCGCCCGCCTTGCTGTCTGCCGGCGGGGATGCCCACCCCCTCCCCAAGAGGACACAGGCTGGAGGGCCCGTGGGGCTGGACCCTGCACCAGCTAGGCCGTTCGCGTGGCTGCTGAGGGCTCGAGCAGGGCAGGGGTGACTGGTGGCCAGTGGGGACGGTGGCAGAGCAAGGATTAAGTGTCCTAGCTCCTGGGGACAGACTGTGGCCTAAGGAGATGCAGGCCAGGGGCCCCAGCTGGGCAGCGGGTGGTCCCTGGGGACTGCCAGAGGGGTGGGCCCTGGGAGAGAGCCTGGGGGTCGCCGGGCAGCACCGGGCACCGGCGGCGTGGGGGTGAGCGCCCAGGAGCCACAGGCCCTCTGTGTGTGGCCGGCAGAACGCTGACCTTGGGACCGCGTGCAGGTCGCCCTTCCCACCCCTACCCTGCCCATCACGCATGTCAGTCCTGCTCGGCCCTCACTCGGGGCCTTGGGGACGGTCACCACCTTCTCTCCACTGCTGCTGCTCACTGGCTGCTGGGGAGAGGCGTGGCCCTCATCCCCACTGTCCACCGAGCCTCCGTGCGGTGGCCTCCCTGTGACCCACACCCTCTGTCTCCCCACGGGAAAGTGCCTCCAGTCCCCATTTACCCTTGCAACCAAGCACGGAGGAGCCGCCGTTAAACCCCCAAGTCCCCCGCCCTGTGCGTCCTCCCCACAGCCCTCAGTGGTGGCACTGCCCCTCCCGCCAATGCGCCCCCCAACGGGGACAGCCAGTCATGGCCTCGGCACCGCTGCCATCCCGGTTCGACCTGCAAGCACACGCGGGGTGGGGGCCACCATCCCAGGGCACCCGCCCAGCACTCACGGAGAAGCACCCACGGTCTCAGCGTCACCCCGTCCCCGGGAGCCCCTGCCACCTTCCCTGTCACAGTCCCCACCTGCCCGGAGCCCCGCTCCCGCCTCCCAGCCAGTCTCCTCGCTCCCGCTGCCGCTCGGCAGGTGCCCGCACACGCGCGAAGAGTCGGCACCCGGGCGGCCGCTGAGCCCCGCAGCCTGCGGGGCGAGAGTGCCGGAGGGAGCTGGACGGGTGTGGAGGAAACAGGACCGCGGCGTGCGCGGCGTCACCAGGGCTGGCTTCGGCCCGCCACCGTTCTGCCCCGAGGACAGAAATGGTGACGCGAGAAGCGCCAGGAAACTCAGACGTGCGTTTTCCACCGGCACAGAGATTTCTTTCGGAAGTTCCTCCGAACGGAGAAAGGACTCAGGAAAGCCGGCGCGCCGCCGCCGTCCACACCGGCCTCCCGCGGCCGCCACGGCACGCCGGCTTCGAACACGGAAATCCAGTTCCTCAGCTCAGGGCCGGAGGCCACGGTCACAGCGTGGCGGCCGGGCTCCCTTTGAGGCCCAGGGCAGGTCCTTCGTGCCTCCCCCAGCCGCCGCGGGGGGCCCTCGCTGGCTCAGGGGCCTGAGCGTCTCTCCTGCCGTGGGCGGCCCCGAGTGTCCTCCCCGCCGCCTGTCCCGACTGCGTCCCGCCCTGCGGTTCGCTGTTCCTAACCTGCCAGCTCGGGGGACCCTCCGGCCTGTGCTGCAGCCACACTGCGTGGCTCTTCGGCGCGGGCTCTGTATTTGAAGATTTTGTGAACTCAACCATTCTCTGTGACTCCTGGGCCCTGAGACCCCAGCCGGCTCTGGGCCTGGGCCTCTGGAGGCAGCGGCCCAGTGGCCCAGGGAGCTGACCTTCCTTGCTGTGGGGCCTGCGGGGGTCCTTGGGGTGCGCGCCGGCGCGTTAGGGCCTCCCGGCCCAGGCCGCATGGCCGGGGCTCTGCCGCGCCGTGCACCTCTGCCCAGCTGTTTGCACTTGTCCTGGGGGAGGAGGCAGTCGACCGTCACCGTTGGTGGTCTGTCCTCACCCTTCCCAGGGATTAGCTGCACCCTGACCTCCGCCCCACAGGTGCTGCCCACCCAGGGATTTGCCAAGTTGTGTCTCCAGAGAGCTGGCCCCAAACTCTTGCCCCGGGGGGTGCGGTGGGGGGTCGAAGCCTCCAAGGGCCTCGAGTCTGGCGGGGGGGGGGGCAGGCACTGGGCTGAGTGACAACGTCCTGTGACTCATCCAGGTGACATCCTGGCACCGCCGTCTGCCCATCGTCACCATCGGAATGAGCAGCAAGCGCAGCTCCGGCTGGGGCCGCACAGGGTGAGTGCCCGTGGCCAGCCCCGCGGCTCTCGGTTCTGCGAATCTAACGCCCGCTTCTTCTCCTGACTTGATGCACAGTCGCTTCCGGGACCTCGTGTTCTCCCTCCTCGTTCCTCGGTGTCCTTGGTGGCCCCTTTCTCGCTTCTCCCGTGGGACGTGAGACGCCTGCTGCCCTTTCCTCCCTCACGCGACCCGCGTTTTCAGAGCAGAGGTGTCCCACGGCGGCTGCGTGAGCGGCGACGCCCCCCGCCTTCGGGTAACGGCTTCTGCTTCGGATGCACCTGTTGGCGATCTCGTTTCTCCCCGTGCGGCCTGGCTGGCAGCCCAGTGCCCTCCCTGTGTCGTCGTGACCTCCAGGCATTCGAGCCGTGTACTCGTGGAGTGGGACGCAATGCTGGGTGCTGCCCGCCAGGACACGCTGAGTAAGACCGGCTGCCGCATGTCAGCGCCAGGACCTGGCACCCTCGTGCTGGCGAGGGCAGTGGGCGTGGCGTCCTTCCTGCCCAGCACCTTGTCCTCCCGCATGTGGCCGGCACAGGAGACACAAACATTTAAGTGAATTCCAAGTCACGCACACAGAGCTAGTGCTCCTTTGCAGACGTGGTCCCTCCTACCTTGTTGTCCCAAGGGGGGCCGAGGCTGGCTCTGCTCCGTGCCCTGGCCCCGGCTTCGCGACCTGGGTGGCTCTCTGGCAGCTCCAGGGACAGACGGGCCCTGAGCGCCTCTGTCTGCAGCCACCGGCAGGCCTGGCACGAAGGGCCAGGGAGCAGAGGCGCCGCACACGGGCGGGGCTGCCTGTCAGCTCACCCAGGCGGCAAGGGAGGCGAGGGAGGCGGGCGGGTGGGCGAGCCTGCCTGGCCCCTCGGCCACCCACGGGGCCCACTGCCCATCAGCCCCACTGCTTGTAGGACCCCCAGGATCCATTCTCTGTGCAGCCCGAGCCAGCCCACAGTGGGACGGCCCAGGCCTCGGCAATAGCGGGAAGCCACAAGCATGCCCTGATGTCTGAGAATCGTCAGCGCCACTTTAATTCTGCCAGAAGCCGACCCAAAGGCCACGTCCATGCCCTCGGCAGAGGCCAGGTGTTCTGCGGACGCTCGGAGTCCCCTCAAGAACCGCCAGTGAACCGAGCTGAGCACCCGCAGCGCTGCCCGAGCTCAGACTGACCGCCACTCGGCAGACTGTGCAGAGGACCCAGGTGACCGTGGGACGAGGACCTGTAGTCACTCTCGAAGGGAAAGAACAACACTAACTTCGGGCGTTAGGAAGCTCTCACATTCCTTGAGGAAAGCGGGGCTGGGGGCCCAGCGCGTCTCCGCGGTCGCCGAGTCAGGCCTCGCTGCCACGGAGGCCAGAGCTCAGGCACCAGGACGTGCTTGGGCACGCACTCGAGGAATTCTTCCCGTAGGCGAGGGCTCCGCAGGGCCAGGCAGGGTGGGCGGTGGTCCTAGGTGCTGGGTCCGCCCTCAGGCCGCGGCGGGGACAGCCAGGGCAGGGGCAGCGCCCCCCCCTTCTCTCTGCCTGTCCTGCCATCTGCTAGCCGTTTCTCTGAAGGGAGCTGAGGGCCTCCAGGGCCACACGACGATGTTGAGAAGTGGAAGGCATCAGGGTGTCCAACTGACCCCCGGGGCCCCCTCCCAGAGGCAGTGCCTGTGGCCTTGGTGCTTGTGGCCAGCGCTGAGGACCAAGGAGCGCACACGGACAGGTGTGCTCAGTGCTGCATGGCGACTCTTCCTCCGTCCCCATCTCAAATGCACAGCGCTGGGCAAGCAGATCCCCCCGTCCTCGGAGCTGGCTGCACAGCCCCGATGGGAAGGACACTCCCGCTCTGGGCACGAGGAAAGGAGAAGGTGGCCACGGGAAGAGCAGGGGAGGCAGCAGAAATGGCAGGGGCCATGGCCTTGTGATGACAGGCAGGAAGCAGGGCCACATGGCTGGGGTGGAAGGAGAGTGGGGGGGGGCCCGGGCCGAGGGCTCTCTGTGACAGGAAGCTCGGCTCTCCTCTGGAGTGTGATGGTCGTGGGAAGCTTCGAAGGGTTTTGAGCCGGGGATGACAGAATCTGATCTATGTTCCAGGGCCACTCACAGGGATGAAATGATTGGGGTCACCCTGCTCCAGGCGGCTGTGAGGTGGCAAGAGCAAATATCAGGGGTCCCTGGCTCTCAGCACTTGAGGTGCTGGGGCAGGAGCTGGTCCAGGCCGTGTGGTGGGGAGGGGGAGGTCTGGTCCAGGACAACGTGCAGGGAGTGAAACGGGGTGCGGTGGGGTGAGACATCCGTCCTGGTCTGGTTTCCGGAACTTTCCCTTCTGGCTCCTTTTGCATCTGTCAGGGAAAGTTCTCGCAAAGGTCTGCGCACTCTCACTTCTGCCCCCCACGTGTTCTCATCAATCCAATTCGGGAGGCATTTTCATAGGCCAGTACCCAGGGTTGAATAGCATTTGTTCTGCAAATAGATACCCAGTTCCCCGGCATCCTTTCTTGAATCCGTCGTACTTTCTCACTGAGGTATGAATTACAACGACAGCAGGAGTGACTTCAGGTGGCCCGTGGGGCCCACGGAACGGCACCAGCAGTCCAGCGTTCCCCACTTCCACCGACTCCCAGGCGCTCCCGCGGCTGGGCTGTGGTTCTTGCCCATGAACGGATCGCCTGGGCTGCTGCTGTGGCCCACTAGCTCCTGCAAAAGCGGAGTCTCCTCTGAACTTCTGGAATTAAGCACAGGCCACTCTCTTGGGCTGGGGGTGGTGGCCAGACAGACGGGGCATGGACTCTGCCACACCTGGCTACCTCTCAGGGACCCCCAGCCTAGGCCGAGAAGCCCGTGTGCTCTAGTTTCTCGTTTGGTGCTGGTTCCTAGCGCTGAGCTTGCAGTGGCCTTGGAAAGCTTGTCCAGGGGCCTCCCATCCAGGTCGCCTTGCCTGGGCAGCGCAGCCCCCCAAGTGCAAGCGCATGTGTGGAGGAGGTAGGTCTGCAGGTGCGGGGCAGGCGCGTACGCCAGTGCCTGTAGGGGTGCGGCGCAGCGGGAAGCATGGAGCCCCAGGCCCGGCAGTTTGGCGCGGGGCAGGTGCATGTGCTGGGCAGATGAGGATGCGAGCAGGCGCCGCTGGCGGCAGAGAGCACCGAGGTGGGGGCCTGGCAGACGCCGGTGTGGGGCAGGTGCGGGAACCGGCCGTCTGGCCGCGGGCGGGGCGGGCGGGGCGGGCGGGCGCAGCCTGCAGCCGCCCGCGTGGTGCTGCGCGGCGCCCGCGCCGGGAAACAGAAGGCCGCTGGGCCGGAAGCCCCGCCCGCGCGCGCGCGCGCCTGTCCCCGCCCGCCGGTGGAGCGGCTGCTGGCGCGGCGCGGCGCGGCTCGGCACGGCGGCGCCCGGGCGCAGGCGAGCGGGCGGAGCAGCGGACGGCGCCCAGGCCGCCCCAGGTGCCGGGCTCGCGGCGGAGCGCGCCGGACTCGTCGGGGCCCGCGGCCGCCCGCGCCTTTCAATGGGCAGCTCGCACTTGCTCAACAAGGGCCTGCCGCTCGGTAAGGCCGCGCGCGCGCATTTCCGGCCGCGGGGGCGGGGCGGCGGGCGGGGCCGCCAGCTTTGTGTGCGAGTGCGCGTGCGCGGTGGCGTCCGCGCGCCGCCGGGCCGGGGGCGGGGCCGGGGCGGGGCGGGGCCGGGGAGCGCCGAGCGCGTGCGCGGGCTGCTGCGAGCGAGTGCGCGTGCGCCGGCGCTGCCGTCACGCCCGCCGCCCGCGCAGGTGACACAAAGGGGCGCCGGACCCCAACCCTGCAGACCCTCGGTCCACCGGTCTGTCGCATCCTGGCCGCGTGACTCCCAGTCGGATCCCATGATCGTGGTCCCCCCAGACCCACAGTGCCCAGACTGTGGACCCCAGGGCCTCATACCCCGAGACCCCCGGTTCCTGGCCCCCAGAGCCCAGATCCCAGAGGCTGGGTGTCTGGCTGGAGGGCCTCAGGCCTGGGGCCTGAGCCCCTTTCGTCCTGCAGGGTTCACAAGCCTTGTCTCAATGAGGTTGACTTTTTTGCTTCTTCGAAGTCACTTCCTGTTGTAAACACTCCCCCAAGGTTTAAGCCGGCTAGGGAATGTCACATCCTTGACTGGCACACAATATTAACTGCAAACAACGTGCTTTGAAAGAAAGGAAAAGACCTTCCGTGTCCTGAAGGCATTAATTGTGTTTTGGCCCAGTGGGGACTTTGTCCCTGCCCCTGGGGCTCTGGCCAGGCCTTCCTGGCCTGTCTCCTTTGGGGTGCAGTGGGTGGCCAAGGCCTGTGCTCCCCAGCAGGTTGCCTGGGTGCTGGGCTGCTGGGAGGCCATGGCCCTCGGCCGGGAGTGTTTTCCCTGAGGAGTGGGAGCCGTGCCCTCCCATGTCGTCAGTCCAGCGGTCTCAGGAGTGCTTAGTGTTATAGCCAGCGCCGTACTGCTGTTGGGGTCCTCTTTCCGTTTCTAAAAATGTGCAGAATCGTAATGCCCAGCTGGTTGGGAGGGCGGCCCTGCCCTGGTGGCCTTGGGCTGTCCGTGTGGGTGGTAGGGCGGGAGGCCTGCACAGCCCTGTCGTGGGAACCAGCGAGCTGCAGTCTCTGGACTGAGCCAGTCTGTTTCCACCTTAATAATTCAAAGGCCTCGGACCCAATTCTGTTTGTCACAAAGGCACTTTTCACCCCCTTGTGTTGGCGAGATGTCAGAAACAAGGGCCTTTCAGGGTGCTCTAGGCAGCACTGGGGGGTCCCGAACCTGGGCCTGTGCGGGGAGCAGGCTGGGTTGGGGACGCCACTCGGGCGGGAGGTGGTCTGGTGGTGGCTCCATGCCTGCTTTCGTGTCCTGCCTGACTGCCGGTGGCCATCTTGCACGTTTTGCAGTCCTTGTCAACTTTCAGCCAGCGAGGGCTGGGCCCTCCTCGAGGGAAGGGCCATTTGGGGTGCAGCAGGGAGGGGCTGTGTGGTCTGCTGGCCTCCCCGCCCCATGGAGGGGCCTGCCCTCACCTCCGTTTCCCAGCCCCCCTCCCTGTGCCCTTGGAGCCTGCAGAGTCAGTGCTGGGCCTGTGGGAGGGAGGAGCTGCGGCCACACCTGAGCCCTGGGTGGAGGCTGGAGCTTTCTCTGGCTGGCACCCAGCCCTGACCCTGCCTGCCGGCTGAGGCCAGGATTGCCTCTGGGGTGCCTGGGAGGATGGGCCTTAGGCTGCAGGCTTGAGGAGCAGCCGGAACCTGGCCAGGAGCCAGGCCCCGTCCCAGTGACACCTCCATTAGGACACGTCTCCCTTTGGGTTGGGGAGAGGGGAGCCTGGCCACGGCAGGTGCACAGGATTGATTTCCCCCCAGGTGCATGCTGGTTGAGCAGTTGTGGAGGTGAACTAGAGGGTCAGGTTGCAAATGGGGGGATCCAGGGCTGGGTGGCCCTGTATATCCACGACCTGTCCCCCGTTTCTCCAGAAACCCCCTCCCCCATTCTCCTCTTCAAAGTAGCAACTTCGTTTGTATAAAAATGTACTCAGCAGAAAGCCAGCCCCCAGCAGGTGGGCGTTTGGGCTCCGCAGTGGGTGGGAGCCGCCCGGGGCAGCACAGCCCCTCTGCTGTGTCTGGGTCCTATTGTGGATGGGCTTCACGTGTTTCCCGGGGCGACCAGGATAAGCTCTCTGGGCCGGTGAGGGGCCTTTGGCGTTTGGGGGTAGATCCGGCCTTAGCTTCCTACCAGGCCAATGGCCGCCAACGCTTGTCTGGGGGCGTTGTTGGGGCCAGCAGGCCACCAGCAGCATATTGGGTCCTTGATGGGGCTTTTCTCTGCTCACGGTTTGTTCCCGCGCTTAGAGTTCCCTGTCTGAGTGGCCGGCGGCTTGGCTTTTCAGTACTATGACACTTTGGGCCAGCAGTCCACGCTGCTGCCGAGCTAGCTGCCTTCCGGGCAGCTCCTGCTGGTAGGTCCTGGTGGCACCTGTGGCTCCGGGGCTGGGAGGGCCGGGTCAGAGGTTTTTTGGTGACAATTCTTCTCGAAGACAGGCAGTTCCCCTCACTCCGTGGGATGCCAGGCTCAGAGCCCCGGGTGGCCCTGGCACCGCCGTCTGCACAGGCGGGGGCGACCACGCCGCACTTCTCTCCGCCCCCCAGGACAGCCCTCCCACCCCGTAGCAGGGGCCGCCTCCTTCGGAAGCTCAGCCTGGGGTCGGCAAGGGGGTGTCCCGAGAGGAAACGCCGTCTCCCCACAGTCTCGGAGAACTCGGGGGCTTTGGTCACGCCGGACGCCCCCGGTGGCTGTTGGTGGTGCTGCTCCTGCCCGTGCCAGGGAGGGGGCCGCCCGTGTTCCCTGTCCGCCCCGGAGCCAGGGTGGAGGAGGGCGACGACCTGGTGGGTTAGAACCTGGGATGGGTCGGAAGAGATCCCAGTGGGTTTTTTTTTTTGGGGGGGGGGGTGCAGCACTGCGGCCTGAAAGGGAGCCATTCCTGGACCCCCCAGGTGAGGACTGTGGCCTGTCGTGAGGTGGGCTCGGTGTCCATGGTGACTCGTCAGGCCACCTGTCTGCAGAGCTGTGTCTCAGGCCGGCTGGCCGTCAGCTGTGAGGTCTTTCTGAGTCTGACCTGTGAGGCCAGGCCATGGAGAAGGTGCCCCCGGCGCCTCCTGCAGCCGCTGCGCCACGTCCGTGCGGGGCTGGGGCCAGGGCCAGGCGCATGCGCACCCCACAGCATTTCCCGGGTGCAGGCGAGGTTTCCACTTTAGGTTTCCGAGGCCAGGGCCCGAGCAGGCGGGCGGTCGGGCCCCCGAGGCTGCAGAGGGAGCAGTCTGGGGTACGTCCTGACTTTGAGACTCTCATCGGAACTGCAGGGGGGCATGAGCCGGGGGCCACCTCACGCCTTCCTCAGGGTGCATGTGGCCGGGGATGGCCCAAGGTGGGTTCCTCCTGATGGCGCTGGTGCCGGAGACCTTTTGTGACTGGTCTGGGGCTCTGTGGCTCCTGCGACCCTGGAGTGCGACTTCTGGCCCCCCCGACAGTGAGTGCAGTGGAGAGGCTCGGCCCCCGAGCAGGACGGCCCAGAGGTTGGCCGTGTGGCGCCTGGGCGCTGGCAGGAGCTGCCTGCAAGGTCACTGCCCGCCCGGCGCAGCCCCGGGGCCTGTTGTCCCTTCCTTTGCCTCACGTTCTTTAAAATGAATGGTTTTAGGTCAATTTTAGACCTGCTGGAACGTGACGAAGGTAGTGCCAGCGGCCTGTCCCCTGCCCGCGGCTCCCGGGGGGTGTCTCGCCGTAGCCTGGTGCTCGCGTCACCCCTGAGGGCCCCACCGTCTCTGCTGTCCTGGAGTCCTGTGCCGGACACTCGTCACCTGCCTGGTGCCCCCCAGCCCCCCGCCGCCAGCGTCGCCCAGCAGCGTGGGGGGTGCAGGCCCTGCCGCCACCCGAGTTACAGGCGCAGGGGTGCACGGAGCCGCCGGCCCTGTGGGGCGTCAGCGCAGCCCGGGCGCCGGCGGGCAGGCGTGCGTGGCGGGACTTCGCCGGCGTCCACTCTCGGCCGTGGGCTGGCTGCGCGCCGGGCGCCCACCGGGTGCTGGGGCGTCGCCCGCGGAAACCCCGGCCTGGCGGAGCGGACGCGCCGACCGCACTGGGGCCTCCGGCTGTAAACCAGCACACGCGGCCTCCCACAGTGGGCGGGGGGCCCGGAGGAGGCGGCGCCAGGCGGGGGGCAGGGAGCCCGCACGTGTCAGATGGCAGGGCCAGTCGGGGCCGAAGCCCCGCGGCAGGCGGAGTCCAAAGGCGCAGCGCCAGGAGGTGCGGCCCCAGGGCAGGTGTGGCGCCCCGGCCTGTGTGGCGACCAGGTGTCGTGACTGGGGAGGCGGACGGCCGAACCCTTCCTTTGCACTCAGCCCCGGGTCGGGCCGAGGGCGGGTGGGCCCTAGGTACCTGGCAGCCTCAGGCCGGCCGAACGCGAACAGCGGCCGTCAGTGTCCTCAGGCCCTGGCCCCCGAGGCCCCAGCACGGACCCCCGACCAGGGCTGCCGAAGGAGCTGGGCTGCCCCTGTGCAGTCACACGCCGCAGTGCAGCCCGCCGCGCGCCGGGGCCGCGTGCCGTAGCCGCAGCAGCGCAGGTCGGCAGAGGAGCAGGGCGCGGGGCAGGCACGGGCTCGGTCACCTGCCTGGTGCCCCCCAGCCCCACAGGGGAGCGCGGGGGGTGCCCTGCACGCGGTCCCCAGGGGCGAGGGGGCTAAGGGCCACACTCGACCCGCACTGGGCGTAGGGGTCTCCGAGCCCTGATCCGGGCTGACCTTGCAGCCCCCACGCCCTGCGGCCGCGCCCCGGCGTGGGAACCTCTGCAGGCGTCAGCACAGCAGAGCGCGTTGGCCGTGGGCGTGGGGAGCACGGGGTGACACTCCTGGGCACCCGCGGGGTCTGCTTCACCTCCCAGGGCTGCGAGGACACTTGGAACCCCTGTGCAGTGCCGGCGCGTCACGTGTGGGGCTGAGGCCTGGGCCCCCTGGCTGAGCAGCGGGTGAGCAGGGACACAGCGGCTAGTGGCGGCCATGCTGGCCGGGGCAGGCGCTGCCTGTCAGGGCCTCGTGGCCTTGGTTTGGGGGGCTGTCGCCCCTGCTTTGGAATAAGCTTGCAGTGACTCTGGGAACTTGTGGAGCATGAGGAGGGGACAAGTTAGAATTGGGTCGCAGGCCCTTTGGGGTCCGGGGCACCCCCATCTCTGCCGAGCGCCGGCCGTGGGAGGGGCCTGCCCATGTGCTCAGCTGCCTCTGGCCATGCCGACCCGACGTTGGTGGCCTGTGTCCTCGGGGGCCGCCGTCCCCGCGCTTGTGGAGACCGGGGTGGGGTGTCGCCCTGTCGGGGAGCGGCTCCCGGGTCTTGGGTTGAAGGGCGACAGCTGTGACTCACTGAACATGCGACAGCGTCAAATCCAAGGCGGGCGCGTCACGTTGACGTGGAAACGTTCCGTTTCCCGTGGTCCGTGCTTTCTTGAGGGGTGAGGTGAGGGTAGCTGTGAGTCTGTGTCAGGGAGCTCAGGGTGTGGGGGCCTCCAGGCATCGAGTCCTTCACCCTGGAGCCCAGACGCACATCTGGAGTGTGCGTGCGACTCTGCGGAGCTGGGAAGGCCCCAGGGTCCTGTTCGGGACCCGCCACCTGCCTGTGAGGAAATCCCAGCTGTGACTGAAGAGGGTCTGGGAGAGGAGCTCTGGTGGCCGGGGCTGAGGGCAGTCCCGCCCCGGGGGAGGGCCAGGCTGGAGCTGGCCAGCAGAGGCCGCGGGGGGGCAGAGGCCTTGGTGCGCATGGCCACATGGGACTAGGAAGGCTTGGCGTGGACCCAAGGCCACCCACTGGGGGTCTGGTCCCCGGGACTCCTTCCTCCCACTGCGTGGCACCAGCGAGGGCCCACCGAGGGGTAAAGGTCTGTGGGCCCCCCACGTCCCGGGAGGCTGACGACGAGGTATCGGTACGAGCACACGACTGCAGAGGCACGTGACGGGGAAACGTGCAGACTCATGGCCACGGGGACGTGGGTGGCCCTCCTGCTGGCTGCGGCCCCAGCCCCAGCGCCGCCCCAGGGCCAGGCGACAGCCTTGTCATGCCGGCCGTGGTGGGGTCAGGCCGCCCGGTCTCCCTGCGCCAGCGGTGGGTGGGGGCCTGCTCGGTGCCTGCGCCCCGGGGCAGCCCGGTCTCCAGGCGCACACCTGCAGCCTGGGGGCCTCGTCAGTCTGACGTCTAGCCACCTGTTGGGCCAGCCCGGCGGGGGGAACCGTGCCTGGACCCGGAGCCGGTCCCGGGGGTTGCCTGGTGGGAGGACGGTCAGTGTGTGTGCTGACCCGGGGAGGCCCACAGCTGGGGGTCGTGTGTCCTCGTACGCATCCTGTGGCCCCTCCGCCCGGCGGCCTCATTGGACGGCCACTCTCCGTCCTGTCACAGAGGCCCAGGAAGCAACGTGAAGCGGAAGCTTCCAGACCCGGCTGCAGACCGTGTGCAGAGCCCTCCCCGCCGTGCCCCCGGCGGCCTCGGGGTCCCGCCCACGTCTGGGGGGCAGGACCCCTGGGGCTCCCACGCGCATGGTGGCGACACTGGGGCGAGGCCTCGCTGCGCCTCCGGCCGCAGGGTGCCCGTGGTCCCGTCCACGCCGGGGCGTGGGCGCGGCTGTGCAGAGGCCCCGCAGTCTGCGGCCTCGCTGACCCCGGCAGAGTTTTAACATGTCTTCTGTGTTTGATTTTTAGTCAGACTCGGACCCGGCGCAGGCTTCAGTGGTCGCCGTGGATCAGGAGCCTGAGCGCTTCGGTCCGACGCGGTTACAGACGCGGGCTGAGCATCCGGGGACAGGACGCGGTTCTGCCGGGGACTCTGAAGATAGACGCTCTGAGCGGCCGGATTCATGGTCGTGGAAGCCAGGCCCATAGTAGGCGATGTCAGGTAGGGGCTCCCGGAGGGCGCAGGGCAGAGCCGCCCCCCCCCCACCGGCCGCGAGCAGCCTGGGGGAGGGCGCGTGCCGCCCCAGGGAGCGCTCTGCGCGCGGCCTCGCGTGTGCCACTGCGGGCGTCCTCGGGGCCCGATGGAGCCGCAGGCCGGTGTTGCGTTTGTTCTGGTGGTTCCTGCGGGACGCGGTGCCGAGAGCCGGCCCTGCTCCGACTGCAGGGCTGCGGGCCCCGTCCGCTCCTCGCCGAGTCACAGTCAGCAGCGGCTCCCCGCTGGGTCCCCCCCCCCCGCCCGCCGTCCCCCCGCAGGCAGTGTCACACGCCACCCGCTTCGTGCCCGCGGTCCCCGAGGACGCCGTGGTTCACGCGGGCTGCAGCGCTCGACGTTTCTGTTAGTAACAGTCAAAGCAGGCGTGCACAGGTCACCAGGAGCTGCGGGCGACCGTCCGACCCCGGGGCGAGGCACGTTCCCGCGCTCCCCGCAGGGCCGGGCGACGGGGCGCTGCTGTCCGCGTCTTCTGACCCCCAGTGGCTGCGTCACCCCAGGGTGGGCGGGGGTCGCAGCTCGCAGAGGGATAGGGCGGGAGCCGGGGCGGGGCTGGCCTGGCAGACTCCGGGGCTGGGGGTTCGGCGTGCGGCTCTTTGCCGTTGGCGAAGGCCGGGGGAGGGGGTGACCAGCGTGCCCCGCGGGGAGGGTGGGCAGTGGGGAGCCAGCGCAGTCACCCCGCTCCACGGTCTCAGCCAGCCCAGCATGTGCTGGCCACGCCACGCCCATGGGCGCACGGCCGTCCACGGGATGTTTCGCAGAGCTGTCGGGTGACGGGGCTGGTGCAGCCCAGCATGGGGCACGGCCGTACCGAGTGTCCCCGCTTGGGCCCAGAGTGAAGCGTGCTGCCCCGCGCTGGGGGAGCGGGGGCTCCAGACCTCTCACCCCGCCGCGGTGGGGGGGTCGTGGCTGTGGCTCCCCCGGGGCGTTCACCTTCCCGCCTCTGCACGGCTCCCCGCCCTTGACGTCGACCAGGGCAGGCGACGCACCGGGCCTAGGAGCCGGTCGCCGCCGTGGTTTCTGGGCAGAAGGGAAACACGGCCACCTTCCTGTCAGTTAGGACTTGCCTGTCCGGGGTCAAAGTGGTGATGACCCTTTTGGGCCACAGGGGCCCACGCTCCCCACCTCACGGGCCGTCTTGGTCCCTGCACCCTGTGGGGCAGCGGGGGTGGTCGTTGTCTCTTCCCGTCAGGCGTAAGCAAGCTCTAGAAAGCACTAGTTTTTCACGTTTCCTGCTGAGCTTTAACTTCCTCTTGACGAAGACCCGGGTGACGGGACGTTCAGAGCGGCTCGTCCGGGTCAGCTGCGCGTGGCTCTCACGGCAGCAGCGGTGGGGGGGTGGGCTGCGCGGGGGGCGGACTGCGCGGGGGCCGCGCCGTGGGAGGCTGAGCGCCCGCCCCTGTCGTGGCAGGCGTCCGACCTCCGATCATGAACGGGCCGCTGCATCCCCGGCCCCTGGTGGCACTGCTGGACGGCCGGGACTGCACGGTGGAGATGCCCATCCTCAAGGACGTGGCCACGGTGGCCTTCTGTGACGCACAGTCCACGCAGGAGATCCACGAGAAGGTAAGCGTGCAGAGGGGCTCGGGGCCCGAGCAGGGCGGGCGGGCAGGGCAGGACTGGGCGAAACCCCACTGGGCTGTCGTCAGCACCTGGCCCTGTCGGGAGGTAGAGACGGGACGTGCTCTGTTCTCGAGTCATCTCCACAGTCACCTGTCCCCAGAGGAGCCCAGGGGCATGGACGCAGCAGACGGTGCTCTGAGCTGGCAGGCCGTGTCCTCCTCGCCCCTCGCCAGCGTGGGCCGCCTCGACCCAGGAGCCTGCGGCCTGGGGGCTGCCGGTTTGGGGCGGCTCTCATGCCTTGTCTGCTCTGGAGGTGACAGGGTCCCCACCACGTGGAGTATGTTAATCTGGTTTTCTGTTTGTAGTCACGCCGAGTTAGTCCTTCAGAACGACCTTCCCACTGGGACGGGAAGAAGCTGGACAAAAGGTTTAGAAAACCTAGTGGCACCGGGAACCAACAGGACCAGAGGGCTGGACTCTGTGGGCTGGACCGGCCTGCCGGGGTGGGCCTGGGCGGAAAGCCCGGAGGAAGGACGAGGCGGAACCAAACGCGCCCGTGCACAGCCCGCCGTCCAGCCCGTTGGCCAGCACCGAGCCTTGAGCCTGGGTGGGCGGCCCTGCACGCCGAGCCCAGGCAGACAGGGCGGCCGTCCAGGAGGGTGACCTCGGCCTCAGACTGTCTCTGTTCATCACCTTCAGTGCGGCGCCCACCCCCAAGCAGGCGGCCCAGGGGGCAGGGCAGGAGCACTTACAGGAACCCCGGGTTGGGGGGCGGCTGTGGCCCCCGAGCTTGACATCCTGACAAGGAACCCTGTGACCAGGAACAGTGACGTGGCAGATTTGGGCAAATCTCCCAGACGCGCTGGAGCTGGAACAGCAGGGCTGAGAGCGGGAATTCCCTGGGCGGGTGGGTGGGGGACGCGCCGGGGACCGTGCTGTGGCATTGGCGCTTCTGCGGAGACCTCGGGGAGTGAGGGAGGGGACACTCCAGAAGCATCCCCGATGAGAGCACAGCGGACAGTTCCCAAAGCTGGCAGGAGCCGACAGCCAGAGGCGAGCACAGTGCGGCTTGCGGCAGAGCCGCGGGCGCCTGGAAAGCACCCGTGGCTTCCTCCAGAGCCGAGCCCACGGCTGTCACACACCGCGTGGTCGCACTCCTGGTGCTCCTCCCAGAGAGCAGCACGGCCACGCAGAAGCCCGCATGCGGACGCCCGCAGCGTCACCCCGACGGTGCAGAAGGGGCAGCCGGCGGCAGTGCGGCTGGGCTGCCCTCGGGCTCGGCCGGCGGGGAGGAGGGGCTGGAGCTCGGCACGGCACGGAGGCGGACCCCCACGGGCGGGCGCTGTGCCAGCCTGTCTGCTCCCCAGTGGCGGGACCGCGGAGATGGAGACCCGGTTTCTGGGAGCTCGGGGGCAGAGGTGGGCGACCAGAACGCGCACATGCAGGTGTTCTGGGTGGTGACGCGTCCTCTGTGTGACACGGGAGGCTACGCAGAGCTGCGCGCACGCGCACGTGCAGGGAAGAGGTGGGCGTGTGGGCCGAGGTGCCCGAAGAAGCTGGCAAGGGGACACGGGAGCCCTCTGCGCGATTTTGGCAGCTTCTTGTGAGTCTCAAACTATTTCAGACTAAAATGATATTTCTAAAAATACCAATTTATGGAAAGACATGCAAATAGAAAATTTTCAAAATCATAAGCAATATTGAAGCAAGTTTTGCCAATAAATTTGAATACTAAGACAAAACAGATGGTTTCTTCTAAAATAGTAATTCACCAAAACTACCTCACTGAGCTAACACACAACTCAAGGAAGATGACAGACACTCTGGGGAGAGGGCAGGGGCAGGACCCTCGGCGTCATGGCCGACTTGCCACCACCCGACCTCAGGAAGCGCAGCTGTGCCCCCCGGGACGGTCTCGGCTTCGGTGTCATGACCCCGCGGAGTTAGTGTCCTCAGACCGGAAGCAGCTCCTGGCAGCACCGGGGTGTGAACCATCACAGACCCGGGACGAGCTTAGAAGTTAAGAATCTGAGCAACAACTTGAGTTTTGGTAGAAGCTTCGAGGACGGTCAAGAGAGGCACAGGAGAAGGGTGGGGACGGGGGGCCCGCGGGAGCTCCAGGCCAGCCTGCTGCTGCGGCCGCGGCCCCGGCAGGGCCCCCTTCCCAGGGGACGCGCAGTCCTGGACGAGCACGTGCTTTCCCCAGCTTTGCCGCCACGGTGGCCGAGTGACTCAGTCCAGCCAGTGAGAGTGAGGAGGCTGTGTGTGGTCGCCTTCCCTCTCTGCGGCTGGAAACCAGGTGTGATGACGTGCCTGGAGAGCCTCCTGGGAGGTGACGAGAAGCCATGTGTTGGGAATGGCGAGCGGCGAGTCAGGAGCCTGGTGCCTTGACGGCCGTGGGGCTGACACGGGGCCCTGGACCACCCGTCTGCAGGCTTCGGTGTCGCTGTGATCAGGATTTCGCCCTCTTCACGGGTCATTGGCTGTTGGCGTCTTATCTGCGTGTCACGGGAGAAACGGGCGTCACCACCACTATGTGGTGAAGAACACTTCCAGAGCTAAGCGGAGACTCCAGCCCCCCGCCACCAAGCCGGGACGAGCGCCGGGGCCCCGAGGGGCACTGCCACTGGAGTTCCAGGTTCCGCCAGCGCCAGGGGTGGGGTGTGACCTGCAGCTAGCTGCTCATCCAGTGGCAGAGGCAGGTGTCTGTCACTCTTGGAAGTGCCCGCAAAGTGAGAAGCAGCCACGAGAAGGAAGACGGAGTGGAGACCCAGTGCTCCATCAGGCGGCGGGGCGCCAGCTGGCCAGGGGCAGGTGCAGGGGGCGCGGAGGAGCGTTTCTGCCGGCGGCGGGGGCTGTCAGGGTGCAGCGTCCCGTCCCGGGAGGGTGCTGGGGCCGCGTGACCAGCGAGATGGAAGTCCGGGGACAAGGTGGACGCGCCGCGAGCTGGGGGCAGTGCCGGTGCTGCGCGAGTGCAGAGGACGCAGACCCTGACACAGCGCCCATCCCGGGGCCCCAGGTACCTGGGACGTGGCCTCCGTCGGGGCGGTAAGGACCGGCGAGCCTGGGGCCACGTCGTTGGAGTGCTGTGCCCCTCAGGGCGTTAGAGGAACATCTGGAGGGGTGCGTTTGCTGCACTGAGGTCAGGACGAAACAGTGTGACAAGTTCAGCAGAAAATGGCTGGATAACGGAAAAGATCATTTGATTAAAAACAGAAACCACGTGCAGAAGAGCTAAGGCGTGAAGCAGGTGGGAGACGGGCGGGCGTTCACAGGTGCGTAGCAGCCAGAGGACCAGCAGTAGAATAGTACCCAGTCCACAGGAAAGAGGCAGATCAGCAGAAATGGGCATTTGGCCAAAAACAGTGCCCGAGAGAAGCAGGCAACACTGTCCCCACCCCCGGACACTCAGGGCGCCTGGAGCTGCAGCAACACCGAGGGGCTGCAGCCCGCGGCGGCTGGGTGCTCGTGCTCACGAGGCGGACCCGGCCCTGAGGCCTCCTGCACACTTCCTCCCTGGGAGGTTGACACAGTGCTCGGGGCTGTCGCAGCCCCTTGGCAACCATGAAGAGGAACAGGAGGAACCTGCAAGGACCGTGCCCCTGGCGGCTGGACGGAGCAGCGCAGGGGCCCTGGCCTGTGCACGTCTGGACAGCTGCCGCCGCAGGGGCCTGTCGTCCTGCAGGCGGGCGCGGGCCCCCTCGGCATGGGCTGGTCTTCGAGGAGTGTTCAAGTTCCCGTTCTGCGAATGCGTCACCTCATGCCGTGCGAGTCGAAGTGTGCTCAGTAGAAAAAGGACGTGAAAAAAATAACTTACCAGGAAGCACACGGCAAGTCATGGACACAAGCTGAAGCGGTAAGCACAGATGCACCCACCACACGTAGCGCTTGACACTGCGAGTGGCCAGCGTCGCTCAGGCTCACCCGGGGCTGAGTCCAACCTCCGGCGTGTGGCCGGCAGCAGGGCCCACAGCCTCCAGGGGGCTTCTCCACTTCACCTGCTCGTTCCCACTTCTGAGAACGTGTCCAGGCAGACAACCGTGCGGATCTGTGCTGCAGCCAACACTGGGGAGCAGCACGAACACCCCACACTAGGAGCGTCCAGACCAGCCACGGACCGTCCACAGGGACGGGGCACAACACACAGTCACGGTGTGAAGGTTTCACTGCCATGGATCAGTGCCCAGGCCTGAAAGCCAGCCCGACCTGCACGTGCGCGAGCCTGGGCTGCGAGGGCCTGTCGTCTGGCCTGCGCATGCTCACCTCGGCAAGGGCCCACAGCTGGCCCCTGCCCGAGCCGCACACCGGGGCTCACCTCTGGTGCCTCCGACCCGTCTGCCGAGGCCAGGCTGCTCCGCGCGCTGTGCGTCCACCCTGTGCGGGCCCCCAGGGCACGGCCGCGCCTGCCCCCAGCGGACCCCCAAACCTGCCTCCACTTGGCCGCACTGCCCCTGCCACCGGCCCTTGCGGCCGCCCCCGCCACCAGCCCACACCGCACGGGGAGCCACTCCGTGGCCCTTGCTCTGGCCGCCACCAGTGCTGTCCTTTTCTGTCCATCTCCCCACGTGCTCCTGGTGAGTCTGCCTCCCGTGGGCACTGGCTCCGGCCGTCACACAGATCCTTTACCTGTCCATGCCAGGTTCAGCTGAGTCTTGGCACCAGAGGTCCATGTGCCGGTGGGGCTTCAACGCCCTCCCAGGAGGCCAGGGACCGCTGTTGGGATAAGGACAGTGGCCCGGCCCATCCAGCCCCCTGCCTCCGGGGGGTGGTTTCTGAGGTCTTCAGTGTCCCTTCATCAGAGAAGTCCAGGCTGTCTGTGCGTCTGGCCTGCTGTCCAGCCATCCCCTTGGCCGTGTCCTGCAGGCCGGCTCACAGGGGATCATCTGTTCTGGGTGGCCGCGTCCAGCTAAGAGGACGGGACAGCCAGCAGTCCCATGCGCGAGCCCCGCCGTCTCATTCCCCCAATCAGCCCCGAGCTCAGGCTTCCTGGGTGCAGCAGGCCGCGCTCTCAGTTCACGCCGGGCATTCTGGGGTCCAGCAAGCTGTGTACAGCAGGCTTCAGCCTCCCTTGTCTGGGGACCCGGGTCAGCACAGGAAGCTCAGTCTGGAGTAGGGGGGCAGCCACAGGTTCCCATTGACCACCATGTTTCAGTGACTTTGAGACATCCTTAACTACAAGGCCCACTCATATGTCTCACTGGGGAAGAATTAATCTAGTCCCCCAACTATGACATGCTATGGATTACACCATGCCTCTGGCCCCTCCGAGAGGAGTGGCCCCAGCTCCGTGGCCCACTATCCTTGGTCTGGGACACCGGGTGGGACACTGTGGGTCCTCCTGCATCTGGCCATTGCCAGGGCATGTCCCCTGCAGACTGAGATAGCAGGGCGGGGCCAGGCCGTGCTCTTGGTCTGGGGTGTGGGCTTGCTGCCCTTTTCGACCCATACTAAGTCCCTGCAGAGCCGGGCACCCTAAGCTGCCGGGTGTGCTGGCCGGCCGGGCCTGCACAGGCTTGGGGCACCGAGATGGGGCTCAGATGCCAGGGCGCTGTGCTGTGCCCCACGTGTGTGGCTCTGCGTGGGGCGGCCTGGGCAGCCCTGCTGTGGGGAGGTTCATGCCTTTGGCGGGCAGTTTTGCAAAAGTGGCACTTCCATCTGTGTCATCCGAACACTGGGGAGAGGCCAGGACTGAGCTGTGCATGGGCTTCGTGGGGAGTGGCCTCCCAGGCCACGCGGACACCACGGGGCAGGCAGGACTGTGCTGGAGACCCGAGGCCGTGTCCCCAGGACCCGTGTTGACTGCGCTGTCCCGTACGTCCGGAGCTGCACTGACTGCGGCCTGTGCGCACACGCGGAGCCCGGGCAGGAGCCCAGCACCTGGCCCTCCAGGCCCCGCCCTCGGCCCAGGAGTAAGCTCCGTGGACCCGCCTCTGCCTCCGCGGGCGACCAGGCCTGGGTTCCCGTGCGTGTAGGAGACAAGGCGCTTACCTGCAGCTGGCTCCCCCTCACGGGGCTCAGCTGCGTGTTTCTGCCGGCTGTGTTCACAGCTCTGCGTGGCAGTGCGGGGTCGCAGGGTCACTCCCGTTGCAGTGGCAGTTTGTCGACGGGCCCGCAGCCTTTCGCCTCACCAGCAGGGCCTGGGGCGTGGGTGCTGTGGCCTCCCAAAGCTTAGCATTCCCCATCTGAGTGCCCGCGCTGCACGTCCCCTGCCCTTCCGGTGCGGGTGGGGAGCGAGGACGCCTGGCTTTTTGAAGCTGAGGGCGTCGCTGGGTGGCGTCAGGTGGCTTCCGGCCCCGCAGACCCTGCAGCGTACAGGGCAGGGTAGGCTGGCGAGGGGCTGCAGGGCCCTCCGAAGCCCCAGCCAGGGCTGGACTCGAGGGGGGGGGCGTCCGCGTGGCTTCTCAGGCAGCCAGAGTGCGGGGGCAGCAAGGGTGTGGACGGCGGGGCTCCTGGGCCAGGGGGCGGGACCCGGGGGCACTCACCGCCATGCCGCCCCTGCCGCAGGTGCTGAACGAGGCGGTGGGTGCGCTGATGTACCACACCATCACGCTGACGCGCGAGGACCTGGAGAAGTTCAAGGCGCTCCGGATCATCGTGCGCATTGGCAGCGGCTTCGACAACATTGACATCAAGTCGGCCGGGGACCTAGGTACGCTGCCCCACCTCCTTCGCGGCCTCCTGCGGTGGGCCCTCAGTGTGACCTCAGTCTTTCTTTACGACGAGTTTTACGACGAGGAGGATCCTGCTGCTGCCCCCCCAGGGTCTGGCTGGAAGCAGACTGCATGCTGGCGCCCGGGGGCTGTGGCGGCAGCTCCTGGCAGGTGCGAGGTCTCAGCAGCTTTCCTCAAGCCTTGCCCAGGGCACGCGGCCTGACCTGTGGGCACGTGCATGTCTTGCGTCCCCTGATCTTGGCTTCTTGGGCTTCCACACTACTTCCCAGGCAGCCAGCACCCAGCACATCGTGTCTGTCTGCACAGGGCCCCGTCCACGAGACCCAGGAGGAAGGGCAGTTGGTGCTGGGAGTTACGACACGTGGCCACGTGCACACATGTGCGTGACCGTCTGGCACTGGCACGTGCTGGCCTCAGTCTGTTTTCTTGATGTTCTGGTCTCTCTCCTGTTTCTGTGCCGGTCGCAGCCCAGGAGGGTGCGGCTACGCCGGCACGGGGTGCGGTGCAGACAGTGCCTCTGGTGTCCGGCACTGCTTGCTCGGGGACCTTGAGTTGGAATGGCCTGGCCTGTGTGCTGCAGACGCAGGCAGCCTTGACCGCCTGCATCCTGGGGTCTTCTCCTCTGAAGGCCTCCTGCCCACCACCCACTTACACAACCGAGGCCTCGGCTGTCGCCTGCCCCTTGTCGGTGTCCCCGGGAATGCACCTGCAGTGTCGGGCTGGTGTCCTCAGGGCCTCGTCCCTGTGCGCTAAGTTGGCCCTCAGTTCTGCGATTCCACAGGCTGGGGTTTGTCCTTCAGCCAGGGACAGTCTAGGGCTGTGCCACGTGGTCACCCCTCAAGGCCTGGCAGGCGGCAACCCGGAACCTGTCCAGCGCTTCGTTCCAAAATCTAATGGGCGGCACAGCTTGGGCCCCTTCCATCTCCTCCGTACCCCTCCACCTCTTGAATTTCAGGGGAGCTATTTTGGGGAAGCAGGGCCAGATCCGTCTTGGGTCCTCTCGTGCAGCCCTGTTTGTGTGTCAGACAACCCCCGGCCAGCAGGTACCTCTTCACTGAGGAGACCGTTGGGACCAGAGTGAAGGGGGCTGGGCGCGGGGACAGCAGGGTAGAAGGGGGCGGGTGCAGCTGGGGCACGAACCTGGGACCAGCATCTGCTCACGGGAGCCGGCGGCGTGTGCGCAGGGCGCTGAGGCTCGGCGCAGATGAGAAGGGCCCCCCACTGCTGTGGTGACTTCTGCTGAGGGGCTGCAGGGGCTGAGAGGATGGGGACAGCCCTGCCCAAAGCCAGACTCCACTGGCCTGGGGAGTGGAGGAAGACAGGGCGGTGCCCGTGCAGGTGTGGGTGGTTGCGAGGCTGCTCCAGGCCCCAACGTGACCATAACCCCTTCCTGCAAGGTTGAATGGCAGGTGGTCCAGGCTGGGCAGAACCAGGCGTGGCATCTGCCCAGGCAGCCTCACTTCCTGTCCCCGGCCTGTCCACTGAGTGGGTGGCTTTTCCACGTGGCATGTAGCATGTACCTGCGTTTGTCTCGTAGTCCCCAGGGTGGCCAGGGAACATGTCCTCCAGCCTTTCACGGGTGAAGTGCCAGGATGGGCTTTGGTGACTGCCCATGCATGTCTTGTGTCCCCAGGCATCGCTGTCTGCAATGTGCCGGCAGCGTCCGTGGAGGAGACCGCTGACTCCACCATGTGCCACATCCTCAACCTGTACCGCAGGACCACCTGGCTGCACCAGGCGCTGCGGGAAGGCACGCGTGTCCAGAGCGTCGAGCAGATCCGGGAAGTGGCTTCTGGAGCCGCCAGGATCCGTGGGGAGACCTTGGGCATCATCGGACTAGGTGTGTGAGCCTCTGCCCTCACCCTCTGCGTGGCTCGGCAGACAGTGAGGCCATAGCGTGTCTGCTGCAGGACCGTCCCCCCAGCCGGGAACGGCCTGGGGCGGAGGGTCTCTGCCACGGCAGCTGTGCTGGCCCCCGTCTGCCCCAGGAGCATCGGGCATGGGCCACACACACACAGACGCCACACAGGTGCCCGCAGGGTCCCTCTGCCCTGCCCACTTCCTGCGTGGCAGTGGCTGAGTGGACACGGCCTTCAGGTGAGGGCTGGTGGCCTGGCAGGGCTTGTCAGTAGCCGCTGGTCTGGGTAGAGGGAAGCGCTCAAGCCCCACCACGCACTCTGTGCTCGTCGCCCGCTGGTCACTCAGCAGGCGGCTGTCCCGTGCTGTCATGTTCTGGGTCCAGCACACAGTGATCCACAGCACCATCCCCCTAGTGTGGGGGGTGCGCCTTGGGCCCAGGGGGTTTTGCTGCCCACCCTGAGCGGTGTGCATGCATGCTGTCAGCCCCGGGCAGAGAGGGACGCTGAGGCAGGGAGGGTGCCGCCGGCCACAGTGATGCCTTCTCCCCGCCAGGCCGCGTGGGGCAGGCGGTGGCGCTGCGGGCCAAGGCCTTCGGCTTCAACGTGCTCTTCTACGACCCCTACCTGTCGGACGGCACGGAGCGGGCCCTGGGGCTGCAGCGGGTGAGCACCCTGCAGGACCTGCTGTTCCACAGCGACTGCGTGACCCTGCACTGCGGCCTCAACGAGCACAACCACCACCTCATCAACGACTTCACCGTCAAGCAGGTGCGGGCCAGGCCTGGGGGCAGGGCCCGGGCGACAGGCAGGCTCCGCTGGCCGCTTCTGCTGAGGCCACCCCCACCTTGGCTGAGGTCCAGGCCCCCACCCCTGCAACGCGGACGCTGGGCCGCGCTCAGGTGCACAGCTCATTCTGTTTGAGTCCTGCCAGGGGTACTGACGGGCTGCAGGTTCCCGCAGAGGCAGAACAGTAACTTCGATGCCAAGTTCCCGGCACATGGGACACACAGGACAGCCAAGGGTCGAGGGCAGCGGTTTACACCACAGCTGAGGTGCTGGCCGCTGGGCAGCCCGTGCCTGGCACGGCAGCCTGCAGCCCACAGGCTCCTCCGGCTCCCCAGCTGCCTGGTGTCCAGGGGGGCTAGAACTGGGGCCACCTCCTGCCGCTCCGGCATGTACCTGGGTCCCTGTGTGTGTGTGTGTACGACCATGTGTGTGCTGCTCTGTCCACTGTGCTTGCGTGCACGCGACGGCATGTGTTCACATGCGTGGGCGTGTGCTTTTACATGTGTGCACACAGGTGTGCGCATGTGCTTCCTTAGTGTGTGCACGCAGGCACCCCGCAGCCCCATGGAGGACGAAGTCAGGAGCTCTGCCCTCTGTTCCCACCAGTGGGCTTGGGCCTCTGGGGCAGGACATAGCCAGGGACCCTGGTCAGAGCAGTGCCGTCCCTGAGAACCGAGTGTGAGGCCAGGACAGAGAAGTCACTGAGGAAGAGCCTCCCTAACCTGAACCTGCTGGACAGCACCGCTCCTGACCATGAAGTGGCCAACTCTGAGAGCTTTTAACAAAAAGGAAAGGATCCACGAATCTGTGCTGGACTAAAGTGGCCTTAGCCGCAGCCCACCCTTAGAAATGGGCCCTGGGCTGGGCCACCACACAGACCCAGCTCAGAGAAGACGCCCTGGGGACTTCTGCCATTATCCTGGGATTCTGGGGTATTGTGAGGTCCTAGGCCCCCATCACCCCAGGTGAGTGTAGGGTCAGGAGCCAGGCTGTGGGGGCCAAGTGCTTGGACACTCCCAGTTGCCCCAGGTCCTGCCCAGGCACCGCATCCAAATGGGTGCCAGACCGGATGTCCCCTCTGCCGGAACAGACGGGGCCAGGCCGAGCGTGGTTTGCCTGCTCCAGCCAGCGGTCCTCCAGGTGGGGCGGGTGGCTCTGCCGGCTTGGGAGAGCAGCCTGCCGGGGCTGTCCCTGCCGGCCTTCCCTGGCGGGGGGCGGGAGGGCCCTGCTGGCTGACCTTGGTGCTGCTTTGTTCCTCACAGATGAGACAAGGGGCCTTCCTGGTGAACACGGCGCGGGGCGGCCTGGTGGACGAGAAGGCGCTGGCCCAGGCGCTGAAGGAGGGGCGCATCCGCGGCGCGGCCCTGGACGTGCACGAGTCCGAGCCCTTCAGGTGCCTGGGCCACGGCGTCCGGGCAGGGCTGCTGGGCTGGGTCCCGGGCACCTCCCTCCCAGGCCCGGCCCAGGCCTGCTCCTCCTGCAGAGCCCTGAGGGCCCCGTGTGGCCACATTTGGAGGCCCCATGGCCGAGACGCCCATCTGGGGCCAGCCTGGCAGTCTCTGTCCTAGAGCACAAGTGGTGCCAGGAGAGCCTGGGGTCAGCCAGCCTGCAGGGCGGCCAGGGCGGCCAGGGCGGCGTTCCCGGCTGCTAGGCCTCTCCTGCCGTTGTCAGGAGCCCTGGGCAGGTCTGAGTGTACAGGGAGCCCGCTGGGCTGGTGGAGGGTGGTGTGCTTCGGGCAGGGGCGGGCACCCTTTGCCCGCATCCTGACCGGGTGCACTGTCTGTAGCTTTAGCCAGGGCCCCCTGAAGGATGCGCCCAACCTGATCTGCACCCCGCACACGGCCTGGTACAGCGAGCAGGCGTCCATCGAGATGCGCGAGGAGGCTGCCCGGGAGATCCGCAGAGCCATCACAGGTGGGCCGCAGGGCCGGCCCACGCACACCTCTGTGCTCCACTGGCCGGGGCTGGCTCCGGGGCGGACATCGTGCTCAGTGATGCGCTGAGTCAGCCCTCAGGCCACACGTCGTGCGGCCCCAGGCCCTCCTCACATCTCGTATATGCCGGCTCACTGTCACCCACTGGGGGATTTAGCATGTGTCGCTTGTTAACCACTCTTCTAAAAGTCAGAAGGCACCTGTGAATGTCCTGGGTGTGGCCCCTCAGCTGCTCCCTGGAGCTCTGAGGTGTAGCGGACAGGGTGGGCCAGCGAGCTGAGGGCACCGTGCCTGAGGGGTGCGGGGAGGAGGGACACCACGGGGCTCCTCAGCTGTTTGACACGGCGCTGTCCTCCCTCTGCCCCTGCGTCACCCAGGCCGCATCCCTGACACCCTGAAGAACTGCGTCAACAAGGACCATCTGACAGCTGCCACCCACTGGGCCAGCATGGACCCCGCTGTTGTGCACCCCGAGCTCAATGGGGCTCCGTACAGGTGAGCAGGCGGGCCAGGGGACGCCAGGGGTCTGGGGATGTGGGAGGCCTCCAGGCTGTTTGTGGGTGGGCAGTGGCCCAGCTGGGGGCTCTCGGGCCTGGACATGCGCTCACCTGGGCTGCAGAGGACTCAAGTCCGGGGCGTTACCACAACAAGGTTGTAACCTTCAGGGCCTGGTGGACGGCAGACCATCAGGATGGAGGCCACGCTGGGAGCAGGGGTCAGGGTCTGTGGGAGAGGACGGCGGGGCCAGGGTGGGGTCCCCTCAGCAGCCCCTGCCCTCCCAGCCGCACTCAGTGCTACAGCCACGGGACGGGGCCTGGCCCAGGGTCCCCCTACTGCCAGCCTCACCTGCCCTCCCTCCTCTCCCAGCAGGTACCCCCCGGGCGTGGTGGGCGTGGCCCCCAGCGGCATCCCAGCTGCTGTAGAAGGCATTGTCCCCAGCGCCATGTCCCTGTCCCATGGCCTGCCTCCCGTGTCCCACCCGCCCCACGCCCCTTCTCCCGGCCAAACCGTCAAGCCCGAGGCGGATAGAGACCACGCGAGTGACCAGTTGTAGCGCGGACGGAGCTCTGCGGCCTCGGCGCCCTCGGCCGGGCGTGTGTGGAGGCGGCGCCCGCGGCGGCCACGGCGCTCCAGAGACTGTGTCAGCGCCCGGCGTCGAGAGGCGGCACCGGCCTCCCCGCGCCGACTGTAGTAGTCCCGTCCCAAGGGCCGGCCGCTGCCCTGTGTCCTTTGCGTCCTCGTTAAGCAAAAGAAGTTAGTAGTTAATTCTATCATGGATGTCCTCGTCGTGTGCGGTCTTTAGAGCATCACAAAGGATTTGTTTGCTTAGCTGCCAACAGACAAGGCCTGAGGGGCATCAGCAGGTCACTTCAGGTCATCCCCTTTGTGCGCTGGGACGTGCCCGGAGCGAGGCAGCTGGCAAACTTCTCAGGACAATGAATCCTCCCGTTTTTCTTTCTACGCCACGCAGTGCATTGTTTTTTCTACCTGCTTGTCTTATTTTTAGAATAATTTAGAAAAACAAAACCAAGGCTGTCTTTCCCGATTTTGGCATGAACCCCGTGTTCCAAGTGAAGGCGGCCTCGCGCGGCGGCCGGCAGGGGCGAGGGGCAGGTCTGGCCGCCGGCGTCTGTCGTGGGGGTGAGGGCGCTGTCCGGCCTGCGCGGGTGCCGTCCTGCTGATGTGGTAGGCTAGCAATATTTTGGTTAAATCATGTTTGTGACTGTAACCATTTGTATGAATTATTTTAAAGAAATAAAAACCCCAGAAAGAGCTGGCCGGCCCGGCGTCTGTTTCAGAGGCGTCGTCTACAGGGCTGTGGCGAGTTTCAGTCCTGGCTCTCACGGCCTGGGTGGGGGCGTGGTCCCCGGGACGCTCCCTTCGGAGGGAGGCTGTGAGCGTGGCGCGGTCGAGCCCTGGCAGCGCCCGCACGGTGGCCCACCCGCTCTCAGCTCCCCTGCGCCAGGCGTCTGTGACCCGGGAGAAGAGCGGAGACCGCTGGTCCCCACAGAACGGCCCTCCCCACGCCGCCTCGGGCAAGTCCGGGGGAGGCCCACTGCGCCCAGCCCCGGGGCCGCGCCCCATAGCTCAGTCTGCTCGTCCGAACACTAGACGGTGCCTGGGCAGACGCGGCTGTGTCCCGGGAGCTGTGTCCCCGGGGCCGCGTCCGGGTTCTCTGCACCTCTGCCCGCATCTCGTGCCTCCTGGCACACACGCGTCTTCCGTGGTTCCCCCAGCTCGGTTCTGCTGGGGACACGCTCCGCAAACACCAATTTGAGAGTTTTAGGGAGAAAACGCCTTAGTTTTGCCCACACACTGGATAAGGTGTTGGCCAGGCCCAGAATTCCAGGCGAGGAGCTGTCCTGTCCCCCCTCCACACATGGCACTCTGTCCTCGAAAGCAGTGACTCTGGTCGCCAGCATGCTGGTCTCTGTGGCTGCCGGGCACCCTGTCCTCTCGTGGAGCGCGTGTCTGCGGGTGGGTCTGTTTCTGGAAGTCATCGCACTTCATGAGCCGGCAGACTTGTGTCTACTCAGTTACAGAAAGTTCTCAGCCATTCTGTCTTCACTTGTTTCCCGTTTATCCCGTTTTCTCGTTCAGGAATCCTGAACGATGGAAAATACAGCACATAAAGCTGGAAAATAGTTGCAGTAATTAAAGGAAAACTGAGACCGAGGCCCAGACATTAGACAGAGCGAAGGCTGAGACCAGGGTGTGGGCGTGCGTCCAACGCAGCCAGCAAAGGGGCGACGAAGCGAAATGCACTGCAGCGGGACAGAAATCAGACACGCAGGGCTGGAGCTGAGCGAACAGAAAACACTAAGGAGGGTCCAGGGCTTTGGCAGCTGCTTCTCCGAAGAAGTCAGTACAATCAAAAACCGCTGTCAGGTAAACGAAGATAAGACAAGTCCAGCCGTCATCAGGTGTGAAGAGGAGGACGGCGTCACAGTTGCCGAGGCCACTGAGATGACGGGATACGATGGATAACTCCCCTGACACAAAATGTAAAAGATCCAGAAGCCTCTACAGCTTTAAAGAAATTGAACTTAAAAGCCAGTTCCTCAAAGTCACAAACATAGGCAGCTTCAGTGACTTGCCAGGGACGCATAGGAGGCCGCACCTCCCACTCGTCCTGGGAGGCCGCATTCACCCACTCCAGGGCTTTGCAGAATCAAGGCGTGCAAGGCCGGGCCGCCGTGGGGACCGCAGGGGACTCGCTTTGGGACAAGGTATTCATTCTGCAGCCGCTAGTGTTGGTGCTGATGGCTCGGCTGGGCCTCGGCAGCATTCGCGGCGGACGAGAGCTCACTCCCAGGACAGGCAACAGCCAACCATGAGTCGATGCCGGTGTCTGCTGGTAGACCCACCTGGCCGCTCTGGCTCCACTGGGGACAGCTGGAAGGTCCATCCTGGCTTGGAGCCTCCAGTGCCTTGGAGGCGCCTCTGCGCCCACAAACACCTTTCTCAGAGTCCGTCTCCCAGGGAGCCCACCTGTGCCCTGCACCCAGCACAGCCTCCCCAAGGTGTACGGCCGCTGGAGTGCAGACACACAGCAGCTACACAGCTGGCTCGGGCGTCCTCAGCAGCTGTCGCCCAAGCATCGCCAGCCCGCCCGCCTGCCCATCGACGCTGGGCAGCTGTGTTACAGTGCGCTCCTGCACCCATGGCAGAGTGAGCACAGGTCCACACGTGACACAGTGGGCCCGCACATGGTGCCCAGCACCCAGCTTCCTCCAGACAAGGCTCCCGCGTCAGGATGGAGGGCCCCGCACCCAGGGGGCTGTGTTCCCCAGACCCTGTCCCTATCACTCTAATCCACTCAGCCTCCAGCATCAAGTCACCTACCAGTCACGGCTCCAGTGGCTTCTGCTCCGGTGAGGGACCTCAGGGCGACTCTGTTGTCACCTGTCCCTCCAGACTTCAGGATCGTGGTTTGCCCTGCGGCCTTGGTTCTGTGCTGGGTCCAAGAAAAGTTGCTGATTTTTCAGTTTGTCAGCTCCTTTTTTTAAGGACAGCAGTGATGACTTCTAAGCAATTCACACGTCAGGGCCAAACCCGCCATTCGCGTTTTGACAGCCTGCGTTGGTCTTCCTCCCTCCTGCGTGAGCGAGCAGCCACCCAGCCGCTCTCACATCTGTGGCCGACCTGCTGAAGGGGACGGGCAGCTGTCACCAGACAGCCGCTGCCGGGGCCCCCAGCGCCCTCCCCGTGTCGTGTCAACACGCAGTGACCCCTGTGCCACTCCCAGAGGAAGGTGCCTGGCACCAGCCACCCGGCGGCACGTCGGACAGATGGCCTGAGGGCCGGCACAGGGCACCGGCCTCTGCGGTGGGCACTGGACCAGTGGAGGGCCACGCTGTAAAATGCACACGCCCTCCAAATTCACATGGAGACCCACTGCAACCCCAGTCAGAATTCCAGCTGTTTTAGCCAATTCAATGGTCTTACCCCAATTTTATACAGACTGACGAAGGCCTGTGCCCCAGGGATCGTGAGACTTCAGGGCGCACGGAGACACCGACGTAGCCACAGACCCAGCGGGGTTCAGCGGAAGGGGGCCCGCCAGGCCGGCCCGGTGTGTGCAGCTGCGGGCGTGAGCATGTACTTACGCGTGCAGGCCTGCGTGTACCTACGTGCGTGTGCTCACACCCGAGACAGGATCCGGGGAGCACAGGTCGGTGGAGGACGCACCTTCAGCAGGGAAGCAGCCGTGCTCCCAGACGCAGGGCTGATCCTCACGGGCAGATGGCGCCTGGGTGGCCGAAGGCCTCGGCACACCCACTCCTACTGCTGCCGTCCTTAAGGACAAAACTTGGGCCCCGGTGCAGAGTGAACAGGTGACCAGGCGCCCTGTTCACTGGGCCAGGGGCCAGGGGGCTGCGGGAAGGGCCAGCCCACAGCCCGGCCCCAGGCCAGGGCGCCTGGTCACCCGTCCCCATCAGGCTGATCCCTTTAAGCATATGAGGGGCTCAGCAGCCACAGCCCTTGGCCCTTGGCCCTGGGTCTGGGTGCTTCTCCAATGGCTCAGGACTGTGGGGACCCTGAATGGGTGCCAGCTGAGCCCTGGGCAGGACGTTGGGGACAGGGTAGAGGAGGCAGGAAGGAACCCCCAGCTGCTCTCTCGCCAGGGCCCAGCTGGGTCTGTAGGATTGGCCTTCCAGCCAAAATAGCATCAGGAAAACTGAGCCAGGGCCAGCTGCACCCCTCTTCCGGCTTCCGCCCCCGCAGCAGGGCTCCTGTGACAGCGAAGCCATCTGGAGCGCTGGGCCAGCGCCCAGGGGAGGACCCCGGGCCTGTGACCAGCACTGGTCCCTGGGTGCCTGCAGGCCGCCTCACCCAGCGGTCCCAGCAAGAACGCTCGGCTCGGTCGGTGGCGCCGACTCTCCAGCCCCAGGCCTGGCATGCCGAGACCCAGGTAGGAGGGAGCTCACGGCTGCTGCCAAGCCGAGGGCCGCGGCCCCCGCCATCCCCACAGCTCCGCCCTCGAGCAGCGGCCGGCGGGGCCTCCTGCGCAAGACGCGGTGTCTGCCAGCACCGCGCGAACACTGGGAGCCGTGCCCAGGAGGTGTGAACACGCAAGGTGACACTGTGCGGCGCCTCCAGGCAGCCGGGGTGACTCCTCTGGTCTGCGTTTGTGACCGCGGGGGCACGCGTCACCCGCCTCCCTCCCCCCCTCACTCACCAACCATGGCGGCGCTATCAGTGCCCGAGGTCCGTGGTCCTGGATCGCTGTTTGTGCACCTGTCCACACCTTCCTCCCCACTTCGCTGCTGCAAACGGCGGGTCGGCCTGGGGACAGAGTTCCACATGGCGTGCTGCAGAGATTGACAAATTTACACTCCCAGTGCTCCTTCTCCACAGCCTCCGTGACCCCGAGTTACCAGACTTCATGATTTGTCAGTGTAGCCGGCGAGAAGGGGCATCTCTATCCCAGCTGATGTGCTTTTCTCCCAGTGCTAGTGAGATCGCACACTGCCCATGTCCCCATCCCCTATGAATCACCTGTTCAAACTATTTTCTATTTCGAAAATTATGGTGTTCTTTGTCCTATTGATTCATAAGGTCTCTTTATGTATTAAGGACATTTTATCTATCGTTTGTTGTTTATGTAACTGTTTACATACACATTGTCTTTCTTTGCCACTGGATGGCCGGTCCCAGGAGGGCGAGGAGTATCTGACTGCCCAAGCATGATGTCCCCTTCGCTAAGGAGTCAGCTCCAGGCTCCTCGTACCCCATGCACACTGCTTCCTGAAGCCCACCCCACCCAGACCCAGGATCAGCTTAAAGCCTGCCTTGCCCAGCACCTCTCAGCTCTCCAGAGTCTGCCAGGGGTGGAGGCCAGGGCACAGCCCAGATGGAGAGGCTGGAGCGCCCCCTGGGTGGTCAGGAGAGAAGAGCGCCCCCTGGAGGCCCCCGAGGTGGGAGGCAGTCTCCCTCCTTGCTCTGTTATGGTCCAAGGCAGCTAATGTCTAATAGTCCTAACTGGGTCCAAAGCTAAAATTCCCCATGGAGAAAAACAGTCCCAAACCAACCGAGGGTCTGAGGCTGGTCAGCGCCTGCCGTGTGGTCCTCACGTCTGTTGTGAGCTGGGCCTTGGTCTCCTGGGGGCCACAGACTGGTGGGGGCCAGAACCAGAGCTGGCCCTGCCCCTCCTGCCCAGGCACAGGGAGGAGGCTGGGCTGGGAGGGCAGAGGAGGTGCTTCGGGTGGTGCCAGGCTGAGGAGAGGCCAGGGGGAGAGACCACCTCCATCCTGCTGGTGGGACTCGAGGGTCTTCTAGACTCAGTGTCCTCGTCCGAGCAGTGGCTGGTCACTGTCTCCCTGGGCTGTTGCTGTCCACCCAGCGCATAGTCTCCTGTGGCCGCCCTGGGGGCCTAGTGACCAGGAGGAGGCAGCCCTTGGGCAGCAGCCCACGCTCAGGGCTGAAGGCCAGCTTTCCAATGAAAGTGGTGAGTGTTTCAGCAAATGGAAGATCCTGGAAATTGCTGGGGAAAAACTAATCCTAGGGCACAGCTGGGCTTGGCCGAGATCATGCACAGGAAGGACCAGGCGCCCTCAGCCCCCTGGGGCACAGAAGAAGGAGGTGCAGTATAGATAAGGCAGGGGCGGGCGGGCTCAAGCGCCTCGGCAGGAAAGGAGCCAGGCTCCCAGTTGAGGCCGGACTCCTCACCTGGCCTGTCACCTGTCTGCTCACCTTCCCCCCTCATCTGCCCGCTGCTCTCTGCACCGTGGCCAGTTGGCTGCTCTCACCCGTACCCCGGGATTGGGCATGGATGGGTTTCTTCTCTCTGGGCTCCTGGCAGATGCTCAAACCACAGCTCTCAGGAGCTCCCCGGCTCTTCCAAGCCCTGATGCTCTGCGATCCCCCGGGATGAGGGGCAGGGCTCAGAAGAGCTCCCTCTCACGGAGCTCCCACAATTCTCTTCAGGAGGCAGGTCAAGTGCTAAGGTAGAGGTGGGTCCTTCTACACCGTGGGTGCCATGTGTGCTGGCTGGACCCTCTGCGGTGACTGGGATCCACTCAGGTGCAGACCCCTCTTGCTCTGCGACCCATGTCAGATGGGTGCCCACATCCCTGCTCGGCTCACTGCTCACACACAGGGCAGGGGCACCAGGCATCTCCACGGTGGCCGTCACCCTCCAACTCTCACTGGCTGGTCTCTGATCCCAGGACGTGGTTCCTGTGGGGTGGGCAGGCACTTGGTCTGCATGGGCACCGCTGTGGTCACACTTGGTGGCAAGAGTGAATGGGTGGATGGGGATGCCCATGTGACCTACTGGCCTGGCAACCCACCCCACACCTGCAGACCAGTGGCAGCTCCACGTGGGCCCTGTGCCAGCCCAGGGGAGCTGGGCCTGCTCAGGGGACCGGCAGCAGGGCCTCCACGGGGCAAGTGGGCTGGCCGTGCTGGTCCACCCCGAGTTGGGCCCTCTCTAGTTTCAGAGGCCAGGCACCCTGAGAGGCGGTCAAGGGTGGGCCACTGTGCGTGGGTTCCTGTGGTGGGCCATGGGGTTGCGGGTATGTGGGAGGAGGTGTATTCCTGCTCAGCGTTCTGTGCCAGCCCCCAGCCGAGGGGACAGAAGGACCCAGTGGAGGGAACTGGAAGGCCCGCAGTGACAACTGCATTCTGAGCTGGCCAGCAGGGTGGGGATGGGGGCTCCCACTCCCTGTTTGTGCTCCCAGCTCCCGCCTGGTGGGTGTGGGAGCTTGGAGGGAGACACGTCTCCCCACACTCCGCCTGGAGGGGGCAGGTGCGTCCTCTTCGAGCAGCGTTGAGGGCATCAGACTTTTCTGATCAAGAAGTCAAGTTTGTCACCTCCAGGGTGAGGCAGTGAAAACCAATGTGCTAAAGAACACTTGTAACTCAACAATAGAAAGATAAACAACGGAATTAAAGAATGGGCCCAGGACCCGAGCAGACATTTCTCCAAAGACATTTCTCCAGATGGCCAAATGGACACGTGAAAAGATGCTCAACGTCACCGTCATCAGAGAGATGCAAACAAGACAGTGCTTCACCCCCACGGGGACGGCCGGAGTCCGGAAGGCAAGTGGAGGCAGTGCTGGCGAGGGGCCGGGGCAGCCGCCCCTCACGCTCTGCGCTGGGCACACCCGTGGCATGGCTGCGGGCGTGGGGGGCGGCCCTCGGAACGTCACGCACGGCGTCCCCGCGTCTCCCCATGCTCCACGCCTCCGCACACACCCTGAGACTCGAGGTCACGTGTCCACACAAACCCCAGCGCGTGAGGGCTCAGCGTGTCACCCACAGTGGCCAAGGGGTGGACACAACCCTGATGTCACCACGGAGGAACGGGTCCACGAAACATGCTCTACTCACACGACGAGACACTGTTCATCACGAAGAGAAACGGGGTACTAACACATGCACGACCCGGACCCCGGAAGCATCGCGTGAAGTCCATGACCTGACAGGAGGCTACGTGTTACACGACTCCACTTGTGTGACATGTCCCTCTGCTTTCTTCCAGGAAGGCCACCTCCTCTTTTGGGGCTCCGTCCTCCCCGAAGGCATTCTGGCCACACACACCGCCTGGTCTGCTGGGCACAGGCCTGGCCCATTGCAGGACCCACACCTCTATCCAGAGGGGTGAGCTCTGGGGGCTCGGCAGGGCCCATACAAGGGATGCTCTGGGAATGACGAAAGGGCCAGCCCCACGCTGCAGGTGGGAGGGGACAGGTGGGGCGGAGAGCCTGTGGGGAGCCCCACCCCTTGTGCAGTGGCTCTGTCCCAAGTGCAGTGGGGCTTGGGGAGCAGGGGACTTGGTCTCAGCTGAATGTGGGAAGGGGCGTGCCAGGGGCAGGGCACCCACACAGCCCCTGGGCAGACCTCATGGGGTGGGAGGGGGCAGGATGCACACTCAAACACAAAGGACTCAGCCCTGGGCTTGTGGAGAAGGAAGCCAAAGATATGGGAGCTTGGCATGGGCCCAGCTAGGCCACACAAGAAGGTCTGACCATCCAGAAGGTTCTGGCTCATAGCCTACAACTGGTGGGACCCAACAGGAAGCTGGAAGGCTCTCGGCCGAAGGTCCGGAAGGGTGTCCATCCACCTAGACCTGGGCACTCAAGACCACTCGGCAGAGCCACAGGCTGTGTCCCACCCTGGGGGCCGAGGGTCCTTGGGATGCTGACCACTGCCCCACCCCCACCCTCCTCCCCTGCTCCACCCCCAGCCCCGTGAGGTCCTGCAGATGAGAAGGCAGCACGCCTGGCCTCGCCTGCTCCCTGGGCCCCATCTGTCCCCCCACGACTCTGCCCCGGAAGCTGGGCTTGGGCAGTGTGGTATGGCGAGCAGCCGTGGACTTCCTGCTGGAAAGCAAGCAGCAGCCAGAGCCCTGGTCAGCACTGCCCCGATGGGGACCAGCTGTCAGCCGCCAGGGAACGCACCCTCCCTGAGCAGGGGCCTTGCGGCGGACACGTGCTCTTCGGACTGAGTGTCACGTGGACTGGCCGCATCCTGGGTGCCGAGCCAGTGTGGCCAGAGCCTCCTCTTCGGGCGACACCTCCTCCTCGCGGCGGCCACCCAGCGCCACTGACGCGGCCCCGGGGCCCCCGGCCGGCCCGAAGGCTGCTCCTGTCATCTACTTACGACTGAACCCAGCGCATGCCCCCCAGGCATCCACACACCCTGGTCCAGTTCTGGACCCTGCTCTAGGGTGCCGGGCGACTGACTCCTCACGTCAACAGCGCACGGGCTGGACCTGCGGACAAGGCCGCCAGCGCGTGCTGCGGCACTTCCCACTTTCCCTCGCTCACCCCACAACTGCCTCCGCTTCACGGATGTGGAAACTGAGGCACAGGGCGGCTCAGTCAGCCCCCAAGGACACGCGGCTGGTACCTGGCAGGGCGGGGGTCTGGACGGGCCCCCGCTGCTCCTCCTCTTCCTTTTGCAGGTGCCCGGAAGGCTGCCTCGTCCAGTCTGGACAGGTGGGAAGCTCACGGGAAGCGCACGGGGCAGACCTGGGAGCGGAGCCTTCCCATCGCCTAGGACGTCCTGCTTAATTCTGCTCGTGTGGGTTTCCTGCCTTTCCTGTCAGTTTTCTAGTTTCCTCCTGGAGAAGGTCACCGCTCACCAGGGCACCGGGTGAGACACGTGGCGAGACTGCGCGCTGGCCCATGGCGGCCGGGCCACGGCTGGCGAGCAGCAGGGCTGGGCTTTCGGGCGCGGCCTGTGTCCCAGGTAACACTCCTGCCCCAGGTAGCCCCAGGCCAGAGGCTTAGGCCAGGGCCTCACTCAGCTGGCTCTGGGGGCCCTTCCCTCCACAAAAGTCAGTCAGTACCCACAAGAGGAAAATGGCAACTGGGACTTCTCACGCTTGTGCTGAGAGAGTGACGAGGTAGCCAGTCATCCGCATCGCACATCTGTGCCCACTCTGGGACCCGCCTGTGGAACCTGGCTCTTGGACTGGCTCTAAACCCTCCAGGGCAGGTGCGGGCAGTGTGGCTGTGAGTACACAAACGGCTGGGACACTGGCACCCCAGGACGTGGTTGGGGTCATGGTACATGGAGGGTACAGGGGCTCCTGGGACAGTCAGCCCTTCCCTCCCGGCCCCATGACACTCGGGTTCCCTTTCCAGAGCTTCCTAGGCTCTGAAGAGGCAGCAAAGCTCAGGAGGCTGGGCAGAAGCCGGACCGGAGCCGGGAGCCGGAGCCAGGCCGAGGGCTCCGCGCAGGCCCTCCCCCGGCCTGACCCTGCGTGCCCACCTCTCCAGGCAAAGCGCCATTCGTCCCTCACTGAATGTGGGACAGGACGCGGCTCACCAGATGGCCCTGGGCTCCTCCGGTCCGCGTGCTTCAGTGCAGAGATAATCCCTTCCTATGACCTCAGAGCCAAGTAGCTCTGCTGGAGTGCGGCCCGCCCCCTGAGTCAGCCCAGGGCCTTGGCAGCAGGGCTGTGGCGGATCCTGGGATTGGGGGGTTCATGGGTTAGTTTTCACATTTTCTTCTTCCCAAGGGACTTTCCTCTTCTGGTCCTCCACAATGCTGTGTTCTGGTGAGCGTTAGGGCAGAAACTGAGTGTCCACAGGAGAGGCACCTTTTGATGGCAGCATGGTGGCAGCTAGACAGGGTGATGTTGGTGAACGAGCAGAGGGGCAGAGGCCCGCGCCTCTCCTCCACACACAGACCACAGACTGGGCGACAAGCCCACGGGCATGTCCTGTCCCTGCAAGGGGCCTGCACAATCCTCACAGTCCCTGGTGCCCGGCCGCAGGGCGCCTTCCTCCTCCCACCCCTGCCTGAGACAGTAGTCCCCTGGGGCCACAGCCAGGGGGACAGCCCCACCCGAACCCTGAAGCTGGGCTCCTCTAGGCAGGGGTCTGGGCGGGGAGACTGGGCAGGCCCAGCACCAGCGGAGGGAGGTGCCAGCCCAAGCGGCGCAGGGGATGGAGCGCAGGCAGACAGGCTTCGGTGTCCCTCCGGGATCCGAGGCCGCGGGGGCCTCGGCTCTGTTCACACGCGCCCTGGCACAGGGCCGCCCCTTGCCTGTATGCATATACCCGACGCACGTGTGCACACACCCAACACACCATGCGCACACTCCAGCGCACATGCGGTGCACACCCCACACTCACAGCCTGGGCCCTCTCTGACCTTGACTCTGGCCTGAAGCTGGGCTTGGCCTGTCCCTGCAGCTGCGCAGTGGGCCCACACTCCCCTTCCCTGCTCACCCCAGGGCCCCATGCTGAGACGTCGTCGTCTAGTGATGTGTCCATGTCTGTGCAGTGGGGAGGGGTCTGGACCTTCGCCCCAGAGCCCCGCATCTTAGGAATGCGAACAAGCCTGGGACGCCCCTGGTGGCCAGGCTGTGGTTCTGCGTGCCTGCCGTCCTGAGCTCCGAGGGTGGGTCTGCCACATCTTCCCTCCAAGGGTCCTGGGGACCAGGGACGGCTGGGACTCTGCTGTGAGGGACACAGCACCTGGGCTCCGAGGACGGCAGGCAGGGCTCATGGGGGACAGACTCTCCCCAGTCCTGCCTGCCAGGCCTCCACGCACCCCTCCCCCAAGACGGCGACCGACTCCTTCCAGGCCGTGGTGCAGTGTCCGGGCAGGACAGCAGCCCAGCTTTCCCGTCGGGATGCTGGGGAAGGGGCCGCGTCAAAGGAGCCGACCCCAGGATGAGTCCGGGGCCGGCCTGGGGCCCGGAGCGGTGGGGAGACACTGTGCCACCCAGCAGAGGGAGCGGTGGGGAGACACTGTGCCGCCCCGCAGAGGGAGGCGGGGAGACGCACGCGGTCTGTCAGTGTCCCCCGCCCCTGCTGCCTTCCCACTGCCCCCGAGAGCCGGCTGTGGGTCAGGCTCCCGCGGCGGGAGGGAGCTGCCCTCGAGCCCGCCTGGGCCAGCACCCCCGGCACGGGGGGAGGCCCCCCCTCAGGACCCACCCCAAGCCTGGAAAGTCTGAGCAGGCGCTGGCTGGCCCTGCAGTCCTGTGGCCGCACGGCCCGGTGCCAGCCTCGACGGTGGCCTACTTTCTGCCAGGCGCATGGAAATGTGGGTCAGCGTTTACTCACCGGGCCCGCGGCCCGGGTAAACAGAAGGAAGCACAAGAGCCCGCGGGGGCCTGGTGGGCCCTGCCCCAGCCCAGTGGTGCCCCTGCCCTTGCCACCACCTGCGTGCCACAAAGCAGGCAGGGAGGGCCCTGTGCCCCCGCCTTCGCCCTCCAGGGTGTCTGCACCCTAAGCTGCCCCGGGCCCCCTGATTCTCCACGAAGCTCCAGGGGCCCCACTCCCGAAGGGCTGTGGGCCTGAATCATGGAGGGCGCCCTGGCGCCGTGCCTGCTGCAGCCCCTACCGCAGACCGCGGGCAGCAGGGCCCGGCCGTCAGAGCCCCCAGCCGACAGAGCCCCCGGCCTCAGCGCCCCCGGCCACAGGTGCCACTGACGAGGGGAAGAGGGAGGGGCCTCCAGCACCGGCCCATCTGGCCAGCGAAGCCGGTCAGGCCCCTTGCACAGGGCTGCGCCTTACACACGTGCATGTATACACCTCCGCCCCGGGCACACACGCCATGCATATGTGTGCACTGCCCGAAGTGCCACACGCACATGCACACACCAGCACGCACAGCACGAACAGCCCACACGCCCCGCCTGAGCCCCAGCTGACACCTCACTCAGCCTCCTCTACTGCTGCTGGCGCCTTGTCCCCAGACCCAGGACGTCGGTGCTGACACCTGTTGTTACGCAGTTGCAGACCTCATCCAAACTTCAGTGGCATTCCCACCTGTGTCCCTCCATTGCGGGACCCCCTCCAGGACCCCAAGCTGCGATTGGTCACCTCTCCTTAGACCCTGGGCAGTTTGAAGGGTGCTGGCCAGGTCCCGCGTTTGAGTCCATCTGCTGATTTTGGTGCCTGCAGCGAGGCTAGTTTGGGCAGGCATCCCATGGGAGGGGGACAGTTGTCCTTCTTGGGTCACGTTGTGGCCATGCCCATTACTGACATGTTGGCTGCTGTGTGAAGACCTGCTGATGAGTCCTCAAGGTTGGCCACTTGGCCTGGAGCTGGCTGGGGTCACACATCGTGCCAGGCACCTCGCCACACACAGACCCTGCGGATATTACTCAGATTTGTGGGTGGACCAGTCGCTCTGGCCACTGTGTGAAATGAGCAAGGCCCAGCTTTCCTGGGTCCTCAGAGGGTGACCTTGTCCCAGCTCCCTTCTCCTGGTTCCACCCCCCCTTCAGGGGTCCTGCCCTCGTGGGGAAGCGCTCAGCAATCAGAATACCCGATGCCCCCAATGTCCCTAGCTAGAGCTATTGGCCAGGCTCTGTGCATCTGGGGGTGACAAGGGCCAAGGGTTCTAGCTCAGCCCCTCATCGGCCGTCCGAGGGTGCACACATTCGCGCAAGCAGAGCTGAAGGGCAGACACGCCGGGGTCCACCATGGCCCGGCAGGGGCCGCCCTGCTCGCCCGTCACTGAAGACAATAGAGTCTACCCATGCTGTGGTCTGGAGTGGGGCCCTATGACTACCTGCAGAAGTGGATTTGGGGTGTTCTCCCACCCAGGCGGCAAGAGCTGGTCGGGTGTCTGGAAGGCATGGCTGTCGCTTACTGGGTGCCGGAGAGCCCGGGGGAGTGCAGCTCCTGGCTCATTGGCCACGTGACCCAGGAGGCTACTGGGCTCTGGGACCCAGCTTGTCCCCAGTGCAGCAGAGTCCAAGGGGCCGGGTGGGCCCCATCTCGATTCCCTCGTCACGGGCACCCATGCAGGTGGCCGGGCGAACGCATGGGGTGAGCAGCTGCGCGCTCACGCAGCTCTGCTGACCAGTGTCAGAGGAGCCCCTGCGAGCACGTGCGAGGTTTGGGGTGGGTGGGGACGTGAGGGCCCGCAGGCGGCTCCCGGTGCGGCCACCATCACGGCCGCGGCCACCCGCACGCTCCACGCCGGCCCCTGCCCTCTGCGCCTCACCTCGCAGGCCCACGAAGCCTGCTGGGTGGACGGCGCGGCCCGGCCGGGGTGGTTACGTGCTGCTGAAAGAAACCACGTGTCGCCGCAAGAGAAAACACACTGCCGGGCCTGGAGTTCTCATCTGCAACCCTGGCAGCAGAAGACAGTGTCATCCACAGGTCACCCAGGGAGAAGGACACCCCCCCGAAAGTCGTCACTCTGAGCATATGTCATCCGTGTACCCCATCCAAGGGGAATACCAGAAAGAAATGAGCGCACTGGCTGGGAACTGGAGCAGAGGCCACCAGACGCGTCCAGCTGAGACAGGGAAGAGCCGAGCGTAGGCGGCGGGTGCAGTGGCCGCGCGTGGAGTGAGTGCGTGACGTGTGAGTCATGCACCGTTCCGCGGGGGAGCCACACCCATGAAGCCCAAGCGAGAGGTGAGACGGGCCTGCCCAGCCCCCGCCGCCAGCCCTCGCCATCTCTCCACGGTCAGGCCGCCGACACACACAGGCCAGCGTGGGCGCAGACGGGGACCTTCACGACCTCCGCGACCTTCGGAGAGGACAGAGCGTTTTCCGTAAGGCCATGATGTGCACCTGGCCACAAAGAGATTCATGAAAATGATCTTATTATAATCCTACGACACTTAAAATAGCAAAAAAAGTCACACGTATACCCCCGATCTTAACACTCAGAAACCAAGAGATGCATTCCGAGGTAACTCTGACATAAAACAGGAAATCAAATCTGAACACGCGAGCTTTCTGGAAAGCCACAAAAATGTAAACACGTCTCGGCGGAGCCAGCCGCTCACCCGACACAGCACTCGGCCACTCGGAGGAAAGAACGACAGCGACGGATGCTGCGCCCGTCTCAGGAAATGAGAACAAGCACGAGAACGAGAAGACGCATTTTAAAAAGTGGGAAGAGGGAATAATGAGGAGAAACCTAGAAATTAAGTAGAAAACACAAGTAAAAAGGAGAAACGATAAAGCATTTTTTCTAAAAGAAAATAAACCCAAAGCCCCTCGCCCTGCGGAGAACACGGATTAAGGACCCTCCGGAGCCCGCACAGTCAGCAGCCGCAGGGGCCGGGGCGGGCAGGGGGCGACGGCCGCACGGCCTGCAAAGCTGGGGCAGCTGTGAGGAAACCTGGAGCAACAGGTCGTTTTTCTGGTGAACATAAATGACCACAATAACTTAAAATAAGGGAGGGCAGGCACAGGCGCAGGCGAGGCGCTGGCCAGACGAGCGGGGCGGCCGACTGGAGGGAAGCTCCGGGAGCGGGCGCGCGGCTGCGGGCGGCCCAGCCCCGAGCCGGGAGGGCAGCTGCCCCGGTGCGATTTTAACTCTTCTAAGACGAATAACAAGATGGAAGGCTAGAATTCATCTCATGAAACCAGGATAATTTAATAGAAAAGCCTGATGCAGTACCACAAAAACAGAAAGAGAACTATAGACAGCTATCACTCACAGGTGAAGGCGAGAACAAGTCTAAGCAGGGGATTAGCGGGGAGAAGCCCGCGAAGCGGCTGCGGGGTTGTGTCGGGGCAGCAGGGCTGGGCCAGGCTCGCGCGGGGCTGGCGGCTGACCTAGGTCACGGCAAATCAGCACAGGACATTCGGAGAACCGAATCAGTACACACTGACAAGAAATGTGACAAAATTCAGCAATCGTGACTAATAGCACAAATTACAATAGATTAAAACATTAAAACTTTGCACTCCCAGTGGCAACGATCTCTACACGGAGAGAACTGTCCCCAGGCCTGTGGGGAGCGGCTGCGGCACTGGCCGTGTTTGCCGGGATGGCCTCGGAGGGTCTCGCAAACGCAGGAAGGCGAGACGATCAAACGAGCGACATGACATTAAGAACAAAACAGGTGCAGCTGTACGTATGTGCTGATGACGCGACTGCAAACCGACGGGCTTTTCTCTGCCCCAGTTAAAAAAAACTAAAAATCAGTAAGAAAACGTGACACAAGGCAAGTGTACAAAAGTCAGCAGCTGTGCCCTCCTCGGGCAGCAAGAACCCAGAAGGGCGGTGAGGACGCGGCCTGGCTGCAGCGGAGGCGCAGCCCCGACGAGGCCGGAGGCACCGTCCGCCAGCCGGGGGGCGAGCCGCTCCGCTCCCACAGCTCAGGCCGCCCCTCCCGCGCCCGCAGCCTCCTGCCTCCACCGCAGCGGTGTGGAAAGGCCCTGTCCGCCCCCGGAGGGTGAACACTGGAGAAAGTGGCGGCCCCCTTCCCCAGAGCCACATCTTGGGAGCGGCCCGTGTCGCCCGTTTGTGTTCTAGAAGGCCGCCATGCTGGGCGAGCGCTGAATCAAGTCGGACGCGGGCCGCAGGGCAGGTGGGGTCTTCCCGGAAAGCACCGAGCGGGTCAGGGAGGGACACCTTTCTGGGACACTGCTCTGAAGGGGCTCCAACCCAATCCTGTCCCATCCCGGGGTTGACGAGCTTTTGGGTTTCACCACAAGTGTGGGCTGTGGATTTTCAAGGCCACTGCAGAGCTGGGCGGGGGGCACGAGCCTCGGGCAGGTTCAAACACCTCACAGACTCATGAGGACGCGGGGGAAGGGAGTCTCCTGCTCCGTCAGCAGGAATGTGAACCGGTGCAGCTGCTGTGGGAACAGTGAGCAGGTTCCTCGAAAATGTGATGCTAGAGCGACCACGAACCTAGAGCGATCTGTGCAGGGCGACACACTTCCGGCGCTCGCCACGGCAGCGGGCGGCGGCGTTCACTGCCACAGCGCGGACGACGAGGGTGAGCCAGGCGGGGGAAGGCGACCCGGCCTCAGAGAGGAGGGGAACCCCGCATGCCTGCGACGTGGACGGGCCTGGGGGCATTACTCTAAGTCCTCAAGTCACAAAGGACAACTCCATTTACACGAGGTCCCTAGAGTCGTCAGGAGCTGAGGGTAGGGGACAGGGAATGTTCAGTGGGCACAGGGTGTCAGGCGCACAGGCTGAAGGGATGGGAATGGTGCTGAGGCCGCACAACGATGCGAATGAGCTGTCCACTTAAAAATAGTTAAGATGGTAAAGACAGACGAGCAAACAAAAACACCTCATAACTTGCTGTTCTACTCTTAGCAAGATTCAATTTCTTTTTTTTAATTTAAAAAGGGCAAACAGAACAGCCCGCAGCCTTTGCGAAGCCTGCCTCGAGCCTTCGGCAGCCTCTCCTGGCACGGCCAGTCCCGAGTCCTGTCCCTCCACTGTCCAGTGGCCAGGGGACCTAACCGACTACACCGCCCGCCTGTGGGACGGCTGGTTTCCCTACGTGTCGCTTCGCTCAGTCGCAGAACCCGCCGACGAGGCTTCAGTGAGGGCCGACCGTGCTGAGGTCTGCTCTGACCGCCTCTGCCTGTTTTCTCCTAGCCGTCACGAAGGAGGGCATTCTCAAATGCCTCACTCTGCCATGTTTGCTGAGGCCCTGGCTTCTGGATTTGGATGAAGACACCATGGTAAATGCGGCTGGACAGACAGGCCTGTGTTCGTGGGAGGCCGACAGGCGCACTGAGGTGGTCAAAGCCGCATCTGCGGCCAGACAGCAGCTCACACCCTCCAGACTGCAGCCCAGTGGCGGCCCAGCCTCCAGGAAGTGGGGCTGGTGGTCTTGGTGACGCTGGGCCAGAGCCTGGGCTCTCTGATGCCCCTGCGAGCCAGGTGTGCTGCTGGGGTCATGCTACAGGTGGTCCAGCAGGCAAGGGCCGCCAGCATTGCTCCAGGGGAAGAGCAGAGGGCGGCGGGGCTCCCCGCCCCGCGCCCCCCCTTCCCAGTCCTTCCAGCACTGCCAAGGCCGCCAAGCTGAGCCCAGGACCTTGGCTGCCCTGCCCGACCAGGGTGCTCAGAGAATCCCTTGTCCCGAAGGCTGAAGGCCTTCAGAGCGGGAAGGCGGGCAGGCCACGGGCGGGTGGGGCCAGCAGCTCGGCCTTGAAGTGCTCAGGAGCTCAGCGCAGTCTGCCCACCCTCCTAATGACTGTCGATTGTCGGCCTGGCCTGTGCTCTGAGGGGAATCCCTGCCTGATGTAAAACAAAGCCAGATGGGATAGGCATGACCAGGTGCTCCTCTGGTCGGGGTGGAGGGAGCCCAGATGCCGGGAGGAGGAGCTGTGAAGAGGGACAGCAGGTCAGGGGGCCATGACTGGGGACGGTCGGTCTCCAGGACTGAGCAGCCCTTGGAGAGCTGTGTGTGCAGAGGCTGTGGTGTCTGGTGGGAATAGCCCTTGGTAAATGTCTGGCAACTGGGGTGAGCAGACAAATGCGTGCCTGTGTGACTGGCAGGGTCCCCCTCAGGTGCTGTGCCACGCCCAGGGAGGGCTCTGAAGGAACCCTTGTTGGCCAGACCTAGAGGGCCCTCAGCCAGGACCCAGAGAGGTGACCAGACCTTCCCTGTACAACCGGAGCCCAGCGCCCGGGGGCATCCTGGGTTCTGGGCCTGTGGCAGGTCACAGCCGAGGCCAGAGCTTAGCCAGCACTCCCTGTCCTCAGTAGCTCACAAACTGACTCCTCGAGAGCCACCCCCTGTCCGCAGGAACTCTACAGCTGCCTGAAGGCCACATTTGGGCTAAAGACACCATTTAAAACCACAGACCTCCTGGGAGGGGGAGATCATCAGTGACCATCCTGTGCTCAGACTAGTCTGAGCTACGAAGGCCAGGGTCGGGCGAGGGGATCCCACCGCGGCTGTAGTCAGGGGGTGTGGAGCAGAGCCTGGCCTGCAGCCACGCTCCCGAGCCTCGTTCCCCTAAAACCACCTCTAGAGTGACTGACCACAGACTTTCAGGAAGGGACCCTGGCATTAGTGTCAACCAGTTAACCAAGCACTCACTGAATGACAGAAAATCTACAAAATGTGTTCTGTCCACCTGCTGCCCCTCCTCCCGCAGACTTGGGGAGCAGGGTTTTCGTCTATTGAGGGTACTTCTGTGTCCACAGCACTGAGGTCCAGAAGGTGCTTGATATCTGTTATTGAATGAATTCACCTTGGCAGGGGCTTGGGGGGGGTCCCCACCTAGTGCACAGAGGAACCCTCTGTTTGTAGGGAGTCGCCTTGAGGAGTGTTTCCCCGATGCCTTGCGGCTCGATCCTCGGCAGGAGGCAGATGTAGCACCCTGGTCTGCAGAAGGGGCGCCGGAGGGTCAGAGCCGTCTGTAGCACTGTCCGGGACTCACGGTGCGAGCAGCTCCCCACTGGCCAAGTCCCTGCCCAAGCCCACAGGTCGCCTGTCCCAGAACCTCTCTCTGTGTTCCTTCCTGAGCGCAGCAAAGAAGTGGGTCCTGTCCCCCACCCCGTTGTGTCCCAAGAACCCCCTCAGGTTGACCAGGAGGGAGCGCACTCCACCAAAGGCAGCACCCCTCCTGGGCCAGGCCGGCCCCGCCCCACGTCTCGTGGCCTTTGTCCCCACTGGACACACACCCCAGGTGCCACCTTTCTGGATGGGTGCTGGGGGCTGGGAGTGCGGCCTCACGATGACACTGGGTGGCGTTGCAGGGCAAGAACAGCAAGTGAGAACGGCCGGGACCGCGGGAGAGCGGACGAGCGTTTCCTCACTTCCGGGCCTGAGAGGGTGCCCCAGGCCACGATGCCCTACTCCTGTCCTCAGACGGGGCTGGCTGCTTCTCCAAGGAGAGCCAGACGTAAGAGCTGGCAGGCGCCGTCTGCCCCTCCGCCCGTGACCCTCGCGTGTGCGTGACCACGCAGACCCCACGGACACGGCGCTGCCCCCTCCCACCGCACTGCGGGGCTGCGGACAGCGACGGACACACACGCCCGTGCCCGCGGGATGGCGCCGGGGCAGCAGAGCTGGCCAGGCGGAGTGGCTGGGCTGCTTTTAAGGGAGTTGGGAATTCTGACCACCTGGTGTGACCAACACAGACCACCTCTTTGAGCGCGAGCACCCCGAGGCACAGAAGACCAGGCGGCCCCCCCTCACAGACTGTGCTTGGCTCCCTGCTGTTTACCTGAAATGCAGGGGGGATTATTTGTTTTCGTTTGCATTCTGTTCTTATTGATTCTACTTATTTTTTTCCGAGTATGTAAAACATTAACAAGGTTCCAAAAACCAGAGTGCTTTCTGTTTAAGCTCGTAAGACCCCTGCAGTTCTGTCCAGTCTTCTCCCTAGTTCTCAGACCTCGTGACTTGGGTTCTAAAAACATGTTCCAGCCGGTGAGTGGCGATAAACTTCGGAATCTGTCAGCCCGTCCTTGTGGGGTGTGGGGTGGGGGTGGCTGCCTCCCCGCCCTGAGGCAGGGCATGCTTCCTTGAGGCTCAGCTCTGGGAGGCGAGGAGGTGCCCCGCGCCCTGCTTTGCCAGCCCGGCTCCGGCTCCGGCACCGCACCAGGCTGTGGCTCGGCTGTGGCTGCGGAGCGCTGGCTGCCCCGCCACCCCCACCGCTGGCTTTGGCACCACCTCCAGGGAGACACTAGGAAGGGCTTGATGGGAAAGCAGAGCAGGAGGGAGTGAGAGGAGGGAGGGGGCGGGGGGAGGAAAAGACAAAGAAAGGGGTGCGGCGAGTGGAGAGTGACCTCAGCTGGAGGGGCCTCTGCTGGCTTCAGAGGCGGCAGGCAGCGCTGAGGGAAGTCATCGGCCCGCGTCCTGCCCTCGCTGCCGGCCGCGGTGGAGGACCTGGGGTGCCATCCTGCGCACACGCTGGAGCTCGGGTTCCTGCTGGGACGGCCTGCTGCCACAGCCCGGCTGCCTGTCTTCCCGCCACCCCTGCTGGGTGAGTGTCCCCTGCGCCGCTGCCCCTCACCCCAGAGTCTCCCCAGACCCCTGGAGCTTTCCCCGGGGATCCTGCAGCACCCAGAGGGCAGCCCGAGCTGGCCCTGTGGTTCTCAGAGCAAGTCCACAGAGTTCACCCTCCAGGCTCTGGGTGCCCTCGGCCGGCAGCGCCAGGGCATGGAATCGGGGTGCCATGCCTGTGCGAGCCGGGCGCAAGCCCCCGATGCCAGCACCCTCAGCCTGCCAGGCAGCCGGGGGATCCTCTAGACGTGCCCACAAATCCAGCTGTAACCCGACCGGTTCTGCTTTCCTGCCCGGGGTCAGGCCAAGCCTGAGCCGGGAGGTGGAGCCCAGAGGAATTTCAGGGGCTGTCCCTCCTCCCGCCCCCTCCCTACACACCCCGCAGGGCAGGGTGTCTGCCAGGCCATGCCAGCGTGTGGCGCGCTCCCTCATCTCCTAGGTGATGGAAACCCCAACCCTGGCCACCAGCAGCGCCCTCTGGGCTCTCCTTCTGGCCACACTGGGCTCTGCGGCCGGCCAGCCACTGGGGGGAGACACCGTGTGCACGGCCCGGCCCCTGGCCAAGTACAGCATCACCTTCACCGGCAAGTGGAGCCAGACGGCCTTCCCCAAGCAGTACCCCCTGTTCCGGCCCCCCGCACAGTGGTCTTCCCTGCTGGGTAAGTGACGCCCCTGCCGCCAGCTGTGTGTCCCCCTGGGACGGGACAGTCACCCAACAGCTTCTCCACACTTCACAGATTGGAGAGTGCTCTCATTTAATACACTTCATAGCAAGAATATTTACTGGGTGCCTACTGCATGCCAGCTGGTGATGACCTGGGCTCTGGGGCTGTGGTGGGAACGGGATGGCCAGTCATGGGGAGGGCCAGCGGGACACCGGCCCCACCCGCAGCGCCAGGCCGCAGGACGTCCGCACGCTGCGGGTGGGAAGGAGGGCTGGCGTGCACTCTGCACGGCTGCTCAGGCGGCAGGTCCACAGGGGCCGTGCACAGCTCCGACTACAGCCTGTGGAGACAGGACCAGTACGCCAGCAACGGGCTGAGGGACTTTGCGGAGCGCGGCGAGGCCTGGGCCCTGATGAAGGAGATGCAGGCGGCCGGGGAGAGGCTGCAGAGCGTGCACACAGTGTTCTCGGCGCCCGCCGTGCCCAGCGGCACCGGGCAGACCTCTGCGGAGCTCGAGGCCCACGCCAGGCACTCGCTCGTGAGTGGCGGGCGGCATGAGGGAGTACAGGGTGTGGGTGGGCTGTGTTGTCGGCCTTGCTGAGCGCCCGGCCCCTCCAGGTGTCCTTTGTGGTCCGCATCGTCCCCAGCCCCGACTGGTTTGTGGGTATCGACAGTCTGGACCTGTGTGATGGGGACCGCTGGAGGGAGGAGGTCACCGTGGACCTCTACCCACACGACGCCGGAACAGACAGTGGCTTCACCTTCTCCTCTCCCAACTTTGCGACCATCCCGCAGGACACGGTGACCGAGGTGAGGGTCTGACGGCCCTTAAGAAGGTGTGATGGCACTGGCCACGCGGGACAGCTCTTGTTGCCCAGCTGTGCCCATTGTTAGGATGGCACCTGTGTGTGCGGTCCCAGTGAGCAGGGGGGCAGCTCCCTGAGAAGATGAGGAGCTGGTGGCGCTGCAGATGGGGGGGGGAGCAGGGAGGGGCCTGGAGGCCAGGCCTCCCTGGTACATTTCCCAGGCCATGAGCCCAGCACCCCAAGGAGCCACAGAGGCCTCACTGGGTCGTGTCACTCAGAAGCAGCCCAGGTGGGAGTCTGTTTCTGCGCTACCCTGCTGGACCCCATCCCGGCTCTCATCTGGGGCCACGCGCACTGCAGGTGCAGGTGGCTCCTGCGTCCTCGGTCAGTGCTGATACCCACCCCCCCACCCCTCCCCAGATAACATCCTCCTCCCCCAGCCACCCGGCAAACTCCTTCTACTACCCGCGGCTGAAGGCCCTGCCTCCCATCGCCAGGGTGACCCTGGTGCGGCTCCGGCAGAGCCCCAGGGCCTTCATCCCACCCGCCATGGACCTGGCGGGCAATGACATCCTGGACAGCCTCTCAGGTAAGCCAGGCTCCCGCCATGTTCCCTGACCTCAGCAGTTTTGATTCTGGGGCCAAGCGCTCAGGCCTACGGAGGCTGCACGTGTGCCACTGGAGCGTGGGGGCGAGTCCATGTGTCACACGGGGACTTGCTTCGCCCTCACTGCGACAGGCAACTGTGGATCCCAGGCCTTCTGTGCCGGCTCTCGCCTCTCACCCTCAGGCTGACTCAAAGGTGACTGTCCACCCTAGAGAAACAGAAAGTGACACAGAGGCCAGAAACGCCCGGGAGGGTGTCTGTGAAGTGGCAGTGACAATGCCTTGACATCTGCCACTCTCCTGGAGGCCAAGCTGGTTGCCATGCGACCCCATGAAGGGCAATAGTCCAGGGACGAGGCCACGCTGTCCCCCTCCATGGCGCTCCCCCACGGCAACTCCAACTTGCAGCTGAGGTCACCCAGTTCTAAGCCAGGCTGCTGGGTGTGACATCCCCACCACCAGGCCAAACCAGACCAGGCCATCGAGGCCACCAGGGACACCAGGGGCCAGGCAGGGAATCAAACCCGGGAGAGCACACTGGTACCCTGTCAGCTAGGCACCGTGCTCAGGGCCACACGAATCCGCGTTTCTGAGGGACTTCAAAAATGGGTGCACAACCACGATGGCTCTGGGGTCAGAGTGTTTGGTAAATGACACGGGTCCGGGGGTTTCAGGACATTTGGGAAGGATGACGCGGATTCTGGGGATCAGAGCGTTTGGCACAAGATGACAGGGGTCCAGAAGGTTCAGACATTCAGGAAGAATGACCCAGATACTAGAGATCAGAGTGTCTGGCACAAGATGACATGGGTCCAAAGGGTTCAGAACATTCAGGAAGGATGACGCAGGTTCTGGCGGTCAGAGTGTCTGGCACCAGATGACACGGGTCCAAAGGGTTCAGAACACTTGGGAAGGATGACGCAGATTCCGGGGGTCAGAGCATTCGGCACAAAACATGGGTGCTGAGATCTGGTAGCTGATTGATTCAAACTTAAAACTGAAGACTCAAGTCTTGCCCAACATTTGTGAGAGAGTGCTCACACGGCCACAGCCCAGAAGTGAGGTATGGAATAGCCCCAGCCCTGTCAGAGGTGTGCACGTGGCCCATGTCACAACTGACAGGAAGGTCACCTCACTCAGGGGATCCCTCTGTACCCTCCCCAGCAAAGGGGTTGTTGGGGTGTCAGTGGAGGTGGCAGGGAACCTGTGTGTGTCGGGTGCTAGCTGAGCATGGGGGCCACGCTCCCACTGTGGTCAGCTCCGAATCACGTCAGGAGATCGAGACCCTCGGCGTGTGCTCCCTGAAGGACACTGCCCAACAGGAGCAGTCCCCACTCTCTCCTCTGGGAGTACAGCTAAGAGTCCCTCTGGGCTCCCACCACCATGGTGCCAGAGTCAGCCCCGGACAGTGGAGACTTGAGCACAGCATCCAGCTCTTAGCAAGGAAACATGACATCAAGTCAGTTCAGTGGCTTTTTAGGCACGTTGGTGGCATCTTCTTGCAGCCAACTCTAAACTGTGCTAAGAACAGCCAGTCTTTCCTCTGCACACCGCGGTCTGGAGCTGGTCTGGGGGTGAGCCACCCTGGGGCTCCTCCTGCTCCTCCGCCACACACTCATGGGTCTCCCCGTGCTTGGTCCAGTTCCAGAAACGCCGCTGGACTGTGAGGTCTCCCTATGGTCCTCCTGGGGGCTGTGTGGAGGTCCATGCGGGAAGCTGGGAGCCAAGAGCAGGACACGCTACATCCGGGTGCAGCCTGCCAACCACGGGGCGCCCTGCCCCGAGCTGGAGGAGGAAGCGGAGTGCATCCCTGACAACTGCGTGTGAGCCCCGCCTGGCGGCCCCGGCCCAGTCTCTGGGGCTGGGACCGCACAGCGAGTGGGCTCAGTGGGCAGCGCAGTCATCACCTGTCTGAGCTCCGCTGCTAACAGACGCCTCTGCACAGACATGCCTTGGGCCGTAAGCAGGCGCCTCCTTGCTGCAAGTTCTCCCTGCGGCCCCCACACCTGAGGGCTGCCGCTCGCGGAGGCTGTCTGCACGGTCACAGCCAGCACCGCTTTCACTGTGTGGCACACTGTCCTCCATGCAGAGGACTTGCACACAGCGCCCAGCCGCTCGGTGCTGCCGGAGAGCCAGGCGCCCAGGCCCGGGCATCCCAGACTGCGTGCGGCTGAGAAATGCCTCAGACCTGGGGCCTGGGCAGCTGCAGGCCCCGGAGCCCCGCACCCGCTCCTGCTCCTCAGAGCGAGGCTGCCACCCAGCGCCTGCTGCTCCTGGAATCCGACCAGGCAACACAGTAGGAGACAAATAAAGGGGGGCAGGTTAGGACACCTCGCCTGGCACTGTCACATTACCAATCTGTGCACCTGAATAAAGACAATCTGTTTCTTGACATCTTGTGGCCTCGCATTTCCCAGATAGGCGCTGGGCAAGGGCAGGACAAGCAGACACAGGCCACGCACCCACCTCTGGAGTACTGCCTTGCCCCAAGAGGGGTCATGACCCAGACTTCACAGAAGGCTCCTGGCAAGCATCAGAATAACATAAAAATGGTGTTCAGACCCACTGCGCACACGCAGCACGTACGATGGCTGCTGACAGGACGGTGACAGGCACGAGGAGGAGTAGGACGAGGTCCCCTCCCCCAGGCCACTGGCCACCAAGGTCCCTGACCTTGGGGAGATGCCCCTGAGGGCTCAGTGCTTCTGGCCCTGGCCCTGGTCTGAGATCAAGGGTTCGTATGCATCTTTGAGGGGTTATAGGCCGAGGCTAGGCTGGGCCCTTGGAGAATAGTGGGGGACAGGGAGGCCTGCACCCCTCTAAGAAACACTCTCACACCATCTTCCCCCTGCTGGGACTCCTGGAGGATCAGGTCCCACTCCCCGCTCCCCTCGCACCCACCCACTGCCCTCCGTGGCCTGCCCCCCTGATCCGGGACACTCGTGCACGCAGAGCCTCTACCCGCCCCACCTCTCTACCTCCTCAGGACCCCGGCTTCCACCTGACCGCCACCCTACGCCCCACCCCCATCCTCTCTCTGAGCCACAGGCTGAGCCCTCCACCTGCCAACCACCCACGCTCCCATCGGAAACGACGTGGGACCCCACATCTGGCCTTGGCACGTCCAGTGACGTCCCTGTGACAGTCTCCCCTCTCTGTGTCCCTACATGGTCATTCTCCCAGCAAACGTGCTGCTTCCCCCTTAGAAGACACTTCTCCTGGCCTCTCCGTCCCACCAGGTCCCCGGCCCCACGGCCCACGCTGCGGCGACTGCGAGCCTGGTCCTGCCTCTGCCTGCGCTGCCCACGCCGGCCCTGCCCCCTGGCTGCCGAGGGCCACGTTCCCTGCGTATCTTCTCAGCCCTCTCAGGAACAGGGGCTCAACACCCTGATACGTCAAGTATCTCCCCCCTCCCCGCCCCACACTGGCCAGCTGATGCCCCTTCCCCTCCCGCATGCCTCCCATGGGCCCGCCCTCAGACCCTCCACCTCCACTGACACTCAGCCCCCTGGACCCATTCCTCCCCCGAGAAGAGATTCAGATCCAATGGTCACCTGGACCCTTGGCCTCGGGGAGGAGGAGCGGAAGCAGCAGGGAGTGGAAGCCCAGCTCGTGCCGAAGCCTGGATGTGCTGCCGAACAGACTGGCTGAACGGACTGGCCGCAGGTGCTGAGAGGAGGGGCCTTGCTTGTGGGAGGTTGTCGGGGAGGTCGTCGGGAGTACAACTCGGAGGTGCCTCATGACACCGTGACGCCCAGGGAGAGCCCAGGAAGGACCTGAGCCCCGCGCGGCCCCTGCACTGCAGCGAAGCACCACGCCGCGTCTGTCCGCTCACGGACGCCCCTGCCCTGCAGCGGCTGGCCTGGTAGGCTTCGGGGAGCAGCGCTCGCAGGTGGTGACAGCTGCACAGCGCAGCTCAGACACGTGGCAGACAATGTAAACACCTGCTGAATGAGCAGGGAATTCAACTCGCTTCATCTATTTCGCAAGAGTCCTACACTGAGCACCCAAAACACTAGACAAATGAGATGTCTTGAAAAAAATACAACGCGTTGATGAAGTGCTCGAAGGCAGGGCACTCCTCTGCGGCCCAGACGACCAGCAGCCACTGGGTAAGTGGCATGTGCAGGGCACAGACTCCACCCTGGACACCCTGCTGAACTCCGGTGCCTTCAGCCTGGGGTGCCTGAGGCCCTTGCAGGCGCCGCCCCAGTGCAGGAGCACACAGCGGCCCTGCAAAGGCACAGCCTTTCTTGCACTTGGCTCTGCATAGAAAAGAAGAAAACTGTCCGTGAAAATTCCTGAACGTGAGCCCATGCTCACAGGGGCATGGGACCTGAAAAATCCTAGTTAAAAGTTTTGCTTAAAAAACCTTGGGCTGGTAACACCCTGAGGCACCTGGAAGCAATGAGCACGAATCTTCCCTGGAGACCTCACTATGGACTCGGGACTCAAAGAATTCCCAGCGTAACATGAACTCACAAATCAAAACCCATCAAACACACGGGAAAACGAGTAGGACACCTCTAAGTCAGAGGAAACAGCAGACTACAAGATCAGACCCAAAAAGCCGCTGGTGTTGGGATTACTACGTATAGGATGTGATCAAGAATGCAGACCACGTTCCCCAAGCCTGAGTGCAAAACTCAAAAGGAGACCTTAATGCTGAGCACACAGCAAGATTACAGATGGACCACACATTCTGGTCAAATGCCAGAGGCGGGCAGACCGGATTCGCAAACCACGTGCTACTTACAGGACATGTAAAATCCCGAACGGACACTAAAAGACTGGGGCAAGATACTGCGGTGGAGACCCCCGTGGACATCCATGCCTGCCTTCCCCTCCTGAAGGGAGCAAGTGGTGGGCGGGCCCTGGGCAGGGGGAGAAATGACAAGTATCTTTGGGGCCAGGACATTTACTGATCGTGTGCGACGCTCCAGACCCCAAAGCACATGTCAACATGGAGAGACCTTTGCAGAAGCCACCAGAGGCCGACATACTGAGGACACCCACCCTGGAGAAGATTTGGGATCTACAGTCGACTCTGAAACAATCTTTGTTGTATTAAAGCACTGAGATCAGAGAGACAAACAATGGAAGTAAGCCAGGAAAGGAATCTCGTGTCAGACACAAGTGCTCAGGTTCCGGAGAAGGCGGCAGAGCACACGGCTGCTGGTGCTGGTGCTGGTGCTGGGGTGGTGATGGCAGAGGCGATGATGGAGGTGGTGGAGGTGGTGGAGGTGACGACAGTGGTGGTAGCGATGACGACGACGGTGACAGTGATGATGGTGCTGGTGCTGCTGGACACTCTTCCAAGAAGGCAGCTGGGGACACCCTCACTGATGAGCCCGCCTCTCGGCAGAAGAGCGGGATGTGGTGTCATGGCAAGGCTTTGACTGATAAGTCATCAGCGTATGATGTAGAGAGTCGTCCGGTCATTTTGACAGCAGCGGGGCAGGGGCGGGAAAAGGGAGTGAGCTAGGAGTCAGGAACATGTAGAAAGGGAGGGGGGTCCACAGAGCTCTGGGGGAAGTGGTAGGGAGTGGACAGATTCTGGGTTCATTCTGATGTAAAGGGAATACAGACACTCACGGACTGGGGTCTTGCATGACTCCGGAGAGTCTCAGTTGGTTCTGTTCACAGTACTAAGTTCAAGAAGGTTTGGGCCCAGCGGGGTGAGCCCAGGGACAGGGAGGGGACAAGTGAGGACAGGTCGCGGCTGAGGTTCCTGCTAGTTCTGTGGCGCTGCCATTTACTGAACAGGGGAGGGACACTGGGCCGAACACCTACGTCGACAGCTGCAGGCCTCCTGCACAGGCAGGAGACGTGTGTGCTGGGTTTTCAGGTGGCTGCAGGGGGCCCAGCAGGTGGCAGGGCCCAGAGCCAGGGTGTCAAGGAGGCGGCGGAAGCAGCCAGCAGTGCACCTGCTGGAGGAATGGTCAGCAACACCAAGCAGGTAATGCGGCAGCGGGGGGAAGGAGGCAGAGAGCAGGACGCTGGTAAGAGGGAAGGGGTCCTCCTGGTAGGGATGGTGGGCCAAATTCCCACATCCAACCCCACTTCTGCCCAACTCCACTAAACTATAGAAAAGGACGTTTAGAGGGCATCACTCAGATGCCTGCCTGGGGCATCAGGTGTGCCCAGGTGCCTTGAGGGGACATCATCCACCACACAGTACAACTAAACCCTAAGTTCTGGAGGGAAATGCCGCCTGAGACACTGCCCTTCTCAGAAGAGGTGGCGAGAACTCTCACTTCCTCCCGCTCCCCAAAATGAGCAAACGAAAGCACTGAACTGGGGCTGGGTGAGCAGCGGGGAAAGGCCGGGCTCCCACGGCTGCTGCAGAGTGAGGCCCTCAAGAACAGCCGCGGCGCCCTGACGTCGGGGGGAGCGGAAGCAGTCCCCTCTGGAGGAAGCTTTTCCAGTATGGGTCTCAGGCTACGCCCAATCCAAATCGAGCAGTGAGTATAACCCCAAATACTAGTTAAACAAAAACAAGTCACTGTGATTGGCTGGAAGTCAGCAGGAAACACCCAATAGATTCGGACACCCAAGATAATGACATTGTCAGAAACGGACTATAGAACAGGTACAACAAAAGCGACCAATCAACACGGGGTGACTGGAAACAGACAGATACGGTTGGAAAAGAAGACCATGTGGACAGACAGACTCAGTCTGTCGGTTAGGGAGCTAGTCTGGACACAGCTGGAGGGAGAGGCAGTGAAACGGAGAATGTCGCCGAGGACGTCACCCAGAATGCAGCGCAGAGAGACAAAGAGGTGGGAAACTTCAAGAAGATACAAAAGATAATGTGAGAAGTTTTAAAATGTTTTAAATCTGACACTTTAAAGAATATAATGGGGATAAAGGAGAAGGAAATATTTAAGAAGAAAATAGTGCCAAGTTATAGAACTGGCTAAAATAAAAAGGTAGCTTCAGAACCAGAAAACACGGTATACCTTGGACAGGACGGAAAGAAGCCACCCCCCACGCACGTGACATGAAGCTGCTGGGCAACACGAGAGGACCGTCAAAGGACCCAGAGGAAGAGGACAGACCACCCATAAAGCAGTGTCTATCAGAATGACAGCAGTTTCTCAACAGTAGCCAAGGGAGTCAGAAGGTGGTCAAGTGACACTTTTAACATGTTGATAGAAACTACCTGTCCACCCACAGTTGTGAACTCAGCACCATATTTCAAGAATGGGGGCTTTTACGCATTTTCAGATTAACAAAAATTGAGAGTTTAGCACCAAGAGAACTCCACTGAAGGAACTTCCAGAAGGTGTGGTTCAGAACAAAGTGTCCCCTAGCTCTGTCCTCTGAAAAGCTAAAGGCAGTGACAGCCCAGGAGACACGCACACCCTTCACATAATGCTTTTATGTTAAAGGTGTTAAAAGACAAGGGAGACAGCAGAGGAGGCCGCACCTGCGAGGTGAGACGCGTCTCCCACCTGGGCAGCCATCGCGGAGGCACGATCTGTCTGATGAAATTATTCTGGGGCCCTGGAGTCTGTGGAAGGCTTGCAACTTCAGGGGAAGCCGTGGAGGGTAAATCGCAGGTTCATTTTGGCCAGTTCAGCTAAGCGGCAGCTACCATCCCCCGCTCCAGCCACGGGGCGGGTGGCTGTGCACGTGGCCCTGGAGAAACCTACGTGCAGTCCGCAGGAACCAGGGTGGGCCAAGAGGGCCTTTCCTCCAAACGTCAGGGATCCGTGAGCTGTTGGGCGACCGCTGCTTCTGAAGCGGACATAAGGACATGCGGACAAACAGGCAGGGAGCACCACTGCTGCAGCGCCCCCCTTGTCGCAAGCCACGCCCCTCCAGCTGAAGCGACTTCCAGGGGTTTAAAGCGCTGGCACCCCTTCTCTCCACTCCCCCTTAATGCTTCCCCTTTTTCCCTTTTGGAAGCCAAACATTTAGACAAGGACATTCAAAAACAATGCACCTACAAGGAAAACTAGAAAGTGTGCATGCCCAGGGAACATCTTGGAAAGACCTGAGAAGACCTGTTGTCACTTCAGATGGTCCTTGACACAGAGATGGCCTACAACAATCACAAAACGATGATATATGATACAAAACAGTGAACGCTAGGAAAAGGGAGAATCTCATTTCCAGACTCACCACATTATTAGACCCAAATGTCCAACGTTCCAACAAATAATCACAAGGCTAAGAAACAGAAAAGTATGGACTATTGTAAGGAAAACACAGATTAACAAACTGTCCCTGAGAAAGACCGGATAGCAGATCTACTGGACAAAGGCTCTTTTAAAAGATGCTCTAAGATGTAGTGCAAAGTCCAGTTCTGTTTCCATGATGCAGTGATGTGGCCTCTGGATCAGATGAAATATCACCACTAGGGGGAGCCAGGTGATGGGCACATGGGACCTCTCTGTACGTTTCTATAACCTTCTGTGTCAATAAATATTTCAAAATAAAAGGTTTAAAAAATACATTGGACGCCAGAACTGAAAGGACCCAGTGGATCACACTTGGCGACTGTAATTCCTTTTTAATGAGGAAGCTGAGACCCGGGCTCATTCAGGGCATGGCCTCAGTTAAGCCGAGGCTCTCGCTGCCACCTCCATGTCCCTCACGCTTTTCTCGACAACCCTACCCCCTGCCCTGCACACTCCCATGCCCCCCCACTGCACCCCCTTCTCTCATTTCTCACCCCCAGGACAGTCTTCCCTTCCTACCCCCCACCTCCTGCCAAGTGGTGAAGGCCACTGGAAGACGGCCGTTGGAGCTTGGCCACTGGGTATCAGCTGGACTTGGCACTTGGCAGTTCCCTCCAGGCCCTGCACCATCATTCATTCCATTAAAACACTCGAAATACTTTAAAAGGTACACGTCAGAAGGCATTCTGATGTCACCATACTTGGAAAGGCCTCAAGGTCCAGGTGTCTCTTGTACCCTAGGATTTGCTGTAGTCACCTGCCCAAGTGTAGCCGCCATATGCTGCTTCTCACAAAAATCAATTTACAAACTCAATGAAATACAAACACTCAATCAGCAGTATCACTTGCGACTGATTCATTTCAAAGGAAGCTCTACCAGGAGCAGCTCAAGCAACAGAAATGCAAATGTTAACTTTTCTTTTAAGTTTTTGTTTTTCACTTTCGACTGCTTTCTACTTCCACGTGGGGGAACGTGAGGAGAAGTGCATCATAGAAGACATTCCGAGTGACACGCTGGTAACAGGTAGGTGAGATGCACTGCTGCCTGCTGGGCCCAGGACCTCCTTCTGCTGACCCCTGGATGTGTGTGGTCTGGCAGTGCTATGGTGCTGTATGGTTTTCTCCTGAGATAGTCTGTCAAGTCATGCTGGCCCCACGGAGTCGATCACAGTTCATAAGACAGGAAACGCAAAAGCAACACCGGACTCCACGCCCAATTTGTTTTTCCGGTTGTCAGGTTTCCTTCAGGGAAACATTCTGATGCCATGAATCACGCTAACTGTGGCTGGATTCTCAAAAGATATGTGAGGGCTCTAGACGGGCCCAGGAAAATGGACAGAATAGCTCATGATGACGTGTCTTCCGAACCTCAGCCTCCCACAGGGAGCGGTGCTGGGGGCATGTGCGTGCAGACCCAAGGCAGCCGCCTGTGGAAACTGCTGCCATCGCAGTGGCTTCTGCCACCAAGCATGCCCCACACAGCGAGCCTCACTGGCCGGTGGAGGTATCGGAGGAGCACTGGGCGGTGTCAGAGCCTCACTGCTATCATGGTCGCTGTGGAAGAAGCTGTTGGGGACTGTGGAGTGTGAACGAGTCAGCCCCGGTGCAGGTCCCAGCTCTGCCACCTAATACCTGTGTACAAGCTACTTAACCTCTGCATTATCTGCCAAACGGGATAAACGTGACACATTCCTCTTGGCTGTGATGATGACAACATTAGTATTTGTCAAGCTTGTAGGGCCCACCACACACCCGCACACACTGTTTGCCCATGTCCCTGACCCCTACTCCCTCTAACTCCCAGCTGGACAGCTCTGCGACAGGTGGCTGTTTTCCCACCACCTGTGAATTTCTCAACCTGCATCTGAAGGGGTGGGGGAGGAATAAAAGGGACAAGAGGACCACCTGACCCACTCAAGGGTCTAAGGCCAGAAACACGTGGCTGGTGTCCTACAGCTGTGTGGAGGAGTCTTGGTCCAGCCGGCTTCTCATCCCGAGTCGGGAGCCTATTTTAGTCCTTGTCCCCCGTGGACAGTGCAGCCCACCCGCTTCCTTGTCCTGCTCTGGTCCCTCCTTACCTTTAACTGCCCCCTCACCCGTCTTCTCAAGCCTCCATCTCTGTTCTCCCCACTCTGCGGCCTCCGTAGCCATCACCCCCTTACAACAATCTAGGTGAAGAGCTCAGCTTCTAACGTCTACTGCAACCACAGGGGAATGTGGAAACATGTCAGGTCATGTGTTTTACCTTTACTTTAAAAGAAGGATGTGCTTCCGTAGTGTAGCGGTTAGCACACCTGCTTTACATGCAGAAGGTCCTGGGTTGGTGCCCCAGTGGAGCCACGGTCCATGGTCTACAGCCATGCCACCCTGAACAAGCCCCATGTCTGATCTCGGAAGCTAAGCAGGGTCGGGCCTGGTTAGCACTTGGAAGGGAGACCACCTAGGAAGACCAGGTGTTGTAGGAACAAATAATAATAATAAATTTTTAAAAAAGAGAGAACATGGTCCTAAAGTCAGAATGTATATACTAATAGAGAAAAATAGAGAAAAGGGGCAAGATAGAAGGGCTAAAGGAACAAGGAACTAGCAAGACAAGGAAAACAAATAGTGAGACTGTAGGGTTAAACCCGACTACTACACATTATATTACATTAAATGTAAATGGACAAAACTCTAATGAAAAGACAAAGATCGTCTAACTGGATTTAAAAACAAAGCAACTGTATGCTGTTTCCAAACGGAACGCCGTATAAGAACAGGCTGAAAGTAAAACAATAGAAAGACATACTGTATAAACATGAACCAGGAGAAAGCTGGTGTAAAGTCGACTTCGAGGACACAAATATTACTAAAGAGACACACAAATCGCCCGTGTCGTGTTTGGTAACAGAAAGATGTTTGGCCAAGCTTCCTACTTGACCCTTATGAGCTTTTTAAAAAGGAATTTGACAGACCATCAATTAAGTCTCTCTTCTTATCGTTATTTTCCTTTAACTATAATCAGATTTTTAATCACCCCATTACTTTGATGTGCCAAATAATGTAACTGTGCCCCAAAATACAATTCTTAAACATTTCTTTTAAAAATCCCTTTTGCAAGAGGGTTTCATGCCACGTTTCCCGCATGCATGCGTGTGCTGCGCTGCAGCCCCGGGGCCTGGAGCAGGGCCGCAGCGCGGGCCGCCTGCTCGTGGCGAGGATGCGCTCCTGCCCTCCATGGGCCGGCTCTGCAGCCCAGGCCACCCGCACCCAGGAGCCAGGCCACGCTCCCACCGACTGACCCACCAACACCGCACTGCCCATGACACCCGACATCCACTTAGCGCACTGGGTCACGACTGCTCGAGTCAAACAGTGCTGGGGCAAGAAGTGCTGCCCAGAACACGCTTGTCTTTACTTTTAGCTCAACACCGAAGTGAAACAAATTCTCAGTTTTCCTAGGGATCTATGGGGACCTGAGACCGTGTCTGATATGCCTAGTCCGGGAAGAGAACACACCGCTGTCTCGTCTCCTCATAGCTATGAGGTCCAAAGGTGTCCAATGAAACACATTCATCTAGAAAGTTCCAGAGAGAGACCTCAGAGCCAGTCGTCAAAATCTACCTAAGTGTGACTTTGTGATTTGGGGACTAAAGATAGACTGCAGGAATGGGAGGCCTTGGCCGACCACTCGCCCCTGCCGAGGCGGCGCAGAGCCCTGGGGCTGGTGCCTGTGGCTGTTTCCTGATCTGTTAACTGGAGCTGCACCTGCCCGGAGCAGCACCTGGCGCGGCCATGTCCCTTCCCACCCCCTTGGCCTCCACCTCCAACTTTGTCCACTAGGCCTCCTGGTGTCTGCCCTGAGCGACCGGGAGAAGTAAGTGTGGCTGCGATGCTGGCTCAGCCCCATGCCCCACATGAAGGAAACTGCCTGAGAAGCAGAGCAGCAGGCATTCCCGGCTGCAGGCAGAGAGGGCGGCAGGAAACAGGGCCTGGGCACCTGGGGAGCGGCCGGCCAGACGCAGGGTGAGCACCCGCCCCGAACTTACCCAAAGCTTCAAAGCCAAATCTGTTCTGTGCTTTATGCTGTTTCTCCTAACGTAGAACATCTTCCTAGTGGTGGTTTCTAATAGCAAAGTCTCGCTTGTCTTGAATGGGAAAAGGGAGCACGGTCTTTCAGGGGAGACGGAAGAGGAGCAGGAAGGGAATTCTGGGGCTGGGGCGTAGTGAGAGTTAGGGCTGCCGGCCTGGTGAGTTTAAGAGCACGCAGGGCTCCGGCGACACTCTTAAACAAGGCTGTTGGTCCCTTCTAAGAGGCAGGCACTGAGGAAGGGCAAGGTGCCATGGAGCGCGGTGATCAAGATGTGGGAGCCCGCTCACTAGAGATGACGGCGGGGACTCGGGGCCCTTGCTCCTGCTGGCCCCTTCCACAGGCCTCCAGACGTGACTCTTGCACTCTTGAAGTACCAGGCCCGTTGCTGCTTTTTCTTCAGAACACAAACTCATTAGACACTAGGAGAGAGAAGGACGTAAATGAGGGTTGCCATTCGCCGTTCCGCGGGGGCAGCGCCCACTCGCGTGTGTCCTCGTGGCCGGCAGCACTGCTCCTCGGGTGTCCGAGGTTGGGTGCTCTCTGGAGTGACCCTGAGATTCAAGTGCACCTGCTTCATCAAGGTGCTCCCAGGAGCCGGGGAAAATGGGCGGGCAAGGTGAGATCTCGGGCAAGGCCCAGACCTCGGACAGAAGATGATCATCAACGCAGCACGTCCGCTCCTGAACAGGTGCCCGAATGAGCAGAAGCAAGGACTCCGATGTCTGCACAGCCATGTTCACAGCAGCGTCACTCACGACAGCCCAGAGGTGGAACCCAGTGTCCGCCCACAGACGAACAGGTAAACCAAACATGGTCTACGTGTACAATGAAATATGCTCAGCCTTAAAAAGGAAGGATGTTGTGACACACGCTACGATGTGGACAGGCCTTGTGGACACTATGCTCAGTGAAAGAAGCCAGACACAAAAGGACAAATATCATATGGCTCTACTTACTGAGGTTCCTAGAACAGAATTCAAAATGCAAGAAGCAGAGCTTGCCAGGAGCTGGGAGGGGGATGAGGAGGGATTACTTCCATGGGGACAGAGTTTCTGTTGAGGGTGATGAAAACTTCTGGAAATGGATGGTGGTGATTGCAAAACAATGTGAATGTCCTTAATACACCTGAATTGCATGCTTAAAAATGGTTAAAATGTTCAATTTTGTTACTTATATTTTACCATGAGTTTGTCCCACCTTCTGGCAGAAGAGCTGGCCGTTTGTCCCCTTACCACTGACTGGCTGCAGATCGGGGTAGGTCAAAGGTCACAGCAAAGCATGTGATGTGGGACATCCATAGTGTTCCACACAACTGTGTGAATGCTTCACGGCAGCTGTCCCTCCCCGGCCACGGCGACGTGCTTCCGCGTGCAGAGGGTGGCTCACGTCTGCTGACACCTCGCCTGTGGATACTGCGGCTGTCAACGCCACCGCTTCAGGAGAAGTGTCTGCACTTCCAATCGCTCGTCCTTAGTGAAGGACGAGCTGCCGGCTGCCGACACCAGTGGGGCAACCATCTTGTGTCACTCGGGTGGAAAAATGAGCACGGATCAGCAGGTGCTTCACTAGGGGACAGCCCAGGGGCCGGAAGTCGGTGGAAAGGCGCTCCACCCCGTTAGTCACAGGGGGCACACGGCAAAGCCCAGAGAGACACACACGCGCGGCCAATGCAGCGTGGAAAGACACAGCGGCAAGTGCACGCGTGCAGCCTTTGCACGCCCAGGCCACACGCCCCCACTGCCCGTCCCTGCTGGAGTTGAGCACGGGACACTGTCCCTGGTCATCAGCAAGCTGCCCACAGAAATTCAGACATGGGTCCACATGGCGGCACTATTTGTGATGGCCGAACACTGGACTGTGCCCAGCGTCCACAGACAAATGTGAAATAAGAGTCACCTCTGCAGAGTGGAGCGCTGAGCAGCAGTGGCGGTGGGGACCCGCTGCCCCGGCCCCGCACATGACACACAGACCGGCCACACAGACGCGCAGGGCTTGGAAACCAACACGGGGCTGCGGTGCTGGTATCAGGTTCCAAGACAGAAAGAAAGAGTGTCTTCGGAAGGCGGGGCGGTGGCCACCCTCGGGCAGGTCAGTGAGGGCACAGGCGCATTCGGGGCGAGGACCGTGTTCAGAACCAGTTGTGGCACCTGGCTGGGCTACACGCACCGATGGTGTGTGCACTGCGCTGTGTGAATGTGCCGCCCGTCAGCCGCACAGCACCCCCCTGCCCCCTGCGTGGAAGCTCAAAAGAGTTCACAGGTGGTAGGGAGACCATGGTCCTTGGGGAACTGAAACATTCTAGCGGAGGCCCCACCATGTTCGCAGCTAAACCAAAGCAACTGCCTTCTGAGCCCGGGGACCCCAGGGGCCAAGCAGCAGTCAGGCTTTTAACCAGCATGCCGCAGGCCCACCTGTCACACTGCAGGCTTGCCTGCCGCCGCAAACACCAGGCACCCAGGCGGAATCTGCAAAGCTCAGCACTTAGCCCTGGACGGCCGACTCTGGACCTCTATCAGCTCTTCAAACAGACCTTGATCTAGGTCACAGAAAAATGTTTAAGGACACAGAGAGATGGTCACAAAAAATTAGGTAGAAAAAAGTTACAGACAGCATGTACACAGTATGATCTCATTTTTACAAAATGTATAATATGTACTTAGGAAAAAGTGAAAAGATAATACTGAATACAGCAAATTTCTAGAGGACATTTTTACTTCTTAAAATTCCTAGAATTAATGCACTTGATTTTTCTAATGCCAACCCAAATGGCCATGGATCCAGCCTCAAGGACTCGGGGTCAGGAGAAGGGACAACCACACTAGGGTCACAGTGCTGAGTGCCTGAATGGGGCGTGCACAGGGCGCAGAGTGACAAGGGGAGGCGCATCCAAGTGGCTGGGACAGGGCGTCTGTGTGCTTGGGGCCACTGGCCTGTGTGGCACCCAGGTCTCAGCCAGTGTCCACTGAGTGACACCCAGGAGGCAGGGCCCCTGGGATGAATGGCTTTGAAGCACAGGTGAAGTCACCAGCTGGGATGGGTGTGGTGGAGTGAGGGGTAGAGTGGTCTGCAGTGAGGGCGCCAGGCTTCGATTTGGAGACTAAACTAAGTTTCCATTCGCTCCACCTTGTAGTGTCTGGTGGATCGAGTGAGTGCTGTTACCCAACTCTATGGGGGCAGGAGTCAGTGGGAATTGATAGAAAACACGACACATTAGAGCCCGTAATGACGTCAGGAATCGTTTATCACATGCTTAAATCACACTCACAATGGGCTAAGATGTGTGCTGAGCAGTTTACAAATATTTACTCACTCTTCTTACCCTGAGAAATATACCTTTCCTACTCTGGTTTCACCAGTGGGGAAACTGAGGCACCCAGCAGTTCAGTCTTGTCCGAGTGTCCCCTTCCTAGCCAGAAACCCCTGCCACTGTCTAACCATGTGGTAGGCGGTGGTTAGAGGCAGCCCGTCCCTGCTCTGTCCGTGCGCCTGCGTCACCGGGACTACTCCACCCGCTCTCCCAGGCCATGCCCGTGAGCAGCGCTTCTTTTCTGCCACCTGGTGGTAGTCAGGGGGCATGACACTTTCCTCCAAGATCCACTCTGACTAGGGGAGAGAGGGGGTGCTCAGGGCTGGGGGATCACGGCATGTTTTAATGGTGGGCCCAAGGCACTCGTTCAAACCCCTTATTGAACACATACAGGGGACACTTCCACTCATCCCATGAATCCTTATGCAGCCTCCACCGCGGAGCCAAATACCAGCCTCTGCTTACCACCAGGCCCCAGCGGCCCATGAAAGAGGACACAGCATGTCCCCAGCACTCCAGCCTCATACAGGGTGCGGACAGGGAAGGACCACCAGAGCAGCTGGCACACTGACGAGCACATGGTGTGGCAAGTGTGGGAGAATGACAAGAGCCAAGTCTCAGAGAAGTGGGAACGTGGCCACTGGCAGAACAGACACTCTGACCCTCCCGACCTGAGGCAGCAGAAGGGAAGTGAGCTGCGCAGGCTTAGACACTGGGCAGTGGGAAGACGCGGCGTCCATAGGAGGCACGGCAGCCACCGGGGGAAGGGGCACGACAGGACCAGCTGTTTGGAGACTGGGAACAAAACAGAGACCTCCAGGTGGCCGTGTATTTGAGAAACGACCAGTTCCTGCGGCTGCTTTTCTCCAGAACATTCGGCTGCTTTGGCCAAGGTGCCTGGTCGGGGTGAGCTGGTGGGCACTCGGTGTGTCTGGCTGTCAATGGGGGTGTTCTCCAGTGTCAAGTCGGTCCCGCTGGTCAATGGTGCTGCCTGCCTGTCCCCTGGTTCTGTGGGTTACTGGTGAGGGTTGCAGTCCCAACTGTGACTGTAGGTTTGTCTATTTCTCCTTCCAGTTGTTCTACTGCACGTGCTCCAAATCTCTGTCGTCTGAGGCATTTAGGATGGTGATGTCTTCCTAGGGAACTGACCCCTTTATCATTATGGAAGGGGCCCTCTTTGTCCTTGGTAATTTTCTCTGCTCCAAAGTCTGCTTCATCGGATCTTTACAAAGCCACTCAAGCTTTCTTTTGATGGGTGACAGAATGGTATATCTTTTTATCCTTTTACTTTTAACCTACCTATATAGCATTATATCCAAAGTAATTTTTTTTTGCAGACTACCTAACGGTTGGTCATTAAAAAGCCCATTCTGCCCATCTTTGTCTTGTCTCTGTTCAGGCCATTTATGTGTAGTTACTGAGATGTCAGGGTTTAGGTCTGGTGCTTTGTTTTCTTTTAGCTCCCTCTGGTTTTTGTTCCCATTTTCCATTCCCTGCCTTCCTGTGAGTCACTTGAACGTTTCATAATATTCCATTTTGCATTATCTGTAGTATTTTCCTATTTCTGTGTAGTTCTTGCTGGCTGCCCCCCGGATACAGCACACACACCTGACTTACCAGTCTAGGAGGACCGGTGTCTCACTGTTCCAAGAGGCAGGGAGAAACCTTGCCACCACTAAGTCCCTTTGCCACCTGCCCTTTATAATATAGTTGTCTTAATTACATCTACATATTTTGAGAATCATGTTACATTTTTCTGCTTTCAACCGTCCAACATTTAAAAACTGTCAAACGACTTTAAAAGAGAGAGAGAACGCTCTAGCAGTCTCCCTGGTAGTCACCTTCCCCGACATTCCAGGGTTCCTTGCTACTGTTTTCTCTCTGCTAGAAAGACTCCTTTAGCTATTACTTTAGTTTCCCTTATTCTAAGAATTTTTCGCCTTTATTCTGAAGGGTGTTTGGGGGGTGCAGAGCTCTGCTTGACAATTCTTTACTTTCAACACTTGAAAAACATGCCTTCTGGACTCGATGTTTCTGATGAAAAATCTGACCTTCAAATTGTTTCTCTGGTTAGTAATGCATCATTTTGCTCTATTTTCCACATTTTTTTTTTTTTGTCTTTAGTTTTGAGAAATTTGATCATGATGTATCTAATCATGGATTTGGGGAGTTTATCCTGTTTGGAGTTTACTCAGCTTCTTCAATCTTTAGTTTTTCTCTTTCAACAAACGTGGGGCATTTTCAGCCATCGCTTCTTCTAGCATTCATTTGGTCCTGCACCGCCCACCTCGCTTTACTAAGCTTTGCTTTACCGCACTTTGCAGACATTGCATTTTTTACAAATTAAAGTCAAGACCCTCCACCAGCAAAAAGATTCCAACTCACTGAAGGCTCATGATGGTTAACATTTTTTGGCAATAAAGTATTTTCAGTTATGGAACATACTTTTTTTAGACATAACACTAAACATGCATACTTCATAGACCACAGCATAGTGCACATATAACTTTCACATGCACTCAGAACCAGACGATTCAAGTGACTCGCTCTCCTGTGACACGTGCTTTACTGCAGTAGTCTGAAGCCGAGCCCACGAGGTCTGTGCGGTGCTACTGCACGTTCTTCTCTCCCCTGGACTCGCAAAGGTAGACCTCTGATTACTGTCCCCTAAGTACATGAAGCTTCTTGAGGCTCTTTTTTTTCAATCCATTTTCTTCCTATTGAATAGATTTGACTATTTCTATTGATCTAATTTCAAGTTCAATGACTCCTCTGTCGTCTCCATTCTTTTGGGTCTACTTTGTGAGTTTTCGATTTCACATATTGTATTTTTTCTGATCTAACATATCCTTTTTTTCCCCTTTTTGTATCTTATTCCCTTTTGCCGACTTCTTATTCTTCCGTTATTTCAAAGGTGTTCCACCTTCTTGTGGACACACTTTCATAACGGTTGCTTTAAAATTCTTACTAAGCGATTCCGATGTCTACGCCATTTTGGCGTTGGTGTCTGCTACTGTCTTTTCTCATTCAAGTTGAGACGTTCCTGGTGCTCAGTATGGTGGGTAATTTTGTAATATATTCTGGATGTTTTGAGTATTATGTCTCTGGTTCCTATTTAAACAATGTTTCGGCAGGCAGTCGGCCCATTTAGACTCAGGACACACCCTGACAGTAATTTCTTTTCCTGAGACTTGGCACCACTGCTCTGGTCCACCCTGCAGCACGCTACGCAGAGGCCAATCTGAAAGCTGGGCCAAAAGCCACACCAAAGCTTCTTCCTCACGATTCTGGTGGGTTCCATGCCTGGGCTGCTCGGCAGTGTGCCTAGGACTTCAGATGCGGCCCTGAAGACTGCTTCCTCCAGTTCCCTCCTCGCTGTGAGCCCCCAGCTCTCCGTGGAGTGCGGGTGCAAGTCTCTAGGGACTGCCCATCTGCATAGCCTCAGCAGGGAGGGGTGCGGTTCCCTCGCATGGAGCAGGGCAAGTGGACGCAAGGGGGCGCCATCCTGCAGGACTACCTGCCCTGGGTCCTTTGGTTCCAGAGAGGCTGCTCCTGAGCGAGGTCACGCCTTGCTCGCTCGGCTCTGGCTCTCGCTCTGGCTCTGTCGCAGCTTCACCTGTGGGTGCAGGTCGCTCTCGCTCCCTGGCGAGGACATGTGAGTGGGGACAACACACAGGGAACCCACCGCTGAGTCGTGCTGAGTCAGGAAGCCCTTAGCCAGCCACCTTTTTTCTCCACCACCCAGGGTCTTCTGACAGTGGCGGGGTTTTCAGTCGTAATTAGCAGGAGGAAGGAGGTGGAATGAACTTTCTCTGTCTTTTCCAGAACCACCAATGTACTTTATAAAGACCTTCTTGAGACAGACCGTTCTAAGTACAGAATACATGTTATATGTAGTCAGCAAACTTCTGAAGGGAAGAGGCCACTATTTCAAAGATGGCTAAGGGTGCCGTCGTCTCAAGGTGCAGGCTTGAGAGTCTGCTGCAGCCTTCCATCCCAGGAAGTGTCCTCCCTCGGTTCCCCAGGGACCCTCTCTTGCCCCATGGTCAGCTGAGGGGGCAGTCCTCGTCTCGGGCCACTGTCGGGGACGGGTCCCCTCATGCCTTCCAGGAGGCGGTGTGCACTGGAAGCAGGTGCCTCAGTGCCAACTCTGCCTCTACGACTCATCACCAGGTCACTTCGGACTGTGACTCTCTGAGATTCAGTACCCAGCTTGTAAAACAGAGATAATGCTACAGAAGGCACACTTTGCACAGCCGCCACCACTAGCACGTGGTCCAGACCAGCGTGACTGTAACAGCTGTGTCCCTCTTCCGCTCTTAACCCTTCTTCATTCCTTTCTCCACACAACACAAATGTCAACGTGAAAACCATGTCATTTCACTCCTCTAACCAGCTGCCTCCCCACATCCTCAGGACGAACCCGTGGGCACTCCCTGGCCTGGCACCTGCTACACCTTCCACCTCGTCTCCTACCACCCTCTCCTGGCTGATCCTTCAACACCTGAGCAGGCTCCTGCCCCAGGACCTCTGCGCTTGCTCCCGCATGGATGCACCTGCCCCGGGCGGGGTTGGCATCGCGTGTGCTGAGGGGGAGGCGCAATGCTGCCTGGGTTTGAGTCTTGACTCTGCCACTTGCTAGATATGTTACCTTGAGCAAATATTTTTCTATGCGTTGGTTTCATCCTATGTAAAGTCACCATAAAAAAAGTACCTACCTACATAATGGTATCCTTGAAATTCAAATTATATGTGTAAATTCCTTAGACTAGTGCTTGGCACATAACTAGCACTGAATGCGATATATGTAAATATAATTTACATATATTGTATTTACAAGTATTGCAAAATCGTATAGTTTTTACTCCCCTGCTCCTTCAGGTCTCTGCTCCAATGTCAGCAAATCTCCTGACCCCCACGTGACACTTGAGCCCCCTAGCACTGCTACCTGCTGCTCCTGGCATTAACACCTTCGACAATGTATCTGTGTCTGCTCGTCTGCTTCGGTCTGTAGGAAAGCTCCATGGGGACAAAGACATTGTCTATTTTGTCACTTGTCCTCATCTCCTAGAGCAGTGCTGCCACTGAGGAGGTGCTCACTGACAAACGGCCGGGTGAATGAATGAAGTACTTTCCTAAGAGCTCATTCTGAGGATAAATGAGGTGATCATGTTCGTGTTAGCTATTTTTCATTCTCGTGTCTTTGGAGGGACAAGGAGGAAGGTGGGCCATGTGATACTTATAATGTCCTAATGCAGAAAGTGGGGCCCTTCCAGCATCCAAACTTTAGCAGGAGCCTCTGGAGCCAGTGAAAGGGCAGGCTCGATGTGACAGCAAAGGAAGGACTTGTGCCGAGCTCAGGAGGGACTGCAGGAGAAGCTGCAGGCGTGGGAATCGGGGTGTCAAGGAGGCCCTGGCCCATGCCTGCTCTGTCTGCTTCCACGATCCTCACAGCTCTGAGACTTCGGGGGCGCACGTGCTGTCTCTCCTTTCTGTCTGTCTCTCCTTTCCCGAGTAGGGAACTGAGGCTCAGAGCGTGAAGTACTGGCAGACAAGAGCAAGACGGGACTGTGGGCTCTGCCTACTGTTCCGGTCTCTGCCTCTGCTACGTGATGGGTCACCAGGCGCCAGCTGTTCAGACCGGGAGTCTGCTGTGATTCAGGTTCACTGCGAAACCGTGCAGCGGTCAGTAGTCACAGAGCCATTCCTCACAGGCATTTCCTTATAAACGTCTTACACTTTTGAAACAGGGACTTTCAAGATACAGCGATGGGACGTGGGCAGACACGATTTCCTTGAATCTGCTCCTGGCCTGGGGTTGTTTGTGACTGTTACAACTTACAATGATGAGGTAAATCATTCTTTTTGTTACTAAAATCTGTCATCTGCTAAAATCCATGGGTGACGTGCCCCCGCCACCTTGAGATCTGTGCATGAGTGCCCAGTAACCAGTGCTCACTGTTCCCAGCGTGCAGGGCCCAGAACCAAGGCCCAGCATGATGACACAGAGGCACCTGCCTGCCTTCCACGCACCGCATCAGGCTGACAGCACAGATGCCAGATGCAGAAGGTTAAAAACACCCACCCCGAGGTTTGCTGGTTTTGCTGGGCAGAGGGGCCCCACAGCCAAGGTGTCCCTACAGTTCTGCAGGGGACAGGCTTCATCTTCCCTACCCGTGCCACAGCACCCATCCCTTCCCTCACCCCCCATCCTTCCTCAGGACAGGCAGCCTCGGGGTCTGTCCACTGTCCCTGCGAGTTGGCAAAGGAGCAGGAGGGCACCACAGGCAGTTGGGAAGATGTGGGCTTCAGAGCAAAACCAGGCTGAAGTGCAGACTGTCCTCTACAGGCTGGACCCTGAGCAGGACACGTGCCTGCTTTGATCCTGTCTGCCCTCCAGATAGTGGACGTGGCAGATGTCCACACTGACTATGCCAGCTCGGCGCACTTCGGCGTGCCCAGCCCGTGATGCAGACTCGGTGGTTGGAACTCGAGGCGTCCTGGGACACACAGAGCCACAGAGTGGTGGCACAGCAGAGCCTTGTGGGACAGAACAGGCACCTCTGGTGATGAGAGAGGGTACCTGGTGCAGGCAGGCCAACGTCCCTATCCTTGCAAACCCTAGACAGGACATGGGCCTGACCCCACTCACGTGGGGACTGGAGCCACCATTCCAGCTCAACTACTCGATTCCTGCCTGTTGTCACAGTCTTCTCTTTGTGCACTTGGCACCTCCCTGACAACAGCTCCCTGGGACCCTTTTCCCAAGTCCAGCTACCTGTCAGGACAGCTTCCTTCCCCTCCTGCGCTGCTGGCCCAGCGAAACCAAAGCCCAGGTCTCTTGATCCTCCCCAGTAGTCCTTCATGGGCAATTAAGAAAGGTCTCCATATTTTATTCAACCCAGGACCCAAACTTTGGTTGGGCTAAAAGCAGTCACAGAAAAACCTGTTCGCTGTTAAGACGGAGAATATTTTTCTGCAAAAACAAAATTACCTGAAACAATACCCACTTCTAGAAGAAGAGAGACATTTTCATTCATTTTGCAAACATCCAACGAATTTCACCATGGGCCTAACACATACCCAGCGCTCCTCCCGGCCTGGGAGAGGCGCCCTCTCGCCCACAGCCCTTTTTCCGAAGGCCCTCTCCATTGGGAAGTAAGATGAAACAGCTCTGGGTCCACCATCTCTAAGAGCCCTGTCATACACAGGACTCTGACTGCTCCTGTGTGGGCCAGCGTGTCTGGGGGCGTGGGACACTGTAAGTCACCCCCTCCCCATCAAGTGTCCACTCCTATGCATGTGATTGACAGCCCAAGGGAACAACATGGCTGGTAGAGTAGGCAGGGCAGACTACATTAACAGCACATATGTACCACACAAGCATATGCATTTTGGATCTATTTTCCATTATTCCATGTCCAATATTCCTATTCCATTTCACAGAAGAAAAACTGTGGTTCTGAGAGGTTAAACGGCATATGACACTGGGACTGAAACTTAGGTACGTTTTTCCCCAATGCATCAAACTAGCGACCATTCAAAATGTGTTTGCTAACTTGAGAATCCACTAGAAGTAGACTATGTGAACCTCGATATTAAACTAAAGCTCAGAAATTAATAGGTAATGAACAGTCACTGAATATTTTTACAGAGGTCTTTGTTATTCATTCAAAATTAGAAATCAGTTGTAAAATCTGACCCTCGAATGCATTCTTATTGAATAAAATTTCTCTATCAGCAGTCTGTTAAAGGGAATTAATTATGTGGCAAGCTACTTTAATTTTCTGCAAATCAAAATTGAACAACTTAAAGAATATTTACTGCATTTTCCTCTATGTAGTACATGTCTGTCAATGATTTAATAGCAATCACAGCCTCCCCCACTATCGGCACCAGATGATGCCTTTGTTACACTCAGTGAACCTCCACTGACACATCGGCACTGAAGTCCTTGGTTTACACTAGAGTCACGCGCACTGCACATTCAATGGGTTTCCACTGTAGTGTCACACAGAGCAGTTCACTGCCCTAAAAATCCTCTGTGCTCCACCTGCTCATCCCTCCACACTCTACCTCCCTAACCTTTGGCAACCACTGATCTTGTTACTGTCTCCATAGTTTGCATTTTCCATTCTCTCACATAGCTAGAATTATACAGCGAGTAGCCTTTTCAGATTGACTTCTGTCACCTAGTAATATGCATTTAAGGTTCCTCCATGTCTTTTCATGCCTTGAGAGCTTTATTTTTTACATTTTTTCCAGTTTTATTGAAATATAAATGACATAATGAATATTAGTTTAAGGTGTACAACGTAATGATTCAATATATGTATCTATTGTGAAGTGATTACCACAATGTTTAGATAACATCCATCATTTCATACAACTATAAATTTTGTCTTATGAGAACTCTTTCTTTTTATAGTTGAATAAAGACTCCATTGTCTGGAAGGACTACAGTGTATTTATCTATTCACCTGCAGAAGGATACCTTAATTGCTTCAAATTTTGTCAATTATGAATAAAACTGCTAGAAACATCCATGTGCAGGATTTTTGTGTATATATAACTTTCCATCTGATTTGGGTAAATAACCAGTGTATTTGCTGGATCATATGGCAAGAGCAGCCAGCCAAACTGTCTTCCAAAGTGGCTGTGCCATTTTGCGTTCCCACCAGCCGTGTGCGAGAGGTCCTGTTGTCCACATCCCTGCCAGCACTTGGTGCTGTCAGTGTTCTGAATTTTCACTGTCTCATAGGTGTGAAGTGGTATCTCATTTTTAATTTACAATTCTCTAATGACACTTAAGAGGGCATCTTTTCATGTGCTTATTTGCCCTCTGTATATCTTTTTTTAATGAGTTGTCTATTCAAAATTTTTGCCCATTTTTTAATTGATGTGTTCATTTTCCTATTGTGGTTTTCAGAGTTCTTTGTATACTTTGGATAACAATCCTTGATCAATGTGTCATCCCCCCCCCCTTTAATTCCCCACTACTTCCACCCCTGACCTATGGATGTTGCCATTTCCCCTTAAGAACTGAATTTCTGACGGTGGGGCGTCCCCTCCCACACGCTCGTGGCATGCACCCGGGGCCTGGCACACCTGAGGTATGGTCTGTGACTCTACCTGGGGCATGAACCCAGGGCCTTCTGCATGTAAAGCAGATGTGCTAACCACTACACTATGGAGCCACCTCTGATCAGTGTGTCTTTTATGAATATTTTTTCCCTGTCATTGGCTTGTCTTCTTAGTCTCTTGGCAGTGTCTCTTGCAGAGCAGACGTTTTTAATTTTAATGAACCCCAGCCTCTCAATTACTTCTTTGATGGATCATGCCTTTGGTGTTGTATGTAAGAAGAGTTAACCAAACCCAAGGTCACCTAGATTTTCTCCTATGTTATCTTCTACGAGTTCTATCGTTCTGTACTTTACATTTAGATCTATGATGCATTTTGAGTTAATTTTTGTAAAAGGTGTAAGGTCTGTGTCTATATCCACTTCTTTGCATGTGGATGTCTAATTATACCAGCATCAGTTGTTGAAAAGACTGTCTTGGTAATTGTCTGAATGGGGAGACATATTCCTGGTGCTTTCTATTCCATCCTCACAGAATCCTCTGCTAGTTCACGATGCTTTCAGATTTCTCTTGAGATGTCTTCCTTGATCCATATATTATTTAGACATGTGTTGCCAATATCTGAATATTGGGGTTTCCCAGTTATCTTCCTGATACTAGTTTCTGGTTTGACTCCACTCTGCCTGAGAGCAGACACTCCACGTTTCTGTTATTTCCAATGTGTTAAGGAGTGTCATGGCCCACAGTGTGGTGGCTGTTCCAAATGACCTTGAGAAGAGTGTGTCATCTACTGCCAATGGGTGAAGTGGTCTGTAGATGTCATTCTGCCCAGTGATCAATAGTGGGTTCGACTACGTCCTTACCGATTCCCTGTCTGCTGGCCCTGTCTACTTCCGGCAGAGGAGATCCGACATCTCCAGCCACAGTGGTGGGCTCTTCTCCTTTTCGTGCAGTTCTGTCATTTCTGCCTCATGTGGTTTGATGCTCTGTCGTTAGGTGCTTACACGCTAAGAGTTGTTTGGTCTTCTGGGACAATGCTCCTCTATCACTAGGTAATGCCCTGTGATACTGCATTCCCTTGTTCTGAAGTTAAAATAGTTGCTGCAGCTTTCTTCTGATCAACGTTAGCTTAAAGTCAGCACATATACCCATTCATCCCTTGACTTTTAATCATTTTGCGTCTTTATATTTAAGGGAGCTCCTATAGTAGTGTCTTGTTTCGGATCCTCTCCAGCATGCACCAGATCACTGGCACTCAAGGTGATCGCTGACAGAGTCTGGTCAACATCTGCCATGTTCGTTACTGTTTTGTAGTCACTGCCCTGGTCTTTGTTCCCATTTTTGTCTTCCACTCTTTTTCTATCTTTTGTGTTTGAATTGACTATTTTATGATTCTATTTTATCACCTTTCTTAGTATCTTGATTATGCTGCCTTTCTCAATTTTTTTTTTTTTTTTTTGGTGGCTAGAGTTTGCAATATACATTTACAGTTAATGCAAGTCCACTTTCAAACCACATCCAACCACTTCACAGGCAGAGCAAGTGCTTTATAACAAAGTATTCCTAATTCTTTCCACCCATCCCTTGCATCCTTGCTGTCATTCATTTCACTCAGGCATAAACTATAATCATCAAATAATTGTTGCTATTATTTTGAACAGGCTGTTGTGCATTAGATCAGTAAAGAAAAATACAATTTTTAATGGTACCTTCTCTTATTATTCTTCAAATGCTCTCTCCTCTCTTGTGGTTATGTGCACCTGGGTTGCTGACCTATGTTGTTTTCTTTCTCTCTGAAGAACTTCCTTGAACAAACTCACGAGGCAGGTCTACCAGTGACAAAGTCCTTCAACTGAGAAAACCTCTATTTCTCCTTCACTTTTGAAGGAGAGTATTGCAAGCTATAGAATCCTAGGTGGCCATTTTATCTCTCAGGACTTTATGTCACACCCCCTCGCGTGATTCTCAGAAGCCAGCTATGGTTCTCTCCTCTGCTCCTCACAGCTGAGGGTTCCCCCTAGGTTTCTCTCAGAACGTTTTACTTCTGACACCTGTAGTTTCAATGTAACACATGTAGGTATTGCTCTTTCAGCATTTATCCTTGTTCTCTGAGCTTCCTGGTCTGTGGCTTGTTGTCTGACACTAATTTGTGGAAAGTTCTGTCATTGTTGCTGTAAAGATTTCTTCTGCTCCTTTCTCTTTTCCTTCTCCTTCTGGTATCCCTCTTATGCATCTGTTATACCTTCTGTAGCTGTCCCACAGTTCTTGAACATTTGTGCCATTTTTTTGGTCTTTGTTCTCTTTGCCTTTCAGTTTTGGAAGTGGATGCCGATAATCTGGGAACTCAAGAGATTGCTTCCTTGGCCGTGTCCTCCACTAAGCAGCCCATCAAACGCTTTCTTCATTTCTGCTATGGTGTTTCTATCTCTAACATTTCTTTCTGATTCGTTCTTAGGATTTCCATCCCTCTGTTCACATCATCCATCTGTTCTAGCATATCCTTGCCCACTTTTTCCATTAGAGCCCTCAGCATAATAATCACAGTTTTTCTAAATTCCTGTTCTGATAATTCCAATACCCTGGCATGTCTGAATCTGATTCTGATGCTAGTTCTGTCTCTTCAAACGGCGTCTTCTTGCCTTTTAAGTACACCTTGTAATTCTTGTTGTTGCTGGAAGCCCGACATGAGGTACTGGGTAAAAGAAACCCAGTACTGGTTCCCACAGAGGTTCTTCCACGGCAGGTGGGTTCTTTGCATTTGCTTGTATGTCTCTCCAATTTAGGGGGAGGGCAGTGGTTTGCCCTGTGACCGCCATTATCTAACAGATCTAAAGAGAATTGATTGTCTTTCTCTTCAGCTTTTCACTTCTTGTTAAGAGAGAGTAAAAACTTCCAAGCTTCTTATATGCCAGATTGGAATTCCTATAACTGTTTTTAAAATCCCAAATAATACATAAATAGGCAAAAATCAAAGTCCCCCAGCAAATATAACCACCTAATAGTTCGGTAAGTATTCTTTAGAATCTTCCTCTAAGTATATAGAAACGTACATACGCATGTGTGCTTTTACCAATGATATTCTTTATGAAAAGAGGGCCCTATAAAACCACTATACCAGAGGATATGATGGACACCTTCGATGCATAACAATCTCTTTTATTACTGTGTAACACTCCTTTATTTGGCTTTGCCTAATCAACCCCCCAACATAAATACCCTTTTACACATAACTTTGTCTACCTGTGCATATCTATGAAATAAATTTCTAAAGATAAAACTGCTGGTCATTGGTTATATACATTTTAATTTTTAATACATATTGCCAAACTGCTCTCCAGAACAACTGTTCAATTTATATCCCCTAAACAGTGTTTGGAGATGGTATTTCTCAACACCGCCCCTGGGTACTTTTAACCCTTTGCCAACCTAGTAACAAACAAGGGATATCTCACTGTGGTTTGTATTTTTTTTTTTTTTTATTACTAGCAAGTCTGAATATCTTTCATGTGTAGTGGCCATTTAATTTCTTCTTTAGGAACTGCACAATTCTGAATCACACAATCTTTACTAGATTATATAGGAAAGATATATTTTTAAGAATGGCAAGTAGAAACTAACCTTAAACTGTGGAAATACTCAATCCTAGGTGTTATTGTCAAAGTTATATGGCTCTCAAGGAACGTTCTACTTTACTTCGCATTCGCCTGGTGAACACATCATTTGCCTAGAATCCAATTCCACAAGGCTGGTGTCATTCGGAGGGAGTAAGCTGGTGAGTACCCGCCTACGCGTCCTTGTGGACGAATACAGCGCTGGCACCATCCAGGCGTGACATCAGCATATAGAGCCATGACACCCAGACTGGCTACAAACTCATTAGAGCCTAGCGCCCAGATCTCAGCGCTGCGACCCGGGGGTGGGGCTGGAGAGCTGGGAAGGGGCTTGAAGGAGCACCACGAACCAATGTGATTAAAGGCTTGACTAATGAGAACTGTAGGGGAGGTTAAAAGAACTGTGATTATTCAGGCTTGAAAATAAGTGAAAGCTGAGGGTGAATTCATAATGGAATTCCAATAAATAAAACTCTGCACGGTAGACGGTGATTGGCTATTTTTTAAATGGCTGAGAACAAATGAAGAGAATTTGTGCTTTAGCATGAGAAACTTAGCTGTATGGAAAGAAAAGTTCCCTGAGAGCAATCGGATCCCTCAGCACCAAATGTGTTTGCCTAACAGTAAATCTGATGTCCAGGAAGGTACAAACACCCTTCAGATCAGTAGGTCACCGTCCGGTGCATTATTATCACAGAGAAGACTACTGAATACCACAGGGAACAAGGTGGCAGTGAGGAAAAAGGGGGCTGGAGAACAAAGTGCAGTTAGCTCCTGACCAAGGGGTGGAGGGCAGGAAGGGGAGGGATACTGAGCATGTGAAGAGGGAAGACTGTTTTTAAAGCATGCTTCTTCCTTTTCACTGTTTGCACAGCGGATCCACTTAGACATTCGGGTTGGAGAACATGACCTTGACGCAGCCATTGCTCAAGCGAAGAACAAAATTAATGAAGTTAGCTTCAAGCTTGAACATCTAATTGAGCAAATTGAGCAAGTAGTCAAAGAACAAAACTATCAAAGGGTCAGTTTTCCTATTCAGCTCATTTTATATCTTCCTGCCAGGAACATAATTCTCCAGACAAGGCCCCTGAACCAAGGACAGAAAAACCTGTCTGTTCCCTGGTCTTCATCTCTGAACCACACCATGTAGACAGGCAGGGTGAGGGACAAGGGTGATCTCTCCATCTACTGGACCAGGAGCTGTTCCAGGAGGGGCGGGGCTCACTCACCATTGGGGTGTGAGCTTCCGAATGAACAAATGAGGGCTTCCAAACACAGTTCAAGTATCTGAGGACACTCAGAATGCCAACCTTCTAAATCACAACCCCATTCCTGTGACATTCTGTTTTCTGGGTCACTGCACTCAGTGGACTCCGGTCAGACGTGGGCTCAAATCTGCTCCACCACTCCCTAACCTTGTGTCTTCTCTAGGATTCAGTTTCCTCATCTGGAAACTAAAATGAGGACAGGTGTGCTTGGCACAGGGCCCGGATTAAAGCAAAATAAGAATTCAAACAACGAAAGTCCACAGCTGTTGGATAAAACTCACTTTGCCAATGGTGACAGATGTATAAAATCAGCAGTCAAATACTTGACGTTTTACACCAAAATACAAAAATATATGTCACCAGGTTGATCCTCACACCTTGCCTTTGGCTAACAACACACCTGCCTTAGAAAAGCAGAGACGGCACTTGGGTAGAAGATACAAATTGAGAACATTAAATGCCTCCACCAAATATAGCACCATCCCCTCAAATTCACGGGTTAAGTACTTTAAGAAACTAAACCTGCCTATTTCTCTTCTGCATAGGACCGTGAAGAAAATTTCCGAATAACCAGTGAAGACACAAATAGCAATGTTTTATGGTGGGCTTTTGCACAAACATTAATCTTTATCTCAGTTGGAATTTTCCAAATGAAGTACCTGAAAAACTTCTTTATATCTAAGAAGCTTGTTTAACATGTTAATAAAGACAAATAACTACATGCTAATTTGCATAACCTCTGAGTTAAATCAAAATACATTCATAAATGTGTATTACAGCCGGACTTTGAATAACATTGTTTTGTTCAACATTGTTTTAACTTTCACGAGGAAAAAAATGGACTTCCAGCCGGTGCCACTGTCAGTATGGAGTGTGCATATCCCCCCCACGTCTGCATGGATTTTGGTGTTTAACGTTAGCAGTGTTTTGGGTCTTTACTTAGAAGTTTGGTCATGTTTCTGTGACCAGAAACGTGCTAAGGACTTAGCTCCTGTTGATAGGAATGAACCTGAGGTAAACTGGTTTCTTTACACATCATTTTGCTTAAAGTCATAGTTTCCAAAATCATACTGGTATCAAGTGAGGACTTACTATACTTTCATGATTGCAGACATCAGAGGTTGCAACTAATCTTACAGCATTATAACACTGATAAAATATTGCTTTAACAATGTAGCTCGTGAGTTTGATAGGATAAGCACGTCATCCAGTTCTTATTTCAAAGTTGGTATAAATCAGCACTGTCCAACAGAAATAAAACACGTGCTATATATGTAAGTTTTCTACTTGGCACATTAAAAAGGTTTTTTAAAGAGGATAAAATCAACCCTAGTGATATATATTTTTTCCCAGCACGTCAGAAATATTGCCATTGTAATGTATAATCAGTATAAAATTATGAGTGAGGTAGTTTACACTCCTTTTACAATGAGGTCTTGGAAACCCAGAAAGCACATCTCAGTTTGGGCCGGCCACGTTTCAGGGTCGGATGGCCACATGAGGTGCACAGCCCAGTGCTGGGGGTGGCGGGGGGGGGGGGGGCACGTCCTTCCCCGACTGCGTTCCGATCGCAGTCGTTCCGGCCCCTGCTTGTTCCTGCCTCCCGGGGACGGCGGCCTGTCCCCACGCAAGCAGGCGGCCCCGCAGCTTGCTCTGAGCCCGTTCTCCCGCCGGGCCCCGCCGGGCCCTGGAGGCTGATCCGCATGCGGACGGACACCCTGCTCTCGACGGCCATGGCGGGGACCCGGCGACACACGAGGAGTGGAACTCCACGAGAAGCAATGTCCGCGTGTTTTCTTTTCACTTCAATTTGGAAATAATTGATGTACTACTGCAAAACAGCACAAAGAGCCCCTCGTCCCAGCACACCCTAAAGACCACTTTAAAAAGCGAAACGGCCCGCCAAGCCGAGCCCTCTCACGCGCACGTCAGAGGCAGGCGGCGGCCTCGCGCCTGGCCGGGCCGCCCCGGCCTGGTCCGGTCAGCCTTCCGGGTCCCCCCACCCTCCCGGTGCGCCCGCTGCGTCTCCGGCCACCTCACCCCGGCCCGGTCCGGTCCGCCAGGCCCACCTCCGTTCCGCAGGCAGGGACGGCCGCCCCTGGCACGGCGCACACCGCCTGCCCCCGCAGCCGCAGCCTCACCTGACCCCGCAGCCGCCGTTCCGGCACCCGCGTCGCTGACGGGGCACCTGCCCCCGGGCCGGGACTGCAGCTCTCTGCCCCGCGGACCCACCGGGCGCTGCGGCGACCGAACAAGGGGCGCTGGGGGCTCCGGGCGCGGTCCTCCTGCGCGGCGAGAGCGCAAGGCGCGCCCGCTCGCCTCAGCGCTCGCACCTTCCGGAAGGCTGTGGCTGTGGCGGGAGCGGCGCGCGCCCTGGTGCGCAGGCGCGGGGCTGCGCGCTGGTGTTTGCGCAGGCGCAGAGTCGCCGCCCTGGGGCCGGCGCCGGAAGCCCCGTCGCTGCCTCGCGTGGGCGGCGCGTGGCCTGGGCGTCGCGGCGACAGCGGCGGGCGCGCGCGCCATGGCCAGCTGGGTGTTCTGCAATCGCTGCTTCCAGCCGCCCCAGCAGACGCTGTGCTTCAGCCTGACCAGCTGCGGCCACGTGTACTGCGATGTCTGCCTGGGCAAAGGTGGGCAGGGCGGGCGGACGTCTGCGGGGAGAGCGGGAGGGACCACCCCCCGTCCCCGTGGTGGCGAGGGTCAGGCTGGGGGGCGCGCCCCCAGGGCGCAGCCGAGGAGGCCGTGACCTGGGCTCTGAGGTGCGGAGGGAGGGCGAGGCAGGTCCTGAGGGGGGTTCCCTTCTCAGTCCAAGCTGCAAGGGGGGTCGTTCCACATAGGCAGTGGGGGAACACCCAGGAGACTCGAGGTTGCCCAGCGGGGTGGCAGAGCTGGCACTGTTGGAATCCACAATTCTGAGGTCACTTCTCCAGCGGTGATGGTTTTCCTGGATCTCATTTGCAAAGACAGTTGGGTGTGGGCTGGGTGTGCTGACCATGCTGCCCGGGGTGACAACGACGGGAGGCTGCCCCATTCACGGGTAGACCTGTGCTCCAGGCCGATAAGTGAAGAACGGAAGTTTGGGGTGGGGAGGAGGTGCATAGCCCAGGTTGAGGGGCTCTGCTGCCCCTACACAAGGAGCTGGCAGCAGGGGGGTGAACAGTGGGAGGGGGTTCTGAGTTTCCTGGTGGCACTGCGCGCTCTGGGGTGCAGGCTGTGGCATGGCAGAAGGTGCCAATGTGGGGCGCAGAAGGCTGATGTTAGCACCAGACCCACAGAGGTGCAGTTTCCATGGTGATAACTGGAGTTTCAGAGAGAGGAAGATGGCAAAATAGATACTATAGTCGCTGTGGATGTGGGGCAAAGACGTGTTAACCTTTCATTCTCAAGTCCTAACATTGCCTTGCTGTAGCAGGAGCTCAGTAAATACTTATAAAATGTTTGACCCGTGAGTGGATGGGTGAGCTGTCCTCGGTGTTGCAGGAGTGAGCACCAGGGGCCAAAACAAAGCTTATTTTATCTGTTGGGGGGGGGGTGCTATTTTCAAAGTAAGATATCTCTATGGAATCTAATTGTAAGAAATATCTGGGATTGATTTAAGTGTAAGTACTTTTGATCTTTATGGTTGCTATTTTGGGGCATATTTGCAAGACAGGAAAAAAAGGATTATTATATAAATTTTTTCATACCCACAGTCTCATCTACTGTCTGAACATGAGAAACATAAGTGCTATAATCCTGTATGTTTTTTGAAGACGCATTATAATCTAAAGGCTACATGTATATATATTTAAAAGTATTACTTACAATAATGTAATAAAATTTGCTTTTCTTTTATAGGTAAAAAGGATGAATGTTTGATTTGTAAAGTTCCTTGTCATACGGTTTTACTTTCAAAACATGTAAGTCGAAGTCTGTAGTACCTGAATATTGATCACAGTGTTTCCTTTTAAACTTGAGATTTAATTTTTAGTCATTTATGGTCTCTAAAATTTTCATTCATTTTGCTAGGTTACCTGGAAGAGTTTACAAGATTTCTAAGTAGTCAAAGTACAATTAGGGTTTGGTTTTGAACACCTCATACAACTTTCTTTCTTAAGTGTAAATTGGCATGTTTGTAAGTTTGCTATGCTGTGTTCCCGGAAATGAAAATGGGTTGAGCAGATTTCTTCTATACAGTACAAGCTCCTTAACAAGGTGACAAAGTTCAGTTTTTCTTCGGGGTTATATCTAGTTAAAAGGGTTAGAGAAAAGTAAGTTTAAATTGATTACTATTGCAGTAGGCTTAAAATAAGGCCTTTTGCTCTGTAAAATATATCGGTTTAACTTTTTTGGTTTAAATTTAGTTGCAAATAATTGTTCTCTTTACATTTAAGCTCCAGGGTATGTATTTGATCTGATGTTTTAATCCATAACAATCGCTTTTTTTCTGATTACAAATATAATACAAAGTTACACAAAGTGCAAATAATACAGAAGATGCTAGTGGGGGATGTGGAGGTCCCCCAGATCCTGCCTGCCATAGACTGACAGCCAGGCATGGATGTACCTGCTGTGTGTGTGTCGCTGTGATTTATCTTCTTATGAAACTGTTATGTTTTTCCAGTTGACATACTTTGGGCACACCCCACTCTTTAAATCTGACTACATAGTTTTTTACTGTTTTCCTACTGGTAAACCTTTTGTTTTTGTTTTTGTTTTGTTTTTCACTATTTCAAACAATCTTATAGTGAACATTTTTTACCAGTATCTCTGCACACTTGCAAGAATATTTATGTAGCATAAATTTCTAGAAGCAGGAATGCAAAGACAAAGATTCAAACCTTTAATAGAGAATGCCTTGTTTTCCTTCGAATGTGTCCATTTAAATTCTCAGCCACAGTGCCTGTGTCTAGTACTTGCATGGCTGGTCAGGCTTATAGGAGAGGGAGGGGGGCCCCTCGCCTAGCTCTGCCTCCCTGGGATGAATGTTTAGTCCATTTATTTTCTTTCTCGTCTTCCAGTAAATACATTTAAAACCATCTATTTCCTTCTGGTCACTGCCATTCCACGTGACTTTGAATATTGCTTTTCTTATTTCTAATCAGTCTCCAATCTCTCTACTTCTTTTTTTAACTCAAGAATTATTTGGAAGAATATGCTTCAATTTCTAAGTGGTTAGATTTTATCTTCACTATCATTTTTGTGGCAAAGTTTTAGTTTTATGACACTGTAGCCAAAAAATATGGCTAGGTGGTTTCTTGTTTTAATTATCGAGGCTTTCATTATGGCTTAGTACATGGCAATTGTCCATGTCCTCTGGGTGTCTGACAAGTGTAGATACTGTCCTCTGTGAGTGTGCTCTGAGAGAGGAATGTCGCTGAAAAGGCAGAGGTCCTTCCTGACCCTTTTTCTCCCACGGCGCGTTCTAGCCCCCTAGGGACGTCTGTGGCTCATCAGTAGTCCCCTCATGGTCCTGCCTCTCCCTGTCCCCACGGCCCCTCCCCCAGGGAACCGTCCACCTCCAGCTCCCCTCGCTTCTCTCCCTGCAGCCCGAGGGACCTGCCTCCACATGGGCCACAGCTCCCAGCCCTCCAGGAGTAAAATCCCAGCCCCCTCCATGGCTCTGTGGCCTGGCCTCTGGTGGACACCTGGTCCCCAGGCCAGCAACTCTGACCTGCTGCAGCTCCTGGAGCCTGGCCCTGGCGTGTTCTCTGTCCACCCCCCCCCCGCCCCCCGCTACTGCCCTCAGGTCTGCTGCAGTCCCGTGTCGCATGGCTGCTTTGACCCTCAACGCCAGGGCACAGTGGGTATACATGCTCTTTGCCTGTTCTGGGGTGTCCCTGCCGCCCTGGGGTCATTTTTTGGGTTCCTTTTGTCATATCCTTTAGTGAGGCCTGTTGGTGAGAACTTCTCAAATTATCGAAAGGCCTGCCTTCATCGCGAGGCGTGTTTTCACCGGGCTGAGAATTCTTATTGAAAAGGAATGCTTTCTGTGGCTCGGGCAACGCCGCTCCTGCCTATCCTTGTGTTTTCACAGTTTGTCCGTTGTGTGTACAGTTACCCTGCTGGGCTTCTCGGAGACGCGGCAGTCTGTCCAGTGACGTCAGTTGTTGGATGAGAGGCTCTTGGCCATTCTGCTCCATACACTCACTCCCACACGGGGTCTCTGTCCTGTAGAATGAAGTCACACCTGCCCGTCCTGCTCAGGGCCTCTCGCAAGTAGAATGACTGATGCCCACCCACCGAGGCAGGGCACCTTGTTCATCAGCGACAGCATTTCCCATTGCTTCCTGCCATCCTCTGTTGGGGGCACTCCCCCATTTTCTGTTACCTGGGGAGGAGGCTCTGACATGTGGGCCATGGACCTGGGCGGCAGGTTGGGTGGTGCAGGGCAGGGCTTGGGTGTCCGGCGCCCCTGCGCCTGTCGTGGCCGGGTCCTCACAGCTGCGCAGATGCTCCCTCTGAGGCCTGGGAGCGGGTCCTGGGGCCGCTTCACCTGCCAGACCACTCTGCCCTCTCCAGGTGCCCCTGTCAGGCCTTGGCCCTTGAAGGGGTCATTCCTCCTTTCTGCCAGAGGTCTACTTCCCCCTAAATTTAGTTTTACTGTCATTCCCGTGGAGTTTGGGGAGCACAGGCAGGTTAAACACATGCTTGTGTCACACTCCCAGTTCTGAAGCAAAGACCAGACTGCAGGGGGCATGAGGCCCTCCTGTGTCGCCTCAGCCTGGCACGTGTCCCCGTGGGGCCTGCCGGGTTCTCGCCTTCTGTGTCTGGTTTAGGGCAGCTCCTCCCACATCCTCACGGGACCCCCGTAACCCTCCCTCTGCCAGAGCCTTTCTGACGGGGGTGGGTCTCTCGTGACAGCTGAGGACGTGTGGCCCGGAGGGCTCCGCCAGCTGCCAGGCTACGCAAGCCTGCCATCCTCGGTGGTGGCGGTACGGCCCTCACCCCGTAACCCTGGGCAGCCAGGAGGTGGGCGGCCCCCCAGAGCCCTTGGAGACAGTTGGGGAGGCGCTGGCCGCCGCGTCCCCGAGGTGCACTCTGGCGGGCGAGCGCGTGGGAGGCGGCGGACGGGACAGCGCTTTCGTTCTCTCCCAGACGGACGCGGGCATCCAGGCCCTCTTCGCGGGCATAGACAGTCTGTGCAGGAAGTACTCCAGGGAGACCGCCCAGGTGAGTGCGCCCGGCGTGGGAGGGTCCCCGCCCGCCGTGGGGTGGCAGGCGCCTCCTGCCCCTGCGCCATCTTCACTGCGGCGACGCCGTTGCCTCTGCTCTGCTGCTGCTGCTTGTGTCCTTGCCCTGGTTGGCTCACGGTGTCATTTGATCAGGATGCCCCGCTTTGAGGGGGACCTCAGAATCTTGGGTTTGGACGCGCCCCCAGGGTCGAACTGTCTGCGTTCCGGCAGCAGCTGCCTCTGATACTGTCCTTTTCTGAGGGTCACCAGGCCGCGGCGTGTGACTCCTGAGCCTTCCCACTCGGGCACACTCTCCCCGACCCCGGCCTGGCAGGCTGTGACCTGAGCTGCCCAGTCTGCCCTGCCCGCCCTTCCCACCACCTGGATGTCTGGGAAGCTCCCTGGAGGGGAGGGGCCCTGCCGCTTCCATTACCGCTGCAGCCCGCGGCCCGCACAGTCCGAGGGACAGCACTGCTCGCCCTGCCGTCCTCAGCCCGTTAGCGGGTCATTCTCTGGGAGGCTGCTGCCTGGCTCCGCCCCCATGGTGGCATGGCTGTCCCCTGTCATCCTGGAGACCCCAAGGGGAGACATGGATGCCCTAGGACATAGCGTCAGCACAGAGCGGGTGCCAGGCAGGACCGACTTCACAGTGGGACCCTCTCTCAGGCCAAGTCCAATGGGGCCCAGAAGCTGGCGTGTTCATGAGCTGGGGCAGGTCCTCCCCCACGACCTTCGGGACCACGGGCAGCCTCACTCCTGGAGCAGCGCTGCCGAGAAAGGGCCCTGTCAGACGCCCCCCAGGGCCTCGGGCTGCGTCAGGAGAAGGCGGGGCCGACCAGTCCTGCGTCTCGGACCACGAGCCCCGCGCAGAGTGAGAGCCATGCAGGGGGCTGCGGGTGACCCCCAGCTGCGCCGCACCATCTCAGCTCTCCCAGGCAACAAGCGGGGTGTCCAGAGACCTCGTGGCGAGGGAAATCGCAGTTCGTCATTTATGTCAACATGTTGGCTTTGCTGTTGTGCTTATGTAACGTTTTAAGTTTTTCTTGGTATGAACTCCCCGTGGGGTAAACGCTGACCAAGGAGGCCCACGTAAGACAAGCTCTCTGGGGCCTCAGTACCCTCAAGCCAGCTGAGGCCGAAACCGTGAGCCTGGGGGCCACCCGGCGCCCGTCAGCCCTCACATCCTCAGGAAGGGGCAGAGGTCGGGGGCTGTGGAGAGGGTGTCAGTCATGCTTGCATGGTCATCGTCCTAGAGATGGCCGTGACCACAGAGGAGGCTCCGGGGACCCCCTGGGTCAGCGTCCTCCTTTCCATGGAAAGGAGGTCTTGGAAAACGTGTTGGTCTTGGAAAACGACCCCACTCTGACAGGTCACCGCCCACTGTTGGTCGCTTGTGCTGGTGCCCCCAGGAGCCAGTCCATCCTGTGTGTACTGCCATCATACAGGGTGGGCACCTAGGAATGCGGACACAGCTGGCCCTGGGGACCTAGGCTCGGCCACTGGCTCTGGGAAATTCTCGACTCTGCCGGTCAGTCTCATCCCACCCATCCCAGCCCTGGTCCGTATAGTAGTTTCATGGGGTCCTCGCTGGCGCTGATGGTCAGGAGGCCATCCCGTGTTGCCAGGGGAACAGTGCTCTGTGATCGGCCCGCGTGGGTCACGTCCCTCCCATGGCCAGGGTCCAGAGCGCCACCGAAGGCTCGCGGGAGGGGACAGCGCAGCCCTCGGCGTCCTGCTGTGGTCTGTGGCGCATGCGACCCTCACAGCGTTTGCGTTCGAGCACCCTGCTACGCTCGTCCCCCGGGCCTGCTCCCGGCACAGGCGGTGCCCTGTCCAGGGGGGCGGGCGCAGGACGCCGGCGCGGGGGACGCAGAGCACGGCTGTGAGCCGGCTTCAGCAGCTGACGTCTGTTATCTCCTCAGATTTCAGAATTTCAAGAAAATCACCGGAAGAGACTGTTAGGCTTCTACAAAGAGAAGGTAAAGCCAGTCCCTTTTTTTGCCGCATCAAGCGTTAACCTGATTTCACATCAGACTTGTCACCCGATGCCACGTCTCAAGGCAGAGGGCCACTGGATGACATCTGTCTTGTGGCTCCTTGGCCCCTCGTACAGTGCTTGTCAGCCAAGTTGCTGCTGGGGCCCAGCCGTGTTCACTGGGCCAGCTTTATCTTGGAGCCTCATGCTGACCCGGGGTGTCCCCCAAACTCATGGGGCACTCAACAAACAGCTACTCTCACTGCTCTGGCTGGTCCTTACACAGGGATGCTCGAAATGCCTGTCGTTTGCCCTACAAACACCCTCCTCCCTCAATTTCCAAACTTAAGAAGGGTAACGAAGCTTCACTAGGAACTGTCATCAGAGCTTCGGCTCTGCCTCGGATTAGGCCTTCCAGGGGGACGGCAGACGCAGGGCAGAGGAGGGCACAGGGTCGAGGTCAGCCCGGAGGGGCTGGGGGCCACCCCACCGACACAACCCTTGGGCTATGCCACGCAGAGCCCGCCCCACAAGACACGCCCCACAGGACAGGGGACGCCCCACGGGCCAGGGCATGCCCCACGGGACAGGGGACGCCCCACGGGCCAGGGGACACCCCACGGGACAGGGGACGCCCCACGGGACAGGGGACGCCCCACGGGACAGGACACGCCCCACGGGACAGGACACGCCCCACGGGACAGGGGACGCCCCACGGGACAGGACACGCCCCACGGGACAGGGGACGCCCCACGGGCCAGGGGACGCCCCACGGGCCGTGCTCGCCCAGCCGGGAGACACCAGGGCTGCGGGGCGCGGCGGCCGCTAGGTCTCCGTTCGGCCGCACCACTGTCCGTTGTCCCTAGAACCTCCGAGCGTTGTGGAGTAAGAGGAGGCAGCCTGGCCTTGAAGCCACAGATCTTTGTGTCCCCCTCGAGAGTGGAAGCCGCCTGGCATCCATCCTGTAGCCCCTGCCACCTCTCTGTGTGGCCACGGCAGGTGTCAGGGTGGTACAGGCCCTCGGGCCCAGCCAGCCCGGTGCTTGATGCCTCCTGCCAGCTTCCTTGGTCACATGCCCCGGGCCATGGGTCTGCACAGAGGTGGACGAGCCTGAGGAGCTGAGTCCCGGCCCAGCCCGGCCCCGTGGGCGGTGTCCACAGGGCTGTCCAGTGTGCTCCGCCTGGCCAAACCCCATCTGCCCCGTCCTAGGCTCCCGGCCCCACCTCGCCTGTCTTCCCTGTTTGTCCTCACAGCGACCAAGGGGGCGGGTGGCATTAACCACGTCTACAGAGGCAAGCGTAGGGGTGAAGGTCTGTGGCCCTCTGGAGTTCTCACAGCTGGCACGTGGCCAGGCTGGAACCCAGGTCCTGACCTGCTTCAGACACGAGCACACTGAGGCCCGCGGACTGGCCAAGGTCGGGGCCGGGTGCCCAGGTGAGGGCCCGGGGACTGACGGACACCCCAGCTCGGCTCCCCGGGCGCTGGCGGTGCCGGGCCTGGCGCCCGCCCACCTACAGAGCACAGGAGGCCACTCCGTGACAGGTTCTGATCCAGGCGTGGGGAGGGAGAAGGCCCGCGTGTGTCCCTCCCGCTGCCAGTCGCCTGCCCAGTTTGGCGGGCAACCGAATGTCCTTTTGTTCTGTTCAGATTTCTAAGCTGGAAGATTCCCTCAGGACGTCCATGCTGCGGATGGAGAAGCTGCAGAGGTAGGTCCCCTGGCTGCAGAGCTGAGCCCCCAGCTGTGCCATTAGGCCCCCGGGGACACACACGCGGTCCCACTGGCCCGTCTCCATGAGGTGCCATAGCAAGGGAGCAGGAGGAAGCTCTGCGTTCACCAGAAACGCTGCCAAAGCAGAAACGAGGTGGGAAGCTAGGGGGGAAACGCGACAGGAAAGAAACGGTGCAAAAGCGCGAGTGGCCCCGGGGGCGGGGGCGGAGACGGGGGGGGGGGGGGGAGGGAGGGGCGAGGTCCCCGGGTGGCGGGAGGGGCCGCCCCGGGCCAGCGCCTGTGCGGTGTGAGAGGGCACCGCGGCCCGGGCCAGGTGGGGCCAGGTGAGGCGGCAGCGCAGACGCGGTGCGCGCGCCCCGCCGTGGGGCTCCCGCCGCGCCGGCGTGGGGGGCGGCGCGCGCTGTGCGGGTCCCCGGGACACGCGGCCCGCCGGGCCCTGGACTTCGAGGCTCTGCGACCGTTAAATCACGCGCAGCCCCGCTCTGCCCAGCTCTCCTGCTCGCACTCCATCGAGCTCTTTCGACTGCTCTGTTTAAGACTTCTGGAACGTTCCCGGTCACTTTCACTGCTGCGTTGCCTGTGACTTTTGTGCCTCACCGGCAGTTTATTTCCTAGACCTGAAATCCTCGGAAGGCCAAACCTTTGCGTCTTCCTCGGCTCTTGATCGAGGCGGAGCATTTGTGGCCTGCCGGCGAGTGGCGGGCCCTCACGGGGACTCGCCAGGGCGCAGCTGGCACGGCCCGTGTTCCCCCGCGGGGAGGAGCCTGTGCACCACCCGGCCGGGCTCCCCTCCCCAGCCACATCTGCCCCGCCCACCACCCGCCCACCTGGGCAAGCGCAGGTCCCACGGTGCAGGCGGTGCCGGCGGCGCTGCCACCCGTTGTCGCAGGCTGTCTCTGGGGGAGAAGCGCCCTCCCACGCTCCGGCTCCTGTAGAGCCGTTTGCAGGCAGAAGGGAGTGCCCTGCGGGGCAGCTGAGCCCCGCACTGCCCTGCGGTCAGTCCCTGCTGTGTCCTCAAGGTCAGCCGCAGGCTGGGTGCCTGTGGGGGGGGGGGGGGGCGGGGTCCGGGAGAGCACTGGCATTGGGAAGGAAAGTTTTGTGGTTTAATGAATACTTTTTTCCATCTGTTTAGTGCAAGGTCATTGCAAGAAACAGTGAGAAACGCAGTGCTGAGTACGTGAGGTCAGGCCTGCGAGGGAGGGGTGGGCGGGCGCCGGGAGCAGGCAGGGCGCGCTGACGCTGGGCTGTGCCTCCACAGCCCCCGCGGCCAGGCCCGGCGAACGGCTGCTCCTGCCCCCTGCATCCCCGGCCTACGGAAGGTGTGTGTGGTGGCAGGGCTGGTCGGGGACTTTGGGGATGCGGCTGGGCGACATTTCTAAGCGGCACACACCCTTCTTTGACATCCTACATTCACCCCTTCCCTTCGCCCTCCAAATCCCCAAATCCTGGACACTCGGCAACACCTGGCACAGGCCCCCGGGGCCCACCCCTCCCGCTCTTGGCCTTCCTCGCAAGCCCCAGAGCCAGGGGTGTGGCCCAGGCTCGCTGGTCACAGCTCTGTCCCCGGGGCTGCTTTAGGAGTGGTCACGTGACCTGGGCTGGAACAGTGGTGTCGCCCCAGACTCCATCCTCTGCCATCAGGATGGCGACAGACGCGGCACAAGGGGCAGGGCGGGGTGGCCACCGTGCCGGTGGCCCCTGGGCTGCGTGCGCCTCCACCTTTGCTGTCTTCTGAATGGCGGGAGTTGGGGCACGTGCGAGGCGGAAGGCCCCGCGTGTGTCCTCCTGGCAGCCCGGCCTCTGGCGTGGCGCGTGCAGCAGACCCGACTGGTTTGGTCCCCCGCCCCACTTCGTCCTGTGTCCTACCCTTTCCTCCCATGGGGATGCCCAGACCACGGCTCCTTCCCAGCCTTTGGGCACTAAGTTAAGGAACGACGTCTGCTGAGCTCGGACCATGAGCATGTCGGCCGAGCAGCACAGGGGACCGACGTGAGCCAGATGCCACAGTCGTGAGGCTGGGCTGGACCCAGAGGGGCCCAGAGCCCGGCCAGAGGAGGGGGCTTCCCGGCACGGGCTTCAGAGCCCGGCCGTCCGCTGTCACCAGAGGCCTCCGTGTCCCCTGGCAGTGTGGTTTTACAGATGGTGACAGTGCGGGGGGGGGGGGGGGTCTAAGAAGGGAAGTGTCTGGGCGGGGCCTGTGGTTTGCCGAGGAGGTGCGGGCGTGTCCGCTCCGGATCTGGGCACACCCACTACAGAGAGGCCCCAGGCCCGGCGGTGCATCCCCCTGCTCATTTTACAGAGTGGAGCCCATGGACGTGGACCTCACCCCCTCCCCGAGAAGGGTAAGCCCCCCCACCCTCGTGCTGCCGAGTTCCTGGACACGTGGCACCTGGCGTCTCTCGGCGCTAGGAAACGTCACCATTCGTGTCACGACCTGATCGATGAGAGGCGGGCGGCATGCTGGCGTGTGCCGGCACACGCCTCCCACCCCAGGTCCCCTAGCAGCCTCTGTCCCCTAACACTGCCACCCTCGGTGCCCGGCATGCTCCAGCCCTGCGGGTGGCTGCACCGCGCCCCGTCACTCACACGTGGGTTTCCAGGGGACAGCCCTGTGCGCCGACAGTGGGGGTTGTCAGGGTTTTAAACTTTCTGACGCCAGCCGAGGACTTCTGAAATTATCGGAAGCACTTCGTCCTTCGTCCACTCACTGCCGTGGGCACCGTAGGGGATACCCGTCCTCACGACATCTGCGTCCCAGGCAGGCCCGGCCGCCAGGGGTGTGTCAGGCTGGCTCGGGGCCGCGTCCCCAGTGAGCGGGGGATGCGCGCGCCGCTCAGCACCACTTCGGAGCTTCGTCGGCCCTTCTCTTTACCTTCTTAGCTGGAGGTGGCTGCCGGCCCGGCCAGGATCTCTCTGATCAGCCCCCCGCAGGACGGACGCATGGGTAAGCCAGAGTCCCGACGGCCAGCGCCCGCCCTGCGGCGTCTCCCTGGGAGGGGGCACAGGGCGTGTGGTCGCTCGTCGGCCAGCGCCGTGTCACAGCCTCTGGGCGAGCGGGCACAGGCAGCCGTGGCTTCTGAGCCATGTGGTCCCATCCGGGACACACAGCCGTGCCTCAGGCACTCCGGGGAGACCGGGTGTCATGGTCCCGACAGTGGCGTCTTACCCTCCTAGGAGTCAGGTGTTTCTAGTTTAAGTTCGTGAGGTGGAAATCTGTGTCAGACGCATCCAGTGGCAATGCTTTGCTGAGCTGAAATCATGGGATGCGGGAAGCGCACGGGTCAGGAGGAGCAGGGGCTGAGCAGGCGGAGCCGTGGGGGCGGGACGTCTTCTTGCCTAACACCGCCTGGCCTTCACGTTTGACTCTGTCGCTGCAGGCGGCGTCTCCCTCTCCCGCGGCAGCCCCAGCCCGCAGCACCTCAGCCTGCCACCCACTTCCCAGGCGCTCAGGTAGGTCTGCTTGGCCCCTCAAAGACACCAGAAGTGGGGCACGGCAACGGAGCGCCCCACAGGCCGGCCCCCTGGAGGGGCCCTCAGCGGTTCAGCGCTGCTTCCAGCCTCTTCCACGTTCTCCAGAGTCACACCGTGCGGGCCACTTGGTACCTCCCTCTCTGAAACTAAACTAGAACTGGGACCCGAGAGCCCTGGAGTGACCACAGCGTTCGGTCACAGGGACAGAGTGGGATCCGCGGGCCGGCCAGGCCGGCAGGTGTGTGCAGAACACTGTGGGCAGTCGGCGAGCACACGGGCCCGTCTGTCCTTCCAAGGCCACTTACAGAGGAGAGGCAGGGCGGGTTGAGGTATGGGCCACTGTATACAACCCTTGACTAGACCTCGGCCCATTACCCCATGCCGCCACCTCAGGGGTGGGCCACAGCCCTGCTGCGTGCAGGAGTACACTGGCCGCCTCTGCATGGGGCCCTTTACTGAGCGCCAAAAGTCAGGTGGCCCCTCACCCCCACCTAATGTCCCTTAATGGCTTCTGATGCCAAAGGTCAAGTCCACACCTGAAAACCTGGCATCCAGCCAGAGCCCTCCAGCACCCCCAGCCACGCCTGTGCCCACCGCCCCTCGATTCCCGAGGCCATCCCCACCCGCCGCCTGAGCAGCCCGTTCCTGTGACAAGGCTGTGAGGCCTCTCCTCCCCGCTTCCCCAGGGGAGCCGGCCCCCCTGCTCAGGCCCCCTGATTGTAACTTTTGCCCTTGTCGGCATCGGGGGGGTGTCCAGTGGGACCGTCTGCTGACGGGCAGCCGTCCTCACAGGCCCTGCTCATGGTCCTCGGAGCCCAGGGAAGGCTTCCCACCTGCAGCTGCCCCTCGGGGCCATCCAGACACAACACGAGACCTTCCTCCTCCTGGGCACTCGGAACGTGTTTTTGAGTCAACACGTGTCCTGTAAAACTAAAATGCGGTCCGTGGTTGAATTTTCATGTTGCCAAAGTCATTCGCAGCATTGGTAATCGTGTTTGTTGCATTCACTGCTAGAAACGCAGCATTGCAGACGCCCTGCCATGGGCCGTCCCCGCGTCCTGCCCCCCCGGCAGCCGGCAGGATGGGAGGAGCGGGCACACCCAGCCTCGGAGGCTGCCTGGCCCCAGCACCCAGGCCACCCATCAGCATCTCGGGGCTGCTGCAGAGGCAGCGTTTAGGCAAGTGCACGTGCCAGACAGTGAGCAGACTCGCGGGACGCGAGCGGCCCAAACTCACATGTTCTCACAACCGTGTGTGTGAGCTTCCTGTCGCTAACTGAAAATGTGATGGCGTCCACGTGAGGGCCACTGTGGGTCACGGCTCAGTGCTTCCTCAGGGTCTGCCGGCCTCGGGGAGTCCCACTCCAGAGACGACACATCCACACCGTGTCTGCGGCTCTCCGGGTTTCCAGCCAGCTCACCAGCACAGCCACCTCAGGCAGCCGGCGGGACCGTCGGCTTCCTCCCCATGCGGTGACCGGCCCGTGCGGCGATGCGGCGGAATAAAGCCTCTTCCTGGCCGTCTGGGGGCCGCGTGTGTGTGGTGTCCGGCACTGCTTCTGCCATGTCCCAGCACCACTCACGTACCGGCGTGCGGGCCGGGTGAGCATGGCGGGCGAGGCGTTCCGGGCCAGCCTTTTGGGGGCGCGGGGGGGCCTGGGACTGCGGCACGCTGAGCCCGCGGCAGAGCCCCGCACGCACACCTGCACGTGGCGATGCCCCGCACCCCGCGTGAGCTATCCGCGGCACCCTTCGGTCACGTGACACCGTTCATGTGACACTGTGTCCGATGACGACTGTGTCTCCAAATGGCTCTCTCTGTCGGGCGGGCGACATGCGCGCGTGGCTGGGAGGGCGATGCTCCCCCCACCCCACTCGTCAGGACCGCTCTGGGCTGGAAAGAAGCTTTGGTGTGGTTCCGCGTCACAGTCACCTGAAGCACGGTGTGCCTCACCTCACCCAGGACAGGGGTGTCACAGGGAGACCGAGGTGGCACCCGCTCGTGTTTGGAAAGCCACCGCAGGTTGCACTCTGCTCTAGGCAATGCTCCCGTCACATGAGCCCGGTGTCACACTTGTGGAAGGTGCGTGACCCGTGGACAGGTGTGCCGTCTGAGTTGACATGCGCGTGTGAGTCCGCTGTCCAGAAATCTCACAGTGGGTGTGCACAGTCTAGTCGGTTCCAGTCTCATAAATGTCTCAGTGTCGAACATGCCCGACTGGCACGTGTCCCTCCCCCTCCGTGCATGTTGACGGCACACACGCCAGGCTCCCTGTGAACCCACACAGTGAGCCTCCCGTCGGTGGCCCCCGTCCTCACCGCTGCACCCCACGTGATGGGACCCGCCAGGCTGGAAGACGGAGGCATCTGTGAAGGGCGAGGGGGCAGCCCGGCCTCGCCTGGGCACCCTCGAGAGCGGCCAGGGACGTGTGTGCGGTGCGCCCGGCGACGGGACCCGCAGCCGGCGTCGGTGGTTCCGGGCCGGTGGCCCGCGTCTGGAGCTCACTGCTCCTCCTGTCCCCTCGCCTCACCGCCCAGGCACAGGCCCTGACGCCACGTTTGCAGCACCTCTGTGGCTCTTTCCTCAATCGAGCTCCTATTCGGCCGGTCTGATCCGCCGGCGTCCGCACTCGTGACCGCCGCCCTGTCAGCTCAGGTCATCGCTGCCGTCGGCACGTCGGGTCCTCTTTCCAGTATTTGTCATTTGAAAAGCAAAATAAAATATGTCTAAATAACAGCGTGAACCCCGCTGCGGGCACAGATGACAGCCCAGCCAGCCCACAGCACTAGGTGTCGGCTGCCGTGTGGGGGCCCCATCTGGCCTGGGGCGGCAGCTGGGAGCCTCGGTGGGGACCCACGAGGGCACGAGCTCGTGGACATGAGCCAACCCGCGTCGAAGGTCGTCTGGTCAGCCCGCGGGAGGCGGGGGACGGGCAGCAGAGTGTCGAGTGGCCTCCGCCAGGCCCTGGGCCCTCCATGCTGCGTCCAGCGGTGGGAGCTGGGTGACAGCGCAGCGGTTCACGCGTGTGCGGGTGCGCCGGCAGCTGAGCTCCGTGTCAGGCCTGCTGCCCTCGCCCTCGCCCTGCTCCGCTCAGTGGCACGTGGCCCAGCGGCGGCGGTGCACTCAGGCCTTGGGGGTCGGGGGGGCCTGGACGTGCACGGCAGCCTCTCCCCGGTCACCTCAGGGCCTCGGGTTCTGGTCTGCAACCTTCCCGTCGCCTGCGTCTCATGGAGAATGTATTGGCTGTAGCGCAGCCGCCACACCGAGCGCCAGAGGCCACTTCTGGGGCTTCGTCGTTTCTTTGCAGCGTCTGCACGGTCGTGAGCCCAGCACCCGCGTCACGCCATGCCCCTGGCTTCAGCACAGGCGACCGTGAGCCCAGCCGCCGCATCGGGCCGGGCCCCTGGCTTCAGCGCAGGCGAGGCTCCTCATCTCCAGAAGGGCCAGTGTGAACGCGTCTCCTCGTGGCTCTTTCTTCGCTAAGCCTCTGAGTCGTGAGGGGCAAGCATGTGTAGACAAGAGCCGCTGCAGACACCCGTGGGGCGGCAGGAGATGCCCGCGGGGGGCCGCGAGGTGGGGAGTCTCCTGGCCATGATGGCCAGCCCATGAGCAAATCCATGCCCTTCAGGAAAATAATGGCCTCTCCTTCAGATTGACCAAACTTTGCTCCCTTGTCATGTTTGCTATTATTAACTGCTGCTAACGTGTGAATGCAGGGGGGAAACGGAGCTCTCTGAGTGCTGCTGGCGACCGCCCCTGACAAGCACCGGCCAGATCCTGCGGGTCACAGGCGGGGCTCAACTCAAACCCGCCCACGGGGCGCCTGCGCGGCTCCGGCCTGGGCACCAGAGGGCGCTGGACCGCACGCGCGGCGTCTGTATTAGCGTCAGGCCCGGCCGAGGGAGGAACCCCGAGGCGGGATGGTGACCTCGAGGTTCAGCTCCCACGAGCGGAGCGGACTGAAGAACGGCCCGCGTCCCCACCAGTGCGCCGCGCAGCACCTGTGGAGCGGGGCGAGGACACGCAGCGCAGGGACGGCGAGCGCCAGGCCGCCGCGCGCCCAGAAACCGCCCTACCGCGTGATCCGGAGCCCGCACGTGCCCAGGTCCCTGGTCGGTGCCGGCCTCCGCCGGCTCGCGGGGCAGGGCGGGGCCTAAAGGAGACCGGCGGGGTTGGTGCGGGCTGCGAGGCACATGCCGGCTAACATCGCCTGTCCCGGGAGCCCGATTCGCTTCAACGCACAGCACCCACTTCGTCCCCTCTAGAGGCTTTTATTTCTCACCCAGTGTTAATTACGAATGATACCTAGTCGGTCCAGCCCCAAGACTGAGCGAGGGGGAGGCAGTCCCCTCCCGCCACCTCACCTGGGGACCATCCAGCTTACACTCCCCGCCAGAACGCAGCTCAGCTCCTCCCAGCCCCTGCCCGGTGGGGTCAGACCCCTCGCTTGGGTTTGATGGGCACAGGACCACACTGGCAGGTCCAAGTGGGAAGTGAGCGACGCGGCCCCTACTGCCCCACCTCCCTGTCTCTGCGCCCCATCCTCCGTGCCTACGGCGGGGCACAAGAATGGGGACAGGGCTCGGCGAAGGGGGCCTCAAGTCCCTGACCCAGGAAGAGCAGGGGCGTCAGAGCCCCTGAGGGGCAGGACCCAGGCGGACGGCCCTGGGAGGGCGCTCGGCTGAGAGAGCAGGTGCATTTGGGGGGCGGGAAGGTCCAGGGGCGCTGACACAGGATGATGAATGTGGGCAGAGGCACAAAGGAGCACGTCTGCATCCTGCAGCCACCACGGAGGACCCCTCTCTGCAGGACGCCCGGCGCTCGGCCCTTCCCAGGCCCTTCGGCCCCCGACTGACCAGGACCCGTCGGCGGAGCGGGAGCGTGGGCAGGCGGCCAGCACAGCGCAGCCCTCAGCACACGCACGTGGCCGCTCCGAGCACAGAGCACAGAGGTCCCTTTGCACCCCGCGAAGGGCGGTTTTGAGCGAGAGCTGTCAGGAGGAGGAAGTTCCTAACGTGCTTAGGTGGTAGACTTGCGTCTCCGCACCCTGGCCCTGTGTCCTGCAGGACGGAGCCGCCCCCGGGCGCGTGCCCCTCCCGGGACCCAGACCCGGTCAGGCTGGCAGAGGACAGCGCCCACCAAGTCGGGCCCTGTGGCCTGAAGGTTCGCGGCCTTCCCTCCAGAGCTCACTGGACGTCGCCAGCCTGGTGCCGCCACCCTTGGCCGGTCGACAGCCCCCTGAGTGTCCCGCTCAGCTTTGTGCTCGCGGTCCCTGCCACTGTTTGTGCGAGTCAGCGCCCAAAACGCAGGAGAGGCCCCCGAGCGGGGCGGCCACCGCTGCAGATGCGCTCCCTGCCACAGCCGCCACCCTGCAGCCCAGAAACCACACATCACTCCGTGAGGGGCGCCCGGGGGCCGCGCAGGGTCCACCCCTCAGCCTCCGGTCTCCACCTTCAGTCTGAAGGAGTCTCGCACTGGAGGAACGCCGCAGGGCGAGGTGGAGGCCGAGAACCCCACCAGCACCACAGCGGACAGGGCCCGCATGCTGCACGCACGCTGCTCACGGGCTGCACACGCACTGCTCATGACTGCTCATGGGCTGCACACGCGCTGCTCACGGCCTGCACACGCGCTGGGTTCCCTCTGGGAGAGAAAAAGGCTCAGCTGCAGAAACATGGTGGCTGACCAGAGTTGGGGGCTCTGGAAACCTCGTAAATCCATTCTCAGAAAATGTGCTTCTCTAGTTGTAGAAACACTGTGGTGTGGCCTGGACCCACATTTGCCTGGTCCAGCTGCGTCACTGGGTGACTCGAGCCCCCGCAGGGGGTTGGCTGACTCAGGAGAGTGGCAGTGACGTGAGTCATCGTGACGCCGGCATCTTTGGAGGGGTCCGGACTCCGGCCGAGTGTTGGAGTTGGCCAGGCCTGAGCTGGCAAGTGCAGCCTATGGCTTCAGTCAGGGACACTGAGGCCCAAAGCCACACTGAGCCGAGCGAGGGCGGAGCATGCTCCCCGTGCGGCTGCCCCCAGGTGAGACTCCCCTGCCCTCGGCGCCCAGATGCGGCACGGGGTATGGCAGCCTCCCCTAGCCTCTCGGGACAGGGTGGCACCGCAGGCGGGTGGGAGGAGGGAGGGGGACCCCGTGCCCGTCCCGACCGGGGTCTCCAGCCAGGCCCGGGAGCAGGACCCCGGGTAAGGGCCCTCCGGAGCCCGCGGCGGCCCGGCCTGCGCCTCCCCAGGAGGGCGGCGCCGCCACCTGTCCCCACCTGTCCCCTCCCGGCACGGCCTCTCCCGTCGCCTTTCGTTTCACTTCCATGCGTCCGGGCTTTGCGGTTTCAAGTCTCAGACCTGACTTGGCAGGAAGACGCTCGGCCTCAGGACTCCCCAAGCCGAGACCCCAGGGGTCAGGCGGGAGCCGGCGGGCGCTCGTGAGGTGTCCCCTCGCCCTCGGCTGCTGGCCGCGCTGGGCCCCGCCAGGCGGGGCGCATCTGTGCTTCTGACGCTCGCTGAGTGTGGCCCGCGCGGGGGCAGCGTTCCCTGCCAGGGCCACAGGAGGGGCATCCTGGCACCGCCCAGGGCTGGGGCTTGGCTCTAGAAATCTCCACAGAACCACCCTTCATGGGAGACGTCAGTAGGCCCTGGAGGAAAAGGAAGACCCCCACCCCCACCCCGCCACTGCCAGGGCTGAGAAACTGGAGCGCCAGGCCCTCCAGAGGCATCTCCAGCTCCTGCCTCAGGGAACCCCCAACTGGGAGCCAGTGGGGGGCACTCCAGGGCAGGTAGGGGCGCGGGCTTGGAGCCGCCAGCCCCTCCCCTCCACAGGGCGGCCGCCTTCCAAGCACGAAGAACCCAAATCCGGCTCTTGGAAGCGTTTCCAGATGTTTTTGGCATCAGAAAGAGCCTCCGCGAACCTGGGGCTTGGCCGGGCAGGGCAGGGGTCCGGGCTCACCCAGTGGGCACCTTTGTCATCAGTGGGTCAGTGCCCTACACCAGGAATGTTCTCAGCCTTCTAAAGAAAACAGGCCGGCCAGGGACACCTGACGTGGAGGACACCAGGGGCAGCGATAGAGGACTTCTGCTCCCCTCGGCCCCTCTCCAGGGACTCGGCCCACCAGGGCCCAGCGTGGCCCACGCCTCCCAGGGTTCTTCCCAGGGCCCTGGCCCCGGGTGTGGGGGAGGGGAGGAGCATGCCCACACTCATGCCGTGCACGCTCACACACACATCTCCACACACACCTGCAGCCCCAGACAACAGCCTCACATAGGCCCCCACTGTGCAACTCTGAGGCCCAGAAAGCCTGGGTTTCCCCCTCGGTGGTCCGGGCCGGACACCGGCTGTGACGAGTGGGCTCCCCGGGCTCCCCGGGCTCCCCAGGCTCGGGACTCAGAGCGGTGGCCCCAGGCGCTGGCTGCGGAGGGCGGGGCACCGTGATCCTGGTGGGGAGTGGGAAGTGCCACCTCCACGTCCTGCCCACACTGGACGGGTAGATGGCCACTCAAGACAGAGGACCCTCCGCGGCAGCTGCCTCGGTTTCCCCACCTCCCCGGAACCTCGGCCTGCACCCTAAGTGCCACTGAGGGGCCGGGGCACAGTGCCCCTCGGCCAGGCTGACAGAGCATCCTCCCAGGACTGCAGGCTGGCCAGGTGCCCCGGGACCCCACTGGCCTCTGTCGGCCCAGCCTGCCGCTCCTCCGGGCGGGCGCCCGCGCTCAGCCCAGCGACCACCTCACTTGCAAGAACTCAGGAAACCAGGAACATTTGCGATTTTGTAAAAGCTCAGCCAACATTCAAAACGGGGCTGATTTTCCAGTGGAAAGTGTAACGTGAGCCCTTCCCACTCACCACACAGACGCCACAGTGAGGCCGGCGCCGGGCTCAGCGGCCACGCCGGGCCAGCTCCCGCGCCCGCCAGCACAGTCCGGCCACGGCACAGGCCGCCGCCCTGCACGCACCAGGGCACCCCCCAGGACACAGGTCCTGGCTGGGGACAGGGGGCAGGGCCGCGGGCCTCGGTGCCCAGGGCAGGGCCGAGACACTGTCCGGGCCCCGCTGGGACACGAGGGCCCGCTGGGGCTCTGTCGCCCACCCTGGTGCCCCACAGCCTTGGCTCAAACCCAGGTGGCACCTGGACCCAGCCCTCGGTCAGATCAGGCCAGTCACTCAAAGCCCCTGCTGGCCTGCCGGGGGCACGAGAGACCCGACCACAGGCGCTGTGGCTTCAGATGGCCGCCCCTGGGGAAGCCCAGCCTGGAACGTGCCTGGCCCGCTAAGGGCGCCCTCAGGCCATGACCCCTGGACCACAGGGCGCTGGGCGTCTGAGTCGAGAGGCCAGAGCCGTGGTTCTCATGCACTCCCGAGGCTGCAGGCAGGGCCGGGACCCTCCAAGCCACTGAGTGGGCTCACCCGAGACTGCTTGTCCCCCAGGAGGCACCACCTCCCCACCCTGCCTCAGCTCAAGCAGGAAAAACACAAAACCATGGTTACGGGCTTTGCAGCTCGGAACTTCTGGAGGGCAGGCCCAACGTGCTCCGCCGGTGTCCGGAGTGAAGCACACGAACAGTGGCCCCTGGGCCCCCAGCGCGGGCACCGGGTGGGCTCAGAGGGGTCCCGAGGCAGCGCCTCCCCGGCCCAAGGATGCTAGCCCGGGCAGCCAGCTGGGGTACTTGTTCTCACCTGCCCTGGATGCTGAGCTCCAGGCCCCTCCAGGGCTGGGGGGTGTCCGCCCTGGTGGGGGTCTCTGCCCTCCAGGGTCAATGCCGGGCCCTCTCAGGTTGATGAGGGTTGGGGCACAAGAAAGGGACTTCGGGGTCACACCTGAGCCTTGCACAGGCTCGAGCAGGGCAGAAATGTGTCGAGGGGGAGGTATCGCTGTGAGGTCCAGGCCGGGACCCCCCCGAGACCCCACCACGCAGGGTGGCCTGAAGGACACTGTGACGGGCATGGGGTGTCGAGCCACATGCAGCCACGTGCCCCCCACACACACGTGGACCCGGCGCTCACGGGCGCACACTCCCACTGGTGGCCCCGGGTGGCCCCTGCGCGGGACGGGGCACAGGGGACGGCGCGCCAAGGCGGGATCTGCCGGACGCTTGACCCTTCGGGGCCTGTGTTCCCCTCCGCGGGCAAGGGGTATGTTGGTGGCTGCAGGGGTGGGTGGGAAACCCCTCCCGCCCTGTCTGGGGGACTCTGGGGAGCAGGAGGAGCAGGGCGGGGCAGGGGCCACCCCCCACTGTCCAGTCAGACCCCTGCTCCACGCCCCCGGCCAGGAAAGACGCAGGCACTTGTGTGGGGCAGGGGTGGGGGCAGGGCCGCAGACAGGGGTGCCCCTGCTGTCGGTGTGGTCTGCCCAGGGTCTGTGCCCAGCCTGCTCAGGCCATGGCCCTGCCCATTCGTCCAAAGAGTGGACACAGGAGGGGCCATGGGCAGGGCCTGGGGAGGTGGACAGGGGCTTCCAGGCCTCGGGCGCTGGAACCCACCTCACACCCCTGGTGGATGCTGCTGGTCCGGGACTCAGGCGGGCAGCCCGCCCCTCCCCGGAGCGGGCCCCTGCAGCAACTCTGCTGGGCCCTGGCGTCCGCTGGGCCCTGGCGGCGAGGCCTGCCGGCGGGCGGCCCCCTCATTTCCTCTTGGCCTGCAGGCTCCGGGCGGCCTGGGAACAAAGGGTGGATTGTGCCCGCTCTGGGCCCGCTCCCACCCGGCACTCCCCTGCCGGCCCCGTGGGCGATGTTTGCATTTGCAGCCAAGCAAGGATCCTCTGGCCAGCTTGCAAGGGCCTGCGAGCCGCAGCGCTGAGCACCAGCCGCCGGCCTGGGGGCTCCGGGCCCTTCCCAGGCTGAGCCATCGTCCCCAGAGGCTGCTTCTGCAGGGCCTGCCCAACGAGTCCCTCTGTGTGGAAACTGCCTGCCTCCGGCCTGTGGCTCACGGCTGTCCAGGCCAGGACCCCTGTGTCCTATGAGACTGCTGCCGCTGCCCATGATGCTGGGCCAGGAGCAAAGACCACCCCCGCAGCCCACCTGTGGCCAGGCCTCCCCATCACCGGGCATCTGGGGGTGCCCCATGCTCAGTGTTGGTTTGGGGGTGCCGAAGGGGGCCCTACTGAGCACTGAACGAGCCCAAGGATGGGGGGACAGATGAGCCAAGGCAGATGCCACCTCGTTTCCCGGCTGGCCCCAGGTCCTGCGGCTGCAGCCCCCCGGCAGGCGGTACGGTCCCACACTCGGACGCGGACAAGGACGGGACGTGCTGCCAGCAGGCGGCTCAGAGCAGGCCCTGGTGACGTCTGCGCCTCCCCCGGAGGAGCCGGAGGTGCTGGCCCCGGGCAGGCGGGTGGGGGCGCCACACTCCCAGCCGGGATGGGCTCGAGCTCAGCGTGGCAGGGCCTTGGCGGGTCCCAGGGCAGCCCTGGCGTGCCCCCGCCCCGCCGCGGACGCCTAGAGCCTCGCCTGCCTCCCCACCCCCACTGTTGGTTTAGCTCCGGCCGCCGCCGTCAAAGGAGCTTTGTGGCCGCCAAGCGAGCCGGTGCGATTGTCTTGGAGGGGCTCCAGGAAGGAACGGTGGGAGACGGCGTTCGGAAAAAAGTGGAGGAAAAGAGAGGAAAAAGCTGTGAAGGAAGAAGGAATTTGCTTCTGCTGAGCCCGGTGCCGCCCTTCCTCGGCCGGGCCGAGGTCCAGGCTGCGGTCCTCGGCGGCCCCCCGGCCGCTCCGTGCCCTCCGGGGCCAGGCTGAGCCTCGCCTCCTGTCCATGCAGTCACCAAGGGCTCCTGCCAGCCCCCAAGCCGGTGCCTTTTCCATGCCATGGATGAGGGGACTGGGATCTGGGGGCCTGGGGGCTCCCAGGACTCACTGCTCATATATGGGTGGGAGCTGCCGCAGCTGCAGACGGCGGGGTGGGGGCGGAGGCCGGGGTGCTCCCTCTGCGGCCGGGACCAGGACGCCCACCTTCACGCCCACAGGTCAGAAGGTCACTGTGGGCAGTGAGCACTGCACTTTCTGCATGCAGGATGCTGGGCCCCTGGGGCGGTCCTTGTAGGCAGGGGCTGGCAGCGATATCCAGGCTCACAGGCAAGGCTCAAAGGGGGTGGCAGCCAGGCCAAGGGGTCTGTGGCCACCCTGAGCTTGCTGCCCCTGCCCAAGGCTAGGTAACCCCACCCTCTTGGAGGTGTAAACCCACCCCGAACCAGGCCCCCAGGGAACGGCTGAGGGGCGGGTTCCAGCCATGGAGTGGGCAGCTCCAGGCTCAGGGAGGTGGCACTTCCTGAGATGGAGCAGAACTGGGAAGGGGGCCGGTGACCCCAAGGGAGTCGTCCACTGAGGCTGGCATCTTGGGGGAGCCACTCCTCCCACCCCTCGCCAATCGCCTGGGCAGGAGGCCAGCATCAGTGGTGGGCTTCCCTCCCCCATGGCCTCTGCACCGAAGTCTACCTCTGCTGCCCCCGGCTGCCCCGCACAGGCCCCAGCGGCCGGCCTCCTCCACCTGTCTGGCCTCCACTGCTCTGCTGCCCTTGCCTCCCAGCTACTGGGGCCTCCCCAGGGCACGCGGCGCGTCCTCCAGTCCTCAGCCTGAGCCCTGGGCCAGGCCAGCACATGCCCCTTCCCCCAGGCTTGGCTGTGGGTCTGCTGGTGGGATCTCAGAACTGCACTCATGGTGGGGGGCCGTGGCCAAGTGCACCCTCTGGGGTGCTCCGGTGCTCTCAGCCCAGGAGAGAGGCCTGTGCCTGGAGGTGGGGAGAGAGCCTCCGGGCCGCAGGCATGGACCAGGGGACGGGTGACCAGGCAGTGAGGGCAGTGTGTATGCTCAGCCCCGGACCCCTGCTGTGGAGCTGTGGGCCACTGCACTGACCACTGGGCCTGACCTTCACATGCTACCTGGTCACCCCAGAGAAAGTCAGGACTCCCAAAAGGTGCCGGCCTGCTCCTGGAGCAGACACGGGCCCAGGGGCCCCAACCCAGGGCCAAGGCTGAATGGCTGCTGGCAGACACGCCTCCCGTTCCCCAGGCTGTCTGAGACACCCGGGGAGGCGGCATGAGTAGCCAGGCTGGCCAGCAGCGGCTGTGTGGTGAACGGGAGCACAGAGCCCTTGGGAGGCAGGCCCGCCTCCAGCTTCCCAGGTCTGGGACTTGTAGAAGCTCCCACCTGGGGGCGCAGCAGCGTGTGGGCCTGAGTTGGGGCCAACACTTGCTTGCCCAGAGCAACCGGGGCTGTGGGTGTTCCAACCTGGGGGACCCTCGAACTCACGGCGAGGACTGAGCCAGGTTCAGCAGCTTGGAGGTGGGGCACGTCCCGTGTAGGGTAACAGGATGGGGGTCAAGTCGGGAGGGGAGCATGGCCCTCACAGGGCTAGGCGGTCCGTGCTGGAGGGAGAGCTACCAGGCAGGTCAGCCCCAGGCCAGGGAGTGGCCCGGCCACGCTTGGGGGCAAGAGGCCTGAGGGACTCTGCCAGGGCTACTGGAGGGAGGTCCTGGCCAGGAGGGCACAACTCGGGGTCCAGCCCAGATTGGAAGCCCAGCTGCAGGACCAGCGTCGGCTGGGAGGTGACCACGCCTGCTTCAAAGTGGCCTGAGAAACACCTGCACGCCCTCTGCTCCCAGAGGCCACGCCCCCTCAGCCAGCCTTCCCGTGGTCCCATCTGCCCGCTGAGCTGCGTCTCCCAGGCCAGCTCTGCAGTGGTGTAGCCCAGGGCTCCTGAGCTCAGGCGGCATGGCATGGTGGCCTCAGGGACCCCACCAGCACCCCAGCTGCAGCCTGGGGCAGGAACACCCCTTGGACAGGTAGTTCTCTCCTGAGACAGTGTCTTGAGCCCTTAAAATAAACCTTGAGCCCTAGGGCCTTGGGTCACCAGGACATGTAGGGCCTGAGTTTCCATGTGGCTGAGACCCAAGGACCCTTAGCGGAGCCCCTGGCCCCCGGCTTTTCCTAATCTCATTCTAGTGGCCCCCAGGTCTGTCCTGTGAGGGCCCTGGGCTCAACCAGGCCCTGGTGGCCACGTGGGCCAGACACAGGGTGAGGTCAGCGCAGAGCCCAGAGGGAGCCCCACCTCACCGGACTGTTAGGTCCCGCTCCCGCCCCAGGCCCCACTCCTCTGTGGCTGAGCAGCGCACCCAATGTGGCAGGGTCCCAGTGAGTGCCCTGGCCTCCCGGGCCACAGAAGCTTCTCACACCAGATGCTGGTACCAGGCATGGAGCAGGGGCTGCTCCCCCACATCCCAGCCCAGCCCAGGAGGCCAGCTCTCCACATGGGGCGCCTCTATGTCTTCACCCCAGCTCTCGGCCGCCCCGCCTCACAGGCCTTTGTGTAGTGTGCCCTGGGCCTGGGCAAGGCCACCTGCAGCAGGCGCAGGGCCTTGCAAACACCACGCAGCGCCACGCAGCCCCACGCAGCGCACGTAGCCCCACGCAGCGCACGCAGCGCACGTAGCCCCACGCAGCGCACGCAGCGCCACGCAGCACACGCAGCGCACGTAGCCCCACGCAGCGCACGTAGCCCCACGCCTCGCCACGCAGCCCCACGCAGCGCCACGCAGCGCACGTAGCCCCACGCAGTGCACGCAGCGCCACGCAGCCCCACGCAGCGCCACGCAGCGCCACGCAGCCCCACGCAGCACCACGCAGCGCACGTAGCCCCACGCAGCGCACGCAGCGCATGTAGCCCCTCGCAGCGCCACGCAGCGCACGTAGCCCCACGCAGCGCCACGCAGCCCCACGCAGCGCCACGCACCTGGCCGGCACCAACGTGCCCTTGAGCTTGTGCCACGAGCCCCCGGCCAAGTCTGTGTCCCCACTGCCTGTCCGTGTTCCTGTCCCCTTTCCTGTGTCCAGCATCCTGCATTCCTGTCTCATCCCCTGCCCTGGCCCCAGAACAAGGCTCTGATCTCCTGCCAGGTCCTCCCGACACTAGGCCCCTGGGGGTAGCGTTGTCCCACGTCCCTCTCATCCTTAGCTTCTTGTCACATTGCCCCAGCCCTGGGCATCGGCCTCAGGCCCCCCCCCCCTCCAGGACAGCTGCGGGACGCCAGGCCTCCGACACCCCTTTGAAGCCAGGAGGGCTGGGCGGCCCCAGGGGAGCGGTCACACCCGAGGGTGTCAGAGCCCGGCCGCCCTTTCAACTTTGCCGGGCTTCAAGGGCGGCAGCTCCGTACGCCCAGCAGCTGGTCATGGGGAGACCGCTGGCCAGCCCGGGGGCTGTGCCCTCCCAGCAGCCTGCCCGCCTCCAAGGACACCCGGAGACTCCAGAAATGGGCCAGTATGGAGGGCACTCTGCGGACGCAGCAAGATCCCCTCCTCTACCACCACCCCCCGCTACCCGCACGGCCCAGGCCCAGGCCCCAGCACCCCACAAAACCCCACAGAGCTGGGGAGGGGGCGGCTACAAACCTATTGGCCGCCAGGGCACTGGCGGCTGCCCATGGGCCTTTCGGCCTGTGACTGAGGGCTCACTGGGGCCTGGCCTCAGTGGACGCGGAGGGGCCACGCAGAGGGGCAGGGGAAGCCTGCGGCCCAGCCCCGGGGCCCCTCCCAGTGCGCCGCTGGGCTCCGCCCCCTGCCCCCTGGCCCTTCCATGCCCGCCCAGCACCCCAGAGCCCGGCCGGTGCGGGACCATCTGCGCAATCCGGGGAGTCCTGGGGCGGGGCGTTGGGACACAGAAACACGGAGGTCTGGCGGGGGGTGGGAGTGGGCAGAGAGCTGCCCTCAGTTCTGGGCAGCCCTCGGGAACCTCATTCAGACGCTCGGCAGCTGGCGCAGTTCCTGCTCCGCTCCGTGCGCCCCGCCCCCATGGACCCTCAGCTGCGACAGGGACCCAGCCGACCCCTTGGCTGCCCTGGCACATGGCGAGGCAGGGACAGGGGGTCGTCCTGGGAGTGCAGGGTGAGGGCTTCTCGCATGTGCCTCGGCAAAGGGGGGCCCTTGCCATCCGGGCAGGGGAGAGGAGCTTAAATCAAGTGGTGCCCATGTGGGCACTGAAATCACCCAGGTGTCAAGGCAGCGTGGAGCGAGGACAGCCCAGGGACAGCGGAGTTGGGGGGCCACTGCTGGGAGCGGGGGACTGAGGCGGAAGGTCTGGAAGCTGCAGTGGGCTGCAGGCGCCAGCCCCTCGGGGCGGCTTGGGTTTGCCATTGCAGAAAGCCCGAAATGTGGGGAGTGGGGGCTCTGGCTGTGGGAGGGGCTCCGAGCTCCAGGGTAGTGGGGGGCTTGGTCTGAGGGGGCAGGGCAGCCCTGTGAAGGTGGGGCATTTCTCCCCGTCCCCTGACCAGCCCATCTCCTCAGGGGCCCTGAAAATGCCTCGGGGGATGGGAGCCCAGCACCACCGGCCTCAGTGAGAACTGGGGCCCAGGCTTGTCTCACCCATAGGAGTGTAGCCCACGGGGACAGGCAGGTCATTAGCTCAACTCCTCTGGGGCTATGAGGACAGTGCCCAAGTGAGCCCCTGGTGGACAGCACTGGACCTCAGGCCAAGGTTACAGGCCAAGTTCTGGGTCTCTGTCTCCTTGGGGGGTGCTGGGGGGTGTGCCCTCCAGGGTGCCTGCCCCTCACTACTTCCTGGGGAGGGGGCAGCTCATCCCATGACCTGAAGATGGCCCACTGCCCACCACCCAAGGTCTCCCCTGGCTCACAGTCTCCCTGCAGCCCAAGGTCACCCCCACTCTACCCCACCCCCACCTTAGACTGAAACCCAATCAGGCGTCAGTCCCAAGCCTACCCTGTCTGGGCAACATCTGTTTGGGTCACCAGCTGTGGGCTGGTGACTGCAGGCATCCCGCGGCAGCCAGGACCTGCGTCTCCCACGAAGTCCACCGCAGGTGACCCTGCCCCAAGCCCCGTCCTTACCCTTGGAGCCAGGACCACCCTCGTGGTTAGCCCTTGCCGCCTCGGGGACAGCAGTGGGGTCCACCTTGGGGAAGCCAGAGGGTGGGAGGGTATTGAAGAGGACAGAGGCCTCCATCGGGCACTGCATGGGGGTCCTGGTGGCGGAGGGGGCAGGGGGCTGGGGGCCTGGCCCTAGGGGCTCAGCTGGAGGAGGGTGTGGATTCAGCCCTGGCCTTGGAGGCCCAGCACTTCCTGGGAAGGATGGTGGGTCCCCCAGCTACCAGAGCCTGTCCTCGTCTTGTGAAGCCGAGACCCGGTGACGGCTCGAGCAGTGCCCTGGACCCCAGCAAGACCTTGCCCTTCCTGCCGGACGTTCTGTGCCTCTGGGGACACGGCGTGCCTCACGCCAGCAGCTTGGCCAGTCACACGAGTTACTGTAGTGCCCTTCCTCGAGGCGCCAGCAGCCCTGGGCCGGAGGCAGCCCCACCCTCGAGTGCTGGCCGCGTCGGAGCCACAGTTCATGGCTGCATGTGCTGGGGGGGGGGAGGGGGGCAGGCAGTCTCTTCAGATGGTGCCCTGCAGGCGGCCTCGGCCCCCCAAGGCCACCCCGCTGAACCCTCAGAACGCTGAACCCCCAGAATGCAGGGCGGGGCAGACACAGGCCTTGCACTGAGGGCCATGGGTGCTGCACCAGAGGGGGACACCCACTGGGCCAGGGAGGCCAGGACACCAGCTGCAGGTGTGTGGAGCAGAGCTTCTGTCCAGGGTGCGGACGATGGCCCCGCGGGCCCCAGCCCAGCCCAGCCCAGAGCCTCAGGCCCAGCAATGGGACTCCGAGACCCTCTGTGCTCCCGGTTCTGGAACCCACGGTGCAGGCCCACATGCAGGTACAGGTGCCCACACACACACCTGTACAGACAGGGGCCCACACGTGTGCAAAGCCGTGCCGATACGGGCATGTACAAATGTGCACACCTGGACACCAATACAGGCACACAGGCTCACAGGTACACACCTATAGAGACACAAGCCTACACACACATCTGTACACACAGGGCCCCACACACACACCTGCGCAGACACAGGCAAACACCAGTTTAGAGGAAAAAGATGCACATTTTCTTGTTTAACAAAATAAATTAAATATACGAAGCCTCAGCTCAAACTCTATATAAAATCACAGAGGTCTGGGGCCACCTCGGGCAGTGGGGTGACAGGTGCCTGGCCCTGAGGTGGACACCGAGCATGGCCAGGTCTCTGTGGCCCAGCCCTCCTTTCATCATTAATATTATTATCTTAATTTCTTAAATATAAATATTAGGGCCCCCTACCCCTTGGCAAGGGAGGTGGGCACGACAGGGTCGCCCCAGCTGGGCTCCAGCCTCTCGGGACAAGGCCTGGGACCGCTACGCCCGACTCCCAGCCCAGGACACTGGTGGGCTCCTGGGCACCCGGGACAGGTGGTGGCAAAAACAGGCGCCCGCCCGCCGAGGCCTGGGCAGGGAGGCGGGCGGCGGGCGTGGCGCGGGGTGGGGAGTTTGGGGTTTGCTGAGCCAGGGCGCTCCTCAGGTCTCCTGCCAGGCCGGGGGCAGTGACCGCCGGCCCCGTGCAACCCTGCACACAGATCGAGGGCGTCCCGCATCACTGGGCTCACTGCCACACGTGCTCTGCCAAGTGACAGACGCAGGCCTCGCCCAAGGCCCAGTCTGGGTGTGGGTGCGGCTGTGTGTCTGCAGTATGTCCGTGTGTGCTGCGTGTTGAATGTGTCGGTGTCGCACACACACATCCGCGGCATGTGCATGTCCAGGAGGGTGTGCGCCTCACACAGGGTGCCCAGGCTGCTGGCCGTGCCTCTCGCCGGCGGCCCAGCTCCCTCGGGGGCTCTCTGCTCCCCGCCCGCTTGCTCCCAGGAGGGGCCGCATCTAGCACTGGTAGTGGACGTGCTGGTGCTGGTGGACCTTGCCCTCCACGTGCGTGTGCGTGTGCGTGTGCACATCCGTGTAGAGTTTGGGGTAAAGCTTGGGGCCGACAGCCGAGCCTGGGCCCAGCAGGTGCTGGGGGGCTGCTGGGGCGCCCAGCTCCTCACACAGCCCCACACCGGTGGTGCCGCTGAGGGCGGGTGGCACGGGCAGGTCCTTGTCCCCGCCACGGTCCCGAGCCGCGGCGGGCGTGCGGTGTGCAGGCACGGGAGGGCCAGGCGCGGGCGAGCACGGCTTCTTCTTGGCCTGGCAGAGCCAGAGCAGCACAGTGCCCAGGATGAAAACCGCGCCGGCTGGGATGCCAATGACCACGGGCCACGGCAGGCTCGTGGCTGAGGACGAGGGGGCCACGGGGGGCCCCGGCGGCTTTGGGTCTGCAGGAGAGAAGGGAGGAGAGGGTGTGGGGGGGCGTCGGCAGGAGGCGGGCCGCGGGGCAGCACCGCGCGGGGCGGGGGCGGGGGCGGGGGCGGGCGCCCACCTCGGAGCACGGTGAGGAAGGCGCTGCGGAAGCTGTAGCCCATGGTGTTGGCGCCCAGGCATATGTACATGCCCGCGTCGTCCGGCCGCGCGCGCGTCACCAGCAGCTTGTTGAGGTAGGAGCCGTCCGGCCGGGACCACACGTCGCCCGTGGGCAGCACCACGAACTTCTGGCCGCCCACGTCGATGGTGGCGTTGTAGCGGCCCTCGGTGCCGTGCTCCACGCGCTTCAGCCACTGCACCACGGGCTTCACGTCGCTGCGCACTCTGCACTGGAAGGAGGTGGTGCCCCCGAAGTCCACGGTGGTGTTCACGGGGTGCGTGCCCGTGAGCACGGGCTTGGAGCGCGTCCGCTCTGCGGGGACACAGCGTGTGGGCGTGGCCCCGGCGCCCGCCAGCCCCCGCCCCCGGCCCGGCACTCACGGATCACGTCCACCTTGTAGGTGGCGTTGATGGCGCCTGCGCGGTTCGACACGCGGCACGTGTACTTGCCGCTGTCCTCGGGGCGCAGGTTCTTCAGGCTCAGGGTCCACGTCTTCCTCCTGCGCTCGCCAGGCTCGGGGCGCACCAAAGCCTGGTCGTCCTTCATCCACGTGATGTCTGGCCGCGGGTGCCCGCTGGCCACACACTTGAGGCGCACGGAGCTGCCCACGGGCCGCGCGATCACCCGGCGCCTCATCTTGGAGGGCTGCGTGAAGCGGGGCCGCGCTGCGGGCAGCAGCGAGGCGGTCAGCGGGGCAGCGGGAGGGCCGCCCCCCCACACCCGCGGACGGCGACGGGCGCCCTGCTCACCCCACTGCTCGCCGGCTGGGTCCTCCTGGCCCCCCGAGGAGCCCTCACGCCCCGGGCCCTCCCTGGATGGGCTGGTGTCCTCTGCAGAGGGGAAGGCACGTGAGGAGGCCCCCGCAGCCCCGGCAGGTCCCCCGACCCCAGCTGGGCAAGCGCCAGGCGTGCAGGCGAGGCCAGGGGCACGCACTCCCGTCTCAGTCCCAGAGACAGCTGGGCAGGGGACCCCGACAGGCGCGGGGGGGCCAGAGCTAGCCCCCCACCCCGGCTCCGGGGGTCTGCAGGCCGGGGGGGGGGGGGGTGGCGGCGCGGGCGCAGCCAGCAGCTGCAGTAACTCTAGCCCACATCAAGGGGCCGCGGGCCGGGTGAAGGGACATGGCTCGCATGCCGCCGCGTCACCGCCCCTTTGAAAGGACGTGGGGGTGCCGCAGCGTTCCCATTCCACAGCCCGGAGAAGGCCCTGCGGGGGCGGGGCAGGCTGAGGGTGTCCCCCCTCCCCACCGGACAGGATGCCTGCACGGAGCCCAGGGCCGAGGCTGGGTCCTCGGGCATGCCCCGCCCCGGTGCGTGGGAAGCAGGCGCCCCCTCCGTGAGAAAGGCCGGCGCCCCAGCCCGTGGGGCAGGCCCGGTGCCAGCGCTGGTGCCCGTGAGTGGAGGGCGTGTCACTGGGGACACCACCCAGTCCCCAAGCCCGGGCCCCAGAGGCAGGAGAGAACACAAGGCCCTTTGCTCCCAGCGGTCCCTCTGAACTCGGAAACCTGAGCCTCAAAGTCACCGCCGATGCCGAGGCCGCAGGCCAGCCCCGCCCGCCTCACTGGGACCACCACCCTGCGGCCCCCGCGCCCACCCCTGCTGCCCCTCCAGCTAGCCCTGGCTGCGGTCAGCAGAGCCTTTGGGCAGGAAGGGGCCCTGGCGTATAGGCCTGAGAGGAAGGGGCCAGGCTGGGGGTGGTGACCGAGGTCAGGCCCCTGTCCTGGGTGCAGAGGAGGTGACAGTGGCCGAGCACAGGCAGGGTGCAGTGGGCCGGGGCCACCGGGGGGGGGGTGCCGTGCCCGGGGCTGGGCTGGCCCCGCACACGGCCGGCCCGGTGGCACTGACCCGTCACGATGAGGGTGTAGTTGACGCTGAGGCTGCCGAAGCCGTTGGTGGCCTTGCACACGTAGGCGCCGGCATCCCCCCGCTCCACCTCCTTCACCCGCAGCCCCTGGGGCAGCACACGGAAGCGGCTCCAGCCGCCGTGGATGGTGCGGCCGTCCTTGGTCCACATGGTCAGCGGCGGCGGGTCCCCCTCCACGGGGCACTGCAGCCGCACGGTGCGGCCCAGCCGGGCCACCTGCCGTGGGACCACCTTGTCCGCCATCCTCGGGGGGCCTGCGGGCGGGTCAGAGGGCTCAGTCAGGGACCCGCAGGGGTCAGCTGCTGAGGCAGCATGGGCACCAAAAGCCAGGGGGCCGTCCCTGCGGGCCCCCGCCCAACCAGTGCCCCTGCCCAACACCCACGGTGGGGCCTGAGGCGCGGGCCCTGCTCCCAGACCATGGCGGCCCGTGTTCACCCAGGGCCCACTGTATGCCAGCCCCGCGTCCGCTGAGCGCCCACCACACGCCACCTGCCCAGAATGCCAGCTGCCCGGAGCAGCTCGCCCAGGAAGGGGCCCCCCGGGCCCCGCGCAGGCCGGCGCATCTGTGCGGCAGACACATGGGTGCTGGGTCTGCGGCCCGTGCCTCCGCCAGCCTGTGCACATGTGGGCCCCCGGGTGCGGATGAGTCTCTGTGTGTGTGGGGGGGGGGGCTGCTTCTCCCTGCAGCCAGCCACACCCAGCAGGTGGCTTCACCCCACTGGGTGAGCAGGCATGATCACAGGGCCCTGGGGTCAGAGGGCGAGGTGCTGGGGATGCTGGCCCCAGGCGCGGGGTTCCCGTTCGGCCACGGTCCATGCCCACAACCCCCATGGGAGAAGCCCACGTCCTAGGCTGAGGCCACGGAGCCTCTCAGCGGCCAGAAGAAACCCAGACCGAGTCTGCCGGCCTGGTGCCTCTGGACTCGAGGCAGGGACAGTGGAGTGACCAGGCCCAGGGGCAGTGTGCTGGGAAGGGCACTGCAGGTGTCAGGAGAGACTGGGCCATCTCCCGGCCAGCGGCAGCCACCCCTGCACCACAGGACAAGCATGGAGGTGCTGGGCTCTCAGGCACAGTCACCCCACCCACTGTACCCCCAGACCACATGAGGCAGCGTGGGCACCTGCCGCCCCTCCGGGGGGTCGGCTTGCACGGCCCGCCCTCCAGCTGCCAGGGAGGCACGTCCACCCCGCGCTGCGGCCACTCCAGGCGGGAGGGCCAGCGTCCCGCACGCTGGCCTCAGCTGCCCTCGGACGTTCTCGCGTGGGCCGTGGGCGGCGCGTGTTCTGAATAACCAGCCAGTGTTCCCTCGACGTGCGGCTGGCGCCCGAGCGCGTCCGGGCCCTGCCAGACCCTCGGAGCCGCATTCCCACCGGCATCGCCCACCTCCGGGTGCCCTGCCACTCGCGCCCGGTGCCGGGGTCCAGGCGCCCCAGGGCTCCCAGGTGAGGACAGGCCCTAGGTCCCGGCTCGGACTCCAGCGGTCTCACCCCAACCCTGCTGGGGGACTGGGGTGTGAGGGACGCAGCGATGCTGGGCACCCCCCCCCAGGACCACGAACAAAAAGGGGTCTGGGGAGTCACCCATTCGCACCCACGCTGCCGAGCCCGCCCTGCCAAGATGCAAGCCCACTCCCAGCCTCGTGGGACCCACGCCCTGCGTCTGCCCGGGTCCTCCACCCACCATGCCACTCCTAAAGTCCCCAGCCGGCCCCTCCTCACCAGCCTCCACACCCCCACCCCAAGAAGGGCCCTGAGACCACCTCTCCCCAGTCCCCAGATTGTCTCCAGGACCCTCCAGGCTCTCACCCACAGGGAGGGGCTGCAAGGCCTACAGACGAGGGGCCTCCTGAGGCCCCCCGAGCCCAGCCAGGGTCCCGGCCACACTCCCAGGCAGACCCTGACTCCCACCTGTCACTGCCTGAAATCCCACCATTCGCAGGGGCCTCCCAGGCTGCAGGACAAGAGGACACCCCCCAGGCCCACCAGTGCCCTGGGCCTCCCAGGCTGACACACACCTGGGCACACACACGGACACACGCAGCTTCTCGGAAGGCGCGGGGCAGGACAGGGCCTGACCTGAGAGGCAGCGTCCCCTGCCGAGGATCTCAGCCCTACTGTCATCCGGGGGCACGATCAGGGGTGAGTCCGACTTCCCCCCAGGGCCTGCCAGCCACGCCGGGGGTCTCCTCCAGCCCGACCCCAAGCCAGGCAGGAGAGCTGGAGGAGTGAGGCGTCCACGGGGCAGCAGGAGCCACACGCTGGTGCAGGCCTGGACCCCCCTCCGTCACTGCGGAGAGAAGGGACAGAGCCAAGCGCCTGCCAGACAGCCGGAAGTGTGGCCCTGGGGCGGCCCCGTGAGCAGTGCTGGGGGACAGGCAGGCTGGAGCCAGCCTTATCCTAAAGCAAACAGCCCCTCCCCCGCCCCTGCAGCCAGCCTGAGGCCAGGCTCGGCCCCTGGGCGCCCCGACACCCGCCTCTGCAGACCCCGGCAACGGAAAGCCTGGACCCCACCCCCGGATTCCTGGGAATGCTGGCCGCCTGCTCGGCTGCTCGGCTGCCGAAGCTCTATATTTAGCCTAGGAAACTCAAGCTCCCATTGTGCCACCTGGACAGGTGTCTAACCCGCCCAGCCACAGGGAAACTGAGGCAAGGGCTGAGGCTGGCGGGCTCCGGGAGTCTGAAAGCTCCCGCCATGGCTCCCTCTGGGGTCCCCCGCCCCGCCCCCGCCCTGGGGGCCCCGTCCAGCCCTGGGACGCCTCGGGCAGCAGCAGGACGCAGGCGGCCCATGCAGGGGCAGACGTGGCCAGTGGTGAGCAGAGGCTGGGCCAGGGTCTCACCCCTCGACGGGGGTGGGGGGCAGGGAGGGAGTCGCCGCCCCTCTCCTGCCTCCGCCTGTCCCCTCCTCCAGCTGTGAAGGCCAGGACAGGAATGGGGGTGCAGGAGGGGCTGGGGTGCGACCCGGAGGCCCCACACCCAGACCATGGCCCGGCTGCCACGCTGAGCAGACCCTGTCACACCGTCCTCCAGACGGTGTCCCCAGACACACACGCCGCCCTCGAGATGCTGCCCCCAGACCTACACTCTGCCCCCACCCCAGGCCCCAGCCCACCTCTGAGCATCTGAGATCCCCAGGCCCACCCCCTCGCCGCACCTGGCCAGGAACGCAGTTCCCCTGGGTTCAGTAAAACGAGATCCCTCTGTAAGCCCAGAGGGTGTCCCCCCGTCCCACCCCAAAGGGCCCGGGGGAGGGTGCTGCGATGGAGTGAGGGGTGACGCATAGGAGGGGGATGTGGACAGGCCGCCCCACACTCGGCACCCCGCCCGGGGACCTCCCTTCCTCCGTGGGCTCCCTGCCCCTTTCGGGGACGTCTGCCTCGGCCACCCCATCTGAGCAGCACATAAGTGCTCACTCGGTTCGTGGTCTGTCAGGGGCCCGGACACGAGGGTATCAGCCTCCACCTCCCCTGCCCGAGGCAGTCTGTGGGCCCTGCCCTGCTGACCCCGAGCTCCCCTCAGGACGGCTGAACCAGGCACCAGCCCCCCTCCAGGCCCCACGCGCAGGGGCCGGCCGGGCCCAACGGGGGTGGCAGAGGCACTCAGCCCACGGCGGCCGCCCCAGCTGCTGACGCCCACCCCCAGCAGCCAGATACAGGTGGGAGCGAGTGGGCAGGGGGGGCACCTGGCCAGCTCCCCTCAGGAGCCCTGCAAAGCCCCAGAAATCTCTAGCCTGGAAGGAATCCTTTGGCCCATGGTGGTGGGTATCAGGCTACTCTTGCTGAGACTGGCTACGGGGTGAAGGGGCCGTCCAGGAGCCACTGAAGCAGGGCCCCCCTCCCAGAGGAGCAGAGTGACCTCGAGGTGGTGTGCTGGGGTTGGGCCAGAGGGCAGGGAACCCGTGTCCTCTCCCCATGGTGAGAATGTCCGGCACAGGAGCTGGGCTAAGGAGGCTCAGACACAGTGGCCCCCAGGGCCAGCACCCTTCCCAGGACGGCAAGACCTTGGGGGAAGAACGGGGTGCCCCCAGGAGGGGCACGGGTGACAGCCGCACACGGCGAGGTGCCGTGAAAACACAGGCTCCTGGTCGCCGGCCCCTGGGGACAGCTGGCTGCCCCAGGAAGCAGACCGCTCCGGGCGTGGTAGAGGGACAGCCTGAGCCACCACGCAAGCCAGCTGGCTGCAGCGTCCGGCTTCCCGCGGGCCAGCAGGCCCCCAGGCCTTCTTCATCTCCTGGAAGCCCCCAGGGTGGACCTTCGGCAGACCCCCGGCCACGGGGCCATCCTCCCTGCCATCACCCCAACAGAGCGTCACCCCAATGGCACCACTGCTCTGGGCAGAACCTGTCCACAGCCGACAGGGACCAGGGCAGCACCCAGACCCACTGGCAGGGGCCTCCGCTGGATACCCAGAAGCCCCGCCCCACATCCAGGTCTCGCGAGGTCCCCCAGGCTCCAAGCTCCCATGCCGGCCGCCGACCTCGCCTCACCTAGAACTCGGGTCTCCAGAGGGCTTGCTCTACCCCAGCAGTCACAGAGCTCAGAAGTCCCTCGAATGCCAGTGCTGGACCCAGACCACTCAAGGGACCCTGCTCCCCATGAGCCCTGCCCCCCGGTACCCACGTCGCCTTGGAAGTGTGACAAGACGTTCCCTGAGCTTGGAAGCCCCTGGGCCAGAGGTTGGGCATTGAGGCAGAACGGATGTTCCTGCTGTGAGGGCTCACACGCCACACACGGGGCGCACAGGGCACCCCAGGAGCGGGCCCCGCACCCACCCACCCATGGCCACAGCTCACGGCAGGCCTCTGAAGGGCAGGCTGGGGGCACCTGGCCCTCAGGGGACGCATGCGAGACCCAGTCCCCACCAGGGTCGCGTGGGCTGCCGCAGGAGCGCGGAGGGCGAGCCTGAAGCCGCCGGTCAGTGGCCCTGGACAAAGAGACGCTCTGCAGGCCCTGCCCCACTGGGCTCAGCACCGCGGGCGCCGGAGGGGTCACTGCGGAGGGTCTGAGGCCAGGGCAGCCAAGCCCCGTCCTCCCGCCGGCTACCAGGCCCCGCCATTCACTCTCCAGCCCTCGGCCGCACAGGCTCGTGTAAATCTCTCACGAAATAAACTTACGGCAGGAAAAAAAGCAATTGCTTCCTGCCAAGATGAAGCCTGGGTTTCAGTAGCCCTCAGGCCGCCACCCTGCCCTGGGACAGCTTCTGGGAGCCCCACTCCATGCTGGTTCTCCCTGGGGGGGGGTGCCTGTGGGGGAAGGGGTGCAGGACTCAGGACTCCTCCCTGGGGCCAGGGGGCTGGGTGGGAAAGTCCCCCAGGACCTCCAAGAGCCCTCCCCACACTCCCCAGCCAACCAGCCTCTTGGCTCAGCCCTGGCCTGACCTACTCATGGCCCCCCCACCCAGCTACATCAAGGCACCCGTGACCCCTGGACGTTCACCCCAGCCAAGGCGAGCTGCCCCTCTGCCCACACAGACCCTCACCTGGAAGCCTTCCACCTCCTCGCCTGAGTAGCTCCCACCTCTGGCGGGCCCGCCCTGGCCTGGCCCCGTGATGCCCATGCCTCTCCCCCTGCCCCACCATCCTGGACCGTGGTCCCAGGCTCAGCCCCACGCTGGAGCTCAGGCCAGGGCCCAGAGAGCACCCAGGGCTTGGCCAGGAGCACCCCCTGACCAGCACTAGGAAGAGCTGAAGGCGGGCTGGTTGGGCGGCATCACTGGGGAGGGTGCCTGTGGGTCTCGGGGACAGCGGCCCTGGCACCCCTTCCCCTCCCACGTTCAGACCTGCCCAGAGGACCAGCACGGGGACACACCAGGCTGCAGTCCCCAGGAGACACACAGGGCGGGCCCAGGAAGGCAGGCGAAGGTGGGTGCCTTCGATGTGTGAGTGGCCTAGCCAGCCTCCCCCGCACGGCGGGCGGCAGAGTGGAGCTCGGCAAGCCAAGGCCAGGGCGCTGCTGGGGGAGCCCCGTTTCCCTGGCTGGGGCCCAGCAATTCCCGCACCACGGAGGGGCTGCCTGGCGTCCAGGCCCAGCCAAAGGGGACTTTGTTCACAGCACCCTCCTCCTCCCGAGGGCAGTGATTCATTCTCCCTTCCAGGAGCAGCCGGCGGGGGCTGGCCCACAACCCCACCTCGCAGCGTCCGGCCCAGCTCCCGCGCGTCCACCTCAGCCCCGCAGCGCTCTGGCCAGCCGCTGCCCAGCGGGGCCTGGGGGCGGGGCGGCGGCCCCCTGCAGCCTGGCTGGAGGCCAGGTCGGCCAGCGCACACGCACATTGCTACCGCCGTGGACGGCCACACGGCTTCCCGCTGCCTCACACGTCAGTGGACCCTCCCCGGCACAGCCCTGACGGCCGGTCGGCCCCGAGACTGGGCACCCACGTGCCGGCCAGCACCCAGCCTCCTGGGATCAAGGTTCAGCCCACCCAGGGCATGCCGGCTGGTCCAGAGGACAGGGCAGTGACCTCGGGGGCTGGCTGCTCAGAGACCGTTGCACTGAGCCATCCCTGGAAAAGTTCGAACGTGGCACTTCTCAGAAAGCCCCTGAAACAACTTTGTACGAATTATGTGTGAAAAGTATTTCGTTCTGAACCTCTTGAGCTTCCACTGTGAGAAATAAAATAGAAAGGGAAAAAGCCAAATCCAATCTTTTCTCAAATTTGAGAAAAACAGTTTAAGACAAACCCACCAAGATTGTGAAACTTTGGGAAAGGGGAACTTTAAAAACATGATCTGCGTCTAGGGGTGTGCCAATTCTGGCAACTGTGACACCGTGGGACCCGGCGCGCAGCAGGCCCCAGCCCCCGCCCTGGTCTGCCAGCCTAAAGGGGGTCCACACGGGGCCTGTTCCCTGGGGAGAGGGGGCGGGGGGCCCAAGAAGCCAGCACCATCCAGAAAGAGCACCCCCACTCCCCCAAAACCACAGAGCCCTGCCCTTGGACAGCAGCACTCGGCTCCCCCACCACTGCCAGGCCCACGCTGCAGAGCCAAGGCCCACGGGGCTGGACACCAGGCACAGCCCAAGGCCACAGCCAAGGGGCACAGAGCAGGGTGTGGAGCCTCTGGGGCCCCTTGGCGCCAACTCAGGCCCTGCTGCCCACTGCCATCCACTGCCCACTGCCATCTCCCACTCCACCTCAGGCTCCAGCGAATGGCCAGGCAAGGACAGCAGCCTCCAGAGCCTCCCTGGCCAAATGGCTAGGGGACAGGCTGGTTGGGGACGGGGTAGTCCAAATAAAAGAGGAATCAGGGTCTGGGTTGCCGGCCACAGGGAGACCGTGCTGGGCATGACCCGAGTGCCCGCAGTGCCCAGGACATTGTCCAGTTCAGCCATGGCTGGGCAGCCCCCACCCTCAAGATGGCCGGCCAGTGCCGGGCCAGTCATTGCCCAGCAGGGTGCACGGGAAGGAGGGGTACCTGGGCCGCCGCCCGCCACCCGAATGTGGCCATATAAGGCCGGGTTGGGCTTGGTGCGCCCGCCGGGCAGCAGGGGAGGGTTGCGAAGCCTCAGAGGACTGGTGGACAGGGCAAGGACGATCCTGAGTGGTCAGCACACCAAAAGGGCTGGCCTGGCCACAGGTCCCGCCTAGCTGAGGGGAGGCCGGCACCACCATGGTGGGCGAGAGCCTGCAGGCGCCATCGCCCACCAGCTGAGGATGCCCTCACTCGCTGGGGCTGGGCTCCCTCGCAGGCATCCCAGGCCCACCCGCACGACGTCAGAGGTGTGAGCACCCACCGGCCCTGCTGTGGCACAGGCCGAGACACAGGGTGCGGGCTGCAGTGAGCGGTCCTGGGGCCACCTGGAAACGGGCCCCGCGCCACCCAGGCAGCGTCCCACGAGCCAGGGACGCCGTCCCCCGCTGCGCTCTCCACCTCCCTGGGGATGGGTTGGGTCACGAGTCCCAGATACCAAGAATACCCCCGTGGTCCCCACACTCCACCCCGGCCACCATGGGGGCCTCTGCAGGTTCCCGGCGGCATAATTGGGTCCAGGCGCCCAAGCAGCCTACCCCCCAAGAATCGAGGTGACCAGCTGCCCTAACTGCTGTTGCTTGTGTGGATATGTGTGTGACCGTGTCCAGAGCCCACCCTGCCAGCAAGCCCACAGGTGCAGTGGAGGTGCCTGAGGGTGAGGAGGGACCCTATGGGTGCCCCAAGATTGAAAGGGCATCCTGTGGGTGAGCTTGGGGTGCCCCATGGGTGAAGGGGGGGTCCATGGGTGAACTGGACTACCTTGCGGGCTACCTGGGGTGCCCCGCCGGTGAGGGGCCTTGAGCGCAGGGCCAGCAGGGGCGGGGCGCAGGCACGCGCCAGGCGGGCACTGGGGCAGGGTTGAGGGCCGGAGGGAAAGGGGCGGCGCTGGCGGAGGCCAGGGCGCCGGGCTGGGCGCCAGGACTCACCTCGGGCGGCGGCGGCCGGCGGGAGGGCCCCCAGCAGCAGCGGCGGCAGCAGCAGCAGCAACGCGGGACTCGGCGTCATCTCGGCCGGTGCGGCCCTGAGGGGCGGTGGGGGGGGAGTCAGTGGCGCGCCCATTGGCCGTCGCCACCCTCTGGCCTAGGGCCCCCGGCCGCAGGAGTTGGGGTGCGGGCCCGCGCTCCGGGCGCAGGAAGCGGCGGCGGGGAGACCGTGGGTATCAAAGCAGACAAAGGGTTTACACTAATTACCGCCTCCCGCCGCCCCCTCTCCAAGCACCGTCTGGATTCCTGGCGCTTGTAACTCGGGCCTGCCCGCGGGACACACAACACCGGCGGCCCCGCAGATAATCGCCTGCGCCATTAGCGGACAAATTTGCGCTAGGGGGGGCCACGTGGGGTGCTGGGCGGGGGCGGGGCGCGCAGCACCCCGGAGCGGCCGGGAGAAGCGGCGGCGCGTGCCGGTGCCCGGCGGCGGCACTGCGGCTCAGGGACCTGAACCCTCCCGGCCTGCGCCCCGGACGCCGGACCCCGAGCCTCCAATCGGTCCCCCAGTCCTCTCCCGGGGCCGCGGGCGGGCGCGGAGGGGCTCACCTCGGCGGAGTTCGCGGGCAGCGGGCTCAGGGCCGGGCCCGCGGGGCGCGCTGCGCGGTCATCGCCGCCCCGGGCGCCGCACCCCGCCGCCCTGCGCCCCCGGGCCCGGCCTCGGGACGGCGCGGCGCTACCTGGGCGCGGGCGGCTCGGGCCGGGGACGGGGTCCGGTGCGGGGCGAGCGGCGGGGTCTCGTCCGAGGGCCGGGGGCCGGCGCTGAAGTCCCGGGGCGGCGGGGCGAGGGGCCCGGGGCGGCGCGCCGCGAGGCGTCCTTCCCTGCGGGGCTTTGTCAACTCTCCCGGAGCGAGCGCCGAGCCCGCCGCGCGCCCCGCCCCGGCACAACTTCCCGCCAATCGGCGCGCCGCGGCCTCCGCGCCCCGCCCCTCTCCCCGCCCCGCGCTCGAACTTTCCGCCAATCCGCGCGCGCGCCGGCCCCGCCCGCCGGCCAGGGTCCTTAACCCTCGCAGTGCGGGCGGCCCGCGGGCGGGGCGGCTCCCCGGGGCGCGGCCCCGCCTCCGCCCGGGCCCGCCCCCTCCAGGCCCGGCCCCAGCCCAGGCCGCGCCCCCACCAGGCTCCTCGTACTGCCAGGTGTCCGCGGCCGCATCAGAGGCCCCAACTTCAGGGCAGCTCCCTCCCGGGCGCCCCCAGAGCTGACCTCTGGCCAGCCCCATTCACTTGGCCAGGAGGGCAAACTGGATGGCTTCGGGACGTTTCTGGGCCTCAGGGTCCAGCTCTGTGGGGCCGTTGGGAGCAGAGGGGAGATCCAAGATCCGGCTGAGGTCCCAAACGGCCGGGGGGAGGGGCGGCGGGGGAGCAGGTCTCAGGTGATGTGGGGCGCAGGCTTACCTGGTGCCCTTGACTGAGGGCAGGTATGCTCCCATCACCCACTGGCAGGCTTCCAGCCTCTCACCGGATCGTGGTAACAACACAAAGACATTAACAATGATAATAGTAGAGAACAATGCACTGAGCGCCTCCTTTAATCCTTACAACCAGGCAAGCTCTGGCTGTCACCTGGTGCAGATGAGGAAATGCGGGCACAGAGAAGGCAGGTAGTTTACTGCGGCAGCATCAGAGGCCCCCACTTCAGGGCGCCCCCAGGGCTTGGCATGTCCAGGACTGAAACTGCTGCTGTGGAGTCCAGCTCTCAGCCATTTTCTCCACACTGCCCACCTGCCTTTTCCCTGCTCAGCACCTGCACGCGCCGGCCCTCATGTCCCCCACTTCCATCACCAGTCTCTCTGAAGCGCACCGCCTCCTCTCCAGCCTGCACTACTACTGCTGGGCCTGGCTCCGCCTGGCTTTCCCTTTTCCCTGGCTTCACTTGAATCAAAAATCATTTTAAAGCACATGCTGATTCTGCTGTGGCTCCCTAGTGCCCATGACACAAACCCCATGATCTTTGAGGCCCTGGGCACTTGGGTCCTGTCCATCTTACAGCTTACAGGCCAGGGAGCACCCTCTGGCCTTTGCCCAGGCTGCCCCATCGGGAACCCCGCCTGGAACAGCCTTTCTCCTCTCAGGATCCCTCTCTTCCAGGAAACTTTCCAGGGAAGACTGGAACTGTGTCCCCAGGGCAGAGGAGAGCAGGATGAGGGGGTGCCAGCTGTCAGGGTTTGGGGCCTACCATGGCCCAGGTTGCCCTTCCCAGGCCAGTGATAAGGCAGGTTCTCAACTCCTGTCTCTGGGTCCCTCCTGGGTGAGGGGAGGCGTCCTGCCTGCACCTCAGCAAAGGCCCAGAGGTCAAGCTGAGTGGCCCAGCACATGGCCAGGAGAGCAGGTCCAGGGCACCTCAGGACGGTGAGGGTGGCGCTCAGGGTCACAGGTACTTTGGGACAACACAGCAGGTGGGTGGAGAGGTCCAGGGCTAGTGTGAAGGCTGCCCCAACTTCGCAGACAGGTTTGTGAGGAGATGCCACTGGAGCGTGAAGAGCTCCACAGGTGTGTAGCCTGCCAAGGGCAGGTGTGTGGAAAGGTGGCTAGGGCGGGTGGGGGGGATCAGAACAGGAAGTGGGCGGGGGGCGAAGGTGGAGGATAAGGTGGGCAGGTGCGCGGGCTCAGGTGGGGAGGCGTGGCCCGCACCGCGGGCGTGTGAGCCTGGAGGGCGCGTCCTGGGTTGGGCCCACAGCGCTGAGGGCGCGCCCGGCTTCAAGCCGCCGCCTGCGCGGGGACGCGCTGCCCCCTGGCGGAGGCGCTCGGCATGGCGGCTCCCTCTCCCCGCGCCGCGCCGCTGCAGAGCCCCGGACCCGCGCCCGCCTTCCGCACAGGACGCAGCGCTCCCTACTCCCGAGCGCCCAGCCGAGGGCGCTTCCTGCAGGAAGCCCTCTGGCCAGCGAGTTCCTTGGTCTCGTCCCCCGCCACCCCCATCTGCATTCTAATCCCACGGAATCATCATGAGGATTACAAGAGTTTCTGTTTCCCACCTGTCTGGCACAGGTGAGCCCCAAGAAGCATTTATTTGCTCTTCATGTGACCCTCGTTCCACCATGACAAGCTGCGCCTAGCTCTGTGCCAGGGTCCCTGGGCGGGCCGGAGCTGTGGGGTTCATGGCCTCGGTCCTCACAGAGACCACGTCTCAGTAGCAGGCGGTGACTGATGAGAAACGCGCCAGGTCTGGAAAGTGCTTGGCTGATGTGCAGGCTTCTGCTTCTGCTCCAGATGAAGGAACAGGGGCCGTTTACACACTGGCCTGAAACAGGAGAAAAAAAATCTAAATTAAAAACAATTTTAAAGCAGAGATAAATACATGTAAAAAGCAGCACTCAAGACACCAGACATACAGAAAGGGCCTGTGCTCCTTGGGAAGTGGAGCTCTGCAGTCGCTCTGCTCCTTCCTGGAGAGACCCCAGGGCCCAGGGCAGGGACCGCAGAGCGCAGGGGCCTCCCTCAGGCGAGCAGACAGCCAGGCAACGAGAGTGAGAGTTCGCAGGGCCGCATTCTGGAGGGGAGAGAGCGCGTGGGGAGGAAGCCCCAGGGGCCCACAGAGCATCATCCTCAGGGCTTAAGGTGAGAACAGGTGGGCGCCAGAGTGAGAAGAAACCGAGGCTGGCGAAGGAGCCACTGGAGGTGAGAGCCCACCCAGGACACGGTGGTGCTGGCGACTGACAGCCAGAGCTGAGGAGCTCGTGATTTAAGGGCATCGGGTAAAGTAGAGAGAAGGGTCTTGCCAACGAATGTAGCTCTGGTGCTGCCTGACAGTTAAGCTTGGAAACTAGACTCAAAGGATCACAGAGCTTCCACATAACTGCATCCCAGAAACAAAGGCGAGAACGAGTGTAGGAACACGAAACGAGCTGGCACCTAGAGAGGCAAAATGCACACTATCTGACAGCTAACCAAAGTTACTCGATGTGAAAAGAAGCAGGAAGTTATAACTCATACTGAGGGAGGAAAAATTGATCAAAACTAACCCAGAAACAACAAAGATGACAGAAAATCACACACACCCACTGTGACTATTGTATACGTAAGGTGCTGGAGGAAAGATTGACTATATTAAGTAGAGCCATGGAAAAAACTTTAAGCCTCAAACCGAACTTCTAGAGATAAAAGTTATAATATCTGAGATAAATAATACATTGAATGGGATGACTAGAATATCACAAAGAAAATTAGTGAACTTAAAGACGAAGCCACAGAAACTATCCAAATGAAACACAGAGAGAAACTGGCTGGAAGAAGGCGAACACGGCACCGGTCAGTTGGGGGGCAGCGTCCACTGGTGACATGCAAGTGGAAATGGAGTCCCCATCTACGACGGGAGAGAGACGTGGAAAAGAAAAAAATATTTTAAGAAAAAATGGCCAGAACTTTTCCAAATGTAATGAAAAACATGAACCCACAGTTCCCGAAAACTCAACAAAACTTAGCACAAGAAACACGGTACGTCGCTCTCAAAACGCTGGGAAATGGTTGTCAAGAGAATAGCTTAAAAACATCCAGAGGTGAAAAGGAAGCATTGTGTATACAGGAACAAAGAAATGGACGCCTCGTTAAATGAAAACAATGCATGCAAGGAGACGATGGAGCAACATCTTTAAAATTCTGAAAAAAGAAATCCTGCTGACCTGGATTCTTTATTAGCAAAAATGTCGTTTGAAAACAAAGATGAAATAAGGATTATTTTCCGACACAAGGAGCTAAAAGAATTAGCCAGCAACAAGTCTACGAGAATCGTGAAAGCACATCCTCTGGGCAGAAGGAAGATGGGGCCAGAAATGATAACTACGTGAGTAACCCCAAAAACATTTGTCGTATTATTTAAATCTCTTCAAAGGACAATCAACTGTTTAAGGCAAAAATAACATCGATGTATTGTGGGGTTTATGCCATATAAAAAAAAGTACAGAGGCTGGAGAGGAAATGAAATACAGTGTCATGAGATTCTTTCGCTGCACGTCACTCACGAGAGACACTGACAAGTCAAAAATGGACAGTTTTAAATCCCAAAACAACCAGTAAAAAAAAACTACCAAAAAATTATAGCTAATGAGGCAACAAAGGTAACAGAATCATTTTTTAAACATAATAATAATCCAAATCAAGCAGAAAACGAGGGGGAAAGAAGAGTGGAGACAAATTAAAGGTAAACACCAAGGCGGCAGATTTAAACCCAGCCCTATCGGTCATCACACTCCAGGTAAGGATCCAAGCATCCCCGTGAAAAGGCAGAGGTGACCAGGGTGGGCAAAAGCAAGCTTCGACTACCTGCTGCCTACACAGGGCGCACTTCTAATGTAGACACAAGCAGCTTAAAAGTAAAAGGACAGGAAAACATACACCATGGAAAGAAACACGGAGTGCTACATCGGTGTCGGACAAAGTGGATTGTAGAGCAAGAGCATTACCGGAGATAAATAGCATCATTTCATTTTGATGAGCTGGTAACATCGCGGGGACGTCGTGGCCCTCCAGGTGCGTGCACTTGACGACAAGCATGACGCTCACGAAGCAAAGCTGATCAGGAGAAACAGGTAAATGCACGACTATACTCAGAGGTCTCAGCACCCCTCTCTCAGCGTCGGATGCGACAAGTGGACAGAAAACCACTCGGAATGTAGGTCTGGACAACGCTGTCAACTGGCTTGGCCCGTGATGATGGAACAATCCAACACGTGCTGGGCCACAAGTCTCGGCGTATTTAAAATCATTCGGGTCATGCCAAGAACGCTCTCCGGCCACACTGGAGTCACATCAGGAATCAGAAGCAGAAAGAGGCCTGGAAAGTCCTCCAATCTTTGCAGACCAAACAATCCACTTCTTAATTTCCCATGCAGTGAAGAAGAAACCAAAAGGAAAATTAAAAATGGTGTTGGACGGAATGGAAATGAAAAGGTGACACATCGAAGTCTGCAGAACGCGGGTGGAGAAACGGACAGCTCTGGACATCCGTGTGGGACAGAACGGGTCTCAGGTCAGGGACCTCGGCTTCCACCCCAACGGACTGGAGGCCCTGAGAGCAAACGAAACCCGCGGAGACGGGGAACTGAAGGTCACATTAGAAATCGGTGAAACAGAAAAAATAAAGACGATAAAGAGAAATAGTGAAAGCAAAAGCTGGTTTTTTTGAAAGGATCAATAAAATTGATAAATCTCTTACAGATGGATCTGGGATAAAAAGAGAGAAGACGGAGAGTTAACGTTACTGCAGATACTATGCAATCAAAAGAACAATCGGAAATAGTTTGAATAACTGTGCCGATACATTTGGCACTTTAGATGAAATGGACAAATTCCTTGAAAAACGAAAACGACCAAAGCTCACTCTAGAAGAAATAAAAGCCTGATTACACCTATTAAGTAATTTGAATTTTTAGTTAAAAACCTTCCCCCAGAGAAAACACAGGCTCCAGAGGGCTTTGCTGAGAAAGTCTACGAAACATTTTGGGGGAAGTAAAACCCTGTCTACGCAGACACTACCGGAAAGGCGAGGGAGGGGGACCTTCCCACTCAGCTGCCGAAGCCGGCCTGGCCTTGAGGCCAAGGCCGCAACGGAGAGTGGACGCTGCGGAGGACAATCTGGCATGAACACAGAGATGCGAAACATTTTTAATTGTAGTTAATCAAATACAACAATGTAAAAAAAAAGGATGATACATCAAGATCAGGTGGGGATTTCCCCAGAGATGCAAAGTTGGTTTAGCGCTTGAAAAACAATTGACGTAACTTACTATGTTAACTGAAAGAAAAAGCATGTGATGATCTCAATAGACACAGAGAAAGCACTGGACAGAATCCAGCACCCATTCCTGATTTCCAAACAAACAGCTGTCAGCGAAAGAGGCTGAGGACGTCCCCGGCCTGAAGAGCGACATCTACAAAGACTCGGCGGCTGACATCAGAGCCGGCCCTGGGAGCCTGCTCCTTCCCCCAGTCAGACCCAGACGGCGCTGCCCGTCCGCCACTGTCCAGCACTGGACTGGAGGGTCGGCAGGGACCAACCGGACAGAAATAAGCAAGATGCTCCCGTTTATATATGACGCGCCCCTCCATGTGGTGATTCTACAGGATCTATGAGAGGAAAAGGCACTGAGCTAGTCACAGCTCACTTTGCAAGGTCGCAAGATGCAGACGCCGCACCTGCAGGTTGGTTATCCGGGCTGTGGGGGTCCGCGGGAGGGCAGCTCCGGAAAGGCCGTTAGCGACGGCTTCAGAGCTAAGTGCACGTCCGGCCTGGCCAGCGCTGCAGTCCTTGCCGAGCGAGGAGGCCCACGTCCGCCGGGAGGTTTGGACCCGACTGTCCACAGCCGCTGTGTCCGGGGGAGCCCCACACTGGCCAGCGCCCCGCTGTCCGTGGGCCGCGCATGGGCGAACCCACCGTCGGACCCCGTCCGACGGGGCCTGGTGATTAGAAGGAGCGAGCTGTTGACGCTCACAACGACGCAGATGCATCTTGAAACAGCCATGCCGAGTGAAAGCAGTCGGTCCGGAAAGCGTGCAGAGGCGTTCGTGCGGTGTCTGAAAGAGCCAGTCGATCTAGCGACAGAGAGCGGATCCGGGGCGCCTGGGGCGGGGCGAGAGGCGCCCCGCGGCGTCCGCCGTCTAGATCGTGGTCGTGTTTGTGTCAAAACCCATCGAAGTGCATGCTTTCAACAGAGCGGCTCACTGGGTCGGTTGTACCTCGGTCGAGGTGTTATTTTTTTTAGAAGACAAGCAGGCGCCGAGCTAGACGGCGGCCTCCGCGTGGGTGGGGGGCCCCGCCCGGGGCTGCGGGGTGAGGGCGCCCAGCCTGAGGGGGCGCGTCCATCATCCCGGCCACGTTAACGCGCAGACGACCTCTTCTTGGTTTTCTTCTGTGACCTGCATTTCAACTTGACAACCTCACGGGACCTTTTCCCTCGTCCCTGGCGCTGATCCGGAACCACTGTTTGGAGGGCCCAGGACCCACTTTCTCCTTCTTCCTCCAGGGACACTGGGGGGCTGGCCCAAGCCCTGGCCTAGGGTCCCCTCCAGATGGTCCGCCATCCCCGCAGCGATCGCCACGTGTGGCTGTGTGACACCGGTCCTGCTTGACGGCTGGCCAACACGGGACACGGCCAGAGCTTCAGGGCTGACCCACACTCCGCCAAGGTCGGGCCCCAGTCCCCTGAAGATGTGCACCCCTGACCCCCGAGCCGATCCCTGCCCAAGGCCAGGCAGGACACTGGTCAGGCCAGGCCGTCCCGATGGGTGGACAAGCCTCCCCGATGGAGAAGCTGGGCAGCCGCTGTCATTGGCCTGGGATGTCCCTCTTGGGTTTCTCTGTGGCTCTCCTCAGGGCAGTGGTCTGGGTGGGGGGTGGGAGCTGGGGGCAGTGCTGGCATCCACGGCCCCCTCCTGCGTGGTGCCCATGCATACTGCCACCTGGAGGGACCCGCTGGAGCGGGGGTCCTGGGGGTTCCAGGAGAGGGGGTTTCCGGCCTCTTCAGGCTGCTAGGCAGGGCTGTCCACGGCCTGCCTCGGCCTCGGCCAGAAAGGGGGCCACCTGTGCCAACCCTGGGGGGCCCATGGCCAGGGAGAGGTGGGGTGCATGGCCCTGGCAGCTGCACCCCGGGCCCCACTGAGCTATAGGAGGGTGACACCAGGAGCTCTGTCCTTGCCCGCCGCGGCCCAAGCTGACCCAGCACCCCCTCTGGGCTGTGGGCCATCCCACTCAGGACAGCCTCCTCTGCAGCCCCTCCCCCTCCCCCCTGAGAACGGCTCAGGTCACGCCGGGGTGTGTGGTGGCATCTGAGTCTTCCGCCCATGGCTTCCTTGGGTTTGGTCTGTGCAGAACCTGGAAGCGGTGGAGGTCAGAGGTCAGATGTCTCGGACCTGTGGGGCCACCCCCTTCACACCTGGGAGAGGTGACACCTGCCCTTCTGCCCTGTCCCCTGCGGGAGGCTCCCTGACCCACCCCACCCCTGCAAAGAGTCCTTGCACAGAAGAACCTCACTGGAGTGTGCCTAGCCTGGTCCGCGTCCTGGCCATGGGCCACCAGCACTAGAGGTGGCCCCAGGACACAGACCCTCCACAAAGGTCCTGGCACCAGGTGACAGATCTAAGGAGCCGAGGCAGAGCTTGCTGATGGGAAGTGTCATCTCGGTCACTCAAATCACCAGGCAGCTGGCAGCTGTTTGTAAGGACAGGGCTCCATCCTTCGCCCCTGGAAGGGGGAGGTAAAACAGAGCTGAGGACGCGGGGGGCAGGGCGGCCCCCCTGGGGCTCCGAGCTGCGGCCGACAGAAGGCTGCGCCCAGACGAGGCCTCTGTCGGCTGAGGAGCAGCACTTTACCAGGAAAGGGGGGGCACCTCGAGACCCGGGAGGAGCATGGGAACAGCTGGGCAGGGGCCTCACCAGGGGGCCCTGCCTCCGTTTACAGCCTGTCCCTTCTGCACCTGGGCCATCGCTCTGCCTCCAGGACCAAAGGAGACTGGACCCCCAGGTCTAGCTGATGCTGCCGGCCGGAGCCTGGGCAGCAGGCAGTGACCTCGAACACTGCGCAGACGCCCCAGGTGTGCTGGGCATCTCTGCCCTGCTGGTCAGGGATGTGCCAGCCTCACCCCGGCCTGCAGCTCCGTCCCAAATGCTTCCCACGTGTGACCCCAAGGCCCCCGGAGCCTGGCAAATCAGACCCACATCTTAGGAAGACCCGGGGGCCTCCCCCACACATGCATGTCTGAGGCAATGGGCCCTCAGGGGTCCTTGTCAAACATGAGTCAGCTGACAAATAGGGTCCCAGGAAACGAAACACATAGGTCTCCCCAAGCGCTGCCGGAAGCACATGCAGACTGTGGGTCTGCTGGGCACTCCTGGTGCCCCTCGCAGGGAGGCTGCAGGGCCATTGTCTGCCCCCACCCATGCCCGGAGGACCTGGACCCTGTGATGGAGGTGGAGGATCCCCAACGGGTCCGGGTGCAGCCGCCAGCACAACCCCGAGCACGGAGGGGTGCCAGTGGGCACCTTCGGGGACTGCCCCGTGGGCGGTAGGTACTGGCTGCCCGGGGCTTACTGCATTCTGGCCTGGCCCCTGGCTGGTTCCCAGCCCCGAGACCCATCATCGCTGGTCACATGTGCAACGTTCGTGAGCCACCTGCGGCAGCATCTCCACATGGGTCCCCTGACCTGGGAAGCCCCTTCCCCACCCCGGACCCTCCATGGGGAAGCTGCAGAAGTTAGCTCCCACATCGGAAGCATGGCAGACGCAGGGGATTCCTTCTGTGTCCCCCGCATAACTTGCCAGGTTGGTGTCGAATGACGGATGACACGGTGTAGCCCGTGGTGACAATCACGGTGGAGGTCTGGGTGCAGTATCTTTACTGGAGGAAATCGCAGCCATGAGCACCCACCCTGCAGCTGACCTGCAAATGCCTTATTTTCTGTCTCCGGCACTGAAGGGACCAGCAGGACTTTGCCACCACACGAGGCACGTTGGCCACAACCCTCCCGCTGTCTTGATAAGACCCAGAGAGCTTGGCTTCCCCGATGACATCGCACTGAGCAGACCGGGTGGGCAAGAGGTGACAAGCACCTTGCTGCTTTTGGGCCATGCATGGTCCCCAGAGGGTGGGGGCACACCCTGTGAGCTGGAGGGCCTCGTGGTCAGGGAGCCCAGGGTCGGAGGTGTTAGGACAGCCTGTTCGAGGCGAGGTGACTCGCTGGCCTCACACGCCCACCCCCAGAGGCACAGTGCCCACGGTTGCTGCTCAGACCTACTTCCTGGGCGGCAACAGGTCACGTTGGCAAGAGAAGGCTCCGTGGAAGGAAAAGCTTGGCAGACAGCCCTCTGAGCCCACACCGCCTGCAGCACCGTCGGCAGAGGCGCCCCCGGCGCCCCGGAGCAGGACCACCTCCTCCTCCAAGCACTGACCCCCGGCTCGGAAAGCAGCCCGGGCTCGCGCTGAGCTCTGTGGAACTCTGACCCGGCTCATTGAGAGGCTGAATGCCCGGAGGGCCCAGCGAGAGCCGGGTGCACGCAGTGTCTGTCCCAAAACGCAGACCCTGCGACCTGAGAGCATCCGGCGAGTCACGTGCTGGACAGGCTCCAGCTCCACTGAGCTGCCACGGTGCTGCCGGAGGAGCTTCCTACAGGCTGCCGGGGTGGAAGGGAGGGGCGCAGACGGGCGGGCAGGCACACCTGTACAGTACCCGCATCACGGTGGGAGGAGTCCGGGTGGCACATCCGCCCCAAGCTCGCTCTCCTATGGGCAGCTCCCAAGAGGCTGACCAGTTAGCCAGATTCAGAAAGACCAAGACGGGAAGTTTGGACAAGGAGGTCTGGGGAGACTCAGAGTGAGGGTGCTTTGTCCCACAGAAGCTCCTGCATGGATCCGGGGAGTGTCCCCTACGTGGAGACTCTCATCAGCAGGGTGCGTTAATCCCAGTGACCACCGCCCGGGCGCCCAGTGGCCAGGGCAGCAGGGATGGAGGCTGCGCACCGGCCAATCACGTGGACTTCCCCAGCCCCCCACAGGGCTCCAAGCCCAACCCAAACCAGCAAAGGCCAAAGGGAACTAATGTGTGGCCGGAGGCTGGGGACGCACCAGCAACCCGGGGACTGCATGGAGCCACAATCGAGGGGGCGACTTACCCCCAGGGACAGAGGGACAAAGCAGATGACTGTCCTGGAGCCACAATCAGCTCCACAGGAGGGGCCCATCCTGCGGCCAGGACAGGTGGCGGCGTCTAGAACCCGCGGCTGAAGGGGCACACGTCACACACGGGCCACCTCACCCTCGCGGCCACGTGGGTCCCCACTCGGCAGGCCTGCAGTCTGCCAGGGAACCCCGCACCCTCCCAGTGCGCTGGAAGCTGAGCTGGCCCCCAGCTGTCCAGATTCTCAGGCCACCAAGCCAGCAGATGAAGAGGCTGCTCTACAGCTGGCTGACAGGTCCAGACTGCCCCAGAGAAACGGGGTGAGTGCGGTGAGCTGAGCTGTGTCCCCCGCGAGTTCTAACCCCCAGCACCTCAGAATGCAACATTTGGACACAGGGCCTTCGGAGGGGTGGTTAGATGAGGTCAGGACGGCGGGCCCCGATCCCGCGCAGACGCACACGGGAGGAGGCACCGTCTGCCGGGCACGGAGAGGCCGCGGCAGGAAGCTGCCTGCCACACCTCGACCTCAGGCCCGGAGGAGACAGGGCCGGGGCACGCACGTTCCTGCCGTGTGAGCCCCGGCTGGCCGAGGCTTCGTGGCGGGCCCTCGTGCGGGAACTGGTCAGTGCGTGACGGTGCCCCACGAAGACGCCCGGGCCCCGAGCCCTCTGGCACCCGCTCGGGGCAAGGTGCGTGGGGACAGGTGCCGGCTTGGGGTTCGGATGGGTGTCTGCCCGAATCGATGTCTCTGGCCCGTGACAACGCGGTTGGTGGCCTCTGGACCGGACACGCACAAGGCGCGGGCAGGTCCGGGCGAGCTGGCGGGGCTGGCTGGGCCCTGGCTTCCATCTGCCCCGCCGGACTCGGCCCCTCCCCCACCCGAGCCCAGGGCAGTGGAGAGGAAGGGACTGCCCTCACCAGGTACCTGCTCCCTCACCGGCTCTGTCTGTCCTGGAGTCAGGGAGGCCGGGGACAACCTCTGCGGCTTCCCTGGCCCTGCCCACACTTTATGAACAGTCCCCAAGCTCCCTCCATCTGGGCGTGCGAGCAGCTCCCTTCTGGGCCCAGATATGGAAGCAGGGTGTCCATGGGGGCAGGCAGAGCCTGTTGTGGGCGCTGCTGGCCTTTTCTGCTGCTGACCAGGGTCAGGGCCAGACAGCCCGCAGGAGGCGGGGACAGCCCAGCGAGGCCTCTGGGAATGGGCGCCCCTCTGGACTCGTCCTGAGCCGGGCGCATCCCCTCCGAGCACAGCCTCAGCTCCTGCTCCGCAGAAGGGGCGAGAGACAGACGGAGAAAGCGGCCGTCCCGCCCAGCGCTGAGCAGGCGGGAGCGGCAGCTGCACTGTGGCCGCCTCCAGCCGCTGACCTGTGTGCAACCTGCTTCCCACGCCGACACCCACGGGAGGGCACGGCAGCGTGAGTGGGGGCGGGCGAGGAAGGCTTGCCGCAGCCGGTCCGTCCACAAAGGCCAACTCCAAGCCCACCAAGAGGAAAGGCACTTTAAGGAGGTGGGGGAGGGGCGGCAGGGGGTGACTCGAGCTGAGACTGGTGGCTGGTGGGGGTCCAGCCCACGCCTCCCCTGGCTGCCCAGGGTTCGCCGCTCAGCACACGCTCACAGTAACTGGGCAGTGGTGGCCCTCACAGGGCAGGGACCTCCAGGTACCGTACAGGATCCGAGAAGGGGCCTGGCCGGGCCCAGTAGTCCACCGCTCGAACCCGATAGGAGCCAGAGACGACGGCTGTGGCTGGGGACACAGAGGTGCATTCGTGTTCTTGAGTCCAGCCCAAACTTCTGCAGCCGCCTGACTTCTGGGTTTACAAGGCCCTGGACCCCGCCCCACAGGGCCCTGCGCTGAGGCCCAGGAGTGGGAGGAAAACACACCTGGGCTGAACACAAAAAGGTTGAAGGTCGATGGCTTCCTGCTGATGGGAGCGAACGCCTGGCCGTCCGGGGAGAACTGGATCTCATAGGTCCACAGGCACCTGGGAAGGTGTCAGGACCAGGGCTGAGGTCGCGGTGGGGAGGCCTTATTCCTTCCAGCCCCACTCCTGGCCCTCCGCGGCCTGAGGGCACTTCCTGCAATGACGACAGCCACCGTGGCTGAGGGGAGGGAGCTCGAGCCCACCTGCAACGTCCCCTGCAGGTGCGCCCACCCGGCATCAGGCGGCAGACGGGTGACGTCACGGGCTCCCTGCGCGGGGCCAGGTGTGCGAGGGGAGGAGGGCATGGCCCGCGGGGCAGCAAGGGCGAGGGCCAGGAGAGCTACAGTGGGGTGGCCACGCGGGCACTGTGGCCGAGGGAGCTCAGTACGAAGGCGACCACACTCACGCACTTGGAGCGCATGCGTTCATCCGACCAGACCAAAAGCAGCTGCCCGTGGGTCAAGGGCAGAGCGCGCAGCCGGGTCACCTAGGAAGAGGGAGGTGCTGTGACGGGGGCGGGGGGGGGGGGCGGTACGCGATGGGCGGGGCCGGGGCAGGGCGGGCTGCCACTTGCCTGGCCTGGTGGCTCCTCGGGGCGCGCGCACACGTGCACCAGTAGCAGCGAGGGCAGCGGGAGCTCGGGGCGGAGCGTCAGGCGACCGCTGGTGGGGAAGGGGCGCGGGGCGGTGGCCACGGGGTCCTGAGGACAGGGGCGGGAACTCAGGGTCCTGGGACCTCCGGAACAGCCCCGCCCCACCCCTCACCCCGCCCCTCTCGCGGACCTCCGCCGCACGCATGCGCCGAAACTGCTCTGGCGAGGGGAAGACCGGCCGGCCGAGGCGCTGCCACTCGCCATGCGGGCTGCAGAGACGGTTGTCCAAGTACAGCGTGACGTACACGAGCCCTGCGGAGCCAGACACTGGGGCCGCGCCATCCAGGCCCCGCCCCGCCGGGCACACCCGCCGCGGGGGAGCCCCCCGCCCCGCCCCCCGCCAGCCCTGGGACCCAGGCTCACCGCGGCACGGGGGCACCCCGTGCAGGCGCAGGGTCAAGGCGACACTGCGGTTGGCGTGGGCGCGGGTGTCGTCGCTTGCATAGACCAGCACCGTGGCGCGCCAGGCGTCGGCAGGGCCAGCCGGCTGGTGGGCGCTGGCCAAGACGCCCACGGTGTGGTTGCTGTCCAGCACCACTCCCCCCTGCGACACCTCGGCCCAGAGTTGCTCTCCGTCTGCGGGGTGTGCGCGGTGGTCACCACACAGCGGTGGCCACCCCTCTGCCCTCCCAGGGCCTGGCTTTCCGTCTGCTCTCCTCCACAGGGCGTCCCCAGCCAGGAGGCCTGGCTGCTCAGCACCCGACAGGACGCACCCACCAGGTCCCCTCCCCGCGCACACACACTCAGGGCCTGAAATGACAGCCCTGCTCCAGGCGGCCTCGTGCGCTTCCAGCCCGGCTCACCCAGCAGGGCCAGCAGCCCCATGGCGGCGAGCACGGGCTTGCGCAGCAGCTGCACGTGCGGCGGGCGCGTGTTGTTGACCTGGAAGCGTGCGGTGAGCGTCCGCTGCGAGAAGGGGTGCGGGTGGTAACTCAGGAATGCGTTGTCGTTGCTCAGGAGTGCATAGCGCACGTGGGAGGAGCTGGTGTTGGCCACCAGCAGGTTCTGGTGCTGAGCGATGACCTGCGGGAGTCACTGCAGCTGGGACCGCGGGGGTCCGCCCCCCACCCCCACCCCAGAGCGGGCCGGCCCGGGGATGGACCCACCTTCACCACCATGGCCGCATAGGTCACGTCAGCCCTCCACTGCTGTGGCAGGGACCAGCCCACCAGCGGGTCGGCCTCGTCGTTGTAGATGGGGGTGTCGGCCAGCTCGGGGAAGAGCTGCAGCATCTGGCGCAGGGCTGCCCGCTCCTGCTCCAGGATGTAGATGGAGCTGCCTGCGCCCTGCGGTCAGCAGCGGGCCTCAGCGTGGCCAGGGGCCATGGCGACCCGCCTGACAGCCGCTGAGCGGTGGCAGGGCCCCAGGAGGCCATACCTTCTTGTGGAGGGCGATGTAGTCCAGCCGCACGCCCACCTCCCCGGTGAAGAAGTTGGTGCCGCGGAGACAGTGCTCCAGGAGGCCCCAGCACAGCCGGGAGCGCGGCGGCGGGTGGAAGGAGTCCCCGGGGCCGCCCAGGCGCAGGGCGGGGCTGGCCTCGCGCAGACCCTCGGAGCAGGCGTCGTAGTAGTTGAAGAAACCTGGGGGAGGGACCCAGGAGTCTTCACCCTCGCACCTGGGCACCACCCCACCCTCAGCTCCGCGGGACTCCAGGAGGCCCCGCCCACCTTGCACAGTCATGGACACGTTGTCAAAGTCTCCGTGGTCCGGCTCATTCCACGTCTCGAAGTTCCACTTGGAAACATGCGCCAGCCCGTATTTCCCTGCAGAGTACCGCTGCTGTCGCGAGGGCCCCTCCCGTGGCGCAAGGGTGGCCCTGGCTGCTCCCTGGCAGGGGCAGGGACAGCTGGAGCCTGTCCCCCACCTGGCCTCACCGCCCCCTACCCCGTCAGGAGGAGGTGCAGGTCCATCGCAGAAGAGCAGCCACGTGGCTGGGAGCGCCCCCAGCCCCACCCCCAGCCCGCGCCCTGCCCACCGATGTATCTCCTGGCCAGGAGGGAGACCATGTCCTTCCACTCAAACACCTGCTGCTTGTCCTCGAAGTCGGTGAAGTGTCCAGAGGGGCTGCCCATCAGCTCAAAGCCTGCGTGCAGCACAGGAGGGCGGCTGGCGGCTGCCCAGTGCCCACACGGTGCCCAGGCTCCGCCCACCCCGCTCCATGAGCCGGCACCAGGGCCCGTCAGGTGGGCCACCAGTGAGGACCCAGAGGGGCCAGCTCATGGGGAGGGGACACCCATGGGCAGACACAAGGCCAGCCACTTACCCGGAAGGAGCTGGTTCTCCCTGAGAAGGTCCAGGTACCCATCCAGGTGGGTGAAGTTGTAGCTCAGGCTTTGTCCTCCCGAGTCCCTGTAGGAGGACAGGTCATGCCAAGGTGGGGAGAGTGGGCCTGGGCTGGGACAGTGACCACATTCACGCAGGTAGGCAGCCAGCAAGGTGCCACAGGATTCAGCTCCAGACTCTGTGGGCCCCCCCCCTTGCAAAACGCCAGCTATGCAGGCCTATCAGTCACTCACAGCCTAGTGTGAAATAGTGTGCCTGTCCTGGAATCCCCACCTCAAAGCCTCCGGGGCGCAGAACAGCTGGGGCTGAGGGTGAGGGTGAGCAGACCGGTCTTTAGGAAAAGGGGTAACACGTGGAGCAGGGAGAACCAAGCGTAGGGTGTGTGGGACCAGAGCCTGACAGGGCCTGGTGTGCCACACCCTGCTTCTCTGCGTCCCCCGGAAGCCAGGGCCCCAGATTGGGCCCAGAAGTACCCTGTCCCCCTCCCACACTCCAAGAGGCAACATGGACGGGCCGGAAAGGGAGAAGGGCAGGCTTCCCTCCCTGCGCCCACCCCACACGGGGCCCAGGGCCCTCGGGCCTCGCGTTCTGAGAGGGGTCGGGGCACCACCAGGCAATCACTCAGATAGGACGTGCCGTGAAGGGGATGTGCCGGGAGCCAAGGGTCAGGCGCGGGGACCGTGCCAAGGCAGCAGCTGAGACCTCCCGAGGGATGGGCAAGGCAGCGGTGAGTGCTGGGGCACAGACGGGACAGCGGAGCGGAGGCCCTGAGGCAGGAGCGAGCTCGGAAAGAGGCGGCAGGAGCGCGCCCCTGGGCAGCACACAGGGGAGGCCGCGGGGCGAGCCCGACTCGGGGGAAAGGGGGAGCCCTCTGCGGGGTCTACGCGGAGCAGCGCCACGACTCTTGGTTTGCTTGTCAAGACTGAATTTTCTTACAGCAGATTGAGGTTCACCGTGAAATCAAGGCACAGAAAATTCCCATCCCCCTGCCGGCAGGCCTGCACAGCCCCGCCCACTGTCAGCCGCCCGTCAGGATCGGAGCGGGACCCGCGGTGCGGTGGCCGGCCCTGAGCCGCCACGCCGCCATCGCCGGTCGCCCACCGCGCTCGTCAGGGGCACTCCCGGTGTTGTGCGCTCCACGGGTTTGGACAGGTGCAATGAGACGTGTCCCCCGTAACGGCATCCTGCGGAGTATGTCGCCGCCCTAAATCCTCGGAGCTCCACCTGCTCGTCCCTCCCTCCACCGAACATTCCTGGCAAACAGGTCTTTTCACTGTCCCTGAAGTTTTGCCTTTGCCAAGATGTTTTGAAAGAGTCCCTCTGGTGATTAACCGGAGCCAGAAGACAGTCCCCCAGGGGGAGGTGTGGCACCAGATCAGGTGGTGGCCGCAGAGGCAGTAAGGAGGGGCCGAGGATCGGTTCAGGTGAGGGGACGGCACTGGCTGATAGGCTTATGGTGAGCCGGGAAGGGTGAGCCCAGCACAGCCCCTCGGATCTCGGATCTCGGCTTGAGCGGCGAGGCAGGCAGAGAAGTGGGGAGAGCAAGGGTGTGGACCCCAGGGGCACGCAGGGATCAGCTGGCAGTAAGGTGAGTCTTGGATTTACCCATGTGGCATCTGAGGGAGGGCCTGGTGTTGGCAGCGTGGTAAGGAGGCTGGTGGTCCCTGGTCGGGCCCAGGCAAGGGTGGGGGGCAGATGCAGCAAGCGGGAGCAAGCACTGACCCTGGGCTGGCCCGGGTGGGGGTGTCACCCGGCGAGGCGCACAGGCAGGTGGGTCGGCGGTGGTCTGAGGGCTTCCCCTGAGGACACGCCTGGTCCACCAGGAGATGTGAGGAGCAAGGCAGGAAATGGCAAGAGGGCCTGCAATATGGCACCTGGGCTTGTCCCTTGTGGGTGACACTGAGGGAGGGGCAGTGGGGGTCACTGTCACCCTAAACAGCTCTTGCTGTCAGTCTCCATCCCAAGTCACAGTCTGGCCAACCTAGGTGTGTCCTCTGGACGCAGTTGGCACCTGCCCCTAGGCACTCTGTCCCCCACTCTCACTTTGCACACCACCGAGGCAGAGCCTGGGCCTGGCCTTCAAAGTTGGCCACTGTGCACAGGCGCCTCCTGCTCCCCCTGGGCCACCTCTGCCCCCCACCCCACACCCCTGCCGGCCTCTGCACAGTCTTTCCGGCTACCGTGCACGAGACCTGCCCCTCCCCCTGGCTTCCCTCCCATCCAAAGTTCACGACCAGGAGCAAAAAATAAAAGTTAACAAGAACTTGTGTAAAAATTAAATGCTCGCAGCAGAAGGGTTCCAAAGTCCCACGGATCGGGGACAAAGGAGGCAGACAGTGCCAGCGAAGGGCGCTCAGTGGAAAGCGAGGGCCCAGGAGCGCTTTCTCCACAGATCCGGGCGCTGGGCAGGCCGCACCCCAAAACCTCTGGTAAATGCTCATCCCTGCTCAGCGTGGCGCCCCCACACTCCCGGCTGGCGAGGACCCCGGGAGCAGTGGCCCCCTGCCCCCCCTCCCCCGCACCGTGGTGCCTCTGGCCGCCGGGCCGCTGCATCCTGCCGCCCCGCAGGGGGCCGCACCTGGGCGCGAGGAGGCAGCAGCCGGGGCGCTCCCGCGCCTGGCCGAGCACGTGGGCCGGGGCCGCGGCCGCTGCACAACGGCCTCATTCACCGCGCGCCGGCGGCCGCGCGGGCGGCACCAGAGCCCCGCAGCCCTGGGCCTGAGCGCGTGCGCCGCCAGGCCGGACCTGCGCCCGAGCCTGGTGAGTGTCCAGGTGCGCGGGGCAGGGACCCCGGCAGCAAGTTCATGGGCGGTGGGGACCAGCCGCGCGTGCTCGGCTCTAGGGGCGCCGACCGGGGCGCGCTCCCGGAGCAGCGGAACCCAGAGGACGGGTGCGCGCGGTGAGGCCCCCAGCGACGCGTGCTGGCGCGTGGGGTGGGCGCCGGCGACGAGCGCGGGCCGCGCGGGCCCGGACCAAGGTGGGAGGATGTCGGGACCCGCCTGCCCGCGGGTCGCCCGCCTCCGCCTTCCCTCCCAGAACCCTGGAGCGCGCGCAGGCGCCGCAGGCCTTTCCGGAGAGACTGGGTCTGGCTCTCACGGCCCAGGATACTTAAGCGCCGTCTGCCCGCCCCTCCGCGCTGGCGGCCATGCAGCGTTTCCCGTCCGGATAAGTGCATGCATGCAACGATTTAAAAAGGCAGCTTGGACACGGATAGTAGGTGTCGCGGGACTGGGCAGGAGGCGGATGAGGGCGGCTGCAGCGGGTGGAAGGCACTGGGGACCCCAGCCCCACCTGGAGTGTGAGAGGAGTCTGGAGCTCAGCAGGCCCCGGGGGCGGGGAGAGGGGGGGTGTCAGAAGACAGTCCCCGAATGCTCTCCCAGGACACCTAACAAGCCCATGGGCCTGGCCAGACCACAGGATGGTCACAGCAATGACCGACTCCAGAGAAGCAGACAGAGGGGCAGTGCCTGTGGGACAGTATGTTAGGCCTGAGCTCCACCAATTCTCTGAAATGTCGGATGTGACCTCGACCGCATTCCTCCACCTGTTTTAGATACCAGCCCATGCAGGAGCCGGGGGAAGTACAAGGCCCCATCCCTGCTACCAGGGACAGCCAAGGCCAGGATAGGGGCTCTGGGTGCTGGGTGCAGGCAACAGCCCTTTCCCGAAACAGCGCCACCTGCCAAGACCCCACCCACAAGCACAACAAACTCGGAGCCTCTGGGAGTCCCTGCCCCCATTCCTGAGAGAGAAGGGGCCACCCCCTATGTTAAGCCACCCCAACCCTGTCCTGGACAAGCAGCAAGCCCCTTGACTCCCGCACACATGCACCTGTCCACGCTGGCCACCGCCACTCTGTGCCCCCAGGAGCCCTCCATGGTGCTCAGCTGCGGCCCTGATGCCCCACTTCCCGTCCCAGGGAGTGGCCCAGCCCAGGCACAGTGAGGACCCCCTGGCAGCCCCCACCTCCAGCCATGGGCCACCCAGCAAGTCCTCCTGCTGCCCTTTTTGGTAGCTGAGCCATCAGGTAAGCTGTTTTATGGCCTCTACACTTGCCCCTGGAAGTGTACCTTATCCGCCCCAGGTTGGGGACTGAGGCCCTGGACTGCTGTGACTTGTCCGGCCCAGCCCCTCCCGGGCCAACAGGCCCAGCGAATCATAGCTCTAGGCCTGGCAAACAGTCCCCAGGGCCCAACGGGTCCCAGGACAGACTCAGAGCAGGGCAGGGAGGCAACAGCCCTGTGGCTGGAAGTCCTCAGACTCCAAACGGGGCCAGACTGTGGGGCCCAACGTAGGCGCTTCAAGGACAAAGAGCTGGGTCGGGAGAGACAGAGACAGCATCGCAGGTGGGGGACACCCTTCCAGTCTCTGGGCCTCTCCCCCTCTGGGCACCACTCCCATCTTTGCTCCCAAATGGGGCTCCTGGTCTCCCCAGCCAGGCCCAGGGATGTGGGGCCAGGGCAGGGCCTGCAGGCAGGCTTCTCGGGGGTCTGAAGTGGGGCTGTGTGTGAAAGGGCTGGCGTGGGCGCCCCTCATCCTCTCACTGTCCCCTGTCCGGGTGGGATGGATCTCTGCAGGACAGCTGGCTGTTGATCTGAATTCCCCCTTAGTGCCTGGGGCCAGGGCCTCTGGGGACAGCAGCCCATGTCAGCTCGGCCTTCCAGCCCCACTGAAGGGACCCACTGTCTCCACATGGGGAGCATGAGGGCCTTCAGCACCCGCAGGCTGGGCCCCTTCTCACCTGTTTCTTCACTTTAAAGGTGAGGGGCTGAGGCTCTGATGACAGCTGTGGGAACAGCAGCTGCCCTTAGTTCACCAGGTGTGGGGCTGAGGGAGCTGCGGAAAGCACTCACTCGCCTTTGCCAGCCCTGTGAGGCTGGCCCCGCTCCGCAGAGGGAGAACGGAGGTGCGGCAAGGCCTGTTCGCACACAGGGGCCAGCACCCGGCTGGCACCCAGACCCAGGGCCTCCACCCCACAGCAGGAAGAGCGTGCCCGGCTTGTAACAGTGTGTTGATGATTGGCTCCCTTCTGCCCTCTGCAATTCTCACACTCTCACACACACACACACGCACACACGCACACGCGCACACAGCCTGTCCACACAGACGGAACAGAGGCCAGGGGCGTGGCTGCCAGGGCTGAGCTGGCTCTGGTACACCCTGCCCCTGCCGGCTTGACCAAACCCTCCCTTGGTCCCCTCTGGTCCTTGTCTGCCCTCCAGGGTCCTGGGAACCAGGGCACTGGGCCCCAGAGCTGAAGGGTCACATGCTGCCTGTGTCCATCTGGAACTGGCCTTCCCCAAGGGCCCCAGAACCCAGCCGCCCGCTCCGGCTCCTTGCCGGCTCCGCCCATGTCCCGCACCTGCAGCCCAGATCAGGAGCTTATTGGAGGCCACACAATGTAATTATTTGTGAGCCTCTGATTACGGCACAGCTGCCTGGATTAGCCGCTCAGGTAACACTTGTCTGGCAAACACGTGACTCGGCAATCTTTGGCGTAAATAATTAAATGCTAGCCCAGCATGGCCAGGTGATCAGATGCTGACCTCAGCGCACTGCCCGCAGATGCGCCAGGCCCCCGTCCCCGCTCCCCCACCCCGCCAGGAGCCAGACGGCTCTGGAGGTTCAGCCGGCCAGCAGACCCTGGCCTCAGAGGACAGACGGGCCCGGGGCCCTCCCTGCCCACCCAGCCCGTGAGGGATGCCCTCAGGTAAGAGCCATGCCGGGCCCCGTCCAGGACAGCGACAGCCCTGGGGACTGGCCACAGCAAATGCCCGCTCCCTGGGTGCAGGGTGCTGTGAGGGGATTCAGCTGGTCAGGGTTTTGTCTGGGACCTTCAGGCACAAGGCTGGTGGCATTTAAACAGCCCTCAATCCACACACCTGGACCCTGGAAACCCATGTGGGAAGGTGAGCGGAGGAAGGACACAGCTCTCTCATGTCTCCTAAGGGACAGAGCCACTACCCTGGAGTCCGCAGGGCTATGTCCACGGCCCAGGCCACCTGCCAGGCTGCGGCCACCCCGCTCTGCAAGCCCCAGGTACACCCAGGCCCTGTGTCCTGGAGCAGCACACGGTGCCCTCAACACACGCAGCAGCATGACCAGGCTCAGCGTCACTAGGAGGGGACCTTGGAGCTGAAGTCTGAGCTGAGCTGGGCATGGTCGTGGACAGACCAGCTGTCTACAGAGGGCCCTGGGTGCCTACTGCCTGGGGACCGGGAGGACAGTCTGGTATACATGTTGCACAGGAGAGAACCCGGGGAAAGGGTGCCCCACAGTCCTGGCCCCCACAGACGGCACTCTCCAAAGCACGGTCCTGGATTTGTCACAAGGACCCATCGGGTGGCAAGTGCTGCTGCCCAAGCACCCCTCCCCCCACAGATCCAGGCCCTGGTGACCAGGCGGCTCTTCCTCCCAGCTGCTGTCGGCTGAGGGCCCCGGTGCCAGGTGACAGGGAGATGGCCGGAGGGGACCTCAGTGGTTTGGACGAGGCGCAGAGGGGCTCCTGGTGCGACAGCAGGCCCCGTGCCTGGACGGGAGGCGGATGGGCAGCAGGAGCTTGGGTCTGGCCACATGCATCCGGCTTCCCGTGACGTCCTCCAGCCTGGCATGTCCTGCGGCCCCTGTGAACATGCCACTTCTCCCTTGCAGGTTCCCCAAGGGGGCTGGTAGCCCAGGATGGACGCGTCCCCTGAGCGCCCGCGGCGGGCAGGGGGGCCGGTGCTGGTCCGCCGGCAGCCGCCCGCGGCGCCGGGCCTGCGGGAGACGCTGAAGGCCAGGCTGAGGCGGAGCTGCACGTGCAGCGTGCGGGAGTTCTGGGCGCGGGTGCAGGACCTGCTCCCCGCCACACGCTGGCTGCCCGCGTACCGGCCGCGGGAGGACCTGGCAGGCGACGTCATGTCCGGGCTGGTCATCGGCATCATCCTGGTGCCGCAGGCCTTCGCCTACTCGCTGCTGGCCGGGCTGCAGCCCATCTACAGCCTCTACACGTCCTTCTTCGCGAACCTCATCTACTTCCTCATGGGCACCTCCCGCCACGTCTCCGTGGGCGTCTTCAGCCTGCTCTGCCTCATGGTGGGGCAGGTGGTGGACCGCGAGCTCCTGCTGGCCGGCTTCGGCCCTGCCCAGGATGGCCCGGGGCCCAGGGGCAACAGCAGCACCCTCGACGCCGAGGCCGGCGGGCAGGGCTGCGGGCGGGACTGCCACGCCGTCCGCGTGGCCACCGCCCTCACGCTGGTGGCCGGGCTCTACCAGGTGAGGAGCTGGCCGCGTGGGCATGCTGCCCACCCAGCAAGGCTGAGCCTGCGGGAGCTCAGGCTCGAGGCCTCAAAGGGCAGTGGGCTTGGCCGGGGACAGGCAGCGGCAGGCCCGTGACAGCACCCCAGACGGCGCCCGAGGGGCTGAGGCAGCCTGGGCAGAGACAGGTAGCCAGAGTGTGGCTCAGCCCCAGACGTGCCCAACGACGGCCCACGTGGCCCGGCCAGGCTTCCTGTCCCAGGTGGGACCCAGGGGCACTGCCCGCCTTCCCGTAGCTTCACCACACCCAGCCCTCTCCTGTTCCGGGCCTGTCCACAGCAACCCTGTGTCACACCCTCCCAAGGGCCACCCTGGGTCCTCCCACTGGCGCCAGGTCTCTGGGGAGGGGGCACAGTGGCACTCGTGGGGCAGGAGGAGCTGCTTGGCCTGCTCGGGCTCCGTGCCCAGGCCACTGCGCCCTGACAGCGCTCTGCCCACAGGTCCTCATGGGTATCCTCCGGCTGGGCTTCGTGTCGGCCTACCTCTCACAGCCACTGCTCGATGGCTTCGCCATGGGGGCCTCGGTGACCATCCTGACCTCCCAGCTGAAGCACCTGCTGGGCGTGCAGGTCCCACGGCACCAGGGGCCGGGCATGGTGGTCAGCACGTGGCTGAGCCTGCTGCGCAGTGTCCCGCAGGCCAACCTGTGTGACGTGCTCACCAGCGCCGTGTGCCTGGCTGTGCTGCTGGCCACGAAGGAGCTCTCGGACCGCTGCCGGCACCGCCTGAAGATGCCGCTGCCCGGGGAGCTGCTGGTCATCGTGCTGGCCACGCTCGTGTCCCACCTCGGGCAGCTCCACGAGCGCTTCGGCTCCAGTGTGGCTGGCGACATCCCCACGGGCTTCATGGCCCCGCGGGTGCCGGACCCCGGGCTGATGTGGCGCGTGGCGCTGGACGCCCTGCCGCTGGCCCTCGTGGGCTCCGCCTTCTCCGTCTCGCTGGCGGAGATGTTCGCCCGCAGCCACGGCTACTCGGTGCGCGCCAACCAGGAGCTGCTGGCCGTGGGCTGCTGCAACGTGCTGCCCGCCTTCTTCCACTGCTTCGCCACCAGCGCGGCCCTGGCCAAGAGCCTGGTGAAGACGGCCACCGGCTGCCGCACGCAGCTGTCCAGCGTGGTCAGCGCCGCCGTGGTGCTGCTGGTGCTGCTGGCGCTGGCCCCGCTGTTCCGCGCCCTGCAGCGCAGCGTGCTGGCCTGCGTCATCGTCGTCAGCCTGCGGGGGGCCCTGCGCAAGGCCAGGGACGTCCCGCAGCTGTGGCGGCTCAGCCCCGCCGACGCGCTGGTCTGGGTGGCCACGGCGGCCACCTGCGTGCTGGTCAGCACCGAGGCCGGGCTGCTGGCCGGCGTGCTGCTCTCGCTGCTCAGCCTGGCCGGCCGCACACAGCGCCCACGCGCTGTGCTGCTCGCCCGCATCAGGGGCTCCGGCTTCTACGAGGACACCGCAGAGTTCGAGGGCCTGGTCCCCGAACCCGGGGTGCAGGTGTTCCGGTTTGCGGGGCCACTCTACTACGCCAACAAGGACTTCTTCCTGAGGTCCCTCTACAGCCTCACGGGGCTGGACGTGGAGCGGGAGGCCGCCAGGAGGAAGGAGCAGGCCCCAGAGGCAGGGGTCAGCAAGGGAGACCCCGTCGGGGGCAAGGACCAGGACCCAGAGAGCAGCAGGGCTGCGCTGGTGCCCACGGCGGCCGGCTTCCACGCGCTGGTCATTGACTGCGCCCCGCTGCTGTTCCTGGACGCGGCCGGCCTGGCCACGCTGCGGACGCTGCGCCAAGACTACGCAGCCCTGGGTGTCGCCCTGCTCCTGGCCTGCTGCAGCCCCTCGGTGAGGGACGCCCTGAGGAGGAGTGGCTTCCTTGGGGAGGACCAGGGGGACGCGGAGGAGGAGGGCCAGCTGTTTCACAGCGTGCATGACGCTGTGCAGGCCGCCCGAGCCCGCCGGCGGGAGCAGGCGCCCGCCGACTCCACCCTCTAGGACAAACAGCGCCTTCACGCCACCTGTGACCCAGGCTGACCCTCCTGGGACTGAGTGCGCCATCTCTGCCCTGGCGGGACCATGGTACCCCAACTGGGTCAGGGCGGACGGCGCTGTGGACACCCACGAGGACCAGACACTCAAGGATCCGAGAACCACACGTTTAAGACAAACCCTGCCAGTGCGAAGCTGGGCTCTGGGCTCTGGGCCCTGAGCCGTGGGGCCAGTGTGGCACTCGATGTCACCATCTCAGTTCAAAAGGGCCTTCGAGGTACCAGGACACTAGTCCCTTGGCCCCCGCCCTACTGGGTGAGAGCTGGTGGCCCTGGCCAAGAGTGCAAAGGACTCTGTGCCTCGAGAAGCCCTCGACACACACCCAAGTGTTCTTACACCTCGTGCCTAGGCCCCGGCCGGGTCGTGTGAGTAACACGACCTCAGCTCGGCCCTCCCCGCATGGCCCGGCCCGCAGAGCCCGAGCCGGACCCTGCGCCTCCAGGGCGACCTCCAACAGGAAGCCAGCAGAGCCCATCCTGGGGCTGTCCCCGCACCACGGTCCCCTGGAGCCGAGGGGACGTCCTCCCTCCTCCCCTCCTTCCACACAGGACGCCTGGCTGGGCAGAGCAGGGGCAGTGGCTCCTCAAGGCAGGATGTGCCCCCATGGCCCCGCACAGCCCCGCACAGCCCCGCGCTGCACGGCCCTCCGCAGAGGGCACAGCCTCCTCTCTCAGCCCCAGTCCAGTGGGCTCTGCCCAGCTAGCCCAGGCTGCCCACCCCCTCCGTCACCCACCTGGCCGTGATGAGGTCCAGCAGCCAGTGGGTCCGGACCTGCTCGATGCCACCGTGAGGGACAGCACCCACGTAGGCCAGGTTGAGCTGCTGGTCCCAGCTGAGGTCATACTGGTCAGCCCGGCTGTGTGGCAGTGGGGGGCTGAAGGTAGAATGGGGGTGCAGGGCATCAGTCCTGCGGCTGGGCCCGCAGAGCAGCCTCAGCAGACATGAGGCACCTCCAAAGCCAGGGCCCAGGACACTGTGCTGTCAGAACCAAAGTCTGGGACACACTGGCCGGTCCCCGCCTGGAACACCACCCTCCAAGATGGACTGCGTAGTGTCTGCCGGCAAATTTACTGTCCTCGATGTAATAAAAGGAACCCTAACACCAGGAATGTTATGAAGTCCCATGATTACGGGGCCAGGACTCCCAGACGAGAGAGGGTCACGTGCTCACCCTGCTCCTTGCCCCACCAGCCACGGGTCTCGGCTCCAAGCCTCACACAGACGGGGTTGGGGAGACGCAGGGATGGGGGACAGGTCCCAGGGCAGGGACGTTCAACACCGCGGGGGCTGGGAGGGTTCTGGTCTGCAGCAAAGAGCGGTGTTCTGAGCCACATGCCCTCCCAGGGCCTGACCTCAGGCCTCCAGACCCTCGGGGCTCCCCCTCGCGCGCCAAACACCACATGGAGCTGGAGCACAGAGGTCGCTCTCAGTCTGCGGTGACCCCGGGGGAAGTTGTGAGCAGCCTGGGCCGGTCTCCTCACACTGCAGCGACTGCTGTGCGCCATGGACGCAGAAGCCTAGGCCTCTCTCCACAGGCGACAAGGGGGCCCCAGAGGCCCAGGGCCAGGGCGCGGCGGGATGGAGGCGAGATGGACGGGCCGCCCGAGCCCCAGTTTTCCGGCGTGCGGCGCTCACCAAAAGCCGGTGCTGCGCCAGAAGTGCCGCAGGGGCCGCAGCGCGCGGGACGCGTCCACGCGCACCAGGTGCGGCGCCTCGGCCGGCTCAGCCCGGGCCGCGGCCAGCAGCACCGCCGAGAGCGCCAGCAGCGCGGCGCGGCGGCCCGAGGCGCGCACGGCCGGGGCGCGCATGGCTGGGGCGCAGCGCGGGCAAACCCCGGGCCCCTGCAGGCCCGCGGGGTCCTCCGCGCTCTCGGAACCGAGGTCTGAGACACGCCGGCCGGTTCCGCCTCCGGGTCGCGCGCCACGTGACCGCCTCTGCGGGGCGGGTCCTTGGAACCGGAGGGTTGGGGCTGAGGCGGGGCTTAGGTGGACGAGGCGGGTGTGGGCGGGGCCAAGGCGATGGGCGGGGATTGGGTGGGTGGAGTGGGGCTGTGGGCGTGGCACCGTTTGGGGGTGGGGGGCCGTCTCCGTCGCGCCCCAGCAGCCTGGGGAAACTGGAACGCTCCTAGCTAGCTCCGCCCTGCACCCCGTCCCCCGCCGACGGGGACTGCTGTCCCGCCTCGCGGGCCGCGTGGGGACCTAGGAGTGGCGTGCGCTGGGGGCCTTGGAAGACCGCTCCGCAGGTCTGCCGCCGTCCGTTGGGTGCGTCCGAGGTCGCCCTGGAGGCCGGCTGGTGCCTAATGGGAGGGTCCGGCGGCTGCTCGATGGCTCCGACGGGGCGGGGAGGCTGTCACGTGAGGGACACATTTAGAAGGCTCAGGGCTAGGACCAGCCGATGGATTGGATGTAGAAGGGCGCGAGGGAAAGAGCGGAATGGAGGATGATCCTAGAGTTCTGCCTGGGGTTTGGGGGGCATTTTCTGAATTCGAGGCTCAGCTGTGGTCCCGGACACGCTGGGGAAGCCAAGTGCGCATTTCTAGTAGACAGCGGGGTGGCCTGGCCGGGATGTGAGTGGGGCGTCGCGATGTCAGTGTGTACATTTTAAACTGTCCAGTAGGTCACAGAGCTGAACACCTGTCCCTGCACCGTCCTCCTCAGACAGCTGCGCCCCAGCCTGGAGTCAGCCAGTGTCCTGGTCCCTTAGGCTGGTGACAGAACAGAATTGAAAAGATAGGAGCTGATCATTTTCCAAAAGTGCTGGAAGACGTGATCCGGTGGCGAGGAAACGCTCCAGGAAAGCCGCGGGCCACCGCCGTGAGGAACACCACCAGGGCCGCAGCCGCCGCAGCCCCCAGGACCTGCTACCTCCCCTGTGCAGGGCAGCCGCAGCTCGCCGTCCTGAAAATAAACGCCCGCAAACCCAGATGTCTGGATGCAGCAAGCAGCACGCTTCAAAGACGAAGGTCACAGACATTGCAGAGACGAAGCCCGAGAGCATTCGTTATTAAGGAGACTGGTCCACAGAGCCCGAGGACAGGAGCGAGGGGACACAAGGGGACGGTGCGTCACAAAAAGTCTAGTGAAGTGCGACTTGTAAAACAATGAGGGTGATGTCTCGTGAGGCCGAAAACGTGCCCAGAGAATTAAAACATGCGACAGCGTAGAAGCGAGGCGGGTCCATGCAGTGTGAGCGGCAGGCCCTGGGCATGACCTAATCCCCGGGGCCTGTGAGTGTGAGACTGCTCAGTGCAGGGGCTTTGCAGGTGCGATTAAGTTAAGCATCTTGAGATGGAAGATTATCCTGGATCATCTGAGGAGCCCTAAATGCCATCCTGGGGACTGGACGCAGAAGAGGCCACAGGGTGACCTTAGAAGAGAGATTTGAAGATCACTGTGAAATCCACATGGGGTTTGTCTTAATCAGAATGCTGAGGCAGTGGATGTAGAAATGATTGTCACAAGGGGAACTTGGTGCTCACAGATCCCTGCAAGCAGTAGGCAGGGCCACTCGGAAAGGCAGGAGGCGAATTATTTTATGTATATTTAATTCCTCGGGCCTTGGTCCTGGAGAGACGGCTGGGACTCACTTGCGAGAGCCTCTGATTACAAACTGACCCATCCAAGAAACAGCCCGCGCCGGCTCCTCACCTCACCTTCAGACACCACGCCGTGTTCCTCCTGCCCCATATCACCCAGGGCCAGGAACTGGACGACTGAGGACTTTCCTGTAGCCCAGGCTGCCGCAATTATGTATGTTATTTGATTCTAACCTTACTCCGTGCACTGTGCTGCCTCGCCCACTCCTTCCTGCGAAAACCCCAGTAAAGGCTCTGGGCCACATCCTCCTCGCTCCTGCTTCTGCTCCTGGCCCGAGCCAGTGCTTCCCCCACGTGGCCTGCGTGGCACTGTGAAATGCGAGTAATAAATTCTCCCTGCAAAGGCATCGCCTCTGTTTCTGTCACCTCACCGTATCTGATCAAAACAAATCCTAGGCACGAATTTTAGAGCAAAGAGCTCCGAGGCTACTCTGATGATGGAAGGAGGGGCCACATATGCAGGAATGCGAGGACCACGGCCAGCCGCAGGCCTGGGCGGGGGGGAGGGGAGGCCATGGTCCTGCCCACACCTTTGCAGAGCAGCGGAGGCAGCGTGGCGCTGGGTGCCCCGGGCACAGCGTGTCCGCAGTGGCGCGGTTCATATGGTCACGTGATTTTGTAAAACTGGCTGAACCGAGATACTGTGACCACAGCAGTTCCCACATTATCTCGGAGTCCCTCTGTCACACTTCCCTCTCTTGCCGGGGTGGTGCTAGAGAGGGGGGAGCACTTTCGGGATCTGGCCAAGTGGAAGTCGGAGCTGTGGAAGCCTCCACTGGGGTTTCGGGGAGTATGTTTCTGTCAGTCCCACTCACTTCCTTGCTTATCAAGGTCAATGCCAGACATCCTGGTGCAGAAAACCATTTCCGGGAACGCCCCCTGCAGTCGACCAAGAGAAGTGGATTATGCGAACTTTTGGAAAGAGATTAAACATCCTGCTGATCTGACAGGAAATGCTACATGGGCACGATAACCTAGAAGCCCACGGCAACGTGACAGGACGTGACGTGAGGGGTTTCATCAGATTAGCAGCGGCGTCTTCGGTCGGTCATGGCCTGAGAACGTGCACCCAGAGCTTCCCCGATGCGTCTTCTGCAGGCAGATCTGACGGCCGTCCGGACACCGGGTCTGATTCGGGCAGGGATGCGCTGTCAAGTGTCTGACTCCTGTAAAGCAGCGGTCCCGGTTTGTTCCCATGCAGCCACGCTGAGGGATGAAGTTACCTATCTATTTCCCCCCTGGGAAATTACATCATAAAATGGTCATAGGAGACAACAGAAAATGGAGAATTAAAAAGTATCAGCAGAGTAGCAGGCAGTTACGAATAAAAATTGTGACATTTCTGGACTTTGTGATGTTTGTGCCTTTAGAATTTTCAATTTGTATTAGAATTTTCAATTTGTTGTGATTTCTTCTCTGACTTTGAGTAAATATATGTCTAATTATATCATAATATTCTTGCTTTCGTTGTTGTTGTTGTTGTTGTTGTTGTTGTTGTTACAGAGCATCCCATCGGCTTCGGCCTGTGTGAACCTGGCTGGGCCCAACACCACATTCACAGTCTCCCCTGGTCACCCCACTCACCAACCTGGGCCTGGCGGCCTCAAGGGCACCAGACAGACGTCACTGTGAAAGGTAAACAGCTGTTCCGCGAGTCTCTCTGTGGCCTGAGGACACAAAGGTCCCACCAGGAAGAAGGCTGTTTGATTGGACAAGGTGAACAGTAAGAAGGGCTGGTCACCAAAGGCCACTGGCAGGGTGACAGGCACCCTGGTGTGAGGAGGGCATGTGCCTCAGTGGCCGCCCGCATCCTGTGTCTGTGAATTTCCCGGTTCCCAGCTTTACCTGTAACCCACAGCGGCTGCTCGGGGCGCTCCCGAGGCCACCGGGACGTGTGCAGCGTGGTGAAGATCACGCGTGCCCCTCGGTGGGCCGTGGCCCCCGGCCCTGTTTCAGCTCCGACTGTACACACCTGTCCTTTTAGCTGCATTTCTGTGCTTTTTCTTGGTGATCTTGCGGCTTACAGCCCCGGAGTCTGGTCCCAAAGGTCGCCTGGTGCTCCCAGGTGCAGGAGGCTGGGACGTGCCTTTGGGAGAAAATGCGTGTGTCAGCCGAGCGTCTTCAGGCCGAGTGACAGTGCTGCGGGCTGAGCCTGGAGTCCGCAAACCAGCAGTGTGCGTTAAAGTGTCTGTAAACAGGAGGCTCATTCAACAGGCTCTGCGCGGCCACCGCCCAGCAGGTGGTGGCCAGGGGCTGGGGGACCCGGCCCTGCTTTCCCCCAGGAGCCGGGGTCAGCATCCGCTGGCTCAGAGCTCAGTGACTTTACAGAAACAAATCTTGGGAATAATGAGAATTGACTGCAGCTGACAAGAATCACCTCCAGTACAGGTAGAGAACTCCTACAAATCAGTAAGAAAAAGACAATAGAAAAATGATCAAAGACATTTAATGGGGCCTCACAAGGGGCAGACCGCCGAGAGGCTCACACCGGTCACACAGACGCACTGAGCACACAGACGCCGGTGCGCCCCAGCCAGACGGGCCCCCTGTGCCGCTGCGAGCGTCTGGGGCTGACGCGTCCCTGTTCGGCGACTCATAAATTTCATCTCTGTGGGATGATGTAGAGGTGGACACAGCATGTCCTATAGCCCGGCGGCTACTTCAGTGCGCATGTGAGCTCGTGGTGTCCTAACACTTGGATGAGAGTGTTCCGGAAGCATGTTTCCTAACAGCCAAGGCCGGGTCACCAGGCAGGTCCATGGGCAGTGGGAGGAACGAGATGCAGACGCACCTGCAGCAGGACTGAGCAGCGTGCCGGCCGCTGTGCAGCGAGCTGTCAGAGGGCGCTCCCGGCGCTCAGACCCACACACTGCCAGAGCGATGCGTCCGCGACCACAGCTGGCGCGTTTCTGCGCCGCGCGCGCAGGTAGCGCAGTCCGCATGCGCATCGGTGCACAGGGGTCCTGCAGGGAACCACCCCCCTCGGAGGCCCCCGCAGCACAGCTGCTTGATCTCTGATGCCTAGTTGGAACTCTAACCCTACGTGCTGGCATCTGGAGGTCCAGCCTTCGAGCCCTTAGGGTCGCACGGGATTCGCGTCCTCAGGGAAGTGACCGCAGAGAGCTCTCCCTCCTGCCAGGTGAGGGCACAGCGAGGAGGCGGACGTGGGCACGCCAGGAAGACGCTTCGCTGGCTGGCGTCTCGCAGGTCCGGCCGGCGGCCTGTGAGAGGTAAACGTCCGTTCTTTAAGCCCCAGGCTGTGGTGTTTTGTGTTGGCGGCCTGAGCTGAGCTGATCGGGACAGTGAGAGAGAGAAAGCGAGAGACAGCCGAGGGGTCGCGTGGCCAGCGCGCGGGGGCGCAGTCCGCGGAGCCGCAGGCTGGAGCAGACGGCCCCAGCAGGCTGCGTGCAGGCGGGGACCGCGCTGTAAGCACCACCTACGAGCTGCCGCTTCCGAAGTTATTCTAAGAAGTTCGTGGAGGGTCCGCTGGAAGTACTGTCTGCCGTTTTAGTTAACACGGGGTCAGAGAGTACAGTTAGAATTCTGCAGAGTGGGGTGTCCTTGTTGCCCTGCATTCCACTTTCTTGCAGACGGACAAAGGTCTGTCCTGAATCCTCTGTCCTTAGGAGTCAGCAGCATTTTGCAGTCCGCACAAACCTGCTCACCGCACCGCGGTGGGGTCATAACCTCCTGGAGCCAGCGGCAGGTGGGGCCTGGCCCTCACCAGGCCCTGGGACCTGGCTGAGGGCAGGTGCAGGGCCTGGGAGGTGCTGAGGAGGAGGAGACAGGAGCTCCCAGCCACTGGGCTTGACAGTGGGGCAGGGGGAAGAGGCCAACAGTGAGCTGAGTGCCCGGGCCAGAGACTCACAGCTTCCTCTGGCTGGAGAGGAGTCCCAGGGGAAGGGGGCCTTTCCGTGCCCTGATCAGCTCCACCATCCCCCCCCCCACACACACACAACTCAGCCCTGGTTCCCTCTCCCCACGCTGCACATGACACTAGGTGGCATCTCTGGGCTTGTTTACTTTTCAGTCTGTCAGATGACAGACAGCTTTAAGAGTGCAGTGGACGCTCAGTGAAGGTTCTAGACAAGTGAGGTGCCCTTCTGGGGTGGGAGCAGCTGCCACCCGCCTTCTGGGGCCTGGTCCTCTCCATATTCAGACGTGGGCCTTGGCACCCCCTCCCTCCCTCCAGAATCCCCTTCTGTGCCAAAGGCTGTGTCTTCCAGGCATTTCCTCCGTAGCATTTGTGACTTCCACTCCGGACATTATCGTCATGGCTGCATACCCTGCCCCTCCTCTGGGAGCCTGGGGTCCCACTCTTCCAGGCACCTGCGGGAGCCAGCTCCTCAGAGGCCCTGCAGCCCCTGCTCACCTTGCCAGGGTAGGGGCCCACAACTACACAGCAGGCACCAGGCAGGTCCCTTGCAAGATCGTTGGCCCAAAATGCCCGGCTCTGTCAAGTGCACTGCAGTCCACTGTCAAGCTCCCAGGAGCAGGGGCCTTGGAGTGCCGGCAGGCGATGGGGCACAGTGACCCACATGGACTCGTCCCCAGCCCAGCCTGGACAAGACAAAGCTGTGCCTGCTGGGGCCGCCTGGCCAGCAGGGATGGGGAGTGGGATTCACCACCGTCCTGGGAGAGCGCTGGGATTTAATGGCGGGGAGGGTCGGAGACCAGCCCTGGCAGGAATGCCAGGCCAGGGTCAGGAAGCCGGGATGCCCGCCCCTTGCTCTTCCCACAGGAGAGCTGACGGGAGGGGCTCCTGTAAGCCCACCTGCAAACATGCAAGGCAGCAAGTCAGGGCCGGCTGCAGTCCCTGGCCGTAGCTGGCCACGAGCCTCAGTCTCTGACTGTGGTGAGGACAGGGGCCGGCGCCTGGGATGCTCCGGGCAGAGTCCACGCGTCGGAAGACCCCCTCCCAGCCCAAGGCCATATCCATCACGCTTCTCCTCCACGGTGGACACCAGACTGAGCCCCGATGGCGGGGCTTGGATCCCCGTTCCCGCCCTGCCCCGCCCCAGACTGTGCCTACACAACCGCAAGCCACAGACTGGATCCTGGTGCCGCATGGGAGATACGCATCTGCGCAGGCACGCGCCAGGGCCGCAGGTGCAAACACCTCGCGTCGGTGTCTGAGGGGAACCCGGCCCCAAGCGCCAGGCGCTGGCGGCCGACCCAGACTCCTGCTCTCTTAGGTCTCCCCACACGCCCCGGATTGAACTGGCCGGGGACCTTGACCCCGTAGGCCAGCCTCGCCTCCCGCCTCGGGCGACGCGCCCAGCCCAGGCCCCGCCCTCTCAGGCCCGCCCCACACAGCCCTCCTTTCCCAGGTTCCTCCCCAGGCCGCTTGGCCCGGGCCCTGGCGGACTCCACTTCCCCGCCAAAGCCGGTTCCGCAGCCCGGAGTCCTATTCCCGCCGGCCCCGCCCCTGCGGCCCCGCCTTCCCCGGCCCCGGCCCTTCCCCGCAGGCCACACCTGCCGCGGTTCCAGGCCTCGCCCCCGCCACAGGCCACACCCCGCCGCGGGCTCGGCCCCGCCCCGAGAGTGCGCGCCTGCGTGGTGGCGGCGGGCGCTGTCGGAAGCCCGGCGCCGACCACGGGGCGCAGCCGCGACCACGGCCTCTCTCGTCCGCAGCGCGGACCCGGCTCTCGCCCGCCGCCGAGGCTCAGGCCGCCCCGGCCGGGATGGCGGCGGCGGCCGAGCCCGGGGCCCGCGCCTGGCTGGGCGGCGGCTCGCCACGCGCTGGCAGCCCGAACTCCAGCCCGGATCTGGGCAGCAGAGGCCGTGCGAGGCCGGGGCCGGGGTCCGGGCTGGGGGCCGGGCCCGAGCGGACGGGCGCCAAGCCCTCGGGCCCCGCTGCTCTGGGCCACAGCTTCCGAAAAGTGATGCTCACCAAGCCCACCTTCTGCCACCTCTGCTCCGACTTCATCTGGGGGCTGGCCGGCTTCCTGTGCGATGGTGAGCGCCCGCACCCCCTTGCAGACCGCGGCCCTTGGCTCGGAACGGGCACCTCTGGCCTCTGCACTGCCAGCAAAGGCCTTCCCGGGACAGGGACCCTTGCCCCACAGGCAGGAACGCGTGGGCCACCCCCTCCCCACCTCTCCTTGGAGGTGCTGAGGCCCGGCTCTGCCAGGGGTTTGGGGGCCGTCAGGTGGCTCCACTTCTCCCCCAGGACTGCCTGGGCTTTCTCCACTCGTGGGGATCCAATGGGGCAAGAGCGTGGGGGGCCGCTCCGGGCTGGGTGAGAGGGGGGCCAGGTTCAGTGACGGGGGAAGAGGCCCACCCAAAAAAGGCCGACTCACCCCCGGACGCTGGGCAGCAGTGTGGCTAGGCAGGGCTGGCCTGAGTCCCTGGCTCCTGTGCTCTGCTGCTGGTCCCTTCTTTCCCTGTGTACTCTGCTGCCCACAGGGGTCAGGTTTGGCGCTGCCCGGGCTCAGACTCCCGGACGGTGGGCCCAGAGCCTACCAGCCCGAGTTCAGCGTGCCCCGACAGGGCCCCCGCCCCGCCGCCAAGCCTGCGGCTGAGCAGGAAGGGCCTCCCTCCTCTGGCTCCTGGGCAGCAGTGCCTGCCCTCCGGGTCTGCCCTTTCCTAGTCCTGCTCTCTTCTGCAGGGCAGGTGGGTGCTCCCCGGGGACCACAGCTGCCCCGGGTGCTAGGGGATGGCCGGGTAAGGAGACCTTGCCTTGCTCAGGGAGACAGGCCTTTGGCTCTGGGGAAAGAGGGACAACTCGGGCGGGGGTCCACAGAGGCTTGGTCCCTCGCACAGGACCCCTCTGTCAGGGTGGGCAGCATGATTGTCCTGAAGCCCCACCTGTACCAGGTGGCCTGGCCAGCATGGTGGCAGTTACCCAGTTTCTCTATCATACTGGAGACATTGCACGGCCCTGCTCAGCCCCTGGGGGAGGCAGTGCTTGTGCGGGCTGAGTCGGCTCCGTCTGGACCCTGGGCCCCTGCACAGTGAGGGCCAGTGAAGGCAGGGCTCCCGCTCAGAAGGGCTCAAGGACCGGCCGTGTAGCCCTGCGCCTAGGCCTGGGTGCAGCAGCTCGTGGAGAGAGGCCAGCCCCAGGGGAGATGTGGAGGCCTTCGCGGCAGCTGCGTGGGCATCCTCCCACGCTGGCTGCAGAACGGGCTGCTGACCTCTGCTGGCAAAGGGGCCCGTGAGGATGTGAGGGCAAGAGCCCTCTCCCCGGCCACTGCCCGGCCGGGGAGCACCCAGGATGTGTGGTGTGGGGTGATTGCGCGCTATCTCCGTGGGCCCGCGGAGGGAGCTGGGCTCCGCCTGCCCGCAGCTGCTGCGGGAGCGGCAGCGCTCACTCGTCCTGCGGCCCCGCGTCTCCCACCGACCCCAGCCTGCTTCTGGCGTTCTCTGAAGCAGGGGCTCGGCCGCTCTCGCCAGCCTGCGGAGGAGCGTGTCAGCCTCCTGGGGCCTGGGCGGGACGGGCTGGTCAAGGCCCTGTGGGCAGCTTCACCCAGGGCTGTGCTGGAGAGATGTCCCTCTGCCGTCAGCCCACTTCCCAGCCCCCTGAAGCCTGTGTATCTGGTCCCACCCTAGTGGGGCCCACCCCGGGACCCCATCTTCACTGGCCCCACCCCTGCTGCATGTGCCGCCAGAGACCGCGTGGCCGCTCCTTCTCAAGGTCTTCCCGCATCCCTTCCATCTTTGGGTCTACCTCCCACTGAGCCTCAGTCTCACTGGGCCTCCCCAGGACAGATGGGGGTGCCCCCTTTCTGCTCCGGTAGGCCTCGCGAGCACAGTGCAGCCTGAGTGCTCACTGCCTCTGGGGCGTCTGGGGGCCCCACCCCTCTGGGTGGTGGCCTGCCACCGCCTGCCTCGGCGGGGTCTGGGCCATGTGGGCACGCGGCGTGTGGGAGGTGTACGTAGGGTGCGTGCGGCTGTGTGAGTGACAGAGGGTGTCCCTGGTGAAGCCGGAGTGTGGGGACGTGCAGAGATGCCCATGCACCCCCCTCCACCCTGCAGGGACTAGAGGGGAGCTGGGCCTGCACGTGGGGCAGGGGCCACTCTGGACACCAGACCTGTCATCCAGAATGGCCAGAGCCATGAGGGCCCTGCTACCCACTCTGGGCACTCAGATGAGGGGTGGGGCGGGGCATGGGCTTGGGGTGTCCTGCGGCACTCACGGCGGGGGAGCCCGTCTCTGGGTGGGGCCAGCAGGCATCACCAGTGCCCCATCGTGCCCACAGCGGGATGGGCTGGGGGGCCACCGTGGCACAGCTGTGCCGAGTCGTCCCGTGTCGGCTCTGGCAGAGCGGGCCCACTGGCCTGCCGGGATGCCGGCGCCCTGCCCTGCCACGGCCCCTGGCAGTCCCACTGGGCCCGCGGGCTGCCCCGCTGGCCATCTGCGTGCCCAGCCAGCATCTCTTGATACCTGGGCGGGACAGGGGCCAGCTCACAGGGCTCCTCTTCCCGTAGTCTGCAACTTCATGTCCCACGAGAGGTGTCTGAAGCATGTGAAGACGCCCTGTACAGGCCTGGCGCCCAGCCTGGTCCGGGTGCGTATGGAGCGTGGGCCGGGCCTGGGGCAGAGGGGCCCTCAGGGGAGCTCTTAGGGCAGGTCCCGGGATGGGGGTCAGGCCGGTGGCTGGGTGGGTGGGAGTGGTCCTTTGTGCTGCCCACCGCGTCCCTGCGCTGGGAGCCCCTCCCCAGGGTGGCAGCCGGGCCTCACTGCCTGCTTGTCCTCACCCATCTCCTCCTGGAGCCCCCAGAACTACCTGTTGGTGGCCCCCCTCCACCTGCTCCAACTGGGTTGGCCCACATGTACCACTGGGGACAGGCCTGGGGGAAGCGGCCAGTGCAACTGGAGCAGGTCCGGAGAAAGACCAGAAGGGCTGTCACCTGCCAAAGGGGTGCCTGAGACCGCGTGGGGGAGGGGCAGCGTCGGTCCTGCACAGAGAAGCGGGGGAAGCAGGGGCAGTTGCCAGCGCGCCCCCTAACAGCACGTGTAAAAGTGCATACCCCAGTCAGGCGGGTGGCGGGGTTGCGGGATCGCCCCGTGGAGGGCGGGAGCAGCGCTGCGTGCACCAGGGCTGAGGACACTTTGCTTCCTGCAGGTCCCGGTGGCCCATTGCTTCGGCTCCCGCGGGCTCTACAGGCGCAAGTTCTGCTCCGTGTGCCGCAAGTGCCTGGAGGCGCCCGCGCTCCGCTGTGAAGGTACCGCAGGGTGCTGGCCACTGGCCCTGCGGCTGGCTGGTCAGGGATGATGGGCGGGCGGTGCAGGGGTGGCCTGGGGACCCCAGCAAGAGTCTTCTAGATTCTAGAGCCGCCGGAGCAGGAAGGCAGGTGCTGGGGCCCTAGCAGCGTGTCCAGCTGAGTAGGGCGGGGAGAGGCGCGGAGAGGTGGCGGGCTGTCCTTGCCCCGCACCTCCGGGCACAGGAAGGTTACACAGCGTGGCGGGGTGAGGGCGGGAAGGGGGCAGGGGCCGTGGGAGCAGTGAGAGGCCCCTAACCCTGCCCGCCCCCCAGTGTGTGAGCTGCACGTTCACCCCGACTGTGTGCCCTTCGCCTGCAGCGACTGCCGCGAGTGCCAGCGTGACGGGCACCGGGACCACGTGAGTGCTCAGGGCCTGGGGGCCGGGGGCGGCGGGGCGGAGGCGCGGCGAGCCTGCTGACCGCCCTCCGCCCCCCACAGGACGCGCGCCGCCACCACTGGCGCGAGGGGAACCTGCCCCCGGGCGCGCGCTGCGAGGTGTGCCGGAAGGCGTGCGGCTCCTCCGACGTGCTGGCCGGCCTGCGCTGCCAGTGGTGCGGCGTCCAGGTGGGGCGCGCGCGGCCTGGGGGCGGGGCCGGGGCCTCCTTCCTATCCGAGCCCGTCTGGGTCACAGCCTTTCGAGGTGGGGTCCCCGCGTACAGAAGACAGTCGGGGCTCCCCCTGGTGTGTGGGCTGCGGGCGCGCTGTCGTGGCCGCGCGCGGGAGTCACTGGCGGCCCAGTCCCGCCGTCTCCCGCCCAAAGGCCCCAGGCTCAAGGCGGTGACCCCCCCAGGCCCACACGGTCTGCTCCGCCGCGCTCGCCCCTGAGTGCACGTTCGGGCGCCTGCGCACCCTGGTCCTGCCGCCCGCGTGCGTGCGCCTGCTGTCCCGCAACTTCAGCAAGATGCACTGCTTCCGCGTGTCCGAGAGCGCGGCCCCCGAGCCCGGTGAGCACGGGGTGAGGGTGCGGAGGGGGGGGGGGCGCGGGGGGAGGGTGGCAGGGCCACCGTGAGCACCGGGCCAGAGAGGAACAACGCGCGTCCCGTAGGTGAGGGAGACAGTGTGGACGGAAGCGCCTCGGGCGGCCCGGGCAGAGAGGCGCAGGCGCCGGAGTCCGGTACGTGCCTTGCTGTGGCCTTGCTGTGGCCGCCGCACAGCCCGCCCCCCCCCCGCCCCCGCCCCCCTCCTTCCTGCCCCCTCCCCCCTCCCTCCCGGGTTCACACCCAGCTCGCTCTGGCCCAGGCAAGCAGACCCTGAAGGTCTTCGACGGCAGCGACGCTGTGCAGCGCAATCACTTCCGAGTCATCACCGCCACGCGGCTGGCCAGGAGTGAGGAGGTGCTGGTAAGAGGGACCCCCAGGGCCGTGGCGGGGCCGCGCCAGTGGGCCCCACTGCTCTATTCTGGCCCTCGACCGGCAGGAGGCGGCGCTGCGGGCCTACTACATCACGGGAGACCCTCGCAACTTCGAGCTGCAGGCGCTGCCCACCCCGGGACAGGCTGGCGACGCGGGTGCTCTGCGCAAGGCCGGGAGTGGTGGGACTCTGGAGGAGGACGGCGGCAGGGGCCCTGCGTCCCGTGAGGCTGCTCCTGAGGCCTGGGTCATCCGCGCTCTGCCCCGAACCGAGGAGGTGCTGAAAGTCTACCCTGCCTGGCTCAAGTGAGACCCCTCCCGGCCCGGGGTCTGCCCGGGGGTCAGAAGGGGGTGGGGTGTGTGGCCTGAGCTTCTGAGACTGTCCCCTGCAGGGTGGCTGTGGCCTACGTGTCCATCCGGGTGACCCCGCAGAGCACTGCGAGGGCCGTGGTGCTGGAGGTCCTCCCGCTGCTCGGTCTCCAGGTGCGTGTGCCGTGGCCGGCCCTGGTGGGGGGCCCCACGCGGTGTCCTGGGGGGTGGTGCTGGTGTAGGCCTGATGCCCCGACTCCACCCCCCACAGGCTGAGGGTGCCGAGAGCTTCCAGCTGGTGGAGGTGCTCATGGGCAGCAGGCACGGTGAGTGTTCTGTTGTGGGTGCCCCGGGGTGGCAGGCTCCCGGGGCTCAGGCCGCGTTCTCCCCTGCAGTCCAGCGGACGGTGCTGGAGGACGGAGAGCTGCTGCTGCACCGGCTCCGAGACATCCGGCAGGTCAGTGGGCCGCTGACCGTCCTGGCCACAGTGCCTCCCCGCCCGGCTCTGGGGCCTGTCCGCTTCCTCAGTCCCCTGTTCCTGGACGGTGGGGTTTCGAGCACAGACCTTGAGCTCTCCGAGGGGTGGAGGGAGGACGCCTCTTCCGGCCGGCGCAGTTCAGCCTGGGGTCTCCCCAGGGCCCCTCCCGGGTGCGCGAGGAGGGGCCTGGCGCTGCGACCCCACTGCGCTCAGCGCCGCCCCACCCCCGCAGGCATCCCTGTGGCAGATGGGCCAGACACGCTTCTACGTGGCCGAGCGCAGGGCCGCGGTCCCACGCGTCTCCCTGTTCGTTGGTGGCCTGCCTCCCGGCCTGTCCCACCCGGAGTATGGCAGCCTGCTGGACGAGGCTGTGGCCACCAAAGGTGTGACCACCTGGGCTGGCCCGGGGCTCCTGGCTCCTGGCCGCGGGGGGCAGGGTGGGGGTCCTCAGAGCGGGCTTTGGGGGCTGCTGGGCAGGGCTGGGTCCTCCTGCCCTCTCCCCCACTGTTGCCGCGTTTGTCGTGCTGGTTCCCCACCCGGCGGGTCTCCTCAGCTCCGGGGCCCAGACTGGGACAGTCCCCTAGGGGCTGCTGCCCAGCCTCGCCGGCCCTGCTGGGCACTCCTAGGATAGCCGCCCCTGCCGGGTACAGTGAAGTCGCCCCTGAGCAAAGTGGCTGGGGGCCGGCCCTAGGGGTAGACAGCCCTGGGGACAGGGGCCTGGGGCGGTGAGGCCTCTGCCCCTGCCGACCACAGCCTACCTTACAGCTGGCCTGGCGACCCTGAGCCACGTCTACTCCTCACAAGGTGAGCCGCTGCCCAGGGGCCGGGCTCGGCGGAAGTCGCTCCTGCCGTTACGTGGAAGAGCCCCCCCTTGCTCCCCTGGTCGCGGCCCCCGTTCCGACCTGACCCTCTCCGGGAGCCTGTGTGAGGGAAACGCGTTTCCGCTATCGTCCCACGGGTGGGCTCGTGTCCTTGTCGTGGACACCTTCAGGCCTCCTGGGGGTGGGAGGGCAGCGCCACGGGCCGCCTGTCTTCTGTGGGTCCCGAGCACTTACCAATGTCCTCCGTCCTCGAGGGCACGTCCCCCAGCCTCGGGGGGCTCGGCCGGCGGGGGAAGGGCCGAGGGCGTGCCACACTCTGCCTTCTGGTGGCCTCGCATCCGTCCCCCGTGTCCTGTCTCTGCGTCTGGCCGTCCTCGAGGACTCCCCCAGGGGCGGGACCCCACACCACACAGACACCCTGGGCTGGCTGACCTGTGCTCACAGCCCGCCTGCCGCAGGTGCTGTGGTGCTGGACGTGACCTGCTTCGCAGAGGCCGAGCGGCTGTACATGCTGGTCAGGGACACGGCTGTGCACGGCCGGCCGCTGACTGCCCTGGTGCTCCCGGAGGTGCTGGTGAGTGGGCACTGGGGCCTGGGCCGGGCGGCGGCTTCTACAGCCGGTTCGTCTAATGCTCAGGTGTCTGCTGCACACGCCCAAGTCACACAAGTGGGAGACCTGGCCAGAGGCCACTGGCCAGGGGACCTTGTGGACTCCCGGCCGGCTCTTGCCCTCTGCCCTTGGGTCACTGGGCCTGGCTGGACTCCCTTGCCCAGCAGGCCTCGGATCCCTGCTTGGAGCCTCTGGCCAGCAGGTGGTGCTCCCTGACGCATCGCTGCCTGGAAGAGGGGTGCTGGGTGGCCAGGGCAGGGAGAGGGTGGGCACCGCTGTGGGCACCACAGCTGAGGCCGGACGAGGGCCAGAGCCCTGGAGCCCGCCCTGTGCCCTGCGCCTTCCCGCAGCCTCTGGGCCTCGGCCCTGCTAGCCCCAGGGGTCCCCCAAGGTGTCTGTGGCTGCTCTGCCCTGGGCCCCTGACCCTGTCCGGGGAACCAGGATGACAGCAGAGTGAGCGCAGGGCCTGAGACTGCGGCGGCCAGAGGAGGACGCAGCCCCGCAGGTCAGGACCCTAGCGCTGGCCCCCGGGGCAGGCTCCGGGCCAACACGCCGTTCTCTCTCCCGGCAGCTGCCTGCCCCTGGGGGAGCCGGTAAGTGGTGCCCGCAGGCAGCTCTGCCCGGTGGGTCACACGTCACCCCGAGTGTGTCCTCGGTCTCGGGCCATGGCCATTGTATCCGTGCCTGGCCTGCATGTGTCCCGTCGCGGGGGCCCTCGCCCCCCACCTCGTTGCGTGGACCGAGTTCCCCCACCCCCGTTGCCATCGTGAGACCCCAGCACCCACCCTGTCTTCACTGCCGTGGCAACCACAGTGCCCCATCCTCACCGCGAGGATGCCAGGCTCACCATTGTTACCATTGTGGGAACTCTGGTCTGCACCCCCGTCTTTGCTGTTGTAGAGACCCCAGCCCCCTCCATCCTTGCCTGTGGGGACCCCAGCCCCCTGCCCACTGTCTCCTGGGCAGTGTTTTGGGGGCTGGGGGAACGGGCTTCGTCCTGAGCCTGAGGAAAGCTGTGCTTGTACCCTGGGAGGTGGGCTGCTCCTCTTACCTGCCACATGGGTGGCCAGGGGCCCTGGAGCTGTGTCCTCCCTGACTGCACCAGGTGGCTCCAAGAGGGGCAGGTGAAGTCCCAGGTGGGTTTCCAGCCCGGGCTCATGGCCCATGGATCAGGCGGTGTATGAGGTCTCTGGGTATGTGTCGGCGTGTGGCTCAGGCTGTATGCTCAGCTCCAGGCTGGTCAGTGGCCTCTGGGTGCCGCCTCTGCCCATAGTGCTCAGTGGTTAGCTGAGGACAGCCATGTGCCTCTGGGCCTCGTGCGTGACTTCCTTGGGCGGTCACTGCTAGGCAGGGGAGTGGGGCCCATGCCTGCTCTAACTTGGCCCCGTCTGTCAGCACACCAGGCTGCCCCCAGACTGCCGGCCCCTCCTTGTGTTTGTGAACCCCAAGAGTGGAGGCCTCAAAGGCCGTGACCTGCTCTGCAGTTTCCGGAAGCTGCTGAACCCTCACCAGGTCTTCGAGCTGACCAATGGGGGCCCTCTTCCCGGGTGAGTCTGCTGGGGTCCCCAGCAGGGCCCGGGAGGGGCTTCGTCCACCCACTGACGGGCCTGCGGGAACCCTAGGGCTGTCCTGGGTGGGGGATGAGCCGCAGCCCATTCTGAGGCTGGGCCGCGCCCTCACGACCCTGCTCGCCGCGCACCTGCATGGCCGCGGTGGGGCAACGCCTCTCTCCCTGCCGCCAGGTTCCACGTGTTCTCCCAGGTGCCCTGCTTCCGGGTTCTGGTGTGTGGCGGGGACGGCACGGTGGGCTGGGTGCTGGCTGCGCTGGAGGAGATGCGGCCCCGTCTGGCCTGCCCGGAGCCCGCTGTGGCCATCCTGCCCCTGGGCACAGGTGGGGTCAGCCGGCGAGTTGGGGGCTGAGGCCTCGGGGCTTATCCCTGCCTGCCCGAGTTCGGCGGAGGCCTGGGCCGGAGGGTCAGCCTGCATCTTGCCCCTGCCCCAGGGAACGACCTTGGCCGGGTCCTCCGCTGGGGGGCAGGCTACAGCGGCGAAGATCCACTGTCCGTGCTGGCGTCGGTGGATGAGGCTGACGCTGTGCTCATGGACCGGTGGACCATCCTGCTGGACGCCCACGAGGCCGGCGGCGCGGAGAACAGCCTGGCGGACGTGGAGCCCCCCAGGGTACCAGTGTGTCCGGGGGAGGGTGTGGCCGTGGCGGGACCCCTGCAGGCGACTCTGCGTGTGCATCCAGGGGCTTATCCTCGTCCTACCACACCTGGCGTAGGTGCCAGTACCACTCCATCTATGGACAGGGAAGTTGAGGCACAGAGCAGCGATTGCCAGGTGACAGGCCCAGGGCTGCTGGCTCCAAGCCTGGCCTGTGCCACGCGCCACGCTGCCTTCTCAGGAGGTGGCAGTCACTCAGCAGGCGGGGCCTGGGCAGAAGCAGCTCTGACGATGGCAGCAGAGTTGGGTTGGAGACAAGGAAGCTGGACCCAGCGTGGGCAAGGTGGGGAGCACCTGGTGGGCTGACTGGGGCCATGGGAGAATGTGTCTCGTCCCCAGATTGTGCAGATGAGTAACTACTGTGGGATTGGCATCGACGCAGAGCTAAGCCTGGACTTCCATCAGGCACGAGAGGAGGAGCCCGGCAAGTTCACGAGCAGGTGCCAGAGGATCAAGGAGCTTGGGACCACTCTAGGCAGAGCGTGGGCTGCCCCCCGGTGACTGCGTACCTCCAGGGGCTTCGCCAGCAGGAATAGGACACGGGGGCTGCTTTAGACAGGGCAAGGGCCCCACCTTGAGACCGGAGGCGTCCCCTGCAGGTTCCACAACAAGGGCGTCTACTTGAGGGCCGGGCTGCAGAAGATTAGCCAGTCTCGCGGTCTGCACAAGGAGATCCGGCTGCAGGTGGAGCAGCACGAGGTGGAGCTGCCCAGCATCGAGGGCCTCATCTTCATCAACATTCCCAGGTGCAGTGGCCGGGCCCCCCCGGGCTCGGCCACCCCGCAGCCTCCGCTCTGGCCTCCGGTTCTGGCCCCTGGCGGACTCTGGGCCCTGTGCGGCCTGCACACTTACCTGTGCACCCCTCCCTCTTGGCACAGCTGGGGTTCAGGAGCTGACCTGTGGGGTTCTGACAACGACTCAAGGTTTGAGAAGCCACGCATGGACGACGGGCTGCTGGAGGTGGTGGGCGTGACCGGCGTCATGCACATGGTGAGCGCAGGCAGGCTGGGGGGCGGGGCCCAGCGTGACCCTGCGGCCCGCTGAGCCCGGCTGGCTCTCCCCTGACCAGGGCCAGGTCCAGAGCGGGCTGCGCTCTGGCATCCGCATTGCCCAGGGCGCCTACTTCCGCGTCACCCTCCTCAAGGCCACACCTGTGCAGGTTGATGGCGAGCCCTGGGTCCAGGCTCCCGGACACATTATCATATCGGCCGTGGGCCCAAAGGTATGTGAGTGGTGGAGCAAGACAGGCTGGGCGGAGGGGTGCGGCTGAAGTCCTGCTGCAGTCGGCCCTCCCCTGCCCCGGGGAGGCCAGCTGGCCCTTCAGGAGCACCTGCCTCACACGGAGATGAGCCCCTGGGCCCCCGAGGGGCGGGGCTTCCGCTGGGCAGCACCAGGCTTGAGCCGCCCCCACACGCTGCAATCACAGGACCCCCACTCCTTCCCCTTTTGTGAAATGGGCCGAGGTGGCGCTGGGTAGCCTGCAGTGTCACCCAGCCCTCTGACCTTGCCTGCTTGGGACAGGTCCACATGCTCAGGAAGGCCAAGCAGAAACCCAGGAAGGCCGGGACTCCCAAGGAAGCCTGAGCGAACGGGATGCCTACCCCTGCGGGGGACCCCAAGGAAAGGAGGCCCAGAGCAGTCCGGCTGGCCGACAGCAGCAGCCAAAGGGGATGGGCTTGCCCATGGCCCCGACCTCCGGGCGTCCCTCCCACAGCCCCCTCTGCACCAGTGACTCTGGTGGGCAGGGCTCCACTGGCCAGTCCTCTCGCTCCCTGGGGCCACCACCATGGAGGACAGGCACTCCTCCCTTAGTGTCCTCTGCTACCTGAGCCCTTTGAGCTGGTGGCACTGGACCTCAGGGGGTCCCCCTGGACACTCCTACAGAGCAGCTGGCTCCATGGGCCTTGGGTGTGCCCAGCGCAGACATGGCATCCACCACCAGCTCCTCTGGCCTCGTTTCTCCACTGAGAGTGGAGGCATCTGCCATTTGCTTCCTGGCCCCACCGCTTGCCAGCCTGGCTGTGGCCTGAGTGACAGGGCTGCAGTGCAGAGGGGGCCTGAGGGGATCACATGGGCCCGGCCACCATTCCAAGGCAGCAGCTGGGGGGCACCCCCTGGGGTGGGGCAGAGCGGGCCTCAGGGGACCTGAAGCGAACCACAGTGGGTGAGGAGGAAGCAGCTTTAATCGTCAGGGAGAGTGGGGTGCTCCCTGCCGAGCATACAGGGCTTCAGTGGTCACGGGGCTTCTCTGCACGGACCCCTGGTGATGTGGGGTGTGGCCACTGGGCAGGCCACTTCAGCAGCGTCCCCACCAAGCCCTAAAGTCCAGACAACCATGGAGCCACATCTCGGCTGCTGGGAGGAGCCTTACCAAGTGCTCAGTCCGCCTGGCAAATCTGAGGCCCGAAGAGAGGACCCTCGGCTCTCCTCGGTGTTTGGCCCTTGCCGCTGGTGCCACGGGGGCTTCGTCCTGAGATCTGGCTTAGACCTTGGGCCCCACCCGGCTGCGGTCCTCCAAGCCGCTGTGACGCCCTGGACATGCGCGCATTTTCCATGCCTTGTCCGTGCTTTGCAAGCCCTGGCCTTGACCTGGGTCTGCGGAACTGTCTGGGAACTGTGGCTGGGTGAACCTGTCCCATATTTAAGTACGTGTGGCCCTGCACCATGCTCTCCCGCGCAGCCTGCGTGACCTGAACGCCGCCGCAATTTATATCTGCGACAAATACAGTCTGGGCACCACTGTGCCAACGCCTCGCTCCTCCTTGTGCCCATGGGCCAGTGCATGGGGAGGGGTGGTCTGTAGCCTGGCAGTCTCCAGGGAGCTCTGTGTGGGGAGGGTGGGCTGAGGCAGGTCCCGTTGAGGACCTGGGTTGCAGACACCCCTACACCCCCCTGGAACCACCCGACTGCCTGAGTGTGGGCCAAGGGCAGAGGGAGGCGCGTACAGCACTATAAAGGCAAGTCCCGTGAGTCTGCAATATGAAATCCCACCGTGGAGCCATGAGACACTGCGACCTCAGGCTAGCGGGGGGGACGGGTGCTAGCAGGGAGCAGGCAGCAGCGGGGCCCGCACATCCTCCTCGGCGCCCCGCGCGGGCCGGGCGAGGCCCCGCAGCGTCTGCAGGAGGGCCAGGGCCAGGCGCACGAGCAGTCGCAGCAGCAGGAAGGCGGAGGGCACGGCGATCTGCATGAGGTGGAAGATGGCCGTGCTGAACCGGCTCAGGAAGCAGGTGGAGGCGAAGGCCAGCAGGCTGGTGCAGGGGTACAGCGCGAGCTTGGCGAACATGAAGGCGTGCTCGCGGCCGCCGAACCGCGCCGAGGGCTGCAGCGTCTCGGGCCCGTGCAGCAGGGCCGCGGTCCACGTGGCGAACTGGAAGATGCTGGCGAAGAAGATGATGGCGCAGCTGATGCGCACGCGCGCGAGCTCGTCGCGGGGCTGCCGCGCGAAGGCCGAGGTCTGCTGGTAGGCCAGCGGGAGGCCGCCCACGAAGGCCAGCGAGAGCGCGTTGAGCAGCCCCATGGGCTGCGTGGCCTTGCGGACGTGCAGGAAGAGCGAGTGGTGGGCGAACCAGAGCAGGCCCACCGTGGCGAAGGAGCCGAAGTACGCCAGGAAGCGCGGCCCCGACTCTCTGAGCGCGGCCACCAGGCTGCCGTGGAACCTCTCGTCCACGTCCTTGGCGTCCGGGACGTTGTCCTCGCTGCGGGTGTGAACAGACGGCACGCGCAGCGGCCTCACCATGGGTGTCTGGTCAGTGCTGCAGCCCCTACCGGGCAGCTGGGTCCCAGCTCACCTGAGCTTCAGGTGGCTGGCATGCACTTGGGCACACTCAGCTTGCACGAGCCTGAACTTGCACAAGTTCAACTGCATGCCATATTTTCTTTGCTAACTGGTAGCCCTGCCCGCCGGACCAGAGCCCGCAGCCCCCTTGGCCACCATGGCTGGGTGCTTGTGAGGTCTGGCCGTCCCCGTGAAGCCACCTGTCTCCGGGGGTGGACCTGCAGGCCTGTGGTTCTGATCTGTGGGCCATGTGTTATCGTGGGGAGCAGTTCTAAGACATGTTGAGCGCCAGGCTTCTCCCCTTCCTGGGGCCTGCCGCTCCTGGTGGTGGCCCTTCTCCCCCGTGGAGACACCCTCCTTGCACAGCGCTGCGTGTGCTGGTGGGGGTGGGACACGGAGCCTGGCGCACGGCCTGGGGACCCCACCCAGGTGCTCAGGGCCAGCAGGGCAGGCGCGGTGCCTCTGGGTCTTGGAGGGTGGAGGGGGGAATGTCCCATTCCTGGGCCCCCAAGCACAGCGGCTCCCTGAGCTAGGGTGGCCCTGGCCGCTGCGTGGAAGCAAAGTCAGGTCATTCCGGAAGCTTAGGTCTAGGCCTCAGCACTACCAATGGACACTTCCTCCTAATTTTTATGTATTCACAAATTACGGCAGGAAAGAGCCACTCGGAGAGAACTGAGAGAATCAAGACTGGACTGTCAGACACAAGACATAAAAACAGTTTCTCATGTGTTTTACGGAAGGAAAATGCACTGAAACATGACCAAGGAACAGGAAACTGCCAAGAGGAAGGAGTTTGAAAAGAGGCGAACAAAATGCTCCAAAGTAGAAATAGGACAACTGAGGTTAGGCCTGTGACAGATGGAAGAGGCGGTCCCGAGGGCAGAGGGAAAACCCTACAGGGAAGTGGGAGGGTGGCGTCGGGTGGCCAGGCAGGGGCCCTTACCAGATGTCCAGGATGAGGAGTGTGGCCACAATGGCGTAGACCCCGTCACTGAAGGCTGCCACCCGCTCCTTGCTGAGAGGCTCCTGCCGGTTGAGGTCGAATAACTCTATGCTGGGCGTGGGGGGCTCCTGGGGGCCTGCGGGTGGGACGGGAAGGAGCTGGCCAAGGCCCTGGGGCTGTGGGGTCAGCGTGGACTCTTCCCCAGGGGCCAGGAGCGGGAGGACCAGGGGAGGGCACCCCACAGGGATGCCTGCCCGGCCGCGGGGACTCACCCAGGAGCCTGCATCTGCACCAGCTGGCGGCCTTGCTGAGGTAGGGGAGGAAGACGGCCATCGCCATCAGCAGGTACGACTGCAGGACACACACGGCATGTCAGGGCCCACCAGGAGTCCCACGTGAGGGACCCGCTGGGCGTGTAGGGAAACAGGTGAGTTACACCTCCCTGAGGCGTACACCTATGCGCCAAAGAACACTGCCCGCCCGTGGACAGACGGGGGCGCAGGAGCGAGCCTGCCAGGCACGTCTGCGCCACCTCCCACAACAGGGTGTTACCGGGTGGCCGGGAGGAAGGAAACCCTGACAGGCTGCCACATGACGAACCCTGAAACACCTCTGGGCGCAGGGGGCCAGGCACGGCAGCACCCTCGCTGTGACCCATTTACGTGGAACACTCCGCCCTCTGCCGCCCACTCACCGCCGGGTAGAAGAACAGGGAGAAGCCGGCAGCAGCCAGACACAGCACGGGGCCGCGGAGCACGATGTGCAGGACGTGCCTCCGGTACAGGGCCCGGTGCGCAGAGCCCTGTATCTCGGGGTTCAGGAGGTGCGGGAAGCGGAACGCGTACACCACGATCAGCGCCTGCGGGAGAGCGCGCTGCAGAGCACAGCAGGGGAGTCCTGCCCCGCTGCGGGGGGGGGGGGGCGGGGGCGGGGCGGGGGGGTCTCGGCTCCGCCCACCCCGCCGAGCACTCAGGAGACCCCACTCTCCGCTGCCCACGGCGGCGCCGCACAACGCGCCGTGGCCCCACAGCTCTCAGGGCACCGACGCGCCTCGCCCGCCTCCAGACTGGGGCTGCGCCGGGACACGCATGCGCAGAGGGCAGGCGGCGCGGGAGTCCTACCTGCACCGCCCCGATGGCGATCACGCACATGCAGAACAAGAAGATGCCCAGAGGCACCTCGGGGAAGGTCACCATTAAGGAAAACTGCAGCCAGAAAACACAGAGCGCGGCCTGCAGGCCCAGCTGGCGGCGGTGGCTGGGCCCGGGGCCTCCTCCCTCCAGAGCAACTCCGCGGCATGTTTGAGCTGAGGCTGGGCTCACGGAAACCCAGGCCCCAATTCTCCTGGACACTCGCAGTCAGTGGGGGACAAGGGTATGGGGACCACACACTGCGGTAAGCCTGGGATGGCTGAGGGCGGGGGCACGGAGGAGGCACCTCCACCCAGCCTGGGAACCCCAGGAACATCCCTCACCAGGCAGATGCGACTGCCACCCGGAACCCCTTCTCTTCCCAGCTGTGCAGCCAAGCCCTGGACCACCCGGCTGTCAGCATCCCTGAGGGGGGACCTTCTTGGGCTGTGAGCCCCCTCGCCCCGCGGGGGCCCCGGGGCCCTCAGTGAGGCCTGGGAGGTCGCAGCACTCACTGTGAACGGGAGGAAGGTGATGGTCATCATGCAGGCCTGGGATGGAGGAGGAATGGCCGGCAGGTCACTCCCGGCTGGTCGTCCCACCCGCCCGCCAAGAGCCTCGAGGAGGGGCCGGGTGGGGACAGGGCGCTGGAGGAGCCCCGCGTGCACTTCCGCCCCCAGGGCGGGACTCCACACGCCACCTCCGCAGAATGAAGGGGACTCACCAGGTTGAGCAAGGCCAGCGTGTCGTCGATTTTCCCAACAACCTGGAACAATCTACAGTCAGAGAAAAACAGGAAAACATGCACGTCAACAAAACATGGTTAATGGCATTAAACATCACGCTCTCCAGTATTTTCTGATGAAATATCAAAATACATCATTTTAAACCAAATTTAACTACCTAGTGTGCGAAGGCCGCAGGAAACTGACGCGTGAAGAAAACGTCTCTGGAGACTGCCATGCTAACACTTCCCAGGGTCCCCCGTCACCTTCCTTCCCACTTACAGCCCCTGCTCCGAACAGAGCGCCCGTCTGCACAAACGGATGTGCCGGCAAGCTGTGCGGTGGCTGACCACGCTCCTCGTAGCCACTGACACAGAGGGGCTCCCCTGGCCGCCCAGGAGACCAGAAACCTGAAGGCTGAGCGCCAGCCTACAGCCGATGTTTTCTAGGCCTCACATTCAAAACCACTTTTAGAAAGGGAAACCCGTTCATCCATCACACGTGGGGCCCGTGGGAACAACCCGCTCCACACAGCCCTGACGCTGAGGGAGGCGCAAGCAAGCCCAGCGGAGCTCCCAACAGCTGGGTCAGGACCTGGAACACGAGCTTTGCCAAGGCCCTGCCTCCTCGCCAGGCCCTCCAGGGGGTCCCCCTCAGGGTCCTGGCCCCTCTGCAGACTGGCCTTCTCCTGGGCTGGGCTCAGCTAGGCCCAGTGGGAGCCTCGGGGGGCCAGGACTCAGGGTGGTGCACTTCTCCACAGTCAGAGGAAGGGGCCATGTCCCCTGTGGCCCATGTCCGGCGAGGGGCACAGGGGAGGCCAGGCGGGAACCTGCTGCTCCCAGAGGCAGACCCAGCAGTAGGTGTGGCCAATGAACCAGTGTGCCAACAGGCACAAGTGGCCCTATCCTCCCGCTGGGCTGCTGGGTGGCCTGGCTGGACCAGTGGCCTGCACAATCACCAGCAGGACCGGACAGGGGCCGGCTGTGACCACCTGGCTCTCACCTCCTCTCCGTAAACAAGGGAGGTGGGAGAGAAAAGCCGTTCCCTGAGCCTGTCCCATCAGGAACCATGGCTTTGCTGAAAGCACTGGACACTTTCAATGCATGTGCCAGAGCCTAACCCTGGCCGGGAGCATTTCCTTACCGAGGATGCCACACCCCACCTCTATCTGGATACCCCAGTTGGGGACTTGGGTCTCCTACAGCTCAGAGGCCCTGTTTCCTTAGGATCCGAAAAAACCTCTTGCTCCTTAAGAGAAAGCTCAGGCCCCAGGGCTCGGTTCCTGCGGCCTCGTCCTCCTGGCCAAAGACTGGGGACGGTGATGGAGGGCCGCGCCCCGACTCCCGCCCCTGCACAGCGGCACAGGGGGCCGAGGGTGTCAACTTGCACCCTCACCCTGTGCCCTTGTTGACTCCGGCGGGTAGTAACCCAGACCAGTGTGCACGTCACCCCGTTTCGTCAGGCCCGTGAGCTAGAGGTCCCGACCTTTCTGGCGCCAAGGGCCGGTGCCCATATGAGAGTCTAATGTCTGGGGATCTGAGGCGGAGCTGAGGCGGTGACGCTAGTGCTGGGGAGCGGCTGCAAATACAGATGACACTTCGCTCGCTGGCCCACCCTCACCTCCTGCTGTGGGGCCCGGTTCCTAACAGGCCACGGACTGGTACAGGTCCATGGTCTGGGGACTGGGGACCTCTCCCGTAAATGGTAAGCCTTGCCATTGCTGTATCCACAGGAGGAAGAGGAGGCTTAGAGTGAGGACTCCGGTGAGGGGCAGGGAGGGGCTGCTTGACACCCCAAGGTCGTTGGTACGGGGAGTGCATGCTTTCTGTCACGCTGACCCCAGCCAGGCGGGACCTGCAGTCCCCAGGCTTATGCACTGCAGGAAGGCCTGGCCAGACCCGCACCTCGTGTGAGCTGCCCAGGCCACAGTCACGATGAGAAACGTCATCAGGTAGACAGCAATCCTGGTTGCCAGAAGTTTCTGTACACTCTTGTCGAACTGCTGAAATAGAAGAGCACAGTGTCAGACAGCTGCGCGCCACGGTGCCCAGCCGCTCCGGTGGGGACGGGCTCTCCTGAGCCCAGCAGGGTCCCTCTAAGGGGGGCTCCAGAACAGCAGAACCTGCACCGGGCCTCAGTCACCATGTGGGGTGCTGGCTGCCCAAGCCAGGTCCCACCTGCTTTTCTATTAATTCTCACCAAAACTCTGCGAGAGACATCGTTATCGTCTTCCCAAATGAAAAAGCCAAACTCTGAGCAGCACCCCCCACCACCACCACTACCAAAGGCAGCCAGGCCAAGCAGGCTAGTAGGGATGGGACCACAACCAGGCAGAGATGTAGTAGGCCCTGCACCGCACACCCTCACCCCTCCGCCTCGAGGATGCCCCATCCACACACCAGGAGGCACCCAGGGCCTTCAAGTGTCCTCCAGAGTCGTATCTAGCTTCTAACTGTGTTGCCATTTAACTTACAGAGCAGAAACATAACAAGTTGGCTCTAAGTGAAAACTGCTTTAGAATACCGTCCCCACTCACCTCCATGACAAAAGCCGCATGTGTCCCTGTGTGCCCAGGAAGCCCAGGCAGGAGCATCTCTCCTGGAGCCCAGAGGCTGCTGGGCCTGCTTGTCAGGCAGACAGGCCACCCTCTCCCCCGAGAACCCTGCGAGGGGTGCTCCAGGGGCAGCGGGCTGAGGCGCCTCACCATGACTCGACGCCGGGCGGGCCTATTGCACGTTCCTTCTCAGCCTATCCTGGGGCTCCCCATGAGGGCAATGCCGCTGTCCACAGGCCAGGGTCTCCCTGGCCAGGTTTGGGCTTGTGAACCCTCACCCGCACACCAGATGTTGCAGACTGTGCCCAAGTACCTGTTCTGGGGAGATCTTCGTGTGGGTCACAGGCAGGATCTGTGGGAACAAAGGAAACTGAGATACTCCTTGGGCACTGACTGTCCCTCGGGTGCCAGGGTGTTGGGGACTCAGGCCAGTGCTGGGCGGCCTCGCCAAAGCTGCCTGGGCACACAGCCGGGGGTCCTGGGCGAGGGGTGGGGCAGGGGAGGCTCTGAGCTGGGTGGGCCCCACACGGACCATAACAGTGGCGATTATGGACAGCAGGGCGTCGCTGAAGCTGAGCATGCGGTGGGAGTGCTGGGTCCCGTCGGCAGCGTCCTCGTCCTGTGTGCCCGCGGCGGAGTCTCCCTGCACGCAGAGGGCTGGCTCTGGGGTCCCGGGCCTGGACATGGTGGGGCCTGGAAAGCAGCGCAGGTCTGAGTGTGCCAGGTGCTCCCGGGGGCCTGCCCCGCTGGAAGGTCACCACGCGAAGATCAAACGCACTCTATGCACTAGCGGTAAGCATCCTGAGAATGGATGTGAGGGGACAGTTCCGTTTACAACAGCATCAAAATACTCAGGAACAGATGCAGCGAAGGAAGTACGAGGCGCTGCTGAGAGAGAGTACAGACCGGAACAGAAAGGCACCCTGTGCTCACGGCCTGGGAGACCGATGCTCGTCGGTACGGCGTCAGTGCTTCCCAGCTCATCTATGGGGGCGACGGGATCCCTATCAAAAGCCTGAATTTACATAGTGTTGGGTCGAGTTTGCTAAAAAAAAAGTTAAAAAAAATGTTGCACCTGCGTCTACAAGGAATTTTGGTCTTTGGTTTTCTTTCTGTGCAACTTGTCAAATCTCCTCCGAGTAACGCTATTCTGACAAAGTGAGCTGGAAATGCCGCCTTCCACCAGTTCTAAGTGGATGTTTAGAACTGGTTTTATTTCTTTTTTTTGACTGTTTGGTGTGGAATTCCCAGTGAGGACATCCAGCGCTGCAAGTCCCTTCGAGGGAATGTTTTTAACTACAAGTTCGGTGCTTTAAGAGACGGAGAGCCACTTGGGTTCCCGTTCCTTGAGTCAGCTTTCGCAGTGCCTTTGCTCCTTTCGTGCAGGCTGCTGAATTTACTGGCATAGTTATGTGTGTTCTCTGGTCACCCCTTTAGCTGTGACGCCATCTCATTCATAGCGTTAACTTTTCTTTTTCTTGTTCAATTTGGGCAGATTTCTCTATTTTATTGATCTCAAAGAATTGGCTTTTGGTTTCATTGATTTTCTCTATTATTTTTGTTTTGTTTCATTGACTTCCACCGTGCTATTATTCCTAACATTTACTATTTATTACATTGGTAAATATCAATGACATTTATCATTTTATTGTAAATTACATTATTACTTTGGATTTCCTTTGCCCGTTTTTCTTATGGTGGATACTGAGGCTGCTGATTTGAGACCTAGTGTATAGTAGTGTTTTAGACATGTACCACAAATTTTGAAATGCTGCATTTTCATTTTCATTCAAAATTCTCATTCCCCTTTTGATTTCTCCTTTGCCCCACAAGTAGAGGGTCAAAAGTGAGTCATTTAGTTTCCCACATTTAGATGATGTTCAAACAGCTATCGGTTTATTCTAACTTTTTTTCATTGTGGCCAGGGAACATATGTTTCATATCCCATAATATGGTCCGTCATTATAACTGCCATTCATACACTTGAAAGTGTGTCTCCTGCTGTTACTGTGTAGACTGCTCTTTGGAAGTCATTAGGTCAAGCTTATTGATAGTGACTTTCTGGGTACCTCTTCTATCATTTACTATGAGTGTGACACCTCCAACTGCAACTATGGGGTGTCTGTCTGTCCTGGTGGTTCTGTTAATTTTGCTTCATGCATTTTAAAGCTTTATTACTGGGTGCAGAACTGTTTAGGATTGTTTTGTCTTTCTGATGCGTTTACCCTCCGTCACCATGAAATGACTCTCAATTTCTGGTAGTATTCTTTGCTGTGAAATCTGCTACAGAATACAGGTATGTGGGGCTAAGAGCGCATATTCAGCTTTGGGCACGTATGTCCAAGGTGAGATCTCTAAGAACAGATGTCTACAAGTTCAGCGGGGAGATGAGGCCTGGAGACACGGATCTGGGTTCAGACGGAGTTACCAAAGGGGCTACGGCAGTGCCAGTATGTAAAGGGACTCTGTAAATACTCAGGAAATAAAGTCTGAGCAGACACTGGCTTCCTAAGTGACGACACCACTTAGAAGCCTCTACCTGATGCGAGGCGTGTGCGGAAAACTTCATGGTGTCCAAATTCAGATGAGCCTCCACCTCTGTGAGGTGTTCTGGCGGAGACAATCGCCAGGTTTTCCACATTAACTGTTTTTGATCCTTTCCACATTGCTTAAACCTTAGCTCCCTCAAGTCCCTTCTCATTTCCCATAGGTGTTTTCTTTTCCTCATTCTCAGAGAAAATCCGAGCCGTCGGAGAATTCTTTCACTTTCGTTTCAGTAAACACAGTTCCCTGCAACTGCAGTCCTTCTTCCTCCCCTCACAGTGAAAGGTGTTTTTGTGTCCAAAGTGAAGACTATCCCCTCCCCCCACACACACTGATGTCGTTTCCGCCCATCTTCTGGGGGCTTCACGTTGCTGCTGCCACCTCTTCTCTGTCAGCGCACTTTCTCTTGCCACTGGCTCCCTCCCTTCCATCAGCTTTGAACATTTCAACACCACGTCATCCTTCCATACTTGCTCCTCCACAGACGAACTTCCTGAGTCTCTACCTCTTCATTTCTTTACTCCTGTTTATGCTAATGAATAGCTTCCACCCCACCACTGCAATGGGACTGTTCTCGGCAAGGTCACCGACGATCTCATCGTACACTTTTCATTCTCCTTTTTCTATGTGACTATTAAGTAGCCTCTGACACTACGATTTTAGCTCTGGAATCACCCTCTCTCTTTGGCTCCATGACATAATGGTCCCTCGGTCTCCTCCCTGCTTCCCTGGCTGCTCTTTCTCCAAACACCTGTCCACTGTCTGAAGGCTCTAACCCTTCTCTAACGACGCTGTCCTCACGGATGCGCTCTTCGTCTGTTAGAGAGTCAACTGCCATCCACATGCTGAGGCCATCCAAATACCTGTCTCTAGCCTGGAGTCCTTCCCGAGCTCCCCTTCCTTGTACTCCACGTACCAGGCAAATGCATTGGTTGGTGAAGCCATACGACTTGTGTGGAATTCTAGCTGTATCACCTGTTGACTGTGGCCAAGTAATGACATTATCGAGTCCGTTTTCTCTCCAAAAAAAGTGGGGGGGATTAACCATATTCTGCCTTCTTCCCCAAGATACTCTAGGATAAGGACAATGAACCACTACGTAGAAGTTATAAGCAATAAAGCACTGCTGTTGTTATAAAGATGACATGTATTAGCCTGTCAGGAAAGAGATCTTTAATAGCTTCAGATTCTGGAAAAATTAAGATGTTGACTGGGGCTTTCAAAACCATTTTTAAGTTTGAGAATGAATACTCTTATTGAAGGGTTTGCAGCCTCAAACATGTACATAAACCAGACAGGTGACAGAAACGAGCCAAGCTGGTCAGGTGAATGAGACTGTCTTACCTGAGGGGGCAGCTCTCGGTGATTGGTGACACACGGGATTCTGGGTCCAATGATGCCGGGTCTGATTTTCCTACAGAAGCTGGAAAACCGGGTTTTTAAAACTTACGTTTTTCAGTCTTTTAGTAACAACCTATTCCTTTAAGAAAAACGCTCATGTGGAGCCCCCAGCAAGCCAAACAAGCCAGGCCCATGGGCGGTGCCACCAATCTTATTAAACGTCGCCGCGAGGCAGAGCTACACCGGCCTCGAGCGCTGTTGCCCGGGGCCGGCCCCGCCCAGGTCCCCGCGCGCACGACGCCCTGGGGCGTGGGAGTGCGCGGGGCGCCGGGCTACCTGAGCCGGGGTCCCCGCGGCCACCCCTCCGCCGAGCGGTGCCGCAGTCGGCCGCCGGCCGCGGTCGGTCGCCGGGCGGGAGCCGCGAGCCCGGCCGCCGGAAGTTGCCCGCGACCCGGACTCCGCGCATGCGCAGCCTGCTGGCGCGGCGGAAGTGAGCGGCGGCGCTCTTCCGGGTCTGCGTCACGGCGTCGGGGCGGAAGCTGGTGCGGCTCGGGGCTGACGGTTGCTGAGCGGACCCCGACGCCCCACGACCCGGGCCCCCGCTCGGCGCCCGCGGAGGGCCGCCGCCATGTCGCTGCTGCAGTCTGCGCTCGACTTCCTGGCGGGCCCGGGCTCCCTGGGCGGCGCCGCTGGCCGCGACCAGACCGACTTCGTGGGGCAGACGGTGGAGCTGGGCGAGCTGCGGCTGCGGGTGCGGCGGGTCCTGGCCGAGGGTGAGGCCCGGGCCGGGTGCCGGGGGTCAGCGCGGGGCGCACGGGCGCGGGGCGAGCCGGGCGGGGTCGGGAGGGTCACGGCCAGGCGCGCGGGGTCAGGCGCGGGCGAGGCAGTCACCGCAGGTGCGGGGCTGACCTGCGGCTGGGGGGGAGGCTGTGGCAGTGGAAGGAGATGGCGGGCAGGCGGAGAGCCTGGGGGAGGTGAGGGCAATGGTGGAGGCCGAGGGACCCAGCAGGCTGAAGGCTGGAGTCTGCGGGAGAGCAGCGCGAACTGGCCCTTCCCTTGGCGTCGAGGGCTGCCGCGGGCCGTGGGACAGCACCGGACTTCTGGCGCCACCTTGTCGAAGGTGGTTGCAGTCCTGTCCTTCCTGGGTGTTGGGACACAGACAGTGCGGGTCCTGTAGCCCTGCTCCAGCCCCCATCCAGGCGAGTGTTTCCTCGCCTAGCCCAGTCCGACCGGTCAGTGCGGAGGAATTTCCGGGTCAGTCTCCGGCTTGTGAGCTGGGCCCCTGCATGCTGCTCCCAGCTTCCTGAACGTCCTCTCTCTAGCTCACACAGCACTTGTCACCAGCGTTGGTGCAGTCCCGTCTCTCCAGTGGGTTCTCCTTACACTGTGTTTGGTGGTGCCCACAGGGGCGTGTCAGGTCGTTAGAGACGCCATGGGAAAGATCGAACCCCTCTGTGACAGCTCGCAGGGCTGTAGGTTCAGCCTGTCGCGGTGGCCACCCCTGCGGCCATCTGTGTACAATTGGAGATGGGAAACCAGCTGACCGTTCTGTCGCCCTTGTTCCCGAAGGCCTGTGGGGATCTTCTGGCTGCAGCACCATCGCACACTTTTCCTCTTTTGGCTGTGGACAGACCCAGGCTCTTCCCGTGGTGGGGACTGGTACCTCGCCTGGCACTCTTTCACACCTGTTGAGACAGCGAGAGTTCCCCCCGGACCAATTCATTCATTCCAAATATACCAGGCAATTGTCTCGGTTCTTTAAGAAATTCACAGTAGACAGTCGGTGGCTTCTACCTAGCGGAACTTAAAATTAGACACATGCTCCCGTGACAGAGGACAGCACTGTATGGGAGGACCCTCGAGGTGGGACAGACAGTGGAAGAGGGTTCTCAAGGGCCCAGCTGACGTGGGAGGGGAGAGAGTGCACCCCTGCCAAGGACAGGAGCAGGGCCCGGGGCCAGGAGGGGTCACCGCAGACGGGATGCACATCACTAGGTGCCCAGGGTGAAGAACAAGGAAGCATGACCGGCCTCTGTGGGTATGCAAAAGGTCCCACTCCCTCTGCTGTCCAGGCAGGTCAAGGGGCAGAAGTCGTTACGAGCGGGGGACTTCTTCCTATTAAGTTTAATGGGTGGCTTGCGGTCTCTGAAACCTGTGAAGCCTCTTTCTGAACAGAAATGGTAAGAACCCTATCTGGAGTCTTTCACGTAAAACAGTGATGTCAGAACACAGGCTGTAGAAAGTCAAGCTTCCTGGATAAATACGGGAGGATCCCAAGCCCTAAACCCGTGGGTGCCAGTGTTAAACCTTTCAGAATTCAGGTTTCAGGAAGAAATGCATCTCCTGTGTATCCTGGAATAATCCCGTAGGGGTTGAACAGTGTTCTTTAATCAGACACATTCATGTATCTGCTATTAAACGAGTAAGTACTCTCACCGCGGGATAACTAAGTCTTTAAATGGCCCCCTCACCAGTTCGCATTAGGTCTTGGCCCACCTAAATTTGCGATAGATCAGGTTTTGCTGTCAGATGATTTAGGGAAAAGATATGGCTTTTCATAGCTTTTTGGAATTCACATGAAATGGTGTGGACAGAGCTGTGGAGCCAGACAGCTCACTAATCTTTTCAAAATTTGTTCTAAGTTTTCATTAAAAAAAAAAAGACAAACTGTAGGGCAGACCCAGTGTCTGGATGGGTCCTGGGGTACATTCCTCTGTCGTCCTGCTGTGGACCCACTTGCTCCAGCGTGCCACTGCCAGAATGGGTGCCCGAGGTGTGTCACTGCTGCCGAGACGGGTGCCCGCCACGCACAGCAAGGCCCCTCACCGGGCCACTTCCCTCTGCACGGGGCTGAGGCAGTGCATGGCAGCTCCTCAGACATGGAAGACGAGGCCTCGTGGCCGCCACAGAACCCGAGTGTGACTGGTCACCTGTGTCTCGTTAGAGGTGATGTGACGTCTCAGCCAGTCAGCACCACTTGCTGGGACACCACGCATGGTATCGGTGGCCTTTGATGAACTTAACTGTGGTTTCCGCTCACGGATTTGTGTCACCTCTGGGGTTGGCGCTGGCCTGACAGACCGTGAGGTCACACCCCACGGTAACTCCGGGCCATCTGCTTGGAGCCTCGGCCCCGACCTGTCTCCTGGCCACTGCTTTTGGAGGGCAGCTCCCTTCATGGTGAACAGCGTTGCGATGCCCTGGGACAGGCTGCGGGACTGTTTGGGGGACGGGCAGGCGCAGGGGCGTGTGACGGTCGGGACTCTCGGCCGCCAGTCTCGGAAACCACTGAGGCTGGTCCGAGGGGCCGCGAGGGGCTTCGCTGGCGCGGACGTCCGCACACGCGGCCACTGTGCAGCGCGTCGGGGCGGCTGGGAGGCGGGTGGGCGGGCAGCACGCCCACGCCGCGGCTCGCCCCCGCTCCGCCCGGGACGTGCTCTTGCCGGGCCACGCGCCCCCTCCCAGCCTTCGCGGCTTCCTCGTCCTTGCTCCTTTGCGCCGGCTCCGGGACCCGGAGGCCTGAGTCCAGGGGCTGCTCTCCCCACACCTGTCCCACCCCGAGGGTCCGCTGCACTGTCCTTCCGTCATCAGAGCCTGTGTCTTTAGTTTGCCAGACAGAGCCAGCCAGGGGTGCCGACGGGATGTTCCCCCGTCCCGGGGCGCAGCCGGCCAGGGTCTTCGTGGCTGGGGCTGGGAGTGGCCCCGGGCTCGCGCCCCGCGGCTCGCCCTCTCCTCGTCTCCTCACTTGCAGGTTGGTGGCTTCGCCACCGGCCCCGTGTCTGCCGTGGCTAACAGCCACTTGGAGTCTTCATGGCCGCCGCCGCCGCCTCATCGACGGGGCTCCAACTCTGGCGGGCGTAGTCCCCAGGGCTTCCTGGCGACTGTCATCCTGTCGGTGGCTGAGGTCTTGGCTCACCAGAGCCACCAGGCAGTGAGCGGTGGCGTGTGGGCTGGGAGCCCAGCGAAGGCCACCTGGCCCGGGGCTCCCCAGCGTCTGGCCGAAGGCACCTTCTGCATCGTGTGGTGCCTGGGCCCACCTGCGAAGCTTGCCCTGGAGGGAGCAGTGTCTGGAGTGGGGCGCTCTGGGAGGTCACCACCAGGGTCGTGGAGGCGCTTGCTGGGGGGGCCCTGGTTGCCGCAGCTCGCCTGTCCTCTCGGCTGCTGACGGACATCCGAGCGTTTCCATCGGGCGCTTATGAGTAAAGCTGCCGAGAACACTTTCTTGCAGGCTTTTGGGGGCGTGTGCTTGCCTCTCTGTCGGGTAGACCCCCGGGAGTGGGGTCGCGACGCGGGTCTAACTCTCCACGAAGCGGCTGGACCCTCCTGTGCCCGCCCCCTGTGTGCGTTCTGCTGGGCGTGCGGTGATGCGGGCTCGTGGCTGGATCTACATCTCCCTGATGAGACCACATTAGACCTTCGTCACCTGCTTAGGAGCCAGTCACGTCTTCAAGCCCTGTTTCCATTTCCTAGTGGCAGGAGCTGTGGGAGTTTCTTCTGCACACACAGTCACACGTACGTGAGGAAGAGAGGTGAGCCCCGGCGCGGTCACTGCCGCCCCACCGGGCCGCGGGAGCCAGGTGTGGCCTCTCCCCCGAGGCCAGAGCGCCGCCGGTGCAGGGACCGCGTGCGCGGACGGGCCTGCCCTGCACGCCGGTGGCACCGTCTTTGTCCAGATCCCGACTTTGAGATCGTTGCAGAGTCACGTGCAGTTTGTCGCAGGAGGCGGCCGGAGAGCGCAGCACACCGTGCCGTTGCCCCAGGGCTGGCATCGGGACAGCGCGCGTCCCCTCCGGGGTCTCGATGTCGGTCGGCACAGTCGAGACGCGGGAGTCCCTGTCTGCACGGGGCCCCCCGTCCTTTCCCGGCCGCGCGGCCTCCCGCCCCTGGAAACCGCCCGCCTGTGCTCCGTCACTGTGACCCTGTCCTTGTGAGAACGCCGTCCGCGGGACGGGCTTGCCGCACGCGCGCGGCTCTGCAGACCCCGGGGCCCACCCGCACCCGTCCTGGCGCCGCGGGCGTCCTGCGCTGTGGGTCCCGTCTTCGTGCCCCCACGGGCGGCGCCCCGGTGTGTTTGGCGGCAGAGGTGCCGCGAAGGCTTCGTGCACACGCTTCCACTCCGCAAGCCCCGGGAGTGCGGATTCTGGGTCAGGTGCTGGTTGCGCGTTTGTTTTTTCCGGAAACCGCCAACCTGTTTTCAGAGTGGCTGTGCCACTTCTATGTGCCCACCAGCGGTCAGCTCCTGCCGCTGTGACAAAGCCCCACAGACCGGTGGCGAAACCGCAGGACCTCATTTTCTCCGTCGCAGAGGCTGGTGGTCCGAGTCGGCGGGGGGGGCCGGCCGCTGCCAGGGACGCCCCCCCGTCACAGCTCCTCAGCCCCGTGCAGCGCCCCCTGCGGCCTCCTCCCGCCGCAGCCACCCCCTCGCGCCCTGCGTTCACACACAGCCCTGGGGGCTTCGGCTTCAACACGCGAAGTCGGGGCGACCCGGTTTCCCCGTGACCGCGCCAGCGTCCGAATCGCGTTTCTGTGTCGTGGCCGGGACAGGTGCGTGGTGACTCCTCGTGGGTCTAATTTGCGTCTCTCTAAGGCTGGTCGCACACCAGCTCCGTCTGCCCCTCGCGAGCCAACTGTCTCTTCCTGTCTCTTGCCCATTTTCTAATCTCATTTTTGTCGTCGTTAAACTTCCAAGGGTTCTTTGCGGATTGTGGACGCGCGTGTTCGGTCAGACACGCGGTCAGCACGTGCTTTCTCTTAGCCGGCAGCTTGTCTTTTTCTCCCTAAACGGGGTCTCTACAGGTCCAAAGTTTCTCACCTCCGTGAGGTCTGCGGTACCCGCTTGCCCCGTGTGACTCCTGCCTCTGCTTGCGCGCCTGGGAACTCCGCCGTGCTCCGCAGTGCGAGGCTCTTCTCGTCTTTTCCTAAGGGCCTCGCGGCTTTGCCTTCGTGCCCTCTCCGAGTTCGTTGTCACGAGGCCTGACGTTTGCGTCCACTCCCTCCGCCCTCTGCTGCAGCGCCACGTGCGGCCGGCGCCGTGCTTCCGCCAGTGAATCGCTTCGGCATCTTTATCAGAAATCGTGTGGCTGTTTCTGGGGTTTTCCTGTCCCGTTGACCCGCGACTCCACCCCTGCACCAGGACCAGCCTGGGCCTCAGTAGCTGTGTGGCAGGTCCTGAAGCTCAGTGTTTTCGTCTTCAGTTAGGGAAAATTCAGCTGTACAGACCAGTAGAACGGATAACAGAGCAAATGTCCAAGTCCCTGCTCTCCAGGGCTAACAGACATTAGCTTCAGAGAAGTTCATGTGGCTCCAGACCATCTAAACGCTTACGCAGCCGGGGTCCGTCGCGCTGCCCCTGGCCGCATCCCGTAAGGGCCGCGGGAGCTCAGTTCATTTCATGATGCAATTTTCCACTACAGGAAGCTAGAAAAGGCTCAAATTAAACCCCAGAACAATGGAATTATATTGGTTTTCAAAATGCAAAAGCAACTTTCCTTAGTCACGATGCGTCATTTTTTATGTGTTGTTGGGTTTGACATGCTAACATCTGAACTTCCTTAGAATTAAGGGCTTCTTAAGAATTCTTTCGTCTGTGTTCCCGTGTGACGTCAGTCTACGCTTTCGACGTCCTTTTCTGTCTCGCGCATCCGGGCGGCGCTGTTAGATGCTGGTCGTTTGGCCTTGATCGGTCTCATGCGCTCTGACCCGTCTGTCTGGGATTCACCAGTCTCGCTTACTTGTCAGAGCACTTGCCTTGCCTTGTTTTTCTCCACTTTTTCTGTCGCTGATCTCTGTTCCTGTGTTTCTCCTTCCTGCCTCTGAAGCAGGACGATGAACAACTAGTGTCATACAAATTGGAGCTGTTATTTTTGCAGAAAACAAATTGTTACCCACAGGTCCAGTTTGTATTTTACTTAGTAAAGGTATTTTAAAAGCTTAATGTTGAGTAAAATCATAGCACTGAACTGATATGTATGGTTTTCTAATTTTCAGGAGGGTTTGCATTTGTATATGAAGCTCAAGATCTGGGAAGTGGCAGAGAGTATGCATTAAAGGTAAGAAAGGGTGTCGCCATTTTATGTGGGTTTTGGGTTTTTTTAGAGGGACTCTCAAAGTGGCAGTTTCGAAGGGTCTATCGCCATCATTTTGTTGGTTTCTTTTTTCCAGTCCGTCTCTGTGTCTTATCTGTTTCTTCTGGTGGCGAGAAATCATCAGCAGTGTTAGTGGACTTTAAGGGCGTGGTCTCCAACTTTGGGACGAGGACTCAGCGGGCCACCTGGGGGGGACGGTGACCTCACAGTGCCCAAACTGCAGTGAGGGTCCCACAAATAGCCGGGCTTTAAAAGCTGCTCGCGTAAACCGCGGCCCACAGTGCACCTGTGTGTAAGCCACGTCCCGACAGCGGGAGGGACATCTGGGCCTGGGTGCTGGCCCAGGCGCCTCTCGTCAGTGGGCAGAGCGCGCGGCCGCCCCGTGGGGGTTGGGGGCCCGGACGTGGCCCCGTTTCCGCAGCGCCTCCTCCCCTGTTCACGCGTCGGCTTGTCCTTCGGGCCGCTTGGAGAAAACGCTCCTGTGTTTACTTTTTCTTGTGTCCTTGGATCCTCAAGGACCACATCCATGGCCTTCGACTTCTCTCGGGGTTGGCAGAGGTCGGGGGTTAAGACGGAGTGGCGTCTGCTCTCCAGGATGCAGGGCAGGGCGACGCACAGCTGCTGACCCTGTCTCCGCTCTCCCCTGCTGCAGAGACTGCTGTCCAACGAGGAGGAGAAGAACAGAGCCATCATTCAGGAAGTGTGTTTCATGGTATCCTTCTCGGCGCTCCCCGGGGCAGCGGGCGCTGAGCCACGCCGCCCGCCGCCCGCCCTGCTCGCCACGCACTCACGCTGGCTTTCGCCTTTCCCAGACGTGTCTGTAGGCTGTGTCTAGGAGACAGGAGCTTTTTCCACATCCTTCACTCCCGAGTAGTAGCGGCTTTGGGAGTGGACGCGAGGGTCCTGCCCCAGAGGTCTCCGTGCTCGCGGTGTGGGCTGCTGCGGCCCATGGTGCCCGCCCAAGCGCTGCGGCCCGGGCCATGGCCAGGGCCCCTCGCTGGGCCTCAGCATCGCTTCCCCTGACCAGCCGCCCCAGCCACCAGAGCGCTCGGGCCGTGGGCCCCGTGCACAGGTGGTAGACTTGGGGCGCTCCTCGCTGGCCCTCCGCTCCGGCACCCGTTCTCCCCAAGCCGGGGTCTTGCCCTTTGCCGCCAGACCTGTTCTCAGTCCCCTCTGCCCATGGCGAGCCTGCTGGCCGCCTCGGCCCTGGGTGCTTGCCTCGCCAAGGGTTGGGGCCCCCACCGCACCCTGCCTGCTGCCCCCCAGCCCGTGGTCGGGTGTGGCCAGCGCGCTTGTCCGCATCTGTCCCTCCCTCTCTGCACCCTTCTCGCCGGGCCCTGGCCTCCGGGGGCCTCACCCGCCTGCCTGCATCTCTGCTCAGTGGTCAGGCCCGTTGCTCTGCTCTCGACCCGTGCCTCCGTGTCTCTGAGTGTGTGGGCGTGGCGTTCTCCTTTAACAAGACACCCGCAGAAAAAGCTTTCTGGGCACCCCAACATCGTCCAGTTCTGTTCTGCAGCGTCCATAGGGAAGGAGGAGTCGGACACCGGGCAGGCGGAGTTCCTGCTGCTGACGGAGCTCTGCAGAGGTGAGCGCCCTGTGCGCCGCGCGGCCGTGCGAACAGCACTGGGCTCTGGGGCCGGGCGGCGCGGCATTCCGAGGCCCTGCCCGGCGACGCGTGGCTCCCCGTGCGCCCCGGCCGCCTCTGTGCCCTCAGCCGGGTCGCCGTGTCTGGGGCGCAGACGTGCCTGCACTGCTTCAGTCTTGGGGTGTAGACGACTGTGGGGCCAGCAGGGCCTGCGGGACCCATGTCTCGAGTGAGGTCGCGTGCCGAAGGACATGCCAGCGGTGGGGCCTGGTGCTGGCCGCGCACTGCGCTCCCCGCGTGGGGCAGTGCGGCTCTGGACAGGGCGCCCTCGAGGAGCACGTGTCCAGACCCCAGTGTGGGTGCCGCGCACGAGGCTGGGGGCTGAACGCTTGGGGTGCTTGCGGGCGGCCGCAGGGGTTGCCTGGCCCAGGGCGGGGACCGGTGTACGCAGGTCTTAGGAGGAGGGTGACGTGGGTGCCCCCCGTGGGAGTCTCCTCGCCCTGCCTCCCCCCGCAGTGCCCTCCCCAGCCCCTCTGCCCCCTTGGAGTTGTTTTCGAAGAGCCCCCCCCCCGCCCCGGTTTCCCCGGAACGGCAGAGACCGGCGAGCCCTGACGAGGCGCCGGCTCCTCTGCGCACTGGCTCGTTCGCCCCCCTCCGGCCAGGCCCTCAGTGTGTCCCCAGCCCCTCCGGAGGGGCGGGGCCCGCCTGTGAGGCAGGCGTGGCCGGGACAGGGGCCGGTGGGCTGGGCTGCGGGGTGAGAGCCGGGGGCCCAGAGCGTGGGCGGATCGGGGAGCCAGAGCTGAGGCGGGGGGTTGGGCTGTTGGTGTGGGATGCAGACGGCGGAGGAGCATGCGGGCCCCGGGCCGCAGCTGCCCTTGGTGTTGGAGGCCACGAGGCGACGCGGTCCGCGAAGGGCCTGGACACCTGGGCGTGCAGGAAGTCCACGCTGGCGCCGCCCCTCGCCCCTCCGCAGTGTGGACGCTGCCGCACAGGTCGACGTGCGCGTTGCCACCGCTGTGTGCAGGCGAAGGGCGCGGCGACTCCCCAGACAGCCCACCCAGAGCCCGGTCTCCGCCCGGGGTCGGGACGGGGTGGTTCCGAATGTCCAGGAAACGCGGCCCAGGAGAGGGGGTGCACGGTTGACAGTCTGAGCCGAGACAGCCGCTGGAAGGTGACATTAGAGGCAGGAAACAAAAGGGGCAGGGGCAGCCCGAGGTGGGACAGGAGACGGCGAGCATGGCAGCCCGGCCGGGGGCAGGAGCGCGGGCCCCACTGTGGGGCCGCAGGGCCCACGACTGCCCGGGTTCCGCGTCAAGCAGCTGCGGGGGCCCGGTGCCTGGGCCAGGAGGGGGCAGTGTGTATGGCCTGAGCGGAAGGCGGGCCCCTCTGGGAAGAGGCTGTGGGGACGGTGCCACGGGGCGCGGGCAGCCTGTGGAGCCGGCCCTGCAGCCCGGAACGCGGTGTCCCCAGCAGACAGCCGCCCCGTCCTGGCGGGGCCCGGGGTCCCTGGTGCAGCGGGAGCCCAGGCTGTCACCACATGCTCGTCCCACGTGCGGTCATGTGCAGTGCAGAGCGAGCGCCCACCGAGGCTCCCGCTGACAGGCAAGACAGCGTGTGTCGCTCCGGGAGACGGAGCCGTGGTTTCGCGGGCAACGGTCGTGGGAGGCGGGCGCGACCGCGGTGGTCCCGGTAGCCGCCGGCTCCGCGGCTCCGTGTTGCCCGAGGCCTGTGGGGGCCGCGGCAGGGGCTGTCTGTGTGCTCCCCCGGCTGGCGGGTGCCTCCCTGCAGCCGCCAGCATCCGTGGCCCCACCGCGATGCGCATTTCATCCTCTTTTAGGGCAGCTGGTGGAGTTTTTAAAGAAACATGAATCTAAAGGGCCGCTCTCGTGCGACACCATCCTGAAGATCTTCTACCAGGTGTGCAGGGCCGTGCAGCACATGCACAGACAGAAGCCGCCCATCATCCACAGAGACCTCAAGGTACCGCCCCCGGGGGGCAGGGCCCCTCGCGCGCCCCGCGGCCCTGGCGCTCTCCCTGTCCGTGAGGCTGCGGCGGCCTCCACGCTCGAGCCTCTGACGAGCCTTTGTTCTTCGTCACCCGAACCTGGAGGCCGGTTCAGGTGACCCGCCGGCAGGTGCCCGACCGTGGACGCGTGTGGGGCTGGGGCCCCGGCCCGGGACCCGCGCCTGCAGGGCTGCGGCGAGAGGCTGCCGGGGCCGCGTGGCCCCGGGCGCGGACGCCCTTTCCCGCCTCCGGACAGCACCGCGCCCCCCGGGCCCGGGGTTCTCGTGCCACCAGGACCACTCCGGCTCCGGTGGCGGGTGGTCCCTGTGCCCGCGCCCCGCTGGCCCTGGCGTGGGCCGACCACGGGTCGCGGGGTCCTCCCCGCGCCGTCTTCCGGCTCCCCTTGGGGGGAGCACTGCAGACACGCCAGCCTGTTTTTCGCTCTCTGAGCTGCCGCGCTCGGCCCCCTCCCGGGAAGCCCCGCGTTGGGGGTGCGCGTGGCCTGCCGGCACACTCAGTGGCCCGTGCGCGGAGGGCACCCCTCTGCTCAGGGCACCCGCCAGCCGCCGTCACAGTCGCGTCGTGCTTCGTGTCTTGACGGAGCCCCCACCCTCCCAGGCGTGGCGTCCTGAAGCCCGCGGTCGCCCCGTGCTCGGGGCCCGGGCCCCCGTGTGGCAAGGCCACCCCTTGCCGGAGCTTCGCGGCAGCTGCCTCTGCTGCTCTGGGACCGCTGGCTCCTCTTGGTTCTTTGTGTCGCCATGTAAAGTTTTGAATCCGCTTGGCAGGTTCGGCCCCCAAACTTGGGGACCCTGATTGGGACTGCCTTGACTCCCGCAGAGCGGGCGCCCATGCGCTCTGTCCGGGAAGGGCCAGACCGCAGACGATGCGGCCCGTTGGGGCAGTGAGCGCGGCGGCCCGGGGCCCGCGCTGGGCAGCCGTGGGCTCCTGTTGGTTTGCGAGCACTGCTGTCGGGGAGCCGTTCTCAGGCCTCCGCCCTGCAGAGGGGCAGCGCTGGACCTGGGTTCCCGGCCGCAGGTCTGCTGTCCAGTGACCAGGACAGGGTCCTGCTGTTGGTGTTGGGAGCATGGTCTGGTTCCGTTTACTTTGGCTTTTAAAGTTTTATGTCAGTTATTTACAGTTTTCTGGCCAGGAGTCTGTTGTGTGTCTTCCGTTACAGTTCTTCTTAGCTTTTCGATGTACTCGGTGGCTTTTAATTGGGATGTTAATTTTTTTTGCCGTCTAACCACTTTTTCTAAAGGCTTTTGTCATATGTTGCACATTATTTGTTGGGCTTACCTTTGAATTATGGTTGATTTTGAATTTCTAGTTTTACTAAATTATCCATTTTTAAAGGTACACATACTGATTGTGGTCAGGAGAGCTAAGACGCCGCGGCTTTCCCTTTGGGGGAGGAAGGCCTGCTGCTCACTGCTCCGAGCCCTCCGTGGGGGGCTGCCTGCGCCCGAGCTCACTGGCGCCGTCCGGCCCTGCAGGTGGAAAACTTGCTGCTGAGCAGCCAGGGGACCGTGAAGCTGTGTGACTTCGGCAGCGCCACCACCATCTCGCACTTCCCCGACTACAGCTGGAGCGCCCAGCAGCGCGCCCTGGTGGAGGAGGAGGTGAGGCGGGCGGCGCGGGTGTGCCCGCGGGGCGGCGTCTGGGAGTGCCGGGCCAGATGGGAGGCTCAGTGCCGGCCTCCAGCTGCACGGAGCTCCAGGGTTACGGGAGGGTCACGTTCACACACGGTGCAGGTCGTGCACCTGCAGTGCGGCGGCTTCCGGAGTGGACATCCTCGCACCCCACTGGGGGCCGCCCGCCTCGCCTCCCCCGGGCCCTGGGCCAGCCTGCCCCAGCGGAGCACGGGAGCGGCTCATTTCTGGGGGTGCAGGAGCTGCCGGTGCCCTTGGCTGGCGCTGGGTGTCGTGCACGTGTGTGCCCAGCCGCGGCCGACCTCAGAGCCGGTCCCCCAGTGGGGAGCAGGGGTCACCCCCCGCACGTGCCCCCGTTTTCCCTGTCCTGCCGCAGCCACGGCTCTGTCGACAGTCCCCACGGAGCCTGCGGCCGTGGGGCTGGGGCTGGTGTGTCTGCCGCGCGCTGAGGCTCCCGTCTGCCACGGGTCCCGCCCTGTGTGTTGGGGTCTCGGGCTCTGTCCGTCCTCCCGTTACTGAAGCTCATAGAGTAAACCGCTTCCTTTCGGACACACGAGTGGCCCTTCAAGCCGGCTTCGGGCCGCTGTGCACGGGCCTCCTGCTCGGCGAGCACAGCACAGGGGTCCTCACGAGCACGTCCGCCTGCTGCTCGAGCCAGCGCCGGGCGCCATGCGAGACGGGTGGGGACGAGCAGCTCTGGAGGTGGGCGGCGGCGGGGGTGGGGGCCAGCAGCCTGCGGCCTGTCCGGACCGCGGTGACGTGGAGCGAGTGTCTGGCGGCGTGGGCGCCGGCTCACAGTGGGGACAGCAGGCCGCACCCTCTGTCCCCTGCAGATCACCAGGAACACGACGCCCACGTACCGGACGCCGGAGGCCGTGGACCTGTACTCGCACTTCCCCATCGGCGAGAAGCAGGACATCTGGGTGAGGCCGCCGCGGCCCGCTCACCGCTGCCTCTGGAGGACTGAGTGGAAACGGGGTGTGCGCGCGGGGCGGTCAGCATGGGTCCTGCCCGGGCGCGGCGCCGGCACCGGCCTGCTCCCCGCAGGCCTGACACTGAGCGCCCCCGACGCAGCCACCTGCCCTCTGGCTCAGAGCCCTGCCGGGCGGCTGGGACGTCCACGGAGCTGTGGCCTGTGTGGCCATGCCCTGGGCATCCCAGGTGGCCCTGGGGCGTTACGCTGGGCTGGCGATGGCCAGAGCGAGGGCTGGCGTCGCCGAGGTGGGCGTCACGCCCAGCAGCGCTCACTCCCCCCCCCCGCCCCCCGCCATTGAGCTCTGGTGCCTTGCGGCCTCCCTAAGAGCGGGGACAGTGACTCCTCCACCCTAGACGGCCACCCTGTGGCCTCGCACCTCGAAGCTCACGTTCCAGACTCCGAGCTCGGTGTGATGGAGCCCAGGCGCGGCTCAGTTACTGATGGGCAGAGACTGGACCTCGCGGGCCACACCCTCACCCCCGCCCCGCCCCTCACCCCCGGCCCCGCCCCGCGCCCCCGGCCCCGCCCCGCGCCCTCGGCCCCGCCCCTCACCCCGGCCCCGCCCCTCGCTTCGCCCCGCAGGCCCTGGGCTGCATCCTGTACCTGCTGTGCTTCCGGCAGCACCCGTTCGAAGATGGGGCGAAGCTGCGCATCGTCAACGGGAAGTACTCGATCCCTCCCGACGACACCCAGTACTCCGTGTTCCACGGCCTCATCCGTGAGTCCTGCGTGCAGGGCCCGTGGCAGACGCGCCCCCTCGCGCCCCCTCACGCCCCGTCGCCGCGGCCCCGCGCCGGGCAGCCTCCCCGCTGCGGGCTTTGCCCTTGCCGCTCGCCCTCTGTGGGTTCGCGGTGCCCTGCAGGGTCGGCCGGATCATTTCCCTCCACTTGTCGTTGCTTTTCGTGTCATAGTGTCCTCGCTGTTCAAGTCAGCGACGTGAGTGAAACAGGGCCCCTGTGGGTCTGGGCGGGGGGGACACTGGGCCCTGAGCACGCGCTGCCTCTGCTGCAGGCGCCACGCTGAAGGTCAACCCCGAGGAGCGGCTGTCCATCACGGAGCTGGTGAACCAGCTGCAGGAGATCGCGGCCGCCAGGAACGTGAACCCCAAGGCACCCATCACCGAGGTAGGGTTTCCGGGTGTCACGTGCGAGCGTGTGGTCTTGAGACAGCTGGCCTGCTTTAGGGGCGACAGCTCTTGGGGGAGCTCCCGTCTGTCGTGCGGGGAAGTGCGCCCACGCCAGCCGCGGGGATCGAGTGCCCTGAGGGCCGGCCCCCCGCTGAGAAGCGTGCCGCCCTGGGGTCACAGGGTCAGGGGAATAAACTGCGTGTGGGGCCCCGTTGCCCACGCAGGGCCGTCCCGCATCAGGTGGCACTCAGTGTCCACCCCCGGGCCTGGGGCCCAGGCAGGACGCGGAGTAACGGGCTGGCGAGGCACACGGCCGTGGTGAGGCGGGCACAGGCCGGCTGTAAGGCACGGTGGCCGGGCTGCCCCTGCGCCTCCGCGGGCGGGCGGCCCTTCCGAGTGTTCTGGGAGCTCCATGCGGGGTGGCAGAGGTGCCACTGGACAGACACAGGTCACCGCAGGGTGGCTCCCGAGCACTTAGTGCTTCTCGATCCCAGGACAGCGGGGCAGACGCCAGCCCCGCTGACGTCCAGCAGCTGTCCCCGCGAGGCAGCCGAGCCCGCTGGGGCGGACACGACCGCGCCCGTAGCCCAGGGGCCGCGCAGCTGCGCAGGGCGTGGAGAATGGCGGAGTCTGGCGCTCTCGCCGGGGCGGCCTCAGGGACCGGGGTCGTTCCGCAGTGCGGTGGCGGCGCGAGCGTGGCCTCCCCGTCGGAGCCGGGTGAACCGGGTCGCTGACACCGGACGTGTGGAGGAGAGGCCTGCCCGACCCAGGGCCACGTGCTGCCTGCGCCCCCCGGAGCCCGTGCGGGCTCCACGCCGACCACGCTGGGCCCCGGGAGACGCTGCTCCGTGCGCGCCTTGCCCCTGGGGTTTAACGCAGTGACCCACGAGAACCTGCAGCTCCCCTCTGACTCCTGAGCGACCCACAAGCTTACCAGCCCCTGGGAACAGGGCGGGGTCACTGCGGCGCTGGCGAGGGGTGGGCAGGAGGCCACGGCCTGCTCCCAGCGGCCCGCCACGCAGGGCAGCGCAGTGCCGGTTGGCTCGGGGCTCCGCTTTGCCGCCGCAGCTCAGCTCGGAGCCAGGTCTCTAACTCACAGCCCGCCACCCGCCGCCGGCAGGCCCCGGGCGGGCACAGGGAGGCGCCGCTCATCTTCCCGCGTGGGCCCCGTGGCCGGCAGAGCCCGGCGCACAGCGGGCATGGGCGGGCTCGCAGCCACTGCCTCCATTTGGAGGTGCTTGCTGAGTGACCCCTGTGAGTGGACACTCCTGGCCTGTGTGGCCGCCCTTGGTCCACGTGGATCGTTTACACCTGTGCAAGTTCTGTTCTCGGATTTGACCACGAGCCATGGCTCGCCGCCACCGGGCCGGCCGTGGCCGTGGCTGTGGCGCCTGCTGACTGTGTGCTCTGAACCTCGCAGCTCCTGGAGCAGAATGGCGGCTACGGGAACGCCGCCCCGGCCCGGGGGCCGCTCCCTCCCGGCTGCCCCGTGAGCAGCAGCCACAGCACAAGTGAGTACCTTGTCTGCACCCGCCATCCGTCCGGGGGTCACTGCACCTCGCTGTGCTGGGCACCCAGGCCTGTCCCTGGGGCTCTCGGCCTGACAGTGAGAGGCGGCGGGCTCTGAGGGCCCGAGACCCTCAGGGTCACAGCTGCCTGAGCTCCCAGACCTCAGCAGGGGCCACATGCTCGGCCACGGCTCGGGGAGGGACCAGAGGAGAGGGGAGCACCGGCCGCTGGGGCCCCGAAGCTGCCTGTGAGCCCTGGGAGGGCTGAGCCCTGCACCCAGCACGCAGGGCTATCGTGGTGGCCACACGGCACCACTGTCCCCTACGTGGCCAGCTCCGCCTCTGACCCCTCAGAGGCCCAGCCAACGTGCGTGACCCTGGCGCAGGCAGATGAGGCCGCCCCACAGGGCCGCCGACGGTGACCGTGAGGGTGACGTGCAGGGCAGTCACACGGTCATGACGGACCCCAGGCTGCAGGGGCCCCAGTCTGCCGGTGGAGAGGGCACAGGCACGCGGTCCTGGCAGGGGCAGCGGGGGCCGGCGGGCCCTTCTCAGGACTCAGGCCGTGCTTGGTGAGCGGCCGCACCGCCTCGTCCCACGTGTGGGTGCCCAGGGCTGGCACAGCGGAGCCTTGTCCCGGAGCTGCCCTCAGCTCGACCCCGTGGCTGTGCCCTGGAAGGCCCCGAAGGCCGTGCCGGGTGCCCTCTGCCACCCCCGTCCCCTCAGCCTCCTGCCCTGGTGTGTGGAGTCCAGGTCCCAGGACCTGTTCCACTGCTTTGTTTCCTGGGGAGGGATCATCCTGGTCTCCGGTTGGCCACGTGTCCTGGGCATCTCGTGTCCACACAGTGTGGCTTCAGCACCCCCACTGGCCCTGGGCGCCTGCTGTGTGGAGGCAGGTGGGTTCTCGAGGTGCCCAGCAGGGCCACCCGGCAGGTGCTCACGCCACCTGTGTGAGTGCCGGGGCCAGGCTGGTCCTGCTGCACTGCGGCAGCCCGAGTGGCCCCGTCTCAGCTGCGGCCCAGCCGTCGGCGGCTGGGGTTGCTGTGCTGGTCACTGAGGTGGTGGCAGAGCCCACAGACCCCCAAGACCCAGTGGGGGCCCACACCTTCCTCTTTCCAGAGCCGCCTGTAAGGGCCGCACCCGGGTCCCTGGAGTTTCGGGCACCCGCCTTCATTCGCTGTCACCCCGTTCACGTCCTGTTGGGGGCCCCGTGGAACTGCGGCCTGCTGGCCAGGCTCTGGCCTGGTGCCCCCACCCCTGTAGCTGGAGCGCAGTCCAGGCCCGACCCTGCCGCCTCAGCCCGGCGGGGGCCTCCCGCTCGACCCCGCTCCTGGGCCCTGTGTCGTGGGGGCTGTCCCAGGCCCCGGCCCCTCGGCCTGCGTGTGAGCGGGGCGGGGCGGGAGGCGAGCCGCTTCCGCGTCCCAGAGACGGAAGCAGAGTGCCGTGTGCCGCCAGAGGCTGGCGTGGGGAGGGCGGGCGGTCGGGGCCGACAGGAAGTGTGCTTGTCGCGGGTTCCGGGTGTCGTGGGCCCCCCACCCCCCCGCCTCTGGGACCCTGCCTGGCGCGCCCTGAGGCTGGTCTCTGCTCGCAGGCCTGGCGCTCGCCGAGTACGACCAGCCCTACGGCGGGCTCCTGGACATCCTGCGTGGGGGCACCGGGCGCCTGCTCACGAACATCAAGGACACCTCCTCCAAGGTCATCCAGTCCGTCGCCAGGTGGGTCGAGGGTGTGGGCGGCCTTGGCGGCAGCTCGCGGCTTCTCTGCAGCGTGTGGATTTCCCACCCGCGGGGCGTGTGCACCCTGCAGACCTGACAGCCTCCTCAGGGGCGTCAGGCTGCAGCCCCGGGCCCCGCCGGGTTGGGGGGCCCTCCACAGGAGGCGGAGGCGTGCTGGCGTCTGCCGGGGGCACCCTCGCCTGAGCGAGGCGCCGTCCACGCCGGCCGTGCCCCTGCCTCGCCGCCCCTCACGTCTGCGCTGTGCCCTCTGTGGCGCGGGGCAGGCGGGCGCCCCCTCAGCGCTAAGCGGGCCGGGCGCCCGTGTGCGGGGCCCAGGCGCGGGCTCCGGCCTTCAGCAGGGCCGGCACAGAGGCGTCCACCTCGCCGTGAGGCCATCGCTCCGCCCCAGCTGCCTCGGGACGCCGTCCTCGACGCGTTGCGGGGCCCCTGCCCCAGGTCGGGGCGCTGGCCCCTTGGCCGTGAGGAGCATTTCTCTGGGCATCTGTGGAAACCTCCCGACCTCGTTTCGCGTCCCCTTTCTTTGTACCGCGACTGCTGCGTGCTTCTCACCGCGTCGCCAGCGAAGGCGAAGGCGCGTGTGCGAGGGGTGCACGTGCGTATGTGTATGTGTGGTGTGCAAGTGTGAAGGGCGTGTGAGCCCCGGCATGCAGGGGCCAGGAGTGCACGCGCCCTCGCGAAGGGCGTGTGAGCACAGGCGTGGGCATTCGCGTGTCGTGGGGGTGTGTGGGAGTGCACATGGGGGGTGTGAGCACGGGGGTGTCTGTGGGCAGCCGTGGACGTGTGTGAGGGCACGTGTGCCCGGGACGTGCCGGGCACCGCCGTGGCCTCGTGTGCTCGGTCCCTGGCGCGATCGGGAGCAGAGCTGATGGGGTCCCGCCGGGGCCAGGTGTCGTGCAGTCCCGGGGGCCACGTGCCTCTGTGGCCCTCGGCAACACCCCGATTCGGGCTAGCAAGTGGCGTGTGCCTGTCCTAGTGTGGGCCCTTCGGGGTCCCGACCGTGGGGACGGGCAGCCGGGGCCAAGGCTGGATTCCGGGCAGTGACCACTCAGTGCTTACTTGACCCCATGCCGTTCACCCCCATGCCAAAGGCGGGTGGCCTTGGGCGACGGCACCAGGCCGCGGGCCGCTCTGCACGTGCGGCAGTGCCCGGCCATCCCCTCGGCCCCGCGGGCCGCCCCCTTCCCGCCGCCCTCCTCCCACCGAGTGACGCTGCAGGGTCTCGGCCGGGTCCCGAGTCGGAGGCTGCTGCCCGATGGCAAGGACGGGCGGCTCCTGGGCACGGCAGCGACTCGGCCTCCCTCGCAGAGAGACGTGCGGATTGGTTAGGGGCCGCCTTCCCGACGATGCCCTGGGCCCCGGCACCAGCTTCGTGCTGGGCAGAGAGAGGCCGGGCCGGGCGAGGAGCTGGGTGCGTTTGCTGCTCGCGGCGCGAGGTGCTGGAAGCCCCCAGCGGGGCCAGCAGCAGGGGCGGGCGTGGGGCTGTGGGCCCGCCTCCGTGGCCCCGGGAGTGCAGCTTGGTAAACAGTGCCCTGCGAGGCCGGGGAGGGTGGTCCGCTGTGGATGGAGCGCTTGCGGGGCGAGGCTGGGTCCGCGGCGGCACCCAGCGTCCAGTCCTCTTCCTGTGGTCACTCGGCTCCGCGTGGCGCCTGGGCAGAGGCGCCCTGCCCGGCATGCACCGGACATGGAGGCAAAGCCTGGGCCTGGCCACTCTGCCCGCGTGGGCGAGGTGCATGTGGCGCGCGCTCTCCTGGAACCCGACACCTGCCAGGGTTGTCCCCGTGCATGAGCGGTCAGCCCTGTGTGTGACCACCTCCTGCCCAGGACGCTTGCCCGCGTGCCCACTGCAGAAGGGGTGGGGCGGGCCTGTTCTTCGTCTCTCCCCACTGAGAAGGTGGGTTGCGGCGGCGGCCGAGGCCCCTGGACTGTGGCTGGACACTGGCCAGTCCCCGAGGGCAGGGCTGCTTCGCAGTGGGACCCTGACTTGGGGTGCCCGTGGCCCGAGCTGGGGCCTTCGGAGCCTCAGAGGCGCACTGGCCGGGCGGACGGGGGCATCTGAGGCACTGGCAGGCGCGGGAGTTCGCAGGGCGACTGCCCGGGTCACACCAGAGCGGGGCCTTGGGCAACACGCTGGCAGAAGACGTTCCCAGCCCTTTCCCCACGGGCTCACACGTGACTGGCGGCTGTGACCTTTGTGCGTGTGACCGTGAGGGCCCAGCGGCCGGCGGGTGGGCTGCTCTGCTCGCGGGCCCAGGTGCCCGGCGCCCGGCGCCCTGCGTAACGAGCTAGGGCCTCCGGCAACCCAGGGCTCTGCCACAGGAGGCCCGGCTCGGGGCCTGGGGGCGGCTGACAGGGACACTGTAGGGTCCCTGGGCAGCCCACTCTGCTGCGGGCCGAGCCCTCAGCAGGCGGTGCGCGGGCCCAGCAGCCCCGGGGGCCCGACCTCAGAGGAGGCCCCCTGCGCGCGCCCTCAGCTGCCGGCAGCGGGTCCGGGTCCTGGGAGCCGGGCCCCGGCCTGGGCCTTCCCTCTGCGGTCTGTGCGTCTCTCTCGAGGGCTGGGGGTGCAGCTCCCGGCTGCCCGCACCCTGGAGCCAACACGCCCGGCCTCACACAGCGTCCTGCCGGGTGCCGCGGCCCCGGCCCTGCGTGTCTGCAGCGCCTGGCCCCTGCGCTTGGCGCTCGCTCCGCCCCTGCGCCCCACGGGTGCTGCGTTGCCCGGTCCGTGCGCCACCTCGGCACCGGGTGCCCGGGTCAGGCCGGCCGTGGCCGTGGCCTGCTGGCCACAGGCGCGTCCTGTGTGTGTCCTGTGCTCGCCCTCCCTCTTTTCACGTCAGGCTTTGCCTTTTTAATTGACTTTCACGCGTCCTAAGTACTGATTTGTTCTGTGAAGAAGGTAACGCGGCAGGAAGTTTCTCTCTGTCGCTCATCTCTCTCTGGTTCTGTGCTTGGTGTCTGACTTACCCCGTGGGCACACCTGTGGCTTCCTCGTGTCCTGTTTTCTCGTTTGGCGGGAAGTTTTTTCATGCCCCATTTTAAATGGGTTAGACGTGTTTTAAAATACGTTTCAGAGTGGTTAAGTGTGTTTCTAACTTTTTTTGTGCACGTGCGTCTGTAATTTACGTGGACCTTACTTTGGGGGTTTGTCATTGACTCCGGCCTGCCGTCCCCCAACAGGAGAGACCCCTCTCCCGTTCGGCCGAGCCAGGCCTTCCGGGCGACCTGCGAGCCCCGCGGCCGTCCTCTGAGCCCCCGCCCGCCGGCAGGCCTCCCCTTCTCTCCCTCCCCAAGGCGTCGGCCCCTCTGCTCGACTGTGTCTTCCGGTGAATTCTATAGAACACGCTTGTCAGGTCGCCTGCCTGGTTGCTGCGGTCTGTCCATGTTATGACCGGACTGGGGACACTCGGTCTCCATGGCGCTGAGTTTCTGACTCGTGTCGTCATTTTCCTGTGTAAAGAGCGTTTAACGTTTCTTGCAAGGCAGGTGTGCCGGCAGCAAATCCCGTCCGGTTCTGTCTGTCTGAGAAAGGCTCTAGTTTTCTTTCACTTTTGGAGGGTAATTTCACAGGGCACAGAATTCTGAGTTGGTGGTTTTTTTTCTTTTTACCACTTTAAATGTTGATCCCGTTCTCTTCTGACTGGCCCGGCTTCCAGGAGGTCGGTGGGATTCTTCCGTTCCTCCGGGTGGTTCCTCGCCCGGCCTCCCTCGGGCCCTGGTCTTCGTCTTTGACCTTCTGCCGAGCGTTGGTGCCCAGGCGCCGTGCTCCTGGTTTTCGCCCGGCCAGGTGTTCTCTGGGGTCCGTGGGTCTGTGGTTCGGGCACGTTCTCGTTCTCGCGTGTCCTGAGAGCTCCTGCCCCCCCTCCCCCGGCGCCCCCGTATGTGCACGCACCTTCCGCCGTTGTCCCACGGCCCTGGCTGCCCCGACTGGGTTTTCAGCCGGTTCCCTCTGCTTCTCGGTTTCCCGAGATGGCGCCGGCGTGCCTGAGGCTCGGGGCCCCTCGCCGCGCCGTCCCCGAGCCCGTCCCCCGAGCCCGTCCAGGCGTCTCTTCTCAGCTCGTTCCTGGACGCCCGCCTTGTGCGCGTGGCCGCGCGCTGCCCTGCCAGCTCCGATTCCGCCTCGGAGGCTCTTCGTGGTGGCCAGACGTGGCGTGCTGGGTCGGAAGTCTCCCTCGCACAGTTTGGTCACCGTCCGTCTTCGGCGCCGGCTCCGAAGCGGAATGGCGCTGAGTCAGAAAGGATCCTTCCGCTGGGCGCACGCGGCCCCCGCGCTCGCGGTGTCTGATTTCTCATCCACCTCCCATGTGGACATCAGCTCTGCACACGGGCACGTGCACAGATGCTACACTCACACACTCACACACACACACACACACACACACACACACTCACACACACACACACACACACTCACACACACTCACACACACTCACACACACACACACACACACACACACAGCGTGCCCCAGGAGCTGCAGCCCGACGGTGACGCCGCCCTCCGCGGCCTCTGCGGGACTCGCTGTGGTTTAAGATCTTGCTGCTGAACCGTAGGAGTTTCCTGCGATGACTGAGTGCTTTTTAATTCCAGTTATGCGAAGGGGGATTTGGACATATCCTACATCACATCCAGAATTGCAGGTACGTCAGCAGCTGTGGCCATCAGTGCCCTCCCGCCCCCTCCCCGTGCGGAGCTGGGGCACGAGGTGCTGGCCGTGGCCAAAGCCCTCGCCCCGGCGTCAGGCGGGGCGTGAGGGCGTGGCCCGTGGGGAAGGCGAGTGTGCCTCGTGGGCAGCCACACGCTGGCCCGAGGGTGACCTAGGACATCTGTCCCTGAGTCCAGTGCACCTCCAGGCCCTGTGGTAGACAGCGCCAGTATCATCCCAGCTTCTCCCCTCTGGAACTTTCTGGAATTCTGAGGTCATGAGAGGAATGATGCAAGGTCATGCAAATTTAAAACTTGGGTCTCCAGCAAAAATCAAAAGCACAACCAGACCCAGACACCCAGCCTGTGTTGTGTCCCAGGCCTCGGGCAGACCCTGCTGTCCAGCTGGGGCTGCAGATAGCCTTCCTCGCAAACGGCTGGCCCGCTGGGGGCTCTGCATCACCCCTCAGCTCCCACTGCGCCGATCAGCCACCCGCGCAGGGCGCAAGCACAGGGCCTGTGCGTGGCCGGCCACCCAGCCAGGGGCCGGGCAGCCTGCCCTCACCCCGCACGGGTCCCCGGAGCGGGCTGCTGACGTGGGCTGTCTCTTGCAGTGATGTCGTTCCCGGCAGAAGGCGTGGAGTCGGCCATTAAAAACCACATAGAAGACGTGCGGCTGTTTCTGGACGCCAAGCACCCCGGACGCTATGCCGTCTACAACCTGTCCCCCAGGACGTACCGGCCGTCCAGGTTCCACAGCCGGGTGCGTGGCCGCGCCTCGCCCCCGCAGGACCCCCTCAGGGACCGGTCCGCGCCTCGGCGGGGCCGGCGCCCGGCTCCCGGCCTTCCCCGGGGCTCTGACGGGGGCCGCGGTCGGTGGGCGGTCAGTGGGTCGAGTCGGGTCGGCCGAGCGGCGCCGTGCTGCCGCTCGCCTGGGGCCCCGCGGCCCCCCCCCCGGGAAAGGAAGCTTCGGGACGCAGACCCCGTCACGGCCGGCCCCGTGCGTCGAGCGGGCCGGCTCCAGGCACTCGTCGCCGGAGCTGCACACGTCCCGTGGCGGGGGGCGGGAGCCGGCGCGCGGGGTGGGGGCGCGTGGGTGCGGAGCCCCCGCGAGCCTGGCCCTGCCCCGCAGGTCTTCGAGTGCGGCTGGGCGGCGCGGCGGGCGCCCGACCTGCACCGCCTGCACGGCCTCTGCAGGAGCATGCACGCCTGGCTGCGGCAGGACCCGAGGAACGTGTGCGTGGTGCACTGCGCGGTGAGTGCCGGGCCCTCGGGGCGCAGGCGGCGGGGGCGAGGACGGGGGGGGGGGCTCGCCTGGCGACGGTGCTGCCAGGGGGCCGCGGGGCCCGCCTCCTGAGGACGGGGGCTGGCGCGGGGCCTCCCGGCGGGTCCCCGGAGGCGCAGGGCCCGCCCTGGCGTCTGCAGCCGGCGGCCCCGGGCCTACGTGTCCCGGCCTCGTGCGACCTGCCCTCGTCCAGCAGTGTGGACGCTGCGCTCTCTGGCCCCCCGGGGCCCCCAGGGAAGGCCCCCGCACGGGCGGCGGCAGCGTCTCTCGTTGGAACACGGGGGGACACAGGGGCCCCCACGCGGCATTCTTCCATCTCCCGGTGGGAGTCCTGCCCAGCCGCACCGGGGCCCGTCCGCCCCGCAGGACGCCGGCTTTGGCCCGCCTGCTGGGGCTGAGGACGAGCCTCTCTCCAGCCGCAGCTGCACAGCAGGGCTCAGGTGTGTGGGCGTCACAGTGGCTCCCACCAGACACACGGACAAAGGGTAGCGCCTCTGCGCTGGGGTGGTCGAAGCCACAGCGGCAGAGACGGCGAGGGTTCCGTCAGGGTGAGCGCGAGGCCCGGCTGCAGAAAGCGGCCGTCTTGTGCTTTTTGGGCTGGGTTGGCACGTCACCGGGTGCATTTCCGTAAGCTCCAGAACGTGCAGCCCAGAGGCAGGGCCCTGCTGTCCCCAGGGGAGGCGGGGGTCGGGACGCCCGCGGCCCCCGCGTGCGGCGTCAGGACCGCCCCGTGCCGTGTGTCCTAGGACGGGCGAGCCGCGTCGGCGGTGGCCGTGTGCTCCTTCCTGTGCTTCTGCCGGCTCTTCAGCACCGCGGAGGCTGCCGTCTACATGTTCAGCATGAAGCGCTGCCCGCCGGGCATTTGGCCGTCCCACAAAAGGTACCGCGCCCACCGCCTGGGGACGCGGGGTGAGGCGTGGGCCCTGGGCGGTGGGCTTGGTTTCGCGGGGCCTGGCGCCTGGGGCCCCGCCCCACGGCCTGCTGTGCTGGCGAGGACCCAGGCCCACCCGCCACAAAGGCTGGAGAGCAGGGCCTGGGCCCCGAGCAAAATGAGGAACTGCTGACCCTTTAAACATGTCAACCTGGAAACCGTTTTTCCTCCCGTGTTCCAAATCCATTTGGGTCCCCGAGTGGTGCCTGTGGAGCAGCTGCCGCCAGTTGGGGGCAGAGCGGGAAGGGGGTGGTTAGCCGTGCCGTGGGAGGCCTTGGGGCCCCACCCAGGCTGCCTCCTGGGAGCCATGCAGGTGTGTGGAGCACATTTCCATCCTAACTGCTTAGCGAGTAGCCCGTAGCAGGACCAGTGTTAGGTTCCTGACTCTTGAGACCTGTTGAGCAGTGGCCGGCCCGGGACCTGCAGAGCGGCTGGCGTCCCTGGGGAGCAGCAGGCGGAGTTAGCAGGCGTGCGGACCAGTGAGGTGTGGGCGTGGGCGTCGGCCTTCTTGAGTCTCCACTGGGCAGTCAGAGCAGGCGCAGAAGAGCCAGGGCCTGAGGGTGCCTCCCTGTGGGATGAACGTGGTCGGAGCGCCCAAGACCTAGACTCCCCTGCAGGAGCCGGAGATGCTCGCAGAGCAGGCGGGCGACGTGCAAGCCCGCAGCAGCGTGGGGACGGTGAGGAAGTCCCGTGGGAAGGCCAGGCACGAGGAGAGACCTGCGAGTGGCACCGAGCAGCCGGACCCGCACCCCTGCCGGGCCGCCTCACGGAACAGTGAAGAACGTCGTCGAGGTCGCCCCCAGTCAGGGACAGCAGCAAACCTCGGACAGGGGACACCGAGCAGGGACAGGGACGCCCAGGAAGCCCACCGCAGCTCTCCCGACGCAGAGCGGCAGAGAGGGACGCCGTCCTCGCGGGGGCACAGGGCACAGCGGGCAAGGTCGTGTTCTGGGCCGTGTCAGGGCCACAGGTCGAAGGAGCGGAAATCGTACGGGCTGCGTTCACAGGCCGAGGCAGGGCAGAACCGGAGGTCGGTGGCAGAAAGCGGAGGGATCCGTGACCGTTTCCGAGTTCACGCACGGCCTCCTTCCCAGCACCCCGGGAGTCGAGAACGAAGTCGGACGGGAAGCGCGAAAACGTTTCTCGCTGAACGGAAATGCCGGCGTCAGATTCGGGGCGTGGAGCTAGGACGCTGCTGACAGCAGTGAAACTCGTGCGGCCGAGGAAGGGTCGCATGTGCTGCCAGGAGCACAGAGCACGCGCGTGAAGAGGCGTGCAGGCTGTGCGCAGCGTGCGTGACGGGCCGCGCCTCCCGCCCCTGCAGGTACATCGAGTACGTGTGTGACATGGTGGCCGAGGAGCCCATCGCGCCCCACAGCAAGCCGGTGCTGGTGCGGGCCGTCGTCATGACGCCCGTGCCGCTCTTCAACAAGCAGCGGAGCGGCTGCAGGCCCTTCTGCGAGGTCTACGTGGGGGACGAGCGCGTGGCCACCACGTCCCAGGAGTACGACAGGATGAGGTGAGCTCAGGGGCGGGCCCGCCCTCCCCCGGGCCGCCGCGCGAGCCTTCTCCGTCCTCGGGTCCGGGCCACGAGCAGCGAGCAGCCTCGCGGGCTGTTCCCGGCAGGCAGGCGGGAGCCCCGTGATGGCAGGCTGGGGCGGCTCTGACGGGTCATCCCCGAGAGAGCTCGGTAGCACACCAGCAAGACCAGAGCGTCGGAGGTCGGCGTTGGCGAGCTCGAGGCTTGCTCTTCAAGACAGCCTCTCACTCTCGTTCTGTCCCACAGGGACTTTAAGATCGAGGACGGCAGAGCGGTCATTCCCCTGGGCACGACTGTGCAAGGGGACGTGCTGATCGTGATATACCACGCGCGGTCCACCCTGGGCGGAAGGCTGCAGGCCAAGGTGAGCTCCTCGTGGGCCGGGGCTCCCGTGGCAGCCCGCCTTGTCCCCGCCTCCCGTGCAGCCTCCGGGTCCCCCCGCCGCGGGACGGCCGCCCGCATGGGGTCTGGGGGCTGCCCTCCGCGACCCCGGGAGGCCTCTCGCGGGGCGCTGCCGTCCCGCCGCCATGTGCCCGAGGCGCCCGGAGTGCGGCGACTGTCTCAGCGCGACGCGGCGCTCCGGGTGCCTCTCGTTTGCGCCCTGCAGATGGCGTCCATGAAGATGTTCCAGGTCCAGTTCCACACGGGATTCGTGCCTCGGAACGCGGCCACTGTGAAGTTTGCCAAGTGTGTGGGTTCGCACTGGGGCGGGGGGGGGAGGTCCAGGGGGCGGGGGGCGCCGCACGCGGGCTTCCACCCCGGGTCTGCCCGCAGAGCCGCCTTCGCTTCAGGACCCCCTCGACCACGGCCGCCCGCGCCTCGCCGGGGGCGCCCTGCTCGCGAGCGGGAGGTGGCAGCAGCAGCCGGGCCCTCGCGGCTCGGCACCTCCGGTCGGCACCTGAGGCGGCGCCTGCTCCGCTGGGCGGGGCCGGGAAGGGCCCGGGGCGGTGCCGGCCGGCGTGGGAGGCAGCGGGGCAGCCGCCCGTCCCGTCCCGTGTCCCGTCCAGCAGTCCTGGGTCACCGCGCCCTCCGTTCACGCCGACCGTGAGGACGGTGGCTCTTGGCCTCGCTGCGCACCTGGCCCTCGGCCGCCGGCCCGGTGCGGCCTGAGCTCAGCAGGACGGTCTCCGCGTGCGGGGCCTTCGCGCCTGCCGGCTGCTCTTGCTGCTCAGTCTCTCGCACGCTCACACACGCGTGTGGGGCACACCCAGACTCTCGTGTTCCAGCAGGCGGCTTCAGAGGCGGCTGCCCACAGGTCCCCAGCCTGCACCCTCCGCGGCCGGCTCAAGTCCCACCCACCTGGAGCTGTCAGGGCCCGGCCCGGCTCCTGGGGGACGTGTCACGCGGGGTCTGCACGCGGCACTTAGTGACCCACCGCCCCCCTCCGGCCGCCAGCGTCAGGAGGCCAGGGGTGCGCGGCTCACGTTTCCGGATAGGGCCACTCTTTCAAGTGGTTTTTATCATCTTTTTATTGTCTTTTTCACGTTGGCGCTTAAAAAAAGTTGTGAAGTGCCCGTGTGACAAGATGCCACAGAGACAGGAAGTGTCGCAGCTTTGGCGTTCCTGTGAAGATAGCCCCCGAGCTTCAACGGTTCTTAACCTGAGCAGGCGTGCGTGCAGCCGTTGTCACCAGAGACCAGAAGGCGAAGGTGGTGATGGCCACAGTGACTCAGGCGCTGGACTCAGCAGACAGGGGCTCCCGACAACGGGGCACTGTGTCGGGGGGGGGGGGCAGGAAGAAGGGGCTTCCGCTGGGGCTCTGCACGGCGTGAGACGTGGCGGCCGTGGGGCCCGGGCCCCGGGAGAAGAGCTCAGCCCGTGGGTTCCTAGCGGAGCAGACCCCCCAGAACACAGAAGTCGTGAGTTCAAAGCAGATACCTTCAGGCTGAGGAAAACTGATGGAGAGACAGAGAGGGTCGTGAGAGGTATCGGGGCCGGGACGAGGTCCGCACGCTCCTACTGGAGTCCTAGGAGGAGAAAGAGAACAGAACTAGCGTTCGAGAATGTTTATCGGTAAACGTTTCCTCGCACCGACGAGCAGCGTCGCGCTGTGGCCGCAAAGCCGCCTTCGTGAGGGGGCCCTCGGTCGGCGGGAAGGAGCCCCTGCCAGGCGCGTCACCGCGGGTGCCGAAGGCCAGAGCCGTCGCTCCGAGCCCCTGGCCTCCGGCCCGCAAGCCCGACAGCGGCCCTGCAGGGAGCCGGCGGGAGCCAGGCGTCCCTGGGGACACCCTTTCACGTGCTGAAAGACGCGCGTGGGCGGCCTGGAGTTCTGTCTCCAGTGAGTGTCCTTTGGAGTGGAAGTCAGTCACAGGTGTCTTCAGGCCGAGACGGTGTTCAGACACGACGCACGGCCCGCGCCTGCGGAGTGGGTGACGAGGCAGCCGGTCAGCAGTGGGGTCACTTCTCCAGCGAGACCCCAGTGGGCGTGAGCACAGGGGAGGCGCAAGTCAGCCACGTGCACCCCGACTAGAGTGGCCGAGGCGCAGGGAGCTGCCGAGCACGTCGCCGGCACAGGGCGGAGTCGGGAGACGCTCGCACTGTGTCCCCGAGGCCGCCCTCAGGACGCGCGGCCCCCGCGGCCTCTGCGCCTTTCGTCGGCGAGGCCGGCACGTGCGTCCCGGCACCTGGCGCCGCGGTGTGTGCGCTGCGACGTGCGCCCGCCGGCTCAGCCACCACGCGGGCCGACCTCTCCCTGGGGCAGGAGCGACTCGAAGCGTGGGGGGGCACAGGGCGGTTCTCGCGGTCGCCACACTGCGCCTGGCCGCGTGCGTCCTCACGGCCGCAGAGCGGGAGGGGCCCAGCGTGGCCCCCGGGCGGGCGACGAGCTGGCCCTCGCGGGGCGGCAGCTCTGCCCAGGCCAGCCCCGCGCAGAGCGGCTCGCAGGCCCAGGACCCCGTCGTCAGCTCAGGCCTCACGCGGGGCCGTGGACAGCGAGGACCGGCTGCCCGGGGCGGGGTGGGGTGGCTCAGAGAGGCACGGGGACCTTCCTGGGTCGAGAAGGGACTTTCTTAACGTGCTGGTCACACAGCTCGGGAACAGCCAAACACAGCCAAAGTGCCCTCAGGTCGCCACCCTGCCTGTGACGCCTCCAGCTCGGTCAAGGAGGGGGCTGCCGGGTGGCCCTGCCGGGGCGGGAACATGCTGTCCACGGGTGGGGCCCTCGTGCGGAGAGGGCCTAGGAACGGGACGGCGAGAGAGGGGTCTGGGTTGCCATGAGTGGGATGTGCTCTCAGGTCTGCCCCCCGTGGGGCGTCCTGTGAGCAAGGGCGGGCCCCCCGGGTGTGTCTGTGGGCCAGGCTGCAGTCTGTGACACAGGTCAGTGCTGGGCCCTGCGCCCTCTGAAACCCAGGGCCTGTGGGGGCTGCTCCTGTACCTCTCACAAACCCCATTGTGCCCTCACCGGCCTGCCGGGTCAGCAGGCGGGCTGGGCCCGGGGCAGTCTCTGGGGGCCAGCGGGGAGGGGAGCGGGCATGGGTGGTGACCCACGCGGCGCCCGGAGCTGAGCCCGCAGAGGCCATGTGCCCCTCTGCGGGGACCCCGCCGCGCCCCCTCCGCCCGTGCTGCCTGGCCTCGCCTCCTGTGGGCGGGCGTCGGGGCCTTCCCCGGCCCTTGCCGCCCGCTGGGCTCCCCGCCCACGGTTCCTGCTTCCGCTGCTCCCGTCTGGTGGAGGGGCCGCCCGTGCCGTCCTGCTGGCGCCCAGCCAGGACGGGAGGTGGGCCGTGGGGGCCCCTGGGCCCGGAGGGAGTGGGCGGGGGGGAAGAGGGGGGCGCATGCAGAGGGAGCCGTGTCTTCGCGGGAACGGGAGGGGTCAGAACTGCTGGATGTCGCCCAGTAGGGCCGCACGCGCTCACCAAGTTTGCGCGTCAAGTGCTGAGGAGTGAGAGCCGGAGCCTGCCGTGGCTTTGCCCCCTCCCCTGAGCCCCGTCGCCCCGGTGGGAGAGGTTGGTCGGGGCCAGTGGCGCCATGCGGGCCGGGGGCGGCTGGGCACCCCCCCCCCCCGACAACGGGCGCCGCACAGTAGGTGGCCGTGGGAGCCTGTGGGGGCGGGGCGGGGCCTGTCCACAAGGGCGAGAGTCCCTGGGGGTGGCCTCGGGGCGCGTGGCTCACCGGGGAGTCCCCGGAGTCCGCACAGCCCAGTGAAAGGGCAGCCGAGGTCGCCACTGTGGGTCGCCCCGGGCGCTGCCGTCCAGGAGCCGGCCTCGTCCCTGTCCCCAGCCCGGCAGGGGCAGGCGGCTGCCGCCCCCGGGCCCTCAGCCAGCACACTGCCGGGCCTGTGGCCGGCCCTCAATGGGGGTCTTCGAGGCAGCGTCTTCGCGGAGACGTGCCGAGCTCCCGGGGGGCCCCGCGGTGCGCACGCCCGTGTGCACAGACCGTCCTGAGGCGCAGCGGCCATCCTGCGCCCGGGCGGCACTCGGCCCTGCTCTGGGCTCTTTGCTGGTGGACGCTGGGCGGCCCGTACAGCGTGTCACAGCCTTCCTGACGGGCACGCGGCCCCCCCCTGCAGGTATGACCTGGACGCGTGTGACATCCAGGAGAAGTACCCGGACTTGTTCCAAGTGAACCTGGAGGTGGAGGTGCAGCCCAGAGACAGGCCCGGCCGGGAGGCTCCCCCCTGGGAGAGCGCGAGCATGCGGGGGCTGAACCCCAAAATACTGTTTTCCAGCCGGGACGAGCAGCAGGACATCCTGTCGAAGTTTGGTGAGACCCTCGTGTTCTGAGCACGCTCGTGGGGGCCAGGTTCCGACGCCGCCCCGCGAGGCCGCTGGGGTCAGGCCGAGCGTGGGGCCGGGCGCTCGGGCCGGACGCGCCCTCGCTGGTCTGCTGGGCGCGCGCCCGCTTCAGATGTGACCCGGATGTCGAGGCTTCGCCCTGGACCGCGGGGGCCACGCGGCCACCGGCGCTGCAGGGCGCGCGTCCCTGGACGACCCCTCGGGCCGCCCAGCCGTCCTGGTCAGGGCAGCCGCACACGGGTCGCAGGGCAGTGCACCACGACACGCTCCTCACGCTGGGTCTGCAGCTTCCACGGTTCCTCCGTGAAGACAGCCGAGTGTCCCTGAGAACCGCGTGTGCGGCATGCGCGTGCCCGGGCGTGCCGTGCACATGCGTGTTCTGGTCGTGTGTGTACCGGTGTGCACACGTGGCCCGGGGCAGCTCCGAGCACACGCGGGTCCGCGCGCAGGCCGGTCCCGGGGCTGTCGGCGCAGGCTCCCCGTGGCCGTGGCCGTGGTGGGCATCGCCCAGTCGGGCGGCCGGGCCTGACGCCCCATTGCCCTGGCAGGGAAGCCAGAGCTCCCCCGGCAGCCGGGCTCCACTGCTCAGTACGACGCCGAGACGGGGTCTCCCGACACAGAGCCCACGGAGCCGGAGTCCCCACAGACCAGCAGCAGCACGGACACCAACCACTTCCTCCACACGCTGGACTGGCACGGTAGGCGCCGTGGGCACGCGGCCCGAGCCCCGGCCGACGGAGCCCCTGCCGTGCAGCCGCCTCAGCCGGCCGTTTCTTTTCAGAGGACAAGGACTCAGAGCCGGTCCTAGAAAGTAACTTTGTCAAGGAGATGCCACCGGCCCCAGCTGAGGACGGAGGGGACAGTGAGCCATCTGACGAGGACGCAGCAGCGTTCCCAGCCGAGAGCAGGGACGCGGCTGCCGAGGACGCGCCAGGCCCGGCAGCGAGGGCGGCAGAGCGCGCCTTGGTGTTGGACGCGGACTCGCCGGCCTCGCCGCAGGAGCCCGCGGGGCCGGGGGACGGCGTCGACCTCCTGGGGCTGCACGCCGAAGCGGGACCGGCGCCCCCTGCACAGGCCTCCGGGGGCCCCCCCAGCAACGCCGACCTGCTCGGCTCCCTCTTGGGGACCCCCGAGGCTGCTCCAGAGGCCTCCCCAGGCGACCTCCTCGGTGGCGAGGACCCCCTGCTCTTCACAAGCCCGGCCCCTGCCCCAGGCCCGCGGAGCACGCCCCACGACGGCCTTGGCCCCGCGCCTGCCGGTGCGTGTGCTGCGCCGCGGGGCTTCCGGGGGGGGGGGGTGCCTGCGGGAGTGGCGCCCTGAGGCCCGGGCCGCACCTCCGTGGAGGGCGGGGCCGAGGGTGCACCTGTCGCCGTGGCCGCGTCTGCCGGCCTCTCACCTCCGCCCGCCTCTCAGGGGTCTCCACCGCCGACCCGTTCGACGCGCTCCTGCTGACCTCCGACCTGGACGCCCCGGCCCAGCCCCAGCCAGACCCCTTCTGCGGATTTCTCCGCGCGGACCCTCCCGCCCCGCCCGCACCCTTCCCCTCCGCCCACAGCGCCCCGCCCCCGGCCTGCAGCGCCGACTTCCTGCAGCTGGGTAAGCGGCCGCGCGGCCCTGGCTGACGCGGCGTGGCTGCCGGCCCTCCGTCCACTCCAGGTCCTCCGCCCTGTCCGGGGGGCGTGGAAGGCAGGTTGTGGGGGTGCTGGCGTGCGGCCACGGCGAGTGTGTCGCCAGCCGGCGGTGGGGAGCGGGGGAGGCCTCTGAGGACCCGGGCAGAGGAGGGACGGGCCGCGTTGCCCAGGGAGTGTGTCCACGTGGCCGTGACGTGTCCTCGGCCCGGGAGGAAGAGGGGGCTGACAGCAGCTGGGGAAGCCCCTCGCTCAGCTCGGCCCCCGTGGGCTGGGGCGGCCTGGCCCGGGGCCCGCTCGGCCAGCACTGTCTTGGGCCAGCTGCACCCGCAGGCTGGCTGCGGCTGCCCGTGGCTCAGGGGGAGCTCGTGGTTGGCGGGTCCCCACAGGGTCCGCAGGGGGCAGACCACACACTGCTGTCTTCCAGGGGACGTGCCAGCAGAGCTCAGCAAGGTGACAGCCTCGGCCAGCCACCCGGACCTGCTGGGAGGGTGGGATGCGTGGGCCGAGGCGGCAGCCCCCATGCCAGCCGCGGAAGGTAGGACGCGGGCCCTGGAGCCGGTTCCCCTCAGGGTGCCCACTGGGCCTGGTGCCTTTCTCCACCTGTAGCCCTGGACCCCCCAGCAAGGGCCGAAGGGCGGGAGCGCCAGCGGCCGCGAACAGGCTGCGATGAAGCCTGGGCTCGGGGGGCGTCCCCCGCGTCCGCGCGACCCACGGGCCCCCGCGCACTGCCGGGCTGGCCTGGGCAGCGGGGGCCGGGGGTGCAGGCCGGGCCCCGGGGAGCACAGGGCCAGGCAGCTGTCCGCCTCACACCCTCGCCCTTCTCCAGGCCCCTTCTTCTCTCCCGGAGGCCAGCCGGCCCCCGCCGGCCCCCCAGCCGGCCAGACCAAGCCTCAGAGCCTGGATCCGTTCGCAGACCTCGGCGACCTCAGTGCCAGCCTCCAAGGTATTGTGCGGGACGTAGCGGGTTACACGGAGTGCCGGGCTGCTCGTGGGAGTGTTCGGTCGTCTGTCCTCTCGTCCTGCTCTCTCACCAGACTCAGGCGCCCTAGACAGGCCCTCACCTGCGCCGCCAAGACCCAGGCCACAGCAGCAGGAGTAGCCGGTCTGCCCTGCCGCGGGGCCCTAACCCAGCTGGCACCATGGCAGACTGGTGCCGGGCCTGGGCCAGCCGGGCATCGTGGTATGCATGGGGCTGTCTGGGGAGCCGGGACTCAGCAGGGGCCTCGCATCGTAGCCTTGAGTCCCCTAGAACTGATCCGACACCCTAGGGACAGCGGCTGCAGAGGCCCCTGCAGCTCCTCCAAGAGCACATAGTGTGTGAGTCCTTCAGAGGCCGTGAGTGTCAGGACTTCGTCCTTGGTGGCCGGGTGGCTGTTACTCTCCAGGTTGATACCACGTCTCCTCGGAATGCTTGCTGCTCAGGGCAGTCAGCATCTGGCCCTTGGGTGGCGTCTCCTGTGGGAACGTGGTGCCCAGCAAGCCCTCGCCCCTGCCTGCCCCGGGCAGCCTCTTCCCTAATCTGCGGCTGCAGGGGCTCCCGCCGGCACCTGCTGGGTCCCAAGGGTTTGTCGTTCTTTGAGGAGTCCTTTCTAAAGGTGGTTTCCTGGCGTTTCAGGGGGCAGTGTCTCTCGGGGGCGTTCCCGGGAGTTGGGTTTGTCCTCGGTGTTCCGCACCCGCGTAGCCTCTGTCGCAGGCCATCTGAGCGTGAGACGGGGCCACCCGGAGCCTCGGGGTGCGGCCTGGGCTGTCGGCTCCAGGTCTGGTGGGGAGGGGCTTCTCCGGACGGAGCCCGCCCTCAGGCCTGCACTGTGGCCCGAGAGCTTCCGTCAGCCCTGGGGACACAGAATCCCAAACGCGATGGCAGGTGCGAGAGGACAAAGACAGATGCGGCCGGAGACCACAGCGTCCCCGTCGCCACGGCACCGCGCGGCTGGCCGGACAGAGGCCGGGCAGGCTCGGGAAGCGCTGCCCGCACTGCGCCGAGGCGCGCGCGGCACGCAGGGACCCGTCGCCGTGCCAGGAGCACGTCCCCTCAGCGCGCGGGGCCCTCAGCCAGGAAGCTCGTGTCCCGGGCGCTAAGCAGAGGCACGTTTGGCGGCACAGGAGCCGCGTGAACCGTCACCCTGCTGACCTCGTAGACTCGAGCCAGAAGTCAGAAACGGTCAGCCGCTGGGGGCCTGAGCGGCTCCCCTCAGAGTGCCACCAGCGACCCGGGAAGTCTCGGGGGAGGCAGCGCCCTGAGTGACGGGAACGTCTGAACCGGCGAGACCGAGGAGTGGCCCTGTGGCGCTGCATGCCGTCGGGCCCGAGAGCCCGGGCAGGCGGGGGGGGGGGGGGGGCGTGCCGAGAGCCCGGACGGGGCCCGGAACGGTGACGGGCAGAGACGAGCCGCTGCCCCGGAGACGCCAGGGCCGGGGGCGGAGCGGCGTCGCCTCGGGCTGTGCGCAGGGCCGGCAGGGGAGTGCCTGCGCCGCCCGTGAAGGCTTGGACGTGCGTGAGGGGGACAGTCTTCAGCAGCAGCGCCCCCACCCGCTGAGGGGCCCGTCGCTGCAGCCTTCCGCGGTCACCAAACGGACTCGCCGTGGGAAGCCGCCCCTGCCGGAGGAGCTGGAGTCACCCTGGCACCGGGCCGGACTGAGAGCACGAGCAGAGGAATCAGGCGGCGTCCACAGCAGTGCAGGGGAGCAGAACCCGTCAGACGCCAGGCGGTCCCACGCACACCCACGCGGGGCCCCCCGCAGCCGGGCGAGGCTGGCACCGCCTTCCAGAAGCAGGTGACCCAGCCCGCCACCCACCCGGCCCGCAGAAGTCACGTGACCGTATCAGCAGAAGAGGCTCTGGACGGGGCCCAGCGCCTGGTCGTGGCAGAAGGGTCAGCGGGCTGGTGACGAGGGGGGCACTCCCACCCCGGTGACAGGCACCGAACGGCCCCCCGGCCCAACTACACAGCGGGGAAGACCGCACCGGCTGAGGGCCGGTCGAGGCGGGCACGCCGTGCCCCCGAGTCCCAGCCGGGCAGCCCAGGCAGCAGGAGCGTTGCCCGCATTGCGGGGGAGGAGCCGGTCCCTGTGGCTCACCTTTGGCAAACTCCGGAACCCTTTTGACGCTGGAGCGAGTCCCGCCTCGGCCGCAGATGTGAGGCCAGCAGACGAGCAGGTGCGCTGTCCTTAGCGCCACGCACAGGGCCTGCCCACGGAGACAGCGCCCTCGCGGCCGCTGGGGGCGAGGAGCCTCAGGTGGGACCCAGGACATGTGCGCCGGAGCTACGCAGCAAGCGCCACGCGGGGCCTGGCAGCCCAGCCCCCCCCTCACGGCCCGGCAGCCCACAGACGCGGGGAGGAGACCGGGCGGCGGGGCGTTCTCCGGCAAAGGAGCAGCGCGGAGGCCGCCGCCCAGCCGGGGTCGAGGCCGTGTGGCGCTGGGTCAGCCGAGCAGCGGCCGGACGCGGAGCCGTCTGAGTGAGGGCAGCTGGCTGGCGACAGGCGCGGGAGCCGCTGCCGTCGGTGCCGGGCGATGGGCCGTCTCCCTGGCGGCAGGAAGGTCACCTCGCCTCAAAGGTCACGCCTCACTGCGGGCAGCGCAGTCGGTCACAGGCTCAAGTGTGAAACGCGGAAACCCTCTGGGGCCCAGGGCGAGGTTTAGGGGTCACGACCTGCAACAGGAAACGTGGCTGCGTCGGCTCCTGAGGACTCCGTGCTCCGCCCTGCTGACGGGGGCCGGGTGCGGAGGCAAGCGGCAGACGCGCGGAGAGCGTTTTCAGAGCACGCGTTCGACAGAGAACTCGATCCGGGCCTCCGGGCCGTGCAGGCGCGGCCAGGCCTCGCCGGGCGCCGCCGGGCGCCTCCGCGCCTCCAGGTGGAGCGGCGGGCGTGGCCGAGTCAGGCTCCGCAGCAGCGTTGCGATGAGGGGGTCACGGGCCTGCCGGGCGAGTGCTGACGAGGCGCTCCAGCCCCGGGGCGCGCGGACGGCCACGCTGGCACCCGGAAAGGTGCCACCGGGAAACCGCGATGGCGCGTCACCCCTCGGGGCGGTCGAGCAGTGGGGCCGGCGGCAGGCGCGGGCGCGCAGCACCCGGGCCCTCGCGCGGCCGGCCACTCGGGGGGCCCGGGGCCGGCTTCCTCGGGTGAGCGCGCGCGGACAGGGACGCGTTCACCCGGAGGGGACGCGGGCCTCACGCACGTGCTCACGGCGCCTGCGGCGGCTCGTGCAGCGCGAGCCGACGCCGAGCACCCTGGCTGGCTCCGCAGCTTCCTGTGGCTCAGTGTGAAAGGGAGAAGCTGCAGAGCCGGCCCTGCACCTTGAGAGCGAGGGGGCGGGGTGCGCCCGCCCCCGCCCCGCCCCTGCAGACTGCCCAGCTCGGGGCCTCCTCCCCCCAGGGCCGCCCGTCGGGCCCACTTGCTAACGGCCGCCTGCCGCGACTGTCTCCCCAGGCTCACCCGCTGGATTTGCTCCGGGGGGCTTTGGTCCCAAAGCCGCCGCGCCACCCAAGGGCAGTGGTTCCTGGCAGACAAGTCGGTCCCCTGCCCAGGGTCCCTCACGGTCCTCCCAAGCCAAGCCGCCCCCCAAAGCCTCACAGCCAAGGCCTAACTATGCTGCCAACTTCAGCGTGATCGGCGGCCGAGAGGAGAGGGGCATCCGCGCCCCGAGCTTTGGTGAGTCTCCTCCACACGCGGCCCCCGGGGAAACCTGGGCGAGCTCGGGGGCCCGCAGCCTCGTGCTCAGAGGACACCCCCGTGGGTGGGGGCGGGGTTCAGACCGCGGTGCTCGTCATGGGGATGGCGCGTCCCTCGCGGCCCCTGCTCCGAGCGCTGGGCGTGGAGGTGCGGTTGCGACGGCCGCAGGCCAGCAGCGCACTGCCGTGCTCCAGAGAGGGCGACCCCCGGCTGCCTCTCCTTTGAAGTGTCACATGGCGCCCGCATCCCGGGCGGGCCGAGTGTCCCTCAGCAGAGTTTCCGTCCTCCAGCTCAAAAGCCACGGGTGTCGGAGAGTGACTTCGAAGACCTGCTGTCCACGCAGGGCTTCTCCTCCAAGGCCGACAGGAGGGGCCCGAGGACCATCGCCGAGATGCGGAGGCAGGACCAGGCGCGGGACGCAGACCCGCTCAAGCTGAAGGTGCGCGGTGGCCGCCGGGGCGGGCGGGGCTCCCTGGGCCACCTGTGCTCCCCCAGGTTGTCTAAGCGGACAGCACGTCCCCCGCGGCCGCCACGGGGCCCTGGGGTTCGCCGAGAGGCTGCGGGGAGCCTTCGGGGTCCCTGGGTGCATCCGGCCTGCACCCCGAATGGGCAGTAGCTGCCTTGGGCCTCTGTCGTCGCACAGGAAGAGTGTGCGCCGTTTCCCACAAGGCCGAGTGAGCCTTCCGCGAGTGCAGGAAGGGCGCAGGCCGCCCGGCTGCCTCCTCCACGCTGACCGAGGGCGGGGGCTTCGGCCTCTCCCTCCGTGGCTAAGCGCTTCTCTCAGGACACCTAGCCAGACGTGAGCTGGCTCGGGGGGAGCGGCTTGGGACAGCGGGCCCGTGGGAGGCCTGCCGTGCCCGGCCCCCGGGTCCCACTGTGCCGCAGCGTCACCGGGTGCTGGGGGTGGCCTTGCTGAAGGGTTGGCGGTGACCTGGGCCTGCAGGCCACCTTGGGCGCCATGGCCTTGAGCGTCACCTGATAGGCCGCCCGGGAGCCCGGCCTTGTCTCGCTGCTGGGCGGGGCCAGCGCACTGGGGTCAGCAGGCCAGCCTCTGGGCGACGGCCGCTAGCTGCAGGCCGGGGCGGGGCGGCGTCCGGGACGCCGGTCTGCAGCGCCCGCCCGCCCCGCAGCTCCTGGAGTGGACCGAGGGCAAGGAGAGGAACATCCGCGCCCTGCTCTCCACGCTGCACACCGTGCTGTGGGACGGCGAGAGCCGCTGGGCGCCCGTGGGCATGGCCGACCTGGTGACGCCCGGCCAGGTGAAGAAGCAGTACCGCCGGGCCGTGCTGGTCGTCCACCCGGACAAGGTGAGCGCCAGGCGGGGCGCGCGGGGGCGGGGCCGGGCCGGCACAGCGCCAGGCTGCCCTCACCGCCGCTCCCGCAGGCCGCCGGGCAGCCGTACGAGCAGCAGGCGCGGATGATCTTCATGGAGCTGAGTGACGCCTGGGCTGAGTTCGAGACCCAGGGTGCCCGGCCCCTCTTCTGAGCCCGGCTGTGCACGCGGCTCGCGAAGCCGGAACCTGCTGGGCTCCACCGTGAGGACCACCACCCCCCCAACCCCCCACCCCGAGGCCGTGGGCCCGCACAACGCCGTGCCGCGCCCAGCCCGCGGCAGACCGGGTGGACTCCATCCATCCGGCCGCGAGACCGGAAAGCATTCCGAAGCCTCTCGGCTTTTTCTTTTTTTTCCTCTTTCTCAAAGGAAAGTGTTGATTCACGCTCCTCCCACAGTCGTCACAGTTTGTGATTTATTTTGTCTGTGGCCAACCCCTCCCCCGGCCCCGCCCGTGAGCGTCCGTCTCCCGTGTAATCAGCCTGGCTGCTGCCTGTACAGAATTAAACTATTTTCTGACGACGCCGTGTCCGTGCCGAGTCCCCGACTCCCCACTGCTCTGCCGTCGTCTGGCCTCAAAGGCACAGCACGGGGACCCCACGCACTGCCCGGTTGGCCATCTCGTCGCCGCTGGCCCGAGACTTCTCTGGGCCCCAGGACAGCCCGGGCCGGTGGTCACCTGCAGCAGGAAGGCAGGCAGTGTGGGGACCGAAGGGTCCCCCACGGCTCGGGGTCTGGAGGTCGGTCCTCTCCGGGCGCTGGCTGTGCCCCGCGGTCACTACCCGTGGTCAAAGCGCAGGCGCCCGGACGCTGTCCCTGTGGGAGCAGAGGGCCCTGTGACCTGTGCATCCCCCGTTCTCAGCCAGGGGGGTGCAGGGCCTTTGGTGTTCAGCGAATTCAGCACAAAAACTACTTCTTTGAGTCGAGGCCTGTGGCACAGGCGCCAGCTGCTCCGTCTCGGGGGTGTGGTGGGGGGGTGACGGGCCATGCGTCAGGGCGGGTGACGGCAGCGGTGGCGTCCTAGCCTCCTGCGGGCTGGTCTGTCTGTCCACCAGGCCCAAGAGCTCAGCCCTGGCTGCCCGAGGGTGTCGTGCCTTCGTCCCCCACCCTCAGTCCAGGCCAGCAGTGCAGGCCTCGGGGACCCTCACCTTCGCCCAGAGAGCGGGTCACCGACTCGGACGTGACGCCAGTGGAGCGCGAGGTGACCCGGGCGCGTCCCGGGAGGCGAGTGGCCCGGAGGCGGGCAGCTCCCACTGCCGCCGTCTGCGGTGGGCGTCGAGGCGATGTCCACCTTGATCAGGGGCCTCCCGTGCTGCGTCCCGCCTGTGGGGACCTGGCGCCGACGTCCTCGAGCAAAGGTGTCCCCTCCAGAGCCCAGACCGTGGAAGCTGACCTGCGGCTCAGAGCTGCTGCCGGGCCCGACGCCTCTGGGCGGCTGTCTGGGGCGGTGCTGGGGGGGGGGCTAAGCTCCGCCCACGTAGACGATGGGCGACGGGCTAGGTGCAGAGATGCCGCGTGGAGTCGCTGGCGTGGACCTCCGCGGGCCGGGCCCAGCGGCTCAGCCGTCGGTCTCCGGGTGGCCCCCCCTGCGCTGCCCCCACCAGCGCCGATGTGCCGCGCTGGGCAGCGACCGTCACGTTTCCGCCTGGTCTGCCCCAGCGGCTCCCACCTGCAGGCCGCGAGCCCTGTGTGGCAGCCGCTCTGCAGAAGTCCACAGGCCCAGGGACTGACCACGTGGGCCGCAGACTGGCCGAGCGGCATGCAGTGCCCAGCCCATGCCCCAGCTCAAGGGGACAGGTGACTCCGGTCTCTGGCGAACCGCCACGGCCTCGGGGAAGCGGTTCGCCCAGCACTAGGTCCTTGCTCGAGACTCGGGCAGGCTCCCACGAGGACCTGGTGTAGGACACACCCCCGTGCCGCCTCCCCATTCTCTCCCCAGGCCTCCTCTCTGCTGCCCCCAGCCGGCAGGGCAGCCCCCTGCACGTGCGCCCGGCGGGCTGGGTGACCGCTGGGTGACCGGTGCGCTGCGTCCGCACACGCCCGTCCCCCCAGACCCGCCTCCCCGGCCTCCGTCCCCACCAGCTCCCATGCACCCTCGGGCCTTGGCCAGGTGTTAGGTCCGGCGTCAGGAGAAAGGGCCCCATGGGAGTGAGTGTCCGTGGGTCCAGCCGCACGTCCTGGGCCTCGAGCATCCCGACGCTGGCCTCCGTCCTGTGGCACCGCCGCTGTTCCCGCAGCTCCCGGGCGGGGCCCTCAGTCCCTGCGCGGCTCCTCTGAGGACCCTCCGAGACCCTTGCTGACAGGGATCCTCCCCGGGCCGTGTGGCCTCAGCCAGTGGCAGGACCCTGGCCAGGCTCCCGCAGGTGCCCATGGGCGGGGTGAGTACCCATCTGCTCAGTGATGCCACTGGGCGCCCACCCCCACGCAGGCCCCCGGTGACCGCGGTGCCTCTGGGGTCAGGGCCCAGCAGGGCCGAGCACCGCCTGCTCGTGCCGAGGCCAGTCAAACATCGCCGCTCCAGACTTTGGCTCAGGCTTTGGTCCAGGGCGAGAGCCTCTCAGGGTGTGCGGGGCACTGGAGTGGCATGGGGGCCTTGCTCTGTGGCAGGTCCCACAGAGCAGTTGACCGCACACCCCGTTCACACTGGGGTGCCCAGCGGAGCCCTATACGGGCCCAACTCATTCCCTACAGGGCAAGGGCCCTGGTGGCCGGGGCTGGCGCTCTTCATGTGAGAGACCCCCAGGACTGTCTCGGCCTTGGGTCTGAGTCTGTACCCCAAGTCTGTGGACTGTCCTGGGAGAGACCCCCCCCTGGGGACCACGGCACTGTGACTCCTGTCCCGTCACTAAAGCCACTCGGGCTCCCAGCAGCTGAGCGCTGCTTCGGCCCCCGGGCCCTGGCACCAGGTGAGCATGTCTGGAAGTCTGACACTCTGCCTCTGGGGGCCCCACGCCCTGTGCTGTGTGACAGGCTGGGCGATGACAAGAGACTGAGGGGGGCACAGCGGGGAGGCCGGGGGGGGGAGTGGGAGGCTGTCCCCCGGTGGGGTCTGAGCAGGGGTGCGAGGGGTAGCCCTCAACGTGCTCTGACCCGGGCCCTGGCAAGGGGCCCGCGGGGGCCCATTCGGCCAGGGACACTGAGAAGCAGCCCGGGGGGCCCTGTGGAAAAGGACTGCAGGCCGGAGAGCGCTGCCTCGGGACGTGAGAGCGAGGGCAGGCTGGGCACCTCCACCCCCCAGGAGCCCGTGGCGGAGGAGGAGCCGGGGCACCGGCAGCCCACAGGGGCCCAGCCCGACCCCAACGAGCCACGAGGGTCCCCATCTTTGCTTTTTACATTATTACCTTTTGATGGTGTACAGTCCCGCAGGAAACAGGGCAGCTGCTGGGGGCAGAATCATGCAGCACTACGAGGTCCGCGTCCACAGGGTGTGCTGACCCCCCCCCCCGCCGGCCCCCACTCCGAGAATGAAGAACAACTCCCGCAAAGCCCTCCCAGGGCCCTGGGGTGGGGGTGCTTGGGTCACTGGAGCACCAGGGCTCGGCCAGGCCTCCCCAGAAGGAGCAGAGGGGTGCCCGGCAGGGGCCTCCGGAGAGGGGCTGGGGGTTGCCTCTGCCATCCGGAGTGCGTGTGGGGGTCCGAGGGGACCCCGGCAGGGCTCTCACAGCACCACCGCGGCTCCTTCAGCACAACCCTGCTGTGGGTCAGGGGTCCCTGGCCAGTTTCTGGAGGGAGGTGCTTTGAAGAGCTGGCAAGACCCCTTGGTGGGACTCCCCTCCCGCAGCTCCCGGGCCTCGTCCCTTCCCACCTCCCCACTGTCCTGGGCCTGCCTCCCGCTGACCGCCTGCTGACCGCGCAGCCCTGGCCTCAGCCTTGTCTCCCGCCGGCCCCCACAGGTCTCTCCTGCTCCCCGCGGGCCTGGGGACTGCTCACCAGCTCACCTGCTGGGGCGGGGGCCAGCATCCAGGTGGAGGCGAGACACAGAGCGGACCCACCACTGGGCACTTCCTGTCCTCACCTCCTGCCCAGAGCTGGCACTGCCCGTCAGACCTTCTCACGGCCCCGGAGTATCAGTCACTGTCCCCAGATTGCCACTGGGTGGGTCTGAGGCCTGGTCGGGCCACCGCCTCTAGCTCAGGGCCTGGGCAAAGGACTGGGGCTGCTGTGTGTGGTGAGCGGAAGAGCAGTAAGGACGGAGACGGCGACCCCACAGCTGACGTGCGTGGTGACCCCGCAGGGAGAGGGAGGGAAGGAGAAAGAGACAGAGACGGAAGCAGACACAGTCGGCCCCGCGGCCCCCGTGGCCAGCACACGGCCCGACCTCTGTGGACTGCAGCACGGGGGGCGGGGCGGGGGCGGAGCCGAGGCGGGGGCGGGGGCGGGGCGGGGCGGGGCCTAGCTTGCCTGACCCGCGCAGGTTGTGCGGCCCAGCCTGGCTGCCGCGAGGTCAATGGGACGACATCTCCCTGCCAGCGGCTTGCGAGGGCAGCAGGGGCCATCGCGCGTGGGGCCTGCCCTGGACGCAGCCAGGGTCACCTCTGGGGTCCTCTGTGGCGTTGCCACCAGGATGTCAGCTGTGGGTCACCCCAGGCCTGGGGCGTGTGTGGGGATAAGTGATTTCTCTCGCCCCTGGACCCCCTCTCCCCCCCTCCGCCTCCACTTCCAGGTTCTGAGGGTGCCAGAGGGCTGGGTGACCACGTCTGAGCAAGACCCTCAGGTACTGGGAGACAGTGGCCGCTCTGCAGAGCACCTGTCCCCAGACCCGCACCAGGCCCGAGGCTTTGACCCACTTCCTGAAGAAGTGAAACATTCCGGGAGGCCGGACGGGGGGGCCAGAACGGGGCCCCTGCACCCCTGGTGCGAGTCCTGTGTCCTGTCCCCAGGCACACCTTTCTGGGCAGCCCCGACCCTGCTCCTGGCCCGGATCCGGGTGACAGGAGTGGACAGTGCTAGGGCCACTTCCATGGCCCTAGGACCCTGGGACCCTGAAGCTGTGTGTCCTGGACCTGAGTCTCCCCCAGGGCCTCTGGGGCCCCCAATCCCAGGGAGCAGTGGCGGGCTCCTCCACCCGTTTGCACCCCCATCCCTTGCCTGCTGAGGGCCCTGCCAGGCTCCTGCTGGCCACGGTTGGGCCTGGAGATGGTCAGCGAGGGGCGGGAGCTGGGGGCAGGGGTGCCCAGCAGACTGGGGGACACAGGCAGGTAGGAGCTCAGGCTGAGCTTCCAGAGGGGGTGAGGGGAGGTGGGGAGACGAGCATGGGGAGCGATCCCCCAGGAGTGGGGGCAGGGGCATGGACAACCCCAGGATCCACCGCTTCCACTCCAGGTCCCAGGAGCCTGATGACTCAGCCCGGCGAAGCTGTAACAAGTTAACACCCCGCCACCAGGGGTGTGTGCGCCCACCGCCCAGGCAGCTAGCCTTGGGCGGCTCCGGAAGACCCCTGACCCTGCCCAGCAGCGTGCAGGGACCGCAGGGCCGGGTCACGGGACCCATGGCGGGGCCGCCAGCGGGAGGCTGAGCCGCCAACCTTGCAGCGACCCCACTTGTCCCCGCAGTGCAACTTCCGCCGCAGAGGCAATCCCGGAGGCCCCAGGGAGGGGGCAGCACGGCAGGCGGGCGGGGCTGCGGGGACGGCGGGGGCGGAGCGGCGGGTCCGCAGTGACCTTCACGCCCCCTCCCCGCCGCGGGCCGCCGGCCGTGCGAGCGGCGGGGCATCTCTCTGCGACCGTGCGCTGAGAAACGGGTCGCGGGTGGGGAGTCGGGGTCTCCACACTCCCGCACGCGGGGCGCAGAGGCCCGAAGGCGGCGGCGTCGGGGTCGCGGGCGCGCTTAGGGTCACTTGGCCGGTCGGGGACTCCTTCCCGTGCGAGCCCAGGCAAAGCGGAGTGGGAAGGGGAGCCGCGACCCCCAGCCACGGGCCCTCCGCACCCAGGCCCGACGAGGACTGTCACCACGGGGGTCGCGCGCGTGTTGGTCCCGCACACGCTCGCGAGGCCTCCCCGCGGCGGGAGGAGCGCGGACCAGGCGACTATGCGATTCTGAGTTGCTGGGCGGGCAGGGGTCGCGCGCGGGCTCGGAGAGCTCGGGTCGGGCCCCCCCGAATCCGCGCGGGCGCAGGGCTCTGCGGCGCGGACGGGGGCGCGGCTCCGCCGCCCTGGCCCCGCCCCCCGCAGGCGCCCGCCGGGCCGCCGCGGCCCCGCCCTCCTCGTCACGCTCGGACGCGGGCGGGGGGCGGGGAGCCTCCGTGTGATGCGCCCTCCTCGCCGTGCCCTTCAGCCGCCGCCGCAGTTCCCGGGGCGCCTCATGGACCCGGCCGGCCCGAGCGCGCTCCGCCGCTGACCGCCCGCCGCCCGCCGCCCGCCCGCGCCCCGGCCCGGGGAAGGTAAGCGGCGCCCCGCGCGCAGCCCCCTCGCCGCCGGCCGCCGCTCCCCGGCCGGCTGGGCGCGCGCTCGGCCCGGCGGGCGCTGTCCGCTGGCGCGGTGCTGAAGCGGCCTCCGCGCTCCCGGCCCGCGCCCTGCCCCTGCCTGGCTCCCGGGCCGAGTCCCCGGCCTCTCGCGTCCCCCCTTGCCCGCCCTCGTCCTCCGTCTCCTTCTCTCTCTTGGCGCGCTCCCCGCCCCCCCCCCCCCCCGCCAAGGCCGCTCAGCGGAGCCCGGCAAATCGCCCGCCCGCAAAGCCGGGGATGCGGTGACGGCGGGAGCCCGGCTCGGGGCCCTGGGGGAGCTCTAGCAGCACCCCGACCTCTCTGCGGCGGGCCCTGCGGTTCTCTCTCCCCCAGCAGCCAGGGGAGAAGTTTGGAAGAGAAGCCGCTTTGCGGCAAGGGCGCCCCTGTGCGCCCGCGCTTCGCGGGAGGGGGCACTCCCGCCGCCGCATCTCCCCAGCCCGCACACGCGCGGGTCTCCTAAAGAGGAAGGAGCGGGGAAACGCCACAAAACAGCGGATCCCCAGGGCCCTGGGTCTCCCTGCCAGGAGAGACCCCACTGTCCGGGACGGGGCGGGGGGGGGGGGCCTGCAGCTGATTTTACAGGAAGCATCTCCCGAGTTCCCGCTGTGAGGGACCCAGGAGCGCCCCACCCATGCAGATGCAGGTGGGGGCTCTGCCCCCCCATTTACATTTGTCCCTCAAGACTGGGCTCCCTCCTAGTTCTCCCACCCTAATCTCTGCAGTGGATGGGTGGCAGTGGACCCTGAATACCCCTGGACAGAGCCTGGTCTCCCCACACTCCTCCTCCAGCAGCTACAGGGACTTCCCCGAAGGGGTACCCACTCAGGGTCCCCTACCCTGTGTCTTAGGTGGACCCTGCCCTCTGTGGCAGCAGAGCCAGTCACCTTCAAACACCCCTGGGCCTGCCCCTGCTTCTCACGGGCTGTTTCCTGCGAGCTGTGCACCCCCACATTGTGAGCGCCCCCCATCTCTGCAGTAGCAGCCAAAAGCTGGCCTCGAAACCCCCAGGGGCGGGGTGAGACCCCTTAGCAGATCCAGCTAGGGTCCTGGGATTGGCTCACTCAGGGCGGGGTGTGCTGCGGGGTGAGGCCCCCCCACAGGGGCCCCTCCCAGTGTCACGGCCCAGCAAGTGACGCCTCAGGATACAGACGCTGCTCAGGGCTGCCGCTCTGGGCAGCAGGCAGGGCGAGGAGGGAGGCCGGGGTGGTGACCGCCTGCTCTCCCCCAGGCAGAGGCTCGGCCACACGTGCACCAGAGTTCAGACCGGGAGGAACTGCTGAGGCGTGAAGGCCGCGGTCATGGAGTTTGTGATGAAACAGGCGCTGGGAGGTAGGAGAGCGAGCTGCCACCAGCCTGCGTCCTCAGCCGCACGCGGGCACGCGGGGCGCCCCCTCTCCGGGCAGAGCGGGCGGGCCGGGGGTGGGGCGTGCTGGGGTGCTGTGGTCAGTGAGGCCGGGGGACACCCCAGCGTGGGTTTTAGGGGTACCAAGGGCCAATCCTGCTGGTAGGGCCCGTGGAGCCCATAGGTGGCCTCAGCAGCGAGAACAGGGTGGGGGCAGCGAGCTACGCGGGAGGCTGGGGCTGGCCGAGCACCAGCACAAGAGGCGCAGTCCAGGACAGCTGTGAGCCCCGGCCCCACTGTGGAGGCAGTGTGGGGGGGCCCCCCTTCTGACCACGCCGACTCCCAGTAGAAGAGCCCACTTGGCTCAAGACCGTCGGCGTAGCCCGAGACCCTGGCCCAGGAGGGGGTGGGACTGGGCCCAGGCCCGCACTGGCACCGATGCACCCTGGAGGGCACTCTGGCCAGCCCGGCCCCCAGCTGCTGTGATGGGAGCCAGCACCTGCCTGCCGCTCACCATGGCCTCCGTGGCCACACTGACCCGGTGCCATTCACAGCCTGGCCTTAGTAGGTGCTGCTGTGAGGTCAGAAGGCACTGGGAGCTACGGCTGGAGGCGGGAGGCTGGGGAAGCCATCCTGCCCGGATGAGGGGCAGGGCAGAGCAGCCGGGGCCTCTGCACCGGGGACAGGACCCCCTTGTGGGCCACGTTCTGCTCAACACTGATTAAATGAGAAGACATTTAGGCCTGGCCCGGGGCCACACTCCCTGAGATGCTGTGGTCAAGGCTGCAGGTTGAGTCTAATTATAATGATTACATCACCGGGACATGATTCAGGGCCCAGCGACATTCTGGCACCAGGAGGGGTCCATGCTCCACCCAGCCAGCCCCAGGCTGGTACAGATAATTAATTAGGCAGCTAATTCAGGCCCCGAGGTGGGCTTGTAAGAAAACCGAAATATCTGATTTGGCTGTCTACACGGCTGAAATTAGCTGGGTAATTGCCAGCCTGCACTCCCTTTGTTCCGTGTCAGCCCAAAGTTTCTCCTGCAGCAGCAGCGGCATGGTGGGCTCCTGAAGGACAGGGGAGCCGCGAGGGGGCGGCCCGCCGGGTGCCCCTGCCTGGGTGTTGCTCCCCCCGTTCACTGTCCCAGTTCCGCTGGGACAGGGGCTGCCCCCGAGCTCCAGCAAGGCCCACCTGCTTTCTGTTCCTGTCCCATCCCGGGCACTCAAATGGGCATGGGGGACAGGGAGACAGACGGAAGGACAGAGACAAACCGGAGCCTCAAAGAGAGGAAACCGGCTGGAGAAATGGGCCGAGGATGAGCTGGAGAGAGGATACAGCCCAGAAACAGACCAAGATTCAGATGGAAACAGAACGGCCCCAGGACCCGCGAGGCGAAGGTGTGGGAGCGAGAGGGAGACAGGCGTGGGAGCGAGAAGCCCGGCGGGGAGGGCAGCTGGGGCAGGCGGGCACGGGGCCCAGAGGCTGGGGGAGCAGCTCGTGAGGCCCGGGACCTGAGAAACGGGTGAGCGGTGGGAGAGCAGAGCGCAGGGGCCGGAGAGAGAGACGGACAGGAGCAGAGCGGACGGGGACCGAGACAGACCCCCGGCCGGAGAGGCACACGCTCGTACACCCAGAGAGGACGAAGCCCAGTGGGGAGGCAGCGGGCCTGTCAGGAGCCCCAGGCAGCCTCCGCTCAGCCGCGCCGGGGACGGGCCGGATGCGGCCTCATTAGCTGGCGGCCATCTGCGTGGGCTGCGGGGGCAAGTCCTCTACCGAGGATGCACCTCCCAACACCTCATCTGCCCTGACCCCGTGTCTCAGCCTCTGTGGGGGACAGAGGCTGCGAGGTGAGGCCCCTTGGGGACAGCAGCTGCAGGACTGGGCATCCTGTGTCAGACAGACGGACAGGTGGGGTACGCACTGCTGGGCCTTGTCCGCCCTGGACCAGGAGCAGCTGATCCCGGACCAGCCAGACCTCGACGAGGTGCCTGCCCTTGGTCCATGGGGTCCCTGCACCCTCCCGGGCCCTCTGACCACTTGCCAGGAGGGTTGCCCCGGCTTTTCCATGGCACTGAGGCCTCTCACTCCCCGGTCATCTGGTCACTGCTCCGCCAGCAGCCGCTGCCCCTCCGCACACCCCAGCAACCAGACACCTGCCCCGTGGCCAGGCCGGGCCCAGGCGAGATGAGGCACATAGACGGGCCTGGCCCAAGCTCAAGGGAGTCCACTCAGAAGGTGCAGACCAGTTGGCTGTGAAACCCCAGGCCCCAGGCCAGCCTGTGACCTCACAGGGTGCTTGACCCTGCCAGTCCCTGCGGCCCAGCCCTATTGGACCAGCTGGTTCCAGCTCTGCCACTGCCAAGGGCCCTCGCCTCCAGTGGCTTCTCTAGGTGAATGCTGAGCCTGCCTCTCTGGGGACCATGAAGTCCCTTGGGAGCAGGACGCAGACCCCTGTGGGCAGCCGCTGCACCAGGGAGGGGGAGGAGGTGACCAAGAGTCATCTTAGCAACAAGAGCCTGCCCTAGGCAGTGAGGGAGGATGGGGGACACAGGCTGGGAGGGGGCCGTCGGGGTGGGCTGCAGTCTGCAGTGTGGGGACAGGGTTGTCCTTGGCATGGGTGGTGAGCAGTGGGGCCCAGCTGTCGGCAAGGCCAGCAGGACTGCCTGGTGACCTCTCCGAGACTCCTGGCACCGAGCCGCTTCTCTAAAAGCAGGTGGGCAGCTGGGGACCACAGAGGGAGGGACAGGCGGCTGGCAGGGCCCCTCTCCCTGAGATGGCAGGAGCTGCCTAGATGCCGCAGGTTTGTGGGAGCCGGTCTGAGCCCCGAGAGAGAGGGACTCTGGGGCAGAGTCTGGTGGCAGTTCTTGCTGGCACCTGCGACCTGTCCCCTCAAAGCGGCCAGGCACTCGCTCGGACCACAGCTGCCCAGACCGGCAGGGTCTCAGGCCAAGGGGAGAACCTGGGGCACATGCTGCTGCCCGAGGCTGGGCTGCCGCACAGGCCCGGGAGCTATATTTGCACCTGGGCGCGTGGGCCCTTGTCAGGTCAGCGTGGCTGCTGCAGACTCATCGGCTAAATCGGGCGCAGCCCAGCTGTTCTGGCCCCGCCGACCTGGTCCACGGCTGGCTGTCCTGTCGTTCCGCCTCGGGGTGACACATTCCGTGTGCAGAACACGCTCAGGTCCCCAGCAGCCGTGCAGGGACCTCTGAGGTGGGCGCCGAGGATGGCACCGAGACTGGGCCGCAGCACGTGCAGGGGCCCGGGGGCTGTGGGGCCTGAGTCTGGCAGGTGTGGACGGCAGCAGGAGGGTCGAGGGAGAACATCGCAGGACCCCAGGGACCAAGCCCGGGAGGGTGTCTTCTCGCCCAGCCCTGTTCTTCCCTGGGGGCCTCCAGTGGCTCTTGGTGGCCTGGTCAGCGTGGACGGGGTCCTGTGGCAAGTTGGCCGGGGCCTGTCCTGGGAGCAGGGAGTCTGGTCTGTCTCAGAGAGGATGGGGACCAGCCGCCGCCGCCCTAGGCTTGCGTGTCTGAGCTGGGACAGTGCCCAGCGGGGCGTGTGGGAGGCCAGGCCGCTGTCCCCAGAACTCCATGGACAGAGGAGAAGCATTTTCACAGGTACAGCCCCAGGGTCCCCAGATGTGTGCAGGCCAGGACAGGTCTGGGAGAAGGGAGGGCTCCCACAGGTGGGCCAGGCTGGGGTGGGGGTCCCCTCTGTGAGCCGGGAGCCCCTCGGGCTGGCCCCGAGGGGCACATTGGGGACCTTCCCTGGCCTGGCACCTGCTTGCATGGAGCAGCCCGAGCCCCACCCCCGCTGCTGGCTCCATGACCACAGCGGAGGCTGTGTGCCTGCGGCCACGGGACGCTGCTCCAGGCATGCTCCGTGGGCCCGCTCTCTCCTCGCCTCCTCGGACCTGAGGTCAAGGGCGTGCGGGCAGCCTGAGGCCCCAGCTGGTCCTGTCCCCGCCCCCGTGTCCACTGCTGGGGCGCCACAGCGGGGTGACGCCGGGCATCCCCATCCTGTCTCAGCCCCGAAGGAGGGCTGTCCGCACCAACACCCCGCCCCGTCTGCTCCTCGGTGGCGCCCGTGGGCCTGGTGCTGCTCCCTGGCACGCTGGCCGGGCGAGGCCAGTTCCTGGCGTCCGCCCGGAGGCTGGCGGTGCGGGGGCTGGCGGGGGTGGCCGTGCTGCGGAGGGAGGAGGGGGCGGCAGACCCGGCGGGAAGCTCGAGGGCTCTGCTCTGGGGGAGGGGCTTTGGCTCAGCTCACGGAGTGCCAGACGGGACGGCCTGGCCTAGACGTGTTTCTCGCGCGCGGGAGGAGTCGGGAGGTGGCTGAGCCGCTCGGCAGCACCGCAGGACCTGGCCGAGGCTCTCACTGCGCCACCGTCAGCCCAGGGGGCCTTTCGTGCGCAGCCTGCCCCTCACAGTAGCGGAATGGCAGGGGGCAGGGAGGGGCTAAGGGACACCTCTTCATCTGTGCAGCAAACGTGTTTGTGAAATCTCGCTGGCGGCTTCCAATTACGCGTCACAGGCCGAGGGGTGGGGTGGGGGTGGACATCGCCCTTTAAACAAGGTGGGGGGCGGTACTGGCACCTGGCTGAGCGTGCCTGGCTCCCACCAACCTGGGGATTGTCAAGTGCAAGACCCCAGGCTCTGAGCCCCCAGAGGGCAGGGCGCCCCCTCTGCAGGCAGCCGGCGACTGTGGGTGGTGAAGATCCACATGTGCTCGGAGGCCCGCAGACGCTCGGCCGGCGAGAGGCGCTGCCCACCCCTGGTTCTGGGAGGCAGGGGACGCCTTAGGGAGACTGCTCGTCCCTCAGGGGAGGGAGGCCCCTGGGGACTGAGCTGCACCCTGGGCTCGCTCGCCTCGGCCCTGCATGGGGACAAATGGACGTGAACACTGGGGCAGATGCCACCCCCGAGTTTCTGCCCTGTGGGTCCGACTCGAAGCATTTGTCGTGGTCATGCGGAGCTCGTGCTAACACCAGGGGACGTCCTGGGCTTAGCGCTGGGACAGGAAACGGACCAGGGCATCTAGGACAGTTTCAGGAGTTTAAAATGAGCGCCAACTACAGGCAGACCTCAGCGCAGCCGGTTCCAGAGACCTAGGCCTCTGAACCAAACCAGAGCAGAGCAGCCGGAGGAGGGGGCCCTTCTGAGATCCTGCTGTGCACCCTGGTTCCCGTGAGACAACGTGGGGGTCCCCGCGACGCACCCGTGACGTCGCCGCCCCAGCTGCATCGCAGGGCCTTGGGGAGGGGCTTGGGTTCGGTCCCCAGGCCCCGGGCAGCGCAGCGCCCGGCCCTGCTCCACCTCAGGCGGCCTTGGGGCCAGGAGGTGCGGGGTGGGGCGTGCGGGCGGCCCCCGGAGGGCCCCGCCTCGGCGCCGGGTCGCTGCGACGCGGCGCCCCAGGCCATCGCCGCGGGCCGGCGGGGCCGGCCTGGCGAGCGCCGAGCGGCTGAATGGAGGGGCGCGCGCGCGAGGCTTACAACCGTCCCGGACGCCGGCGGCGCGCCATCTGTCGCCGGGTTCGGCTCCGCGTGGGCTCGTTAATTGGCGTTTTCATCTCGCCTCTGTCTCCGTTTGTCCTCTCCGGAAAGCCAAGACCAGACGCCCTGCGCCTGGCGCCGGCTCCGCAGGCAGGACCGGCCCGGCCGGCGGCGCCAGGCCGCAGCGCAGCCCCGCGGCGGGCGGGCGGCGTTTGCTGCCGCCCGGGCCGGGGCCGGGGGCTTTGTTCTCCGCAGGAGGAAGGTTCCCGGGCCCTGACACAGGTCTGCGCAGCCACGGGAGGAGAGGTGGGGAGGGAGGAGGTGCTCTGGGCGCGGGAGGCGGGTTTTGGCACCTTCGTCTGAGTGGGCGGGAAAGCTAGAGGAGCACCGCGGAAAATCGGGGAGGTGCGCGCGGCGGGGCGCGGCTCCATCCAGGCCAGGGGCCGTGACCCCCACGAGCCCCTCCGCGCTGCAGGCACGAGGCCCGCGCCCAGGGCCTCGGGGTGACACTCGCGAAGCGGTGGGCTCTGTTGTGCCAGCAAGAACTGCACCAAGTCCTCGCGCGTGCGCCTGACCTTGGCCGGCGGCGGTGGGGGCTGCTGGGCCCAGGACGGCGGCCGCTCTACCTCCCCTCGGATGCTCGGCTCCTCCGCTCCGCCTGCGGGACGGCCGGACACGCCTCGTCTAGCCTGTCATCAGAGCTTTTGCCTTTTAACATTTCCTTGCTGTTCACTCGTTTTATCTTAGCATACGGAGTGAATTTTCTTTTTACAGCCCTGCGGTGTTTTGGGACCTACGTGCCCTTCAGAAACATTACTTAAGCTCCAGTTGTCACAGTCAGGCCTGCGCTGTGCCTCCTGAGCCCCAGCCAGGCCTTTCCAGGGTTCTGCGCGTGCGCGTGTGCTTGCTGCGCGCACACGCGTCCGAGCCGGAGCGTCGGTACTGCGGCCCGTTTCCTTAATACATAAAACATGTTTTGACCTTTGCATTCAGTTCTGTAAGAGACTGTGATACAAATTCATGTTTAGCGAGAAAGTGCGTTCCCCTATCATTGAAATAGTGAATGCTCATGGCGGGAAATTGAAATCATGAAGTCTAAAGAGCGAGGTGGAAATCGAGACACCGCGTTGCCTGAAATTCATCGTCAGCCACTCCTGGCTTCCCTCAAGGCCATCCCCAAGGAGCACCGCCTGCAGACCCAGCCGAGTTTCACACGACTCCACCGGGGCCCCGGTGCCGTTCACTGACCAGACCCACTTGGGGGGCAGCACGGTCACACTGATGACTGGGGGGACAGTCAGCCCCCCAAGGTGACCGTGGTCTCACAAGGCTCCATCTCAAGGACCTTTTGGACATCGGTTTCAGGGACCAAGACAGACTCGCCCCGGGAGGTGAGCACAGCGTTTGAGGACGGTCACGGATGGCCCCCACGCTGGCCAAGGCAGGGCGAAGGCCTCACTCTGCCCAATCTGCCCATGGTGAGGTGTAGCCAGAGTGTCTCGTTTCTGAGGTCACCCTGGAGGTGAGTCCTTGCGGGCATGTGTCCCCGGAGATGCTCCCGGAGTGCTCCCCAGAGATGTGCTCACTGCGGTCACCTACGACATTCAGTGAGTCTTCTGGCACGGACTGCGGACAGACCCCTGTCCCAGGCCCCCGTGGTCACGTCAGCAGCTGGTGTAGGCATGGGGGAGCGGGGCGCTGGACCACACCCCTCCCTCACAGAGCCTCCGGCTTGCCGCCCGCTCACCGCCGCCCGGTCCTCCACATGCTTCCACAGCCTCTACTGTGGCTGTCTGCGGCGGCAGGGCGACAGGCAGGGCCGGGTCCGAGCAGCCAGGGGGCCTCCCTCTGGAGGAGAAGGAGCCTTGCAGAAAGAGGGGCCCCCGCGGGCCTCTGGCTGCCTGCTCCACGGTTACAGCCAGGCGAATGGGCATTGCCGGTGGGAGCCATCGGCACCTCCCTGCGCAGACTCTGCAGGAACCCACTGCACTCCTGTCTCTGGTGCAGCTGCCACCGCGCCCTCCCGGTTTTGGGCGTCATTCTGATCCCGATTTCACAAACAACGTGTAGAATTCCCTGTTCCCTCCCTTCCGGAACAGTAGAAATATCATTCCAACTATCCGGCTCCTGAATGCTAGAAAGAATCTGCCTGCGAATTCTCAGACGCAGTCCTCAGTGTTCGATGATGTCTTCCAGAAAGCCGCCTCCTTTCGAGTTTGCCCAGGTGTCAGCGCTTGCGGAGTGCGGGGGTGGGGGGCCTCTTTCCGCCCTCCCCGCGCGGACTCCTGACGCCTCCCCTCCTGGCCCCGCGGGCTCCGCGCTCAGAGTGGGCCGCGCTGCCCGCAGGACTCACGCCTCTTTCCGCGCCCTTTTTCTTTCCTTGGAGCCGGGAGGCGCAGGCGCGCCCCGCATGCGTGCCTACGTGGGGACCTGCGTGTTCCAGGGACCCTGGGGCACTGGCGGCACCTCGGGTTTGGCCAGAGCGAGGCCTCGTGCCTCCGGTTCCCAGATCTTGTGGTCTGGGTCACATTTTCTCACGCATTTGTCCTTAGAGAGATTCCACATTCGCAGCGCCCCGGGCTGTGTCTCGCCGTGGCGGTGTCTGCGGCCTGGCCCCTGAGCTCTTCGTCGTGATGCAGCGCGCATAGCGTGAAGTTTGCCGTGGGAAACGCTCCCGGGCGCCCTGCCCAGCGCCGCAGGGCACGCGCACTGCTGCGTGGCCCGCTCGGCCTAGGACTTTCCATGTCCCCAGACGCCGCTCTGCGCGGTCGGCGCGCACCCCCGGCCCCGCCCCGCCGCCCGTTGCTGATCTCCCCGCTGGAGGCCGCGGAAGCGGAGTGGCGCCGGGCTTGTCCCGCGCGTGTGGCTCATTCACTCCCCTGCCGTCCTCGGGGGCCGCCTGCGGTGCAGCCCGTGTCAGAGCGCCCTTCCTGCCTGAGGCCGAGTCACCTTCCACCGTGGCCGGGCCTCATGAGCTTTACCGTCGTCCCGCGGTGGACTCCGTGCCCCCCCTCCGCTCCGGGGCCGCTCGCAGCTGTCTGCGGGGTGCGCCGGGGCTCACCGGCTGGCGCGCAGGTCCGCGTTTCATTGCGTGCGGAGCCCGCACGCTGCGCGCCCGGCGGCCACCGCGTCTGCGTTCCCGCCGGGAGCGCGAGGCACCCCCACCCCCCGCCAAGTCCCGCCCGCGCGTGTTGTTTCAGGTTTTTTGTTTGTTTGTTTCTGCTTTTTTATAATGGCCATAGCTCCTGCAGCGCTTCTTCCGCCGCACGGATTTAGTTTAACCAAACCCCCCAAAAGAAAGGGAGTCAGAGGGGTGTAGAGCGGAAGCGCAGCCCAGACGCGCCCCTCGCACGGGTTCTGGGGCCGCGCGCGCGCGCGCGTGGCGCTGGTCCCTGGAGAACCCGCGCGCCCAGGCCTGGCGCCCCTTCCTGCGAGCGGCTCCGCGGGTGTCCCCGTCAGACTTATTCCCAAGTGTTTTCTCCTTTTAGAATTGCTGTGAACGAAGCGTTGTTCCCCCCTGTGTGTCGGTCGAGCTCATCATGGGCAGTGCGGGGTGACGCTGCTGAATTTTTACACACCGTTCGGCTGCGGCCCGCCTTCACTGGGCGCCGAGGTTTTAGACATATGATCGCAAGACGGTGGCGAGGAGAGACAATTTGGTGTCTTCTTTCTCAATGTAATACTCGCTATCTGATTTCCTCGTGAAACTCCGTGGAACCGCCAAAACGGAGCTGGACGGCCGCTGCCGTGCGCGCCGTCTCTCGCCCTCAGCGCGTAAACGGATTTACCCGTTCGCTGTTTTTGTTTGTTTTCTACTTCAGTTATAGCTTTTATCTTTATTAATTCTCTCTTCCTGCCTTATTTTGGGTTATTTGTTACCTTTAAAAATTGTAAAGATAATAATGAAGTTTCTATACTTTATAATTTTCTCCTTGAAAATTTAGGGCTATAGTTTTTCCTCTAAAAACAGCTTTATCCATGGACCCTAAGTTCACATATACCGTGTTTATTTTTCATTTCTTTCTAGAGTTTTTACAGTTTCAGTTTTTATTTCCCCTTCAATTTAAGTGCTAATTAGGTCCATACTTCTAAAACTTGAACTTCTGCAGTTCTGGGTTTGCTCATAATTTTTTTAGTATTTGTTTGTAGTTTGATTAGACTGTGATCCGGGAAGATGGCCTATGGTTTTTCATTTGTTGGGCAAATTTGACAAGGCTGCACTTTTGGAAGGGTGCGTTTCCCGGAGTTCTGACCGTCACCATGATCGTCCCCAGGGGCCCTTCGCAGTCTGTCCTGGCCACGCCCATCCATTTGCTGTCTCTGTGGACTAGTTTGCACTAGTCTGTGTGAAGCAAGTCGACGTTTGGCTTTTCCCCTCTGCATAGAGACGCTCTCCGGTCGGCAGTCCACTCCTGTCCACTGCGCAGCCTCCCACCATGCACGGGCCAGCTCGTCTGCCCGGCACCACACGCCGCCGTGTCGTGGGCTGCACGCCCTGGGCTGTGCTCCGCCCGGGCGCCTCGCCATTCTATGCTCCGCCCTCAGCCTGTTGGATTTCAGAATTTCCTTTTTCACTCAGGAGTTCGATTGTAATTATGTTTATTTGTAACTCGGTGTGGGGAGAATGGACATCTTTACATTACTGTCTCCCAGTCCACAAACAGGACAGTGTCTTTATTTATTTAGGCATTTTTTAGTTTTTCATTATGTTTTATAGTTTTTCCCATAGTTTTAGTTCAAATTTTAAAAATGTTTCTTTTTAAATATTGACTTAACCTAAGTACAATGTGATATCTGGGACCAGACCCTGAAACAGAAAACCACGATAGCGGGAAGGTGGGGGCCCCGGGTGCAGTCTGCAGGGGGGTAGCGGTGGCGGCATCACCGCCTCCGCCCGGGGCCTGGGGCCGACGCTCCGGGAAGCTGGTCGAGGCTGCAGGAGCCCTGCGCACAAACTGTGTGTCTCTTGCGTAAACCAGAGGTTATTTCAAAAAGAAGCTTTAAAAATCAGATTTATTGTACGTATTATTTAAATACGCATCATATCAGTTATGGATAATGCAGTGAACACGGAGTTTCCCGGTTTTGGGGGTGACTGTGAGCAGGCGGTTCCCAGGAGACCCTGTCTGGGGAGACGCGGGTGGGAGGAAATGGGAGGCACAGCTGAGCCCCTGACCTGTCCTCCCGGCGCCTGCAATATTCTCGTTCAGGCTCCAGCAGAGTGGAGGACTGCACAATTGGCAGGGGCAGTGAGGGATGCGGACCTGGGGTGGCGGCGGCCCCCAGACCCGTCGCTCCTGCCAGCGTGCTCCGTGGACAGTGCCGAGTGGCCCTCCAGCTCCCAGTGGATTTCTGCGTACCGCCCTCCGGGGGAAAGGTGCCCCCACTTAGTCTTGCGATTGTGCCCCCAGAGATTTATCTGCCTGTGGGGCAGGGGCTGCGCCAGCCCCATCTGCTCCCAGCTGCCCTGAGGCTCTGCTCCCTACTCCTCACCAGGAGGCTGAGCCTCAGAGGAGAGCGAGGAAAGAGGTGGGTTGGCTCCACGATACCCCGCCTCTGCACCAGTGTGGCGAGGCCAGTGCTGGACTCCGGGGGACCCCAGCCGGTCTCACCCACTCCTGCAGTTGGAGGCTTGGGGGTCCCTTTGGGCTTTGAGCACCAGGTGGAGCGCTCACTGCCTCAGTTTCCTTATCTGTAAACAGGCGGTGCGTAGCACCTCTCTGCTTGCGGGTGGAGGGCTTTGTGCGCGTGCGCAGAGGAGTGGGGATGGGGTGAAGAGTGGCGAGCAGGGAGGAGACCCCCAGGCACACCTGGCTGGCAGCTGCTGCGCCCCACCCCCCCGCTACTGGTCCAGGAGAGCCAATGGCACTTGGGGCTTCAGTGACCCGGGAACGAGCCTCCCCAGCATCTAATGCAGGTGCCGCTGCTAGTCTCACCCCAGCCATGCGGGGCCCGGGCACGTCAATGCATGGCAGGAGCTGTGGATGCCCCGAGAGCGAGGTCTGCTCAGACAGGGGCAGACAGCCCCACGTGTGACTTTACCTCCTACCCCTGGACTGGGAGAGGTCACCCTGCCTCAAGAGCTGCCCCTCTGCCCATCCACTGGGCTAGTCCCTCCCTGGCCTTCCCTGACCCCCCTTGCCGAGTGGACCAGCCCAGAGCACAGCCGTGGGGCTGGGGGCCCTGACACCCAGAGCCAGAGGGCTCTGGGCAAGCACCCAAGGGTGGCACAGTCCGTGCTCAGTAAGTGCCTGTTTTGACCCATAGCCCGTGTAAGGCATGAGCGGAGCAGGTTCAGGGACCCAGCCCCAGCTGAGTGGCCCCTCCAGCCCCTCCCCCCGGCCCTCTGTCTCAGGGGAGATATGGATGAGATGGCTCATCCACCTCCACTTTAGATACCTGCAGTTTCCAGAAGGAAGTGCTATTGGTCATTCTCATTTTAGTGTGAAGGAGCTTGTTCCAGTGGTGAGAAAAGCTGACATGAAAGCAGCCGCTGGTGCTGCAGGCGGCCAGGAGGCCGGGGAGGCTGGGGAGGCGCCGCCTGGAACGAGGCTGGCTGTAGCCGCTGCCCACACCAGCGAGAGCCACACCTGTGGGAGCCACACCTGCGGGAGCCACACCTGCAGGAGATGGCTGTAGCAGCAGGAGACTGATAGGTTCTGGCATAGTTGTCTGGGGAGCAGATAGGAGAGTGTAGAGCGACTCTATGACCCAGTTTCCCTTGAGTCGTTGGCCCAAAATCTCCTTGGCAAAATTGTGCATATGTGGCTGAACACTGACCCTGAGGCTCTCATTTTGTCTGGATCTGTGCCATTGGCCAAGTACCTGGCACAGGTGGACTCCCTGTGCCTTGGTGACAGCGGTGGTGAGTTGGCCTGGATCTCCCCACACCCTGAGACCCACAGTGGTTTCTGGTGGGCAGGAGGGCCCACGCAGTATAGGCTTGGCCCAGCCTGACGGGCACCTAGTTTTCAGCCCAGAGCTCAGCCACCCACAGCTGGGAGCCTTCCAAACCACTCCCTCTGTCCACACAGGGGGTCATTTCCGAGAGTAAGCAGCAAGGCAGCATTTGGGACACATACCTGCAGGCAAGGGGACCTCTCCAGGTTCAGTGTTGCACAGACCTGTGTGGTATCGGAGTGGCACCACAGTACCAAGAACACCAAGGACGTGGAAATGGAGAATCGGGTCACGGAGCTGCTGAGTGCGGAGGGCAGGGGGTGTAGGGCAGGCCCTCTGAGCAGGCCGGGAGGGGCCCTTCCCCCGACCACGGAGGGCAGTGCCCACACAGGCTGGTGCCGGGCTTCTTGTGCACGGCCTGCTCCTGCTTACTCCTGAGGTATGGGCCCCGCTGGCCATGGGCAGTGCTTGGAGAGGTCACGAAGGGACAGGGGGAGGGGCAAGATCTTCAGAGCCCGGAGGGCATTGGCCGGACGGTCACTGATTCCTGCCGAGGACAGGGAGGAGGATGGCAGGCACCGGGAGCCCCGCGGGCAGGGCGGTAGGGCGGCTGGCTGGCTCCTGCAGGCGCGCAGAGGTGCGTGGGCACAGGGGCCTCAGGCTGAGGTGGGCGGAGCTGCAGCGCTGGCCTCTGGCCGCTGTGCTCCCTGCGAGCCGCCGCACCGCGAGGCTGTAATTACACGCTCTGTCCTGTGGGCCGAGTCACAGGGGGCGTCTGGGGAGGTGTTTGTTGTCGCCTGTGAATCAGGAACTCATGAGAAAAGTGGCGGCTGCCGCAGCGGAAAAATTAGGGCCTTGGTGCTGCCGCATGCAGCCTCCAGCAGCGGCATGCCGGGGCCACCGCCAGTTCCTGCGCGCCAGGGGCCTTGCCCACGCCTTCCGGGCCGCTCCCCAGCCCGTTAGGCCATGTGTCTGGCCAGTCCTTCCACCACCTTCCGGAGGCTGAGCCTCTGCTGGACACAGGACCCAGAGAAGACACACACCAGCCGCCTCCCAGAGCACACAGACGTGCACGCGCACACGCACCCCCCACGGCACAATCTCACGCACATGCAATTGTGCTTCTCTTACAAACCACCTGTGCACGCACCCCTCCCCCAACACACACACACAAAGGCCACGTTTTTCTCTATGGGCAGAAAATGCCAGAACCGATGGCAGCGCGGGATCGCTGCCGGCGTTGTCTTCCGTCTGGGCAGTGCCGACCCGCAGTGGGGGCTGCCCAGACTCACTGGCTTTTCCGTTCCCAGGGGCCACCAAAGACATGGGGAAGATGCTCGGGGGAGACGAGGAGAAGGACCCTGACGCAGCCAAGAAAGAGGAGGAGCGCCAGGAGGCGCTGCGCCAGGAGGAGGAGGAGCGCAAGGCCAAGTACGCCAAGATGGAGGCGGAGCGCGAGGCCATGCGGCAGGGCATCCGCGACAAGGTGTGGACGGCGGGGCGGGGCGCGGGGGCGGGGGGGGGGGCACACGCTGGGACGACACCCCCACACTGCAGATCGCGGTTCCTAGCTTGGGCGCGGGGTACGGGGGACCCAGCTGGCTGTGGACCGAGGGAGGCTCCCTGGCAGGGGCCACGTGGAACCTCTTTCTTCCCCTTCTCTCTGCTCGGCTCCACTGCACAGACCTTCGGATGGTCCCTTCAGGGGGGTCACTGCACCCCAGGTGTCCATATCTGCCACACAGGCTGTCCCGGGATTAGAGTGCCCTCCGTGGAGTCCCCAGTCCTTCCTGTTCCTGACAGAAGGCGGCTGGTCCTCCACTCATGGGTTGGGTGCGACCCTGGGGCCCATGCCAGGCTGGGCCTCCCCTGTGGAGGGCACTTGGCCGGAGTCACTGGGTCCAAATGGTAGATTTGGTTTGGGGGAGGCACTGCTTTGCTTGGGTCCTCCCGGCAGGCAACCCGATGCCCTCAGCTCTGGGTTCTGAGGGCGTCCCAGATGCCCCGGATGAAGCCTGCAGCCGGGGGCTGGGTGGGGTGCAGTGAGACTTCCCCACTGGATCTCCATGGTGCCTGGCCCTGGCCCAGTGAGGCACGTGGGCTGCAGGGTGGGAAAGTCTGGGGTTCTGCCTCAGTGTACCCAGCAAAAGGCCAGCTCCATCCTGCCTGATGCAGAACAGGACCACCCAAAGGGGGCAGCACAGGTGGGGCACTTGCAGGTCCGAGCCCACAAGGGCCCCACAGACAGCGGATGTCCCACTGTGGGTCACTGGATGCCTTTCCTGGGCACCTGCGGAAAGCTCAGGTCGACTACGTTGTGACACCAGCTCTCGACTCCTCCCCAGGGATGGTTTTGCTGGCCAGGAATCTGTCTGGAGCAGAGCCAGGAAATGTGCACCGCCAGGCAGACCCCACCTGGGATGTGGCCGCGGGCTCTGTGTTGGTGGGAGGAGGGGCTGGGGCGGTGGAGGAGGTCAGAGGGGAGAGAGACAGAAACAGAGACAAAGAAAGACCGAGAGTCCTCCCCCACTCCTGGGTCAGAAGCAGCTCAGGGGGTGTCTGACGCGTTCGGGGTGTTCGCGGGGCTGGAGCTCTGGTCTTCCTGGCCTCACTGCTCCAGCCTCCAGAATTCGGTCCGCCCTTCGAAGAGCCTTCAGCTCGGCAGAGCGGTGCCCAACTCCTCCTACCCTGTCCCGCAGTGGGAAGCGCAGTGGGAGGGGTTGCGCCCTTGACTGGCGAGGGCGGGGCGCCCCCTGGTGGCAGGTGTGGGGAGCTAAGCGCCGGGCACCTGCCGCCGGTCCTGACCCGCGGCGTTCCCAGCATTGCTCGCCCTGCTCCCGCGAGGTCCGTCTGTCGCGCGAGTCCTCCTCCAGCCCCGGGTGCGGAGTACTGCCCCAGACCTGGTGGGGCTGCTCAGAGAAGCGGGTACTGAGCTGCCGGGTCCAGGGCCCCATCGGATGGGGGCCAAGGGACGCGGCCGGGGTCATGCGTGCTCGGGGCGTCCAGCTCCCCTGGCGACCTCATACGAGCGGAGCGGAAGCGGACAAGCACGACTCTCGCTTCAGGGGCTGGTGGGCGGTGCCCCCGTCCCCATGCGCGCGAGCCCTGGTCGGAAGGGACGGGGGCATTTGCGCCCGCGGTTTGCAGACGTACTTCCTGATTTGCACAGGCACCTTCAGATCCGTATGTGCACCGCGAGGTTCGGGCTTCCAGCGTCCAGTTGCGCAGCGTCGAGTCAGAACCACCCTCCTCCCTGCACCAGGCTGGCGGGTCCCAGCCCTCCCCTACCCCGCACTCCGGACCCTACAGCCCCTGAGATCACTCCATGCTCGGTCTGAGTTTCGCGCAGATAGTAACAGGTGTGGGCGTGGTTGCCGATTATTAGTCGTTTGCTCATGTTACAGATTCTCACCGCTAGTGGGCGCCACGTTGGCTTCTTCGCAGCACCAGGGTGCGTCTCAGCGGTGGAGGAGGATGCCCGGGGACCTGGGTGGGCAGTGTCTCTGATGAACAGTTGTCGATGTACTCCTGGACCGGGTGTGGCTGGGCGTTTGTCTCTGGAGCCTGGAAGCCTCAGCCCAGCTTTGAGCGAGCACAGCCGGGCAGGGTCTGGTGGGCTCCAGCTCAGGAGCCCTGCCCCCGCTGAGTGACCACGGGCCTCAGGTCAGCCCAGAGTGGCCTGGGCCTCAGAAAGCCTTTGAGCTTCAGTGGGGCAACTGGACCGGGTCTCCTTCCTGGACCTCAGAGCGGAGGGCCCCAGCACTGCTTGCAGACAGGGACCCTCCCCACCCCCCTGGGCTCCCGTCTCTGGTCAGGCCGACGCCCGGTGTTCTGTGTTACGTGGGTGTCCCGGTGTCGTCTCCTGGGTCCGGCCTGCGCTTGTCCCCGCAGTGTGCACACCTGTGCCTTGGGAGAAGGCTGGGGCTCCTGCCCCTGGCTGGAGGGAAGCGCTCCCTGGTCTGACCTCGTTTCTGGTGGCATGTCTCCCCGCCCACGCTCTGCACCCCAGGACTCCCGGCCAAACACCCTCCCAACCCTCCGTGCCCTGGGGCCGCTGCTCCGGAGGAGGGGCCCCCAGGGAAGGGCCGCTGCTCCTGGTGCCAGCCCCGGGGACTGCCCACCCTCTGTGCCCTCAGCTGACCTGCGTTAGTGCTCTGTACAGGGCCTTCTGGGCAGTGTCCTGCTGCCCAGGTCATTCTGGGGGGGAGGCCTCCCCACCCCTCATCAGGCCTGCCCAAGCGCTTCCGCCTCTTGTCCCGGGCACAGAGGGGCTTTGGGCCTAGGATGCATAGACGACCCTCATGCCCCTCCTCAGTGGCCTGCAGGCACCCCAGGAGGCCCAGGTTGTGCTCTGGTCACACCCCTACCCCCAGTCTGGAAGCAGGGGGAAGGGCCTTTGTGGCGAGCCAGCCTCCCCCCCACCCACCAGAGGGGCCGAGGAGAGACGAGCAGTGCAGGGTCCTCCCCCTGGGCAGAAACGCCCCCTCCCCAAAGCGATGGCCGGCAATCCCACCTTCGCGTGCCCCTCAGCACCCCCTCAGTCTGATCAGTAATCACCGATCACCACGAGCTCTCCCAGTGCCCCCTCTTTGCCCTCATGACTGACCTCGGACTGAGCCAAGGGTGCCCCTCCAGCAGCCTGGGTAGGTCCTGAGCTTGACCCCAGATGGAGGACCAGCCCCCCAAACCCACAGGGCCACCTTGGCCCTGCCTTTCCCACAGCCCTAAGGTCTCATGGCCTCAGTGACCGTAGGCTCACCGGCACCGGTGCTGATGGTCCACGGAGGGCATGTGCGCATCGCCTAGAAATGCGTTCTCAGTTCTGAGGGCCTGAAGGCCAAACTCAGGGCTGCGCTCCCTCTGAAAGTGGCAGAGAACCCTCCGGGGCCTTCCGGGGCTCCCGGCGGTCCCCGCAGTCCTGGGTTTGTGGGATGTTATTCCCAGCCTTCCTTTTCCATAGGGCCTTCTCCTCTCTGTCCTTTTCTCTCTCGCAAGGAAACACACTGGATTTAGGGCCCAGAGCAGTCTCATTTCTATTCTGCCCTTAACTACATCTGCAAAGACCCTGTTTGCAAATAAGGTCACATTCTGAGGTTCCAGGTGGCAGAGACTTTGGGAGAACACCAATGCACTACAAAGGGGAGATTTGGGTAAGGGTGGGGGGCCGGGACACATAAGAAATCAGAAGTAGGGGGCGCCAAGGTGCCCAGCAGTGTTGGCTGAGGGCACACCTAGGGGGCGTCTGGGACGTCCATCCAGAAGGGACCACTGGAATCGCTGCTCCGCCAGCTGCCCACGGCGTGTGCGGAGTGATATTGCAGGGGTTAGATTCATGACCGTGTTGGGGGAGACTTGGCCAGGCATGAGGGAGTGACCACCTGTCTCCCCACCAACGATCGGGGCTGTATGGCGTCGTTCACCAGCGGAGCAATGGGCTCTCGCCACCACCGCCTGGCCCCCAGGCCAGCTGAGGACAGCGCGGCTCCGCCCCCCAACCCTAACCCAGAGGGGCCGCGGGCGTTGGCACTCCTTCAGGGAGAGGCACCCTGCCCGCCCCTCCCAGCACACGCCCGGGGGTCCTGTGGGCTCCGGCACACGCCTCCTGCACACGCCTCCGCCAGCCGCAGGCGCTGCCCCTCTAGGCCCCTGGGCCGATCTCCCTGCGTAGCTGGGGTCCAGCCCCCCAGGCTCCTGACCCTGCCTTGTCCCCCACAGTACGGCATCAAGAAGAAGGAGGAGCGCGAAGCGGAGGCCCAGGCCGCCATGGAGGCCAATTCGGAGGGCAGCCTGACGCGGCCCAAGAAGGCCATCCCGCCGGGCTGCGGCGACGAGCCGGAGGAGGAGGACGAGAGCATCCTGGACACGGTCATCAAGTACCTGCCCGGGCCGCTGCAGGACATGTTCAAGAAATAAGGCCGCGGCGCCGCACAGCCGCAGAGCCTGGACCCCGCCCCGCCGCCCCTCGCCCACACCCCGTCCGTGCCCTCCGCCGAGGCCCCGAAGGGATGTCGGGAGCAGAGTGCAGCCCCCAGCGCCACTATAAGCCATAGTCCTCCGTCCATCCGCCCCTGCCCCCTCGCGCCTCGGAGCCTCCGACCCTCCCCCCTCCCGCACTGCCATCGCCACCACCACCGCGGGAGGGGCGCCCAACCCCCAGGGACCAGCCCACGTGCTCCTCTGGCCGCGGGCGGTTTGGACCCCCCTTCAGCCTGTGCCGCCCTTCACTGTCCCCGCCCTTCCCCGCCACGCAGGGGCGCCTGAGCCGGAGCCGCCGAAAGGGCCAGCCCCTCGACCTCCCCTCGGTGCGCGCCCGTCCGGGCCCACACTCAGGAGCACAGCCATAGTGGGAGGGGGCGGGGCGGGCGAGCCGCAGGGGCCGGGGTGGGGAGCCCCGCCCCGTCCTCCGGTCCGCCTGCCCCCTGGCGCCCCGCCCCCCGCACTGACGCGGCCGCCGGGTCTCTGCATCAGCCCGTCCGCTGGCTGCCCGCCTCTCCGTCTGAACCCGCCGCGTGCCCCGGCCGCGGTCTCTGCGCTTTGCTCCCCCGTCTCGGCCCCCTCCCCCGGAAGGCTCTGCTTCTCGTGAATGCCACGGCCCTTGTCTAAGCTAAGGGAAACAAAGCAATACGACCGGGGGAAATCCTCGCTCCCCCGAGTGTGGCACACGCAGTCTCCCACACCCGCTGTAACTCACGCTGCCCTGAGTGTAGGTCCAGCCCGGCCCATCCACTCTTCTCCCTGGTTGGCACCTCGTCCTGTACCGGGCGGTGCCCTGCTCTCACCAGCCAACTCCCACCCCCCGCTCCCCGCCGGAGCTGTGCGGGAGGCCCGGGGCCGCAGGACTGAGTGCGCGGCTGGAGGCGTGTGTCCCTGGGCCCCTCCGCTGGGGCCACCGGCGCGCGTAGCTGAGGCGGCGGGTTAGGTAGACGCACTGGGCCTCCCGTAGCCCTCCGTTTCCATCATCCTTGTTTAATTTGCATCACAATGTGTTGAATCTCAGGTAAATGAGGTCTAACGTATTGGGGGAGTTTATCTTGACCGAAAGCCCGGGGCCTCCTCCCGGGCCCTCTGTCCACATCAGAAATTCACCGTGTCCTCCTGTTGCGGCCCGGGGCGTGGCCCTACATCGCTGTTTAGAGAAGCCATACAATTAGACTGCAATACTAACCGCGGCCGCCCGTCAAAGACGCGCGCCCTCGCCCCGCGCCGCCTCTGTGCGCCTCGCGTCCTGCGCCCTGACTCCTCCCGGGTCCATGTCTTTTAAAAATGCCTGTTTTCACACTTTAAAAAGCCAACTCCGCGCAGACAGGGCGTTGTCTCGTAGAAACCCCGCATCCCGTTCCCAGCGCATGGGGCGCCCGGAGAAGCCGAGCTTACCGTAAACGGCGGATGCCGCCTGTCCGTTGTCCTTGCGCCTGCGCCTCCTCCTGCATGTCGGGGCGTCGCGTGTGTTCTCTCCGGATGGAATCACAGCCAATAAACAACACAGTGATTTCACACTGTGTGGCCCTTCTCTCCAGAGTCCCGGTTCTCCGGGAAGGCGCTGCCGAGTCAGACTGAGGATCCACACCCTCCAGGCCATGCGGCCCAGACCCCGCTCACCCCGACTCCTGTCGAATAGGAAGCACCTTCCCCGCTCCTTGGGGCACCAGCTGGGGCTCCCCACGGCTGTGACCCAGATTCACCTCTCTGACCTTTTCTCCCTAAGGGGCCCTGGCCAGAGTAATCTCTACCTAGAATGCAAACCGGCCTCTCAGGCGCCCCCCTCCCATCTGAGCGGAGGCCTGACCCACAAGATGCTCATGGGCCCTGCTTGGCACAGAGGACGGCCCCGCTGTCTCCCTTTTGGACCCTGCACATGTCCTTCCCGTGCCTGAAGCCCACCCCAAGGTGCCTTTCTCTAGAGAGGTGGCAAGCCTGGGTCACCTGTGATGTTCCTCCCTCTGCTGGCTGGGGATGCACAGGGAGCGTCCGGCAAAGCCTGTCCAGCAAGCAAGTAGCAAGGCCACACTCGCCCCTGCCCTTGCTGCCTTTCCCCCTCCCCATCAAGCTGCTTCCTGAAGGCTGCTACGGAGCCCGCCACAGCCCCTCTGCCTCTGCCTCAGAGGCTGGGGGGCATCTGGGACTGAATGTGCTCCTTGAGCACAAGTGTGTGTGTAGGGGGGTCTCCATCCCGCTCCTGCTACCTGGGTGGGTGCAGCTCCAGCCTCCAATACTACAAAGCTGCTCAGTGTGCCTTCCACTTGCTGAGGACAGAGCAGCTGTTCACCTTCCCTCGATCCAAAACTCACACGGAAGCCTTTGTCACCAGCTTGGCGGCTTTGGGCTCTGTGGGCTGCTCTACAAAGGCACTCACCATCTGGCCCCTTTACCCTGCCCCCACACAGCCCAGCAGCACCGTCTTGGGCCTGAGCAGTTACCTAGATGTGCCAGGTGACCTGCTGTGCTTTCCCTCCACCCTGGCCAGACGCTTTGGGCGCTGGTGTCTGAGGCCCCAAGGAAAGCATTAGCTCACCTGGTGTTTACTGAGCCTGACCAGGGACAGAGCCCAGCTCCAGGCGCTGGGGATGACACCTTTTCCTCCTGGAGCTGCTGTTTCCGGCGGGAGGAGACAGATGACAAACCCCGAAGCCCAGTGGTGTCTTTTCCTGCGGAGGGTATCCAGCAGGATAAGGGGACAGGAAGGATGGTGAGGCTGCCATTTCACCTCTGAGGGGTGCAGAGAGACCCTGAGGGAGAGTGGAGGGGGCCCCCCGTGGGCCTCTGGTGGGAGAGCCTTTGGGGTAGAGGAACAGCCGTGCCAAGGCCCTGAGGCAGGAGCTGCCCTAGGTGCTTGGAGCAGTGCCCGTGGCCCCAGCTGACTGTGGCCTTGGCCTGGTCGCTTGCTTTGGGCCACACTCCCTCAGGACATTTTACTCTGTTTTGACAAAGCAGAGCACACCTTGGTGCTGGGCACCCTCCAGAGACGGCCTCCACTAGGCAGGCTGGTCCCCTGCAGCCCGGCTCTGATGACCTCTTTGGTCCCTGAGCACAGCCAGCCCCAGGCAGGGCTCTGCTTCCATTTCCTGTCTCCTCTTGAGTCATGAGCCACTTAACCGTCAAGGCTGTCATGACTAATTTAAGGACCATTTGTCTAGTTCTGCTAATCCGCAGCTAGACGAATCCTGCTGTCTACAATCGCAGCCAGCGGGGTCAGTGAACCCTGGGTCTGCGCCACCTGTCCACGTTGGAAAGGGATCCACTGCTGTCTCAGCGATTCCTGGAAGGTCGGAGAGGAGGGGTCACGTTGCAGGTGAGGCGCAGGCCCCACGGAGTTGGGCTTGGTCTGGGGGCTGTGATATCCAGTTAGTGTTGGCCACACGGCAGCGTGGCTTCGAGGAACGGCCTTAGAGCTGGACCGCAGACCAGCGGCCCTGGAGCTGGGCGTTGAGGCCGGGCGTCGGGGCGTGGCCTTGAGGCAGGAATCCTTTCAGGCCCCGCCCCACCGCCACTGCCTGAGCCAATCAGCGCCTGCGGGGTAGGCCGCCGCTATTGGCTCCGAGATGGTCACGTGGTCAAATCTTGTCCAATGGAAAGTGGAGAGATGCCGAAGCGGGCGGGGGGGGGCGGGGGGGGCGGGGGGGGCGGGGCGCGGCATGTGAGTCGTCCGTGCTCATCTCGGCAGCCTCGCTGGATCGTGCAGGACCCCAGGAGCTGAGGAAGGGGCTGGGGTCTCCTCTGCAGCCTGGGCTCAGGGTGGGTGGGCACAGCCTAAAGCCGGAGTCCCGCGCGTTTCGCACCGCGGCTCCCGGGCGTGGGGCCTGGCGGGGCCTCCCTGCTGCAGGTCCCCATGACACCACTCAGGCCTGGTCCCCGGCCTTTGGCCCCAGTGGTGCCCGGGGCGATTTCTCTCAGCGCCAGAGGATGAGGCCTGGGAGTGGAAGTTTGGTTGATTTCTACAAATAACAATTCTGTGCACCCTCGAGGGATTCCATTGAGACTGATGCTATGCAGCGGCAAAGTTAGACTGCCAGGAGAAAGGACCCGGTCTGGCTGGGATGGGCCAGGGCCACAGGGCCTAGCAGAAGTTCCCGGCTGTAGGAGGAGGAGACTCAGCAACGGGGGACCCGGTGGATGGCAAGGAGACCGGGGGACACAGCTCTGCCACTCCTCTGCCCCCTGCCCTCCAGAGTGCCCTGTGCAAAGACGGCTGTTTGGAAAAGCAGATGTTAATGTTATTAACCGGCCTTGGAGGCTGACTCAAGTCCTGACCTTTAGTTTTTGGTGTGGGCATCCCATGCAGCTGCAGGGCTCGCCTGTGGCAAGGCATGTGCCCTGTGTCCAGGCACTCAAAGCCTGACTCTCTCCCAGGAGTCCTAGGCTCCAGGGTCTGTCAGCCAGAAGTCAGCCTCCATCCACACGTGTCCACCAAGGCCTGGAGGCAGGGTGAGAAAGAGGGGACACGGCCCACCACACCATCTGGCCCCCTCCCTTACCTGCCCAGGACTGAGGCCGAAGAACAGGGACTGAGCCCGGCTGGAACGTCAGACTAAGATGGACAAATGACACTCCGTGCAGATTCTGCTCCTATAGTTAATTCCTCTTACAATGAACAGAAATAAAGTTAAATAATCAAAACTCGCCAACCAGGAGAAATTCACTGATGGCGCAGGCATACACAAGATGAGCCTGGAAGCCAGGAAACGCTGAATGACAGACACAAAAGGATTCAGCGCCAAGTGGCCGAACTTCCACTGGCCAAAGCTGAAACAACCTGACAGCAAAATAAAGTCATGTGGCTTATAACCCAAGTATAGAATAAATTTCCACGAGTCCACAGGGATAGAGATGAATGAATGAATGAATGGGGAGAAGACAAATCTCCCGTGCAGGATTCTAAATAATTTTGCAGCCACTGTGTCCACCAGGAGATGGCGCTAACCCCCATGCCGTGTGGCAGCACTCCATGACTTCCAGAGCCCAGTGGAAAGGGTGGGGGAGGAACTGGTGCAGAACCCTGACAAGCCGCCACCTCCAGGAGGTCAAGGTCACTAATGGGTCACGTGGAGAAGGACTCTTGGGCTCTGTGCTCTCCCTGCCCCCTGAAACCCACGACCCCATCTAACCACAAGAGAAACAGAATAACCCCAACCGAGGAACATCCGAGGACATAACTATTGTGCCCCTTAAAACAGTCTAGGTCATCAAAAACAAGGAATGTCTGAGAAACTGTCAGTTAAAAGGTACCTAAGGAGACGTGACAACTAAATGTCATGTGGGACCCTGGGACAGAAAAAGGACATCAAGTAAAAAGAGAGGAAATCCGAATAGAGAACAGGTCCAAGAGGGAGCAGCAGCTCCAGGACACGAAGCAGGTGCATGCCAGGCAGATGCAGTGTCTGCCGGGACACGGTGACCTCTGTGGACATCCAGGAGGACCCAGCCAGGACCTCGGAACAGGTTTGGCATCACTCCCAGGTCACCAGTGCACACGTGGGCCAGCCCCCACCTCCTGAGGGGACAGCACGGGACATAAACCAGGCGAGAGGTACGTAAGAACTCTGTGACGAGGGCGAGCAATCTCCTGCGAGACCCTGGAGAAAGCTCGGACGCAAAGGAGCCACGCCATGGTGCCGAGGCCACCGCCACGGAAGGTCACAGGGCAAGCGCCCCACGGCGGGGAGCAACCGGGCCCCCGCGGGTGCTGACGGTGCCGCCGAGGGTGCCTCTGTGGAGGGAGGCGGGTGACCAGAGGCCAGGGAGCCGTTGGGCCACGTCGCCAGGAGGGGGGCGTGCACGGCTCCTCCGGCTGCTGCAGCGGGGCTGGGGTGTGGGGATGAGCGCGGCCAGGGCTGGGAAGAGCAGCGCGGGCCCCGGGGACCTGCGCCCTCGCCCTCCGGGGCCGGAGCCCTGCAGACGATGGACGCGTCGACTTCCGTCCCCAGAAGCCCCGTCCAGGACTCACGGTGCAGGGCAGTCATGCTCCCCGAGGTCTCAGTGAAGCCACGGCCCGCTCGCGGGAGCGCGACCTTCGTCCCAGCACCGTCCCAGCGGGGCCACTTCCCGCGAAGGCCGGTCCCTTTCACCTCTCAACAGGCTTCTGGCTAAAAATGTTCTTAAACGAGCAACGTTGTTTTCACAGAACCCTAATACCCTGAGGTCGCAGGAATGCACGCAAGACCAGCCCATCTGGGTACGAGGGACTAAAACCCAGAGGCAGTTCAGCCGTGACGGGCCGCGCGGGGAGTCGCGCTGCCCGGGAGCGGCAGGAGGCGCAGGGAGCCAAGCTTGCGGGAGCCACGGCCGCGTCCTCACCGCGCACTGCGCCGCAGCCGGCCGTGGAGCCGGCGGCCTCCGCCCGCCAAGGGTCCGGCTGTTCTGTCCCTGGGAACAGAGGTCGCCCGGAGACCCCCGCTCTCGGCGCGGAGGCCTCGGCTGCGCAGTGCGCCGCTCCTGGGGGACGCAGCCACGGCTTCCTGCAATGGCGCTTTTGGTTTCATGGGAGGGGCGTGTTTTCGGGCACACGGGACTGCCTGCGCTTTCTCCCCTGGTCACCTGGTTGGGGCGTCGGCGGGTCCCCGCGGCCCACGGCCCGCTCTGAGCTCCCTGCCATCTGCCCGAGGCGGCCGGCAAGGGGCCGCTCCCTGGGAACACGTGCCCTGCATGCCCCTCCAGCGTCTACCTGTGGCTCCAGTCAGCATTTCGACCTCCGAGACGAGGAGACGACATCGAGACGGAGTAACAGCTGCGAAGTCAGTTTAGACCGAACTCGCCTTTCACGGTTCTGGCCTCAGTTTGGTCGTCTTGTCCCTTTTTCTAGCTTAGTCTTCCTGCATTTTCAAGACTGCTGTACACTACTCAAGCTTTAAACATTCAGGTTCTGACCACAAGTGTTGACCGTGCCAGTGATCTGGGGCGGTTAGTCTGCATGTTGACGCTGACAGCCCCCTGGGCTTCACATCTCCCTGGGGCATCTGTGCGGTGCTCCCAGTGGTGGGCGTCCCTGCCCCCATGAGGCCCAGACAGAACCAAGAGAGCCCCTGGCCTGGGAGGGACCCGCCCCCCCTGCCATCGGATGGCACAGCCCCACAGTCCCCCTGGTCTCCGCCCCCACAAAGCTGTGCAGCCCCCACTGGGAGAGCCCCTTCATGTGCATCTGTCTGTGCCTCTCCCACCGCCCTGTCCTTCTGCAGAACCCCAGGCAGACACAGGACCGCACCGCCTGTCCACCCATCCACTGGGACTTCACGCACGGTGCCCACCGAACCCCGGGGACCGAACACTGGACCCAGTTAAATGAAGCTCCGCAGCCAAGGTGAGAGTCACTGAGGTGACCATCCCGGCGGGCGGTGGTCATGGAGCGCTGTGAGGGTCAGGGCTGCAGCGGGCAGGGACAGCGAGCGTGGTGTGGACGCGGTCAGAACCAGCACGGTGAGGTCACCCTGCTGTCACCCGGCCACCATCTCCCCTACGCTCTTGCGGGTACTTCAGGTAACAGATTTCCAGCCCGAAGTAAGTTCAGTGAAGTTTTTCTTTTGCTTTTATTACAAGCATATAATATTAATTGGCAAAACACTGAATACAAGCTTCACGGTCATAAAATCAAAGCATTTAAGCGATATTCCAAAAAAGATTGTAGACAAAAACTAGCCACCAATAGTACAAAAATTACACACCAACACAAAGCATAAAAAATGTAAACTTTCAAATTAAACAGTCAAAAATATGATTCTGCACTGTCATCTCCACGCCCGACAGCCAGGCTCAGCGGTGAGCTCTCGCCCTGAACCCCACGAACCCTGTCGGGATGTCGGAAGGGTCACTGACACTGTGCTGCCCACGCCGTCGGGGGTGCAGGCGCGCGTGCGGACGCGGTGGGGCGCGCCCCCCGCCCGGCCGGAGCCTCTGCGAAGACAGCGGTGTGGTCTGGACGCTTTCTCATCCGCCGATCCCACGCACTCAGTCCGTGTAGGTGCCGCGGCAGAGAAGCGCACGGGTTTGCCAGGCTAAGGTCGCAGGCGACGCGGCGGAGTGTGGTGATTTCCTGAGGACACGGAGAAACTACATTCTGTGGCTTAGCGATCCGCACTGAAGCTGTTCTCGACGTCTGGAGAGCATGTCAAAGATTCACACACAAGGCAGAAACTGGCTGGCTCGTTCCGAGAACATTCAGTCCAACGACACGCTTCAGCCCCCTGGAGGACGCCTGCGCGCTCTGGGGAAGAACTCAACGGGTTCTACAGGCGTGGGGAGGAGGCCGCGGGCCCGGGCGGGCTCGGGGCTCAGGGAGGCGGCACCGTCAAATCTGTGGTCGGTGCGGGGTGAGGGGTGGGGCGTGTCCCGGGCTGTGGCACGCGGCGTTCAAGGCCACGAGACCCACGGCAGCCATGTGGCCGGGCCGCTGACTTCTGGACGCTGCTGCCGCGTGTTCCTGCCCGGGCACACGCACTGAGCTTTCTTACGATGGGAGAGGAAAAGCCAGATGCTGCCTGACTGTCCACTCTCTGAAACGCCACTTACTCCCTTTCAATTCAGCGTAAGAGACGCTGCGTTACCCTTTAGACATCTGTCTAATGGACGCGTGTTGGAACCTATTGCACGGAAGCATAAACAAAGCTCTTCATCCCCAAGAAACAATAACATACAAATTAAAATGACTCAAAGTGAAAAGAAGCTTGCAAAACATCTCACAATTCCATCTTATATGCCTGTAAATAAAGCTGGACCACGGAAACCAAACACTGGATGGGAAAATATGATAGAGGCTTAAAATAGAATAAATAATTTTATAAAGTTAGGTTTTCTTTTCTTAACCCCCCAAAACCTTAAATTCAATATTATATATTCTATCTGAATTTTCTACTTTCATGGAAACCATGTCGGTGGGACTGAGTGCTGGGTGACGGTCCCACGGCTGCCGAGAGCAGCACCTGTGATGCGGGACAGCCTCGTCCCCCTGCACGAGCACCTGTGAAGACGGCTTCACAGGTACCGCCCTCCGCCACTCACGGAGCCTGACTTTCATGCGGGAACTAGCGGAATTCAGCCTGTCGACGTCACCGAGGGCCCAGCGCCGCGAGCCTCTGCGGCGCGGCACGGTCGGACCGGGGCCCGGCCCGGGCTGCGGTCTGCATGAGGAGAGCTTAAAAAAAAGCTACGTCTGCGGCTGAGGTTCCGTCAGGTTCCACGATTACCAAAGTGGGCCACACATGCGAGGTCGGCAGCCAGCCGTGATGGGGACGCTGGCCCCGACTTACCTCCGTCTCTGTTCAGATGTATCGACTTAGCACCATAGCAAATTCAAGTGATTTCAAAGATAGCTACAAAGTTACAAATCCACGGGGTCATTACAGCCGCTGCCCGCCGACTCGCTCCTGGGCCGATGGCATCTGGATTCGGTGCTTTGCCGCTCACCCCGCCACGTCACCACACAGGACGCCGCCCAGATCCCAGCGCCATGCCCGGCGCAGCACGGCGCCTCGCGGTCTAGAGCTCCGGCGGCGACGTGTGCTTTGAGGTAGACAGGTACTATTTACTCACACACGGCCACTCGCTGAGCCTCGTGTCCCACGGAGAGCTGAGGAAACGGGACGGTCCTAGCGGAACCGGGGCAGGGGGCTGAGGCGAGGAGGCTGGTGGCCAGCTCCCAACCGGCTTCTGGGTTCTGAGAGGCCTGACACGACACCGCTTGGGCTGCAGCGGTCTGAACGCTCCTCGCCAGAGTCCAGGTCTCACTGTCAGCTGCTTCTCGTGCTTGTGTTCACGAGACGGGAAGCAGGAAAAAGCAGGAGTGAAGGTCCGCGAGCCCAATCCTAACTTTTGAAGCAACTTTAAGAAAAAAATCCTAGTTACTAAAGTGAAATATTTCATGGAAAAGCCAGCCCTCGGGCCACCGTCGGAGGCAGGAGGTGGAGGCTTGCGGCCCCAGGACGCCACGGGCCCGGCAGCTGCCGGGCGGCAGCCTGCAAGGTGACAGCGGGAGGAACACAAGGTCGCCAAGGGTCAGTGGGACATGCGGACGGAGGTGACGACGCTCTGACCCTCTGGAAAATGGGCCCTTGACCTCGTTCCTGCTCTATACATTCCAAGGTACTATTTTAAAGGAACAAATATTTGTGTGCTGGCAAAGAATTTATTCTCTAATTCCACAAAAATATTGACATTTGGGAGGAGAAAGGGTTTGACGAGGTGTGTGCTGCCTGCGATTGGGTCACTATGCAACTGAGAAAGCCACTGGGGCACAGAGCAGCCCCCCCGGGTGCTCGGCCTGAAAACTCCTGCAGGAGGCACGGCCACGCAGTGTGCGAGGGCCAGGTGGGGGGGGGGCTGGTGGCCTGCCTCCCGGGGGGTCACGGGGGACCCGGCGCCGGCACCAGCCCCTCCCCAACGGAGGTGCCCTCTGAGGAGAGGCACCCAGACGCCATCCCACATGAGGACAGAGCAGGACGAGCCGGGCGTCAGGTGGCGGCTCTGAGCCATCGGCAGGCACCCTGTTTCACCACCAGAGGGACTTAGAAGAACGAGAACCCCGGCCCACGGGCGTCCGGGGGCCGGAGGCCATCAGCTCGCGGGCTGCACGATGGGGAAACCGACAGCATGGTTACCGCGTGACATTAACGGCGACCCTTTCAGGACGCTGTTAAATTTTTATGTATCTTCTAAGTCTTCAGGTAGCTAAAGGCAACATAAATATCATCATTCACCATGAAAAGACATTTTCTTCAATAACTTAGGATTCAATAAAGGTACAAGTGTTCTTGAGGCTTATCACGAAACCTAATTCATAAACTAAACCAAAACGACCCAGATTTTGAGGACCCGGAAGCGAGCGAAGGGCACGAGTGTCGGCACGGGCCACGCGGCCACTGCACGCACCACTCTGCTCCGGAAACTCAGGGCGGAAGGACTGAAGTGTCTCGGCATCTCGTCGCCTGGTGCTGGTAGTGTCTTGTTGAGTGTGAGTTCTCGCATATAAAAGTTATAAATATTCTCTATTCGGAAATCCGGTCCCCAGGACACCCCGCGGCGACGTCCTGGAGCACGGTGGTCATGGCTGTGCCCGCCCCGCGCTCGCTGGGCACCGGGGCGCGAGGGCCATGCGCCCGCCGCCCGCTCACAGCAAGTCCATCTTGGGTCTGTAGTGCAGCAGCAGTGGCGCCTTCTGCAAGACAGGCCGCGGAGACAGAGCCGTCAGCCACGGGCCACGCCGCGGGCCACTTCCCAGGGCCCCGGTGCCCAGGGGTACCTGCTCCTACACTGACCCTGCGCCCCTCCCCTGGGCCTGGCCAGGGCCAGCCCTGGGTGTCTCTCCCCTCCCCGGCTGGCCGGCCCCAGGACAGGTGCTACCCACCCCTGCCTGCTCCACAAAGAGGCAGCCAAGGCTCCAGGGCGCCCTCCACCAGCAGCAGGACGAGGTCACCGCGACCAGGAGGAAACTCTGGGGTCGACGCTTTGAGAGCAACTGCGTCTCAAACAACCCCGACTGCATCATTGCTTCCCAACTACCAGACACACACACGCCGCTCGCAGCAGGTTCTGAGCGCCGCGTCTCACCTTGAATCTCCATCTCGTGACAACCACAAATTTGAGTGTGTGGTCCTTGCCCAGGATTTCCTCGTTGCATAAAATGTCCAGCTGGTGGGAGAAGGAGACTTTGGTTAGCGGGGCCGACAAGCACTCAGGGCGCGTGGCCCTGGTCCACGCCAGCCAGGCCGGTCTGGGCGCAGGTGCCATCGGCTGCAGGCCGTGGGCCCTCATGTCTGGGGTGGCAGGTGGGAGGGAGCACTAGGAAGGCGCCTCTCCATCAACCCAAGGGCACCTGGGGGGCCTCCGTCTACACTCGCACAATGGGGGTCTCCGTCTACACTCGCACAATGGGGGTCTCCATCTACACTTGCCCACTGGGGCCTCCGTCTACACTCGCACACTGGAGCCTCCGTCTACACTCGTGCACTGGGGCCTCCACGTTCACCCGCCAGGGCAGCCCCCATGGGGCTGAGCTCCCGGCTGCCCTTACCCAGAGCGCCCTGTCCACAGCCTTAACCCACCCCTTGGCCAAGCTTGTCCCCCTCTCCTCAGGGGAAAAACTAATGGGCTCCCCAGTTTTTTTTTTTTCTTTTTAAAAACTATTTTTAGAGCAGTTTCAGGTTCCCAGCACACTGAGAAGATGGTACAGAGACCCCCACACAGCCCTTGCCCCACACGCACAGCCCCCCAGGCAGCCCGGCTCCGGAGTCGCTGGCTTGCACTTGACACATCGTCACCACCTAAAGTCTGTGGTGTACGTCAGAGAGGCTATCGCACCTGTGCCCTGCAGGTGGGGATGAGTGATGTCATCGCCTGCCACTGTGTGGCCCACAGAGGGACTCTGTGCCCTTGAGTCTGTGAGGACTGTTGCTGAGCACGTCCTTTCAGTACGGACAGCTCACCGACTTCCTTCCGGTCGACGCTGGGGGGGGGCTCGCCCGGGGGCAGACCCGGTGGCTGTGGCAACCAGTGCTGGAGCCCATGGAGCTGCTTGAACTTGGTGGCCCCCTCCCCCCAGAGCTGGAGGCCAAGTCTCTTCCTGGGCCCGAGTTTTGGGAACGGTTCGGGGCTGCCGTTGAAAGGCCTTGTTTGCGCCTTCATTCATGAGCGGGCGGCTGCTCCGGCATGCTCCGTGGGAAGCGGGCAGTGCCCGTGGAGAAAGTGCTGGCGTCCGCGGGCTGCGCCACCCCTGCACCCGGGAAAAAGGCCGTGCTCGGCCATGGGCCGCAGCCCTCTCCGCGCGCTGCTGAACTACTGGCTGGTGTTCTGCCGAGGACTCCGCACCGATGTTCACACGGGACGTTGTCTTTTCCTGTACTGTCTCCGTCCGGCTTTAGCATCTGGGTAATGCTGGCCTCACAGAACATGTTCCAGGTGTTCCGTACTCTTCAACTTTCTGGAGACGTTTAAGGATCAGAATTAGTTCTTAAAAGTTCAGCAGAATTTACCAGCGAAGCCGTCAGGTCCGTGGCTTTTCTGTGCTTGGAGCCATTCGACGGCTGATTCGGTCTCCTTCCTAGTTAGGTCTGCTCAGATTTCCAGCTTCTTTGTGGTTCGGTCTCGGCAGGTTCTGCGCTTCTGGTTCTGGTCCCGTCCCTCAGGTCACCCAGCTTGCTGGAGAGCGCTCGGCTGCAGCTCCCTCACGGCTCCGTGGACTCGACAGCAACGTCCCTGCCTTCGTTTCAGACGTCGGTCGCTGCCGGCTATCTTCCTGGTCTGTCCCGCCTGGAACGGTTCCGCGGTCCTACGGGGAGGAGCTCTGCTTCTCTCTCGTCTTCCATCCTGCTTGTCTCCACTCTGCCCTTCCTCGTTTCCTTCCCTCTGCTGTGGGTTAGTCTGTTCTTTTTCTAGCTTCCTCGGCAGTAAAGGCGGGGTGCTGACTTGAGATCCCTCGTTTGTAGTTTGTCACAGCTACAGACCCTCCACTCCGCGGACCACTTTCACTCGGCACATGCGACTTGGCTGCTGTGTTTTCACCTTCAAACATCTCTAAGTATTTTCTCATTTCTCTTTGATCCTTTGGTCATTTAAAAGTGCGTTGTTTAATTTCCACAACTCTGAATTTTCCAGGATTTCTTTCGTTATTGATTTCTAACTTCATCCACTGTGGCCAGAGAACACATCTACCTTTTAAAATCTACTCACACCATTTGCGCCCGTCCTTCTCCAATACGACCCTCTCTCACTGGGTGTAGGACACACCAGGATAATCCAAGACAACCTCTTTATGTCAAGACCCTTAACACACCTCCAAAGAGCTTTTTTCAAATAAATTCATAACGATGTGTTTTAGGGGTTAGGAAATGGACATATCTTTTGGTGGGCTCATCATTCGACCTATGACAGTCTGCCTTGTGGCCCCCCAAAACCCATATCCATCCCATGTGCAAAATATATCCGCCCCATCCCAATATCCCCAAGAGTCTCAACTGATTCCAACTCCAAATTCCAAAATCTCACCTAGATGCCATCGGCTGAAAAATCCCGGGTCTTACCCTCTAGCTCTTAGACTAATGATGCCCTGGCTGTGTCCCCGTGGAACCAGGACGACAGCACGTGCTCCCCGAGTGCCAGGGCGGACGCGGTGTGGGGCCCCTGCTCCATGAGGGAGACATGGCGAAAAGCACACGAGGTCACTGGTCTCAGGCAAGTCTGAAACCCGGCAGGGACAATCCCATGAGGCTTCAGGAGGACACGCCACGGTGAGCTGAGGTCCTGCCCTCTGCCTGTGATGCCTCAGCCTCCTCGTCACCCTCTGGACCAAGGCTCTGCTCTCGGGTCATTCTTCCCTTTACTTGAAGAGTAGATCGTGGTTGCAGCTAAGTGGCTCCATCAGCCCAGACGCTGCATCTGGAGTTTTGGAAGCATGACAGCCTGTTCCCATTTCTTCCAGTCTCTGTCCCCTTCAGTTGGGGTTGGTGGAGTCTCTGCAGATACAACACTCTCAAAAATTCTGTGGGTCCCCCACATATATCACAGACCCAGGTCACTAGGCACAAACACACTGCGAGGACCTCCAGGGTGACGCCTCCCCATCCCTGGAGGTGGGAGCCACCCTGAGTCACACAGCTCATCTCTTCGACAAAGGGCTGTCCAGCCCGCCTTTGGCCTTGTCTCCAGCACCCCTGCCCCCCACAGTGACATTCCGGTAGAACCGGCTCTCGCAATGTGGACAGTCTCTGAGCCCCCGAGGTCGTCCAGGGTCGTCCCTTCCTGCTCGGCAGTCGGTCCCGAGCCCGTCTCGCTCCTCTCCCCGTTCACGGAGGCAGAAGACTGGACCACACCATCGACGCCGCGTGGGACTCTCCGCTTGCACCCATGCTCGCCACCTCCAGGCTGCTTCCCAAGTCTGCCATGTTGCCACCACCGTGTGGCGAGGCCGCTTTTCTTCCTGTCCCCAATGCTATGCCCCTTTCCCTCTGAGCTCTCACAAGAGATGTCTGAAATACCCTAACTCCTTCCGCCAACATTCTACGTGACATGGTGACATGTACCCTGAGGTGACAGAAGCTTTCTCCACCCAGCTGAGCTCCCTCCCGGTGACCACCGGGATCACCCTTAATGACTATACTTCTACTCACAGTCTCTTTGAGGCCATCGGGGCTTTGGAAAATTGCATTCCTCAAAATTCTTCCAGGCTCTACCTGTTGCTTAAATCTAAAGCCACGCCCACATTCTCAATGTTCCTCCCAGCAGGGCTCCACCTGCTGGTACCAAAATCTGTGTGGTTTCCTGCAGCAGCTGATAAAGCACCACCACCTGGTGGCTTGCAATAACAGGCGTTTACTTTCTTGCAGATGTGGAAGCCGCAAGTCCAAATTCGAGGTGCAAATTCGAGGTGCGGGCAGGTGCGGTGTGCCCTGGAGGCTCAGGGGAGGGGCCCTCCTATCTCTTCCAGCTTCTGGTGGCTCCAGGCTTCCCTGGGCTGATGGCCGCCTCCCTCCAGGCTCTGTCTCTGTCCTCATGTCACTCACTGTCTGTCTCAAATTTCTGTCTACCTCGGTCTTGTAAGGACACTCGTCATTGGATTTGGGTCCACCAGATAATCCAGAATTTCTTCATCTCAAGATCCTTAACTATATCTCAAAAGATCCTTTTCCTTAGAAAGGCTGCGTTTGCAGGTTCAGGGTTAGGATGTGACATACCTTTTCCGGGGCCACCATTAAATCCACTGCTCTGAAATTTATGGCAAGTCCGTCCACTTCTCCTCATCCTCACAGCACCACCCTGGGCCGCGTCTCCTGGGACTCCGGCCCCAGATGGCCGCCTCCCTGGCCTGACTTCTGTTTCTGCACTCCAACGACCACTTTCCTCACAGCCTGAGGACTACTGTAAAGCTGCACCTCAAACCACGGGCTCCGGCCCGTCCTCACATCCATGCACACACGGCTGGCCCTCAGCAACAACTTACATCTTAGCTAAGGTCGCTGCCTTGGGAAGCTCCCCAGGGAGTCCTAAGCCACGGTGCCCGCCCCGCCCTCCAGCACCAACCCCACTGTGCCCCACTAGGTCATCGGGTTTGTCCCATCTCCAGCATTTATTACAACTTAGAAGTATCTCACCCGCCTACCTACTCACCCTCACCCACGCCCCATTCGTCCTTGTGACAACTCGGAGAACAGACATCTCTCTGTTGAAAATGCGCAGTCACGCACCCTCCCAGCACCTGCCATCAGCAGCGGCTTCCCCACGCCCTCGGCCCGGGCCCCCACTGTCCTCACTGCTTTCCCCATGACACCACCTGGGGGCCAAACAAACTCAGGGTTTTTTTCTGATTTAAAATCTCCAAAGTTGCAGAGCCCAAAGAACTCGGAAGCACGGCCTCCCGGGCCGGCCGCGGCGCACAGGCCGCCGGGTGCGTTACCTCGTTGAAAGAGGACAGGTTCAGCTTCTTGGCGATGAACTTCTTCAGGTGCAGGACGGTGGCCTGGGCCGAGCAGCGGATCCACTTCCGCTTGAGGCCGCGCAGCTTGCTGCTGTTGCACTCCAGGCAGATGCTCACCTGCAGGACAAAGGACACACAGCTGGGCCCACGCCGCACAGCCCCGTCCCCAAGGCCTCCGCACACACCTGTGGCCGCTGCCAGCTCTAAGAGTGCCGGCCTTCTGAAACCAGAACTCTGCTGTGCCCTCAACGCTGCAGAGAAAGAACTTTTAAAGACAGTTTTACACACATCATTGTAAAATCTGTCGTTTGCCACTTAGTGAAATACAAGCCGACATTCTCAATGCTGCCCCATGAACAGGGGACTATAGTTAACTGCGGGACGACGGGCGCCCTGCAGGTGCTGGGCTGGTCTCTGAGCACACCCACCAGGACCGGAGCCCCGGCCGGCGCCCGCTCCTGCTCGAGCGCCCCGGGAGCTCTGCCAAGGCAAGGGGCGCTGTGCTCGGCCTCGGACAGCAGACTCGCCGGAGGAGGAGCGCGCTTTGGGCAGAGGGAAAGGTGCATATCACACTCACACTCTAGTGTGGCTGACACCCCTTGTCTTTGTGGTTATTTATTTTTTTAAGGCAAGGCAACCCTTGGTTGATCAGACTGCAAGGACCTTGTCAGCTTACAATCCCTTATTTTTTATTTTTCACGCCTACAGCACCTGGTCTTCCCAGGCGGTCTCCCATCCCAGTACTAGCCAGGCCAGACCCTTGCTTAGCTTCCAAGGTCAGCCAGGGTTGGGCATGGTCAGGGCGGCGGGGCCACACTCTGTGGTTATTCTTGAGCCTTCCCTCTCCCAGGTGAGCCTCAGAAGCAGCTGCTTAAATTCTATAATAAATGGTTAAAGCCACAACCCCTGAGGTTAATTTGGGGAGCGCCAACGCCTTGACGTCAGCCTTTGCGTCCAGTCATCCAGTTTCCTCTCGCATCCTCCCTAAGGTCTAGTGCCCTCGTTCAGCCCTCACACGCTTCTCATCAGGCCATTGCAAAGGGTTCGCTGCGTCTGTGAATACGGCGCCACAGCCGCGTCCACTGTCAGGGGTTCAGCCTCTCCCCCTAGGGGGCAGCAGTCCACCCCACAGCCCCTGGTGACCGTCAGGCACCACACGTCAGACAACGGTCCAAGGACGTGCCTTTTGTCCGCTATTGCACGATGGACCTTCAAGTCATGCTGAGTGACAGCTAATAAGGGACATTTCCTCACTTCTGGCATTAATAAGAATGGTTCTGTCTCATCACAAAGTACGGTGACTGTGAGCCACAGTTTTCAAGGTAACGTGCTGAATTAAAAAGTATGGCAGACGGGGATACAGGACTCTGAAATTCTCCTACAGCATCTCTGTGACTGTGCAGTTTTTTAGTCTAACAATGCAACACACAGCGTGAATGGATCCCTCAGCGTCATGTCTGAAAGTTTCATTCACTGCTCTACTGGACTCCGTTTACGTAACATTCGCGTGTACACCGAAATCACCCGGCACCGAATTACTCAGCGATGACCTGGGGACTGAAGGGGCCCCGAGTGTACGGAGGGTAAACCTTAATTTTTGTATATTTAAGATGTTTTGCAGCGAACACACGTTACTTCGGCAATTAAAAAAATGAAGGCAGGCGCAGGCGGGACGCGCCAGTGTGCGAGCCCCATTCCCCTCCCGCCTTCCCCTCTGCTGAGCAAGAGCGCACCCCCAGCGGAGGCGCCCAGTGCATGTCCGCCCGGTCGCCGTGTTGGGACACACACCGCAGCCACTGACCTGCTCGTCACTTCTGTGGTAATCGTTGTCGTCCTCCTGCTTCTCTTCTGCTGCCTCTTTGTTCGAACTGTCATCCGCTTTGGTTTCACCTTGTAGCAAAAACAGAACACGTGGCATTACTGCATCCGAAACATCGGGCCGGGACTTCTGACCCTCCAGCACACTTGAGGAGCTGCGAAAAGCCACTATGCTAAGTGTGCACCATGAAGCGCACACGTAGGAGTCAGAGGAGGTGGCTGCCAGCGTCTGCTGACACTCGGTGTCCTCGGTCAGGGAGCTGCCTGGGAGTGGGGCCCGCCACGTGGTCTGAGATGCCACAGAGCCTCTGCCTCCTCAGACCGCGAGATGCACAGGGCCATCTAAGCTGTTCGGGAGGTCGTGGGCCACCAGAGAAACGTTGTGGCGTCACACACTGGAACAGTGCGCTGTGACACGTGCAGACCTTGAAGTGCTGCGGACCGTGCATCGAGGGCAAGAGGCTACTTGGCCAGCAAAACCGAAGTGAACGGTCTGAGGGAGCCACATCCCACACTTCCGAGGTCCCCCTGTGCACCCCTCCAGCGCCACGCGGGCCCTGGGCCCTCTGTCTACACCCCGTCTCCGTCTGCCCTGTCTCATGCTCCCACCTGCACCAGAAGTGAGGGAGATATAACCTGGATCACAAGGCCCTTCCCACAAGCCCCATTCCAAGCTTTTGTTATGTAAACTGTAAAGTGCCTGAAGGGAGGGAGTTCTTTAAGAAAAGGCCTGATACAGTGACCCTTGTGTCTTGGCTCACTCACCATTCCGATGGGGGTCCAAGTGTTGCTTTGCAGAACAAGTCTCCCCCTTGATGTCTCCGGGCACCTCCATGCCTAATTTGTGGTAGAATTCTCTCTGTTTTCTCATTTCAGCTATTAAAAGTTAACATATAGTCTTTAATCATAAGTAGACAATGAATTATATTAAAATCCTGTTTCCAAACATAACGTGAAGGAAATTGCAGATGTGATCAGAGTTGAAAAGTTGTGCCTGATGAGAGAATGACAGGCCCTGAGTCTTGAGTGGCTGCAGCTCTGACAGATTCGGGGTTTTTTATGTGGCTCTGACCCTGGAGACTTCTGCACATGTAAAACATGCCACAGTGGTTCTTCAGGGTGTATTTTCCTCTGATGCGCCCTTTGCCTTTCCCAGAACTGAGCACCCAGGGAAAGATGGCCACGCCTGTGCTCTCTGCTCAGGGAGCACCGCTGGCCACGGCGGTGGGCGCCAGCACCGACCTCACACGGCATGGCACGCAGCGTTGCCCCTCTTCTGAGACGCAACCAGGAGAGCACAGCCCTGGAGAGACAGGGCCACAGCCCAGAACCCACAATGGCCAGAACTGAGGCCGAAACTGAGCCCACGTCCCCTGCCCCCCACCCCCGAGAAGGGCCGCAGCAGTCAGTGTCCAGAACTGCACAGAAGTTTTAGAAGGAAAGACTTTCAGGATGTGTGTGTCGCATGGTATTTCTTTTTAAATACAGGTAAACTTCACAGGCGCCCGTTCCCGGCCATGCTCCCACCGCCCTGCACGTGGGCCGGCGTGCATGACACATGCGACCAGGGCTTCCTGAACGATGAAGCAGATGAGGGCCAGACAACGAATGAAACCGGCACATGCGATCCAGGGAGTTCGGAACAGGGACAAGAGACAGTGGCTCTCCCAGAGAAGAGAGCGGGGCCGCGCAGGGAGAGGCGCCGGGGCCGCGCTGCGGACCAGACCCGAGCGACGCCTGCCACTCACCTTCGTGGAGGCCTGGGACCAGCTTGTACACGATGTCCTGCATGGTTCTGTCATGGCTGGCGGAGAGAGCACCGTGAGCAGGGTTAGCCAGGAGGGTCAGTTCTGGCATTCTTGCACATTTCCCACAAACTTCACAACCACAAATTTGGAAGTCTGGTTGAATTTTGCTTCTAATTTGCACTTAAAAAACGTGTTTGGCAGCAAAGGTTTCACGTGACCTGAATTAACGCATCATTTATGTTCTAACAACACAGAGAAATGCTTCTGGCGGCTGGTGCCCTCTGCCTGCTGGACCGTTTACGTTCTGGTGGACAGCAGCCTTGGAAGTCCCAGCGACAGCTTGGCCTGTGGCACCAGACGAAGGCAGGTCCCCGGACTTTCCTGACCGTGACCGTGTACGTCAGAGTAACGCCCATGGCACCCTCACTGTGCCCACGGCACCGACCGGCTTGTTGTGACGCTCAACCCCAACCCCGTCCGGACCCCAAGGAGGGGACACCGGGCTGAACTGCTGCCAGAGTTTGACAGCTGGGCCCCCCCGTGACTGGCCTTGCCCCGAGTGCAGGGGATGGCGGGACCTCGGGAAGGCAGGCGCAGACAGGGCAGCGGGGCGCGGCGAGCTCTCGGTGCTGCAGCCCCCCCGCGACGTCTTCTCTCTGCGCCTCCTCCGTTTCTGCTCCGTGCCGCCGGTCCACGCCCCCCGCCCACTCACACGCGGCCTCTGGCAGGGCGACAGCCTGCACTGGAAGACGAGGCCTGGACACGTGAGCTCGGGTGTGCGCCACCGCCGCCCGGCACCTGGACGCCACAGGGCCCGTGCCCAGCCTGCAGCTGGAGGCCCTTCCTTGGGGCCGCCAGAGTCAGGGCAGGCGGCAAGGCCGCACGCGCATCGGGACACTCAGGGACACCGGGCAGCGCGGCGCGAGGCAGAGCGCAGAAGCAGGGACTGAAGCGCGGGGTTCCCGAGAGAGCCCGGGGCGGGCCTGGGCCCTCCACGCCGCCCTGGCCCGGCCACCGCACGGTTACCGCACCAAGAGGAGGCAAGGCCACCTCCCTGACCCGAGCCACAGACCCATTCCGTGTTGGCGCACGAGGCTGGGCCTCTGGCAACCCCCGCCGTGGCTGGCGGGCCCCACACTCCAAACGCAGCAGCGAGTGTCCACGGCGCGCTGCCTGCACGAAGCCCCACCGTGAACCGCCCTCAGGTCCGTCAGGAGAGCGAGAAAAGCCCCGCCCCAAGGCAGGGCCCGCGTGCTGCTAACGACTGGCACCCAGGACGTGTGCGGCGCTTCCCCGAAGCAGACGCACGAAGCGGAGGGCACGTCGGACCCTGACGCAGATGGGAAGCGCCACCTCACACAGCCTGGCCAGCTGGGCGACACAGGGAGACGCCGTGCTCACTGATGGCCGGGAGGAGGGCCTGGGGGCCCCTGGGAACCACCGCATGGCTAAGTGACACAGCGCCCAGGCGCCCCAAAGCGCGTGGGAAGGCACATACCAACGCCCCACCCCCGAAACGGCCGGGGCGGACGCCTGTGTGACAGTGCCGGGGGCTGCAGTGCGCCCCGCGAGGACGCCCGTCACAGAGCACTGTCAGTGGTGGGGCCACCGCTCCAATCACAGCCACCTTGGGCGCACACTGGGCCAGGACAAGGCACAGGACAGCACACGCCGGTCCCCTGTAGGAGGCTGGAAAACGGGCAGGCGCCGGCCGCACTGTGGGCCGGTGGTGGCCAGCCAGAGGTGGCCACGCAGTGTGCTGGCCTGGTGGAGCTTCTGTCGGGGGCTTCAGCTGAGCCTGTGTGAACCCTGCACACGTGCCACGCCGCCTGGCTGCAGGGTGCGCACGCGCCACTCTCCTGTCAAAACCTGTCTCAGTCCCACCAGTCTGCTCTCATGGGGCCCTGGGTGCCCCTAGACCCAGAAGGCATTGAAACCTTGGCCCAAGGGCCACAAGCAAGCGCCTCCTGCCTGCGTGGAAGCAATGCCGACTCTGCAGGGTCCTGTCTCGAGACACGCGGAGGTGGCATGCCAGCAGAGGGGCGGTCTGAGGGCCACTACGCTTCAGTGTGAACTGCAGCCAACTGAGCACAGAGCTGTGCGACCCGGGTAGCCCGAGGCCTCTCACACGACGTGTCCCGAGTGACGCAGGACCCTGGCAGGCCTCCCCACCGTGCAGCCACTGACGCGCAGGGCTGCCAGGCCCACTTACCCGATGTACTGCAGCGGGTGGCTCTGGTGGATGACGATCCTGCACGTGGGGCAGGTGTTGTTCTCCTCCAGGTACTTGACCAGGCAGCTCCGGCAGACTGCGTGCAAAGAACAGCGGCGTCAGAAAGCCAGCTCAGAATCGAGATGCTGACAACAGCCGTGGCTCAGCCCACCTAAGGCCACAGTGGGCGCCACATCCTGAGGCACTGCGAAGGGCGCCCGACAGTGCAGACTGCACGCTGCTCTCCCCGCTGTCCCCCTCGGTACGCTGGGGGCCCAGAGAGAAGAGCGGACAGTGAGGGGGAGGCGGCCCCGGGGCCGGGGCTGAGACTCCGGCAGGGCGCGCAGTCAGTCCACGTGTCCTCACCCCACGGGCCAACAGCTACAATGTTTGTCAGCCTAAAAGATCCCAAGATTTCCTTTGTACATCAAAACTGGAAAAAAGTCAGTGAAAACAAATAATCATGCCCGCTGATATCTAAAAATAATTAACTTTAAAATAAAAATTCCACAACTGGCAGATATTTCCTTGAGTGAAAAACAGAATCAAGTCACTGTACCACAGGCCTTCATTCCTTCCTAAAGGTGCTGCCTCTGGAACGTGCCACCCGCGTTCCAGGAGAGAGGGAGCTCAAAAAAGCGAACTCCAGGTCAGCGCCAGCTAACAGGCCATCGAAAATCGGACATGGGCTTGTCAGCTACGTGTGAGTGCTCGATCGCCAGACTCCTGTTTAAGAAGTTGAAGAAATTCATCTGGAAATTTTAAAAATAAGCCTTTCTGCCCACTAGACACATCATGTCATACCACAGTTACTAGTTTAGCTGTACTGTGGAACTAACTGAATTTTTCCTGTATTTAGCTTCCTTAAATGATACCTCTGTTAAAATGACCCACAGAATTTTTAATGTGAACTATTTTTTCTGATCTATCGTCTGCTTTATTTCTGCTTCTTTGTACTGCTTTGTGCTTGAGCTTAAAAGCTTTTGGTCAAAAAGAGCTGAGGTATCAAAGAGCACACGGCTAGAAACTGCTGAAGGCCACGTTCTAGAACATCCCGCACATACACGTATGCAGACACTCGGTCACCGTGGTCGCGTCAATGAGATACCCGCTGCACAGACGGCAGGTGATGTGGGCGTTTATGTCCCAGAGTTTAATCTTTCTGGTCAACATCTTTGGCTTCTGCAAGAGAAAAATGCACATTAATTACCATCTGAAATACTCCAGTACATTTCACCAAAGGTGCAGGTCCAACGCCAGTCAAGTTACAGCAGGTCCCTCCGGGAGGAGACTCAGCATGCAGAGGGCCCAGGCTGCACGGACTTCCCATCTGTGAGACATGGTGACAATCTCTGACCACCTCGTTGACCTCCTGGGGGACTGGGACTGTGTTGCCAAACACCCTAGGGGGGCAGCGCTTGGCCTGTCGGCGGCAGGGAGCACCCTGCAGACGCTCGGCCGCTGCCCCGTGCCACCCAGCACCAACCCGCCCCCGACCTCCTCCCCGCCCCGCTCAGGGCTCAGCAGAGGCCGGCCAGCAGGAGGCACAGGCCAGGGTGGTCTGAGATGTGGTGGGCAGAGGCCGGGGTCGGTGGCCTGAAGCCCTGACGAGGGCGCGGCCCCTGTCCCCCATGAGGCTGCCCAAGGGACACCAGTGAGGGCAGCGCTGGGCGAGTCTGAACCGGGAACAACGTCCTTCCCCGTGGAGCAGCAGAACGGTCTCAAGACGTGAGACCCCACCAGGTGGCACTCCGACAGGGGCCAAGGTTGAGAAGTGGCTGTCAGAGGGGCCGCCGCCAGGCGTGCCCCAAGTGAACGCGAGCAGGTTCCATGGCTAGTTCACCGTGACACCCAGACGTGCTCGCAGGGACCGTGAGAAACAGCAAACCGTGCACTGCGGACCGGCCGGCGCGGCTGCAGCCCCCGCTCCCTGTGCCAGGAGGACCCAGCCAGCCCCCGCCCGCCACAGCAGTCCTTGGCCAGACGAGGGGCGCACAGCAGCTCCGCCCCCCGGGCAGCATGGGAGCACCTGAGGCCCTCTGTTACCCCTGTCGCTTATCCCGCAGGACACTGGTGAAGCGCACGACACAGCGAGCCCCAACGCCTGTGCGCCGAAGTGCCGGCACGCCGCTGCCGCCTCGGGGTGGGAGCCGTCTGGCCGGCGGCCCCTTTCCGGAGCTGCCGCGGCCGTGACGCCTCTCCTGCCGGAGCGCAGGAGCGCAGGGCCGCCGCACCGCCTGAGCCCTGCGCAGTGGTCTCCCAGGAAGAAACACAGCCCCAAAGGTGTCCTCGTCCCACCGAACACCAGCGTGCTCCCGCACGTGACAAAAGGCCCTTGAGACGGCGGATGGTCATCACAGGGTCTTTCTAAAAAGGTGGCCAGAGGGTCACTCAGAGAGACCAGGACACGCCGTGCTGCCGGCCTGATGGCGGGGCCATGAACCAAGGATGCAGGCACCCCAGAAGCTGGAAAAGACTGAACAGGTTCTCCCCGGAGCCTCTGGAGGGAGTCGGCCCTGCGACACCTGGACTTGACCCCAGGAGACCCGTTCTGGACTCCTGACCTTTAGACCCGCCAGCACTCGTGTGCGGTGGCCACCTGGCTTGCGGTGATTTGCCACAGCAGCAGGACATCCGTGTGACGTAAATGCCTCACACAAAGCAGGGCTCTGTGAGCACCCGCCGAAGGGATGCTTCCACGGCAGGCACACCCAGAATCCCACACGGGGACAGCAGGACAGACGCTGTGGCCATCAGCACCGAGGGCCTGCAGGGCCACTGACGCACACGGCTGCGCGAGCAGAGCCGGCTTCGCCCAGTGGCCGCGGTGCACGTGGCTCAGGCTGCTGGCCGAAGACACCGTTCAACGCTTTTTAAAAAGGGAAAGAACGCAAACAGCCCAGAGGACTCTGGACGTTTCCATTTGGACGAGGTCCCGGAGAATGTGCCGGGCCCATCACTGGGCAGCACGGCGTGGGGGCCGAGCCAGGACCCAGAGGGCAGCGGCAATCTGGAGCTGATCGTCGCCCACACGCAATCCCACGAGAAGCAACCAGCCATCGGAACGAATTAACGTGCCAGCAAGTCGCCCGACTGACTTCCCTCTAACACTAAGTGTGCCTCTAAACCAGCACGAACACCCAAAGATTTTCATAGAAAGGACATGCGCAAGACACTTCTGGGTGCTCACTCCCTTCATCCCCTTCTTGGTCCCCACGGGAAAAGAGCCTGCAGCCCCCCACCGCCTAGGCGCGTCTGCGGGACAGGACCTGTTTGCTCTTAGCAGTGTTGCAGTAGAGCTGACGTGGAACTCAGTGGAACATTCCAACAGCGGCTCCCATATGCCGACCGGCCCTGCTACCCTAACTCCACAGGACATGGCCTTGCGTGGCAAAGCCACGCCAGCTGTGAGCCCATGAGAATCTGCACGTTGTCTTCCCCAGGCACTGGCAGAGCCCCAGCCAGGCACCTCTGACCTCCTGGGAAGTGGCTCGAGGAAGAAAGAGCAGCCCGACCGTGGGGAGAGGGACAGGAGAGCAAGCCTGAGAGGACAGACCCTAGGAACGTGCCCGAGCCAAGCAGAAAGCAGGCCGGTGCCCGCGGAGACATTCTCCTGGAAGTGTCCCTGAGGCTAAGGGGCAGTGTCCACTCGCTGGCCCTGCTGAGGGCTGTGCTGGGGTCTTCAGTTCACACACCTGCCATCAGAAACACGAGGACACGCTCGGCGCCATGCAAATGTTCTCACCACAGTGACACTCAGCCACGACGTTCCCTCGCCAGATGCCAAACTGCCACCGCACACCGAGCCGGAAACACACTCCTCCACCACACTGGCAAGATGAGGCCTCTGGGCCCTCTGCAGGTGTCAGCTTCTGTGCCCGGGTCCCCTTCACCAGGACTGGGGTTCACCACTCCTTAATGGGAGCAGGGTCTGCATTTCCTTTGGAGAACCGGGGTTCGTGGTCAGTGTGTATGGAGATGGTGCACAGACAACTGTGAATGCTGGTGAGTGTGGACTCACACACTCACGTTCCCGGCTCTCCTGGAGGGGCCCGGGAGTGACTGCTCCTTGCAGCCCCAGCCCCCCGAGGAATCAGGGTGCTTAGACACATGGCTGACCCAGGGCTGGGCTCAAAAGCATAAGGGACCCAGCTCGAGCACTCCCCTGGCCCACAATGGGCAGAGTATGTCACACACTGGGCCCAGATGGACCATCAGGATAAGCAGCAACTATTGCCAGGCAAACAAAACCAATCAGATCACAGTCTACAGAGTCACACAGAAGTCCATGAGCCCACACTGGGACAGACAAAGAAACAGGCAAGGGACATGCTTCCTCACAGCGTGTGAACTGACGAACGTGGAAGGCAGTGGGAAGTCACGCCTGTGACGATGACTGCAGGGATGATTCCCTCAGGAAGCGTTGTGGGCAGGACGGCTCATGGGGCGCAGGGTAGAGGGAGCCCACAGACGCCATGTGCTGAGTGACCGGGTGACAGCCAGGCAGGGACCTGAGGGATGACAGGCATGACTCTGGATGACACAGCACCCATGACGGGACTCCTGCTGAGCGGGCACCTCCGCGAAACACCGACAAGCCACCGTAACCGTCACAGTCACAAAAGGCCAGGGACGAGGGACAGGCGCCTGAATGCGGTGCCCAGCTGCGGGCCAGCCCGGGTCAGCCTGGAAAACAGGCCTCCTGCCCACTGACCACCACCCTGTCTGGAGACGAGACCCGCCTGCTCCCCGGGACGGGGCTGCGGCTCTGGCCGCGCTGGGACCTGCGCGCAGGGCACCGCCGCTGGCCACCCTCCTGCCCTCAGGCACACGAGGAGCTGCGCGCAGGACAGGCAAAGGCCCACCGTCATCAGCACTGGACGCCGGAGCACAGCGGGGAAGGTGGTGTGGAGCTGCCAGGCCGCTGCCCACCAGGCCGAGGCACCCTCCTCACCGCCTGTCTCGGTGACAGCAAATCCCAGCCCTTTGCTAAGGGCTGACCCCCGTGGCGGCCCGGGCCCCGGCAGGCGGGACTGGAGGGCCACGTCTCACCTCTAGATGCCTTAGGTCCCCTCCTTCCGCCCCCGCATGGGGCGCTCAGGCTCCCGCTCCGGTCCTGTGGCTCCCGGCCGGCCGCTCCGCGCTGCGCTCCGGGCCTTCACGTCTGCGCCTTCCTTTTGTCCCCTGCTCTTTTTCCATTTTCTAGCACAGAAATGGCACCTGTCATTTCATGTCACTTATGTGTGACACACCAAGTCCCATAATTAAGTTCTTTCTAGAATTTTTAGGTGAGTGCCATAAAGCCAACAGCAGAACAGTCGATCAAAACTATTAAGAGAAAATTTGAATTTACAGACATAATTGTGCCCTAATCCACCCTGGAGCTCGCAGAAACCACATCTGAAAGGAGCTGCAAGGAGCTGCACGCTTCGGCAGCCACACGGCAACTTCGGCCAGTTCGCATGCACCAGGAGGAAATGAGAACCAAACTTTGCACTGTGCTCACCTTACATGGCAGCCTGGGACCCGCCACTACATTTTGAAGCCTGTGGAGGCACGAGACGGGGTGCCACCCAGTCTGCTGCCCGGGACCTGTGTTCCCACACCAGCGGCTGTGGCCTTGCTCAGTCGACACGGCTGCTCGTCTACCTGCTTAAAACAACCAAAAGGAAAACAAGAGTAAACGACAGTGAAGAGCCAGGACGGACCAGCAAGACACAGGTGGGCCTCACCGAGGCTGGGGGCGGGTGGGGGTCAGGGAGGTGGGGAGGGCAAGGGGACAGAAGGGCTGTGTCGCTGCTGGGGCCCAAGAAGGCAGAAAGGAGGTCTGTAAAAGCTGGGGTGGCGATGCGTTTCAGGAGTGAGCTGGCAGGGGGCGGGGGCCTCAGGGCGGGGCAGGGGACAGCTAACTTCTGTGCAGAGTGCTATCCTGGGCCACTCGCCCTTCCACACAGGCTCCAAGCTGGGTTCTGCTTCTAGCGGGGGACATGGAGTTCATAGGAAATGGACAGCAGACCCACCAACAAGTACACTGTTTATGTCGGGACGAGGGAGGGGAGAGGGCGAGTGGAGGCAGCAGAAGGTGGTGGCGAGTCAGGTGGCACGAGGCCTCGGCAGGACCAGGCACTGAAGTCGGGGCCCCTAATACCACGTAAAGCGCCTGTGGGTTAGCAGCGGCGGTTCAATCCAGCTCGGGAACCACGGGCCCAACGAACAAGCGATGTCCATCTATATCTAGCCTGTACCATTTCTGCTCTTTATTAACCGGTCTTTAAACCTCACCTAACGTATGTTAAAAAAAAAAAAAAAAAGAAAAGAAAAAAGAAAGAAAGAGAGAGAGGGAAGGATGGACAGAAGGACTGAGGGGACTCCCCTGGTGAGCCGGTCACCCACGCCTGCCCTGGGTCAGGTGCCCAGGGCCTGCACACTAATGGAGGGCACAGGCAGCAAACAGCAAACGCGGTAAACAGGTAAGGGACGCACGTCGAGGGGGCGAACACTGCGGGAGCAGGGCGGGGGACAGGGCGGTCCGTGGGCATCGCACCGAGATGGGGACAGGCGAGTGATGATGAGGTAGAAATTTGTATGAAATTGATAAATTCCTAGAAAAATAACTCATCAGAACTGAGAAAGTAGAAACAGAAAACCTGGAAAGTTCTGTAACCATGAAGGGAGCTGCCTGAGTCGTCCCAGCAAACGTGGGCTCAGAGTCCCAAGGGCGGCTACCCTGACCGTCCTGGGAGCAATCCCAATTTCTCAGAGAAGCAAAGGCACAGCGTTTTCCGACTCGCTTCACGAGGGCATGTCACACACACACACACACACACACACGGCCAGAACGGGAGGGAAATCGCGAGCAAACCTGGCACGTGTGAAATAGGACTGTGCTTTTCAAACTAGATTTATCTCTGGGGAACGAGGGGTTAATATAGGAAATACATGCAATTTGTGACAAAAGATGAAAGGACAAAAACAATAAGATCTTCTTGCAAATGTAGAGAAATAATTTTATAAAATTCACTACCCATTCCTGCTTTTTAACACAGCATAGCAGATCAAACATTGAAAGAAATGTCCTCACCCCAGCGAAGGTCCCTGTTTAACAGACCCTAATGCAAACGTCCACGCCTGACGTTCCAGGCGGCTTGATCCACAGGAGCCACATGCAAACAGCCAGTGCCACCGAGGTGAGAGGACAGAGTGGGTCCCGCCCTCCACTAGGTCTCTGGGGGAGAGGGACCCTTCTCCGACTTGAGTTCGACGCCCTCTCACTAACTCTTAATTTATCACAATTTCCTAATTTGCAGCACTTCAAATGGAATTTTTAAATGGGAAAACAAAGATCCCAAACAGAACTTGGTCCGTATTGATAAAATGCCTCACTCAGTCCTACGTCTTTCGCAGCCTGAGGCAGAAAGATGATCCAACTGAACTGGACAACATGCTGTTCTCATTAAAATAAACTATGAAGTCGTGCGATGGGGCCTGAAGTAGAGAGGGTTTCGGGCGGGCGCCTGGTGTTCACACAGAAACACTGCTGTGTCAGAGCCACGTCTGTCCCGACCCCACTGGCCAAGGCTGACTGGAAGGGTTAAATGTCGCAGACCTGCTGCATGTTGGTCACCAAACAGTCCGGCATGTTTTTCACTACACATAGCCACGTATACGTATAAATAAAAAATAAGTTCATCAACACGTGGACTGAAAACCCTCCTGAACGCCATGCCTAGACATGTGCAGACAATGTGCAGTGTGGTTCCGTGGCAAACCACCCCCGTGACACATGCTGGGCCTCTTACAGCTGCCCAGATGACAGCGTCACGTGCCAGCAGCCAGGGCTGTGAATTCAGAGGGCTCCGGAAGCTGCATTCGACTCCCGGCCTTGCCCCACATGCCTACTCGGATGCTGTGCTGCAAGCCGCACTCTGACCACGTCCCTGTCCTCGCCCCCTCCCCCCCACTCCTGGCGCTGCACCTGGATGCCCTGGGTGGCCGGAGCCCAGCCCACAGCTGGCTAGACAGAAGTCGTGACCCTGTGGACCTTCTATGGAGCCCGCCCTAACCAGCGCACGCCCGACCCTTTGCTTTGCTGTGGCCACAGAGTGATCGAGCGGTCTCCCCGGAGGGCCCCCCTACACAGACACTGCTCGGTGGCCTTGTCTCTCCCAGTCATCCACCCCCCGCCCCCGTGAGCCCGGCACTCACACAGCACCAGCTTCCACACCCCCACAGCTGGTCTGCCTGAACATCCTCCTGCTTCCCGAGGGCTCTGACCCTTCCAGCAAGCCCCTTGCATTCTAGAATCGTCCACATGTTCCTCTTCTGAGTGCAGAGGGAGCACCAGCAGCTCCTTCACAGGACCGTCGTAACTCTCACCCTCATCCCTCCCACCTTCCATCCCCCTACTCCAAAAAATTACCTTGACCAGACCCTGGTGAGGAGGACAATATCAACATCACCAATCCTCAAAGCCACTTGTCTCCCCTGCCCCCACTGAGCCCCCAGATCTGACTCCTAGGGGGATGTGGCGGCTCAGACACAGGCCCTGACAGCAATCCAGCAGTCCGTGTGGCTGGAGCCTTCCCAAGGGCACAGATGACGCTCCATCATGTCTTCTGGGCACAGCCGGGCCTCAGGCATTTGCGCCTGCGTGAAGAGGCCCTGCCCGTGTCCACTCTCCTTGGACCACCCACGCCAGCCTCCTCGCCCTCCTCTACACAGGCCCTCTGCTGTCTGGGACACCCCCACCTTCCGACTGCCACACACTGCCTGGGGGGCAGCCCTCCGCCCCGAAGGGCCCACACCATCCACCGCTTTCCTTCGTGTTTACCCTGGGTCTGTTCCGCAGCATAGAAGAACACGCATGTTAAACACGGTTTGGAAAGAAAAGGGTGACCCGAGGAACAAACCCCACCATGCTGATCACCAAAGCTAGCCCTGTTTATAGCGTGGTGCGTGTCCCCCGGGTGTACGCCAAGGACATTGACACACACCTCTAGACTGCCTTCTTACTGACATGCGGTCCTCGGGCTGCACGATGCACCACCACACACCTGCTACCACTGCTGAGCGACGTGGGCGTCCCCCCCATTGGCACAACAGCTGGCTCCACAGTTCAGGGTCTGAGATCATGGCCGCTGCTGTCCGTGTTACGTCCTTACTCAGAGACGCAGTGCACAGGCCACTTCAGTGACCAGAAAGCCCCTTCTAGAAGTGTCTCCTTGGGGACAGCCCCCCAGCAGCCTAACTCCTACTCAACCGTTGCCTGGGGAGCCCACAGCGGAAAGCAAGCCCACACCTAGTAGTCACATTTCTTTCGTTAACCAAAATAAGTTTTCTACATATTTTTAAATTAGTTTTGCAAAGTTGCATTTTCCTAGAAAATAGTTCATTAAATTTACTGGTGCAAAATCATTCATAGTTATCTTGACGACCTTTATGCAACAGCCTTACTGGGGGACATGTGACAAATAATAAATGCGCATATTTAAAGGGGACCACTTAGTAAGCGTTGGCATTAAACGAGGAAATGACCACTACGAGCGAGACGAGGACCCAATCTGCCCTGGCACCAGCAGGAAGCGCCCTGTCCTGGACACTGTACAGCTGGGGTCACATGGCATGTGCTGGCCCCGTCTGGCTCCCACCACTCAGTGCTGCTGTTTTGGAATTTTCCCACGTTGTCGTGTGTGAACACCTCGTTCTTTTTATTTTGAGTGGCGTCCACTGCGACTGTGCTGCCCACTCACCAGCAGATGGACACTCGGGTTCTTTCCTTTGGGGCTGTCAGGAATAAGGCTACGAACATTTGCAGACATGTCTTTGTACTGACAAATGCTCTGCAGTCAGTCAATGCCCACCAGGGCAGTCGCACATGGCTGTACGACTTATCAGACTACCAACCTGCTCACCACCCCCCACCCCCAGGGGTCATTCTCCCCTTCCTCCTTCCTCTGCCACCATCCTTGCCCCACCTCTATCCCTTCTTCCCCATAATACCACGTGCTGTTGGCCAGAATTCTGTGTCCACGGCCATGTCCCAGACAATGCCACAGCTCCTGTCTGAAGAGCGACTCGGCCCAGGGCAGGCCTCCCCGCACCCTCTCTCACCACTAATTCACTCCCAGCGGACACATCCGAGCAACACTGAGGAAAGCGAATCAGACATGTCCTTCCTCAGTGCGACCCGAGAGTGGCGGGCAGTGACTCCCGAAGAGCCGCATCCACACCAGGGCCCACCCACATCGGCTCCAGCCTCGCCGGTCTCTCAGCTGCGCGTGCTATTCTTGCTGGCCTGGCTCGTCTTCAGGGAAGTGGGCTGGCTCCTGGGCAGCCATCAGAGAGACCCTGAGCCTCCTGCACGGGCCGCCGGAAGCCTGGGTCTGAAGCTGGTCGCTTCCTGTCCCCTGCCCTGTCGCCATCTTCTTGTGCTATGTCCTGCCCACTCACCCCCCTAGTAGGGGCCAGGCCACATCCTTGTCGCTGGACACCGTGTCTGGCAGAGCTCCCTCCCTGAAGTGGACACTGTCACGTCAGCAGGAGGTGTCCCTGCCTTCTCCCAGGTACTCTGGCACACCTAGTCCTGCCGATTCCCACACAGAAACCACCAAGCTGCTGGTCTGCACCCCAGGCCCAAAGACCTTTCGCAAACCAGTCTGCGGCGACTGTGCACATGCAACGTCCAGAGTCACCCTTCCCTGGGTGGTGCTGAGAGGGGCCACCGCCTGCCGGGTTAGATCAGCTCCTCCCCCTCCCCCCCCCCCACCCCCGGGCGACTCGAGGAGCAAGGCCGGGCGGCTTCTGTGGGCGGCACCCACGGCAGCACGCAGGAAGAGCCTGCCTTCCCCCAGCTAGTCCCCGGGGCCTCTGCTCTGCGGCCTCCGGGGCTCACAGCACCTGCTAACCTGCTCTCACGCTCACTGGCCACTCTGTCCCGTCCTGCTCACCAGTGGAACCCCATCACCTGTAGTGGCACCTGGCACATGGCGGGACCCAACAGATAGGAGGCCTGCCTGGAAACAAAATGGCCGCCAGGCTCCGCACAGGCCAAACAGCAAGCACTAGCCACCGCTTCATCGAGGTAACAGGACTGTGTCATGAATGCTCCCGTCTGAGACACTGAAGTCAAGTCAAGACGACAATAAGAAAAAACTTCAAATTTACTTCTATGTGGTTATGTCTCACTATGAAAGCTTTCAAAAATAACAATAACTACATAAAAATGCTTTGAAGTTAGATTCTCGAAAAGGCTTATGACTCCAAAGACAGCGAGAGTCCTCCCTCCCCCTCTCCCTACCTAGGGCCTGATGCCCCAGGGCAGCCCCTCCTCAGGTCACCCCGCTCTCAGCACGCTGCCCGGGGACCCAGAGCGCCGCGCTGGGGGGCCTGGGGCCTGGGCCTCGCCTCCCCGGCCCTGCTCAGGGTCTCCCAGCCCGGCCTCACACCCAGAGCTATCCCTCTGCTGTCGCTGGGCGCCCGAGGGGCACACGACGCGACCCGGCCACGTGCTGGGTGAACGAGCGAGCCCACTCGCCAACAGGGCCCAGACTGCTGGCCAGCTGCACCGCCGCGCTCCCTCCCAATTTCCACGGCTGAAAGCAAGGATCCGTGAGGGCGCCGTGACCCGAGATCAGGGCGCCCACGCCACAGGCGGCGCCTCCGCCTCCCACCGCGGCCGCCGGACGGCCGCCGCCTCGTCCCGCGGGGGCCGCAGCGCAGGGCTCGGTCTGGGCGAAACGCACCCCCGCTCCTCCTTCCTCGCCCTGGACGCAGCTCAAGCTGCTGGCGTCCCCGTCAAGAATCGGGGCGACCATGCCCCCCCACCCGCCCGGCTCCCCACGCCGCGGCCCGGAGCCGTCCGACGCCTCAGAGCCCGAGGCCGGGGGCACCTGCCTCGCGCCCCCCAGGCCGCCGACCCGCCGCCGTCCCCGGACCCCGCGCCCGACACCTGCACGTGCTCGGAGGGCCGCGCCGCCCGCCTCACCGCTGTCCTTGAATGTCCGCGACCCAGCGACGCGCGCACGTCGGCACGCACGTCGGCACGCACGTACGTCGGCACACACGCGCGCGCTGCGTCACCAGGCCGCCTCCCGGAACGCGGAACCCACGCGGTCCCTGCCTCCCCGCCCCGCGTCAGCCGTGTTGGGCGGAATGACAGAGGTGAGAGGATCTGCCCGGGCAGGAGCAGAGCCCCAACGCCCCACCAACAGGGGCCGGAAAGGCACTGGCGGGGCACGCGGCTCGCCACGCCGCCCTCGCCACTGTCTGCAGGCGACACTCTGGGACCCCGAGGCACACGCGCGACCCTGAGCAGTGAGCGGAACGGCCCTGTCTAACCAGGCTCAGCACGCCGAGGGCGCAATAAGGGCCCTGACGGTTCTGCAAGGTGGTCCCCACGTCGGACCAGAAAGCAGACATCAGGCAGAATTCTCGTTAGCACGACTGAATTCTCGGGTCAAAGAAGCAATTCGTTCCAAGTTCTGAGGAAAAATGACCTCAACGCAGAATTCTGTGTCCACTCGAACTACGAGCCAAGTGCGAGCGGGAGCCACGGCACTCTCAGAGGTCTCCGGAAACGTGCTCGCTCACTCAGAAATGCCTGCTGGGCACCTTTCCTGTGCCACGCGTGCTCGCGTGTGCTCATGGAGCTCCCGGTCCCGCTGTGGCCGGACATGACGAACTCGTCAGCCGAGAGTGGCGGGCGTGCTGAAGAAAGCACAGCAAGGCAGAGCACAGAGGCCCGGTGGGGAGACGAGGAGGGCAGAGGCTCAGGTGCCATCCTTGAGAACTTGGAACATGAGACAGTAACGTCAGGCAATGTAGGGAAAAGGAGAGGTGAAATTAGAACTTAGGCACGGAACAGACCACAGTTAAATAATCACACTGGTCTTCAACTTGGAGTCAACCTTCGGAGAAGCATGAAAAACATGCCATGAAAGGGGCTGCTGGACCCCGTGAGTCTGCTGGTCGAGCCCTGCAGACAAGCGCCTCCATGAGAAAGGCTGACTTACACGGAAGCACAGCCAGCAGGCTCGCCAGAGCCCGAAAAGCACTGGGTTTCAGAACTGCACTGGACCCATGACTCCTTGCTCCGTCTTCTTCCCCCTTTTGATCAGGATTGCTGGCCTCTGCTGTCCCTTGCCTGTCCAGCTGTGCTCAGGAGCTAGAAAGGCAACCTGTCTCTCCAGGTTGACAGGTGCCCAGGAGCTGCACCTCAACGATCACAGTGACCAAATGGTCACTGAGGGGCTGAGAGGCTGAACCAATCTGATGTTTCAGTGGGACAAAACCCTGGGGAACTTGGAAGGGTGGGGCAGGTGTGTTGGGGGATACGGCAGAGGGCTCCAGGACTCCAGGCCCCAGTGTACCACACCTCCACCCTTGTGCACCTAGCTACTGCTGCAAAGGGGCTTTTGAAGATCTCATTAAGGTCCCGAATCAACAGACCTTAAAACAGGGCGAGCAAGTCACTGGTAGCCTAACCAAGTCACATGGTCTTTCACAGCAGAGTTTCCGCTAGCTGGTGACAGAACGGCGTGCTATGTCAGATGCCCCCAGCCCAAACAGCAAAGAACTGAGGGGCTTCTAAGAGCCGAGAGCAGTCCCCACGCTCGGAGGAGGACTGGAGTCCCAGACAAGAGCCACAGCCCAGCGGATGTGCCATTTCAGCCTCTGTGACCCTGAACAGAGGAGCCAGCCGCACTGTGCTGGCCTTCCGACCCGGAACTAGGACTGAGTGCATGTCTTTTTAAGCTACCAAGTTTGTGGCAATTTGTTAGGTAGCAATAAAAACATGAATACAATAGTACTTAGAAAAATGGCAGCCATTATCAGAAGAGCCAGTTTCCCAAGCACAGAAGACAGAGCGGCCACCAACGCTGGCAACACTTTTGTTAGGCAACCACTCTCCCAATCCTGGAGACGAGACAGGCTGGTCAGCAAGTGGCAGACACCGGACCCCTGTAGTACGGGCTGAATTTGGCCCCCCAAATTCATGTGCTGAGTTGAAGCCCTACTCCCCATCTCTAAACACAGGCCTTTGGGAGGCAGTGAGGTTTAGATTTGCCTGGGTGGAGCACACAGTGAGAAGGCGGCCATGTGGTCCGCAGGCCAGGAAGCGGGTGCGCACAAGGAACCAAACCGACCGGCACCTTGATCTTGGACTTCAGTCTCCCGCAAGTGTGCGAAAGGCGTGCCCGCTGTTTAAACCAGCCAGCTGACATTTGGCTACAGCACCTGTGCTGACGGATACACCGCTCTTCTGATTTCTGCCCATTTTCTTCACCAGGCTGCCTTTAATGGAAGACCAGGGGAATGAACTGCCTTTAGCTGGTGCCATCTCTAAGGTGAAAAGGGCAGTCACTTTACTTGACAGCAAAAGTCATATTTCCATTAACAATTTCAAACGCTGCCTCCCCACGACCTTTTGAGAAGGTCCGCTAAAAGCACCCAAGGCAGGAGTGGGTCTCGCCAAGCGCCTGGGGATGCGAAGTGGCCTGCAGACGCCACTGCATCAGGAATGGCGCAGAGGGCCCTGCGACTCGCCCATGTGCAGAAGACAGGGTTACCCTCCAGGCCAAGGGCACGACTCCTGGGCTCCCTGACGGTCTGCACACCCTGGGATTCGATCCAGCCCACAGGGCCCTGGGGCCCGCAGCTCCAGAGGTGTGGCCAGCAGCAGCGACCCAAGTAATGCTGAAGCTCAATGGCATGTCCCTAAAGGGCACGGCGTGAAACACTCGACAGCCCCTGTGAAGCGGTCTGCCAAACCCTGCGCCTGACCCAGCCTCTCCCTTGCTCCCTCCAAGCCAAGGCATAGCCAGGGGACGACACGCGCAGGCGCACGGCGCAGTGAGCGAAGGGGCAGGACATGGGGGGGTGGGGGCTCGAAAAGCAGATGCCGGGGGTCAGTGGGGAGCCTAAAATGAAAAGTCTCGAAGGGCGCACGGCCCGCTGTGCCATGCCGGGAACCCGCCTTCGCCTGGCAAGTGGAAGACGTTCCTGAGATGGCTGGGCAGGTTTGGCAACGGACGGGATTTAGCTAATATGTGAAGTTAGTGCCCACTCCCAGGCGTGACGACGGCACTGCCATTGTGTGGTGACCACGCTGTTCCTAGGACCTGCGTGCTCCGAGTGGCTCAAGGGCTGCGGCTGGTTGTCTGCAGACACTTCCAGGTGATTCAGCAACAATGAACATGCAGTAAGGAAAGAGATGAAGCCAGTGTGGTGAAACTGTCACTGGCTAGGGGCAGGGGGTAGGGGTGCTCCCTGTGAAATTCTTTCAGCTTTTCTCCACCACGCTTTTTCTCCTCCAAATAAAACTGGGGTAAAAAAGTATACTGAAATCATGTGAAAGAAAAAAAAGGAAAGGTAACCCTCCTCTTCCCCTCACTTCCCAGTTGTACCGGTATCTGTGCCTTGCCTGCCACGTGCCCGCCCTCCATGCTCACACCTGTGCCCACGCCTGTGCCTACCCCCCGTGCCCACACCCATGCCTCCTCAGCAGGCACAATGCCTTCAGAACAGGGCCAGGAAAGGCATCCATGAAGATTTCAGTCAGTCTGTGTTGAGCAACCAGCCAGGCCCCACTGAGAATCAGAAGACGTAGCAGCCGACAAGACCACCACAGGACCCCAAGTTAGCAGGGGGCTTCAAGGCCGTCTGACAGCTCTCTATTCGCATATTTCTTTCTAAACATCTGGAATCTACTGTTAATGTAGCAAAGTCCAACAAATATTGACATATTTACAAAAACATCCAATTAACCTCTATATTAGAAGTTCTCTTCAAAAAACCAATCACCCTAACAATTAGTTTTTAAGAGCTATATTTTCTAATGTGTTTTAGTTCTCATCAATGAAGTTCTGCTTAATTCGATGGACAGTCTGAAAAGGCACCTCAGCAAGACGCACCCCTTAGCCCTCTCGGCATGTCTCAGTGTCCTAACAGCGCTCTGTCGTTTTGTCCTTCACATGATTCAGTTCCGCAGGGAGAAACTTGACAGACCAGAAAGCACAGCCTTGTTATTTTCAAAGGTCTCGCTTTTCCAAATCTAATGATAATCAGCTTGTAGACTAAAGAACAGCTCCATTTTTTGAAGCACAACCAATTGTGCACCTTTTTTGCAACAGTAACAGCAAATATCAGAAGGGTAATAAGAAACTATTCTCAAACTTCAGCATATTTCGAAAGTAAGAGAAAAGTGCATTCTCAAGCTCAAGTTCGATTCCGCCACCAACCAAAGTTCCAAGTGAAATAACAAACCCTGTCATTTAAAAAAGAGCAGCACTACAGACCAAAACCAACCTCGCTTTCTCGTCTAAACCCAAACGCTTCAACAGGTAATCCCGACCACAGCAAAGGGCCCTGCCTCATGCTAGCAGGGCGGAACCTTGGCGGGTCCAGAGAGAGCAGGGCAGCAGGAAGGGAAGCCTCCCTTGGGTGGGGCTCCTGGGACAAGTCCTTCAGGGAGACCTCTTTCAGTGGGTCCCCTTCACAGCCCTGTGCTACAGACCCTGGCCCAGAATGCCAAAAAGAGGCACAGCACCGGAGCCCAGGCACACGGCGGGCACACGGGTTCTGGGAGCATCGCTTCCTTACAAGAGTCAAGTATCCCAAACAGTTCTGGATCTCACACCTTTAAAAAACTTCTTACAAAGGTCAGTATATAATTTCTGGAACAAAATCATTGGCAGCTACCAAAGAAGTCTACGTTACTGACACATACCCTTACAATTTAATTTGCAGGGGCTACAGGTTAATTCCTAAAAATCTTTCCTACTTGCAATTTATCTTCCCTCCTGTGTAAGCGCCAAGTAGCAAATAAGTTTGTCACTGTGGTGACATCAGAGGTAACTATACAACTAAAAAGACAACTGAACTCCACATACAGTTCTGTTAACTCACCTACAGGTACTTTTCAGGGACAGGCCCTAATTACCGAAGCCATTAAGATAGCCCCAGTGGCCCATGCCCCTTCCCAGTACACACGCCCCTCAACTGTGGGCTAGGCCTGGCGATTGGTTCTAACAAGAAGAATATGGCAAAAGGGATGAATGTCACTGCCAGGATGAGGTCATGAAGACCGGCCGTCTGGCTACCTCTGAGCTGCCCTGTGGAGAGCCCCACGTAGAAGGGCTCTCCCGCGTGCACAGGGACTGACACCTCACAGGTGAGCCTGGAAGCTGGCCCAGGGTGGAGCCTTCACACAGGACTCCGGCCCCATCGGCAGCCTGGCTGCAGCCCGTGAGACCCCGAGCAGAGGACCTGGACTGGCCGTGCCCAGATGCCTGACCCACAGAAACTGGGGGATAACAGCTCATGTTTTTTTAAGGCACTAAATTTTGGGCTTATTTGTTGGACAACAATGTGTAAATGATACAACCACCCAGCATGCTCATACCTTTAAAAATCCAAAAATTAGACTCTAAGGGGCCTAACCAAACTGAAAGGCCAGTTTCACAAGTCTTTCCCAAAACTTCACAAAGCAAAGTACTTTTTGTAAAGTGCATAAAGAGTCGGAAGCAGCACTGAGTGAGAAGTGTGGTTACATTTGGCAAATAAAGGGACGACTACCCGAGGACTCCATCTGGTTAGGATTTGGCCCTACGAGACGTTAAACTGAACTCCTACGGCTTTCTCCTACGTAACCAAGAGAGATCGTGGCACAAAATGAAACACTGACTAGCTCAAGTATTTCTCTCGGGGGTCCACACAGCTCAGAGTTTTAGATTTATACCTCAGCCTGCGGCCCAACTCCTGGAGAAGTCTGCAAGCCTGACATCAATTCTAAAAGTGCTCCTGCCTTTCACTTGTTCATTCCCACACTCACGCTTGCGTCTCGCTGACCTCGTGCCAGGCAGCCCGTTCTGGGAGCCCTGCGTCCTCACGCTCCTCTGGCGGCACCTCACTGGGCACACCTGGAACCCGGCCCAGCCACGCAGCAGCACATGCCACATCCCACTTCTTCATAACCAATTCGGAATTACAGAAAAACAGGCAAGTTCTCGATGCAAGTCCGAGGTAAAGATTTCAGAGAAGCAAAGGCCCCATCCCAAGGTCCTTTAGTGTCTTCCTGTCCTGGAGTGGAGAAGGGGCCTGAGTCACTCACCTGACATGCACCCTCACCTGTTCCCACTTTCCTGCACCAGGCCCACACTTCCGGCCTGGACCCCACCCTGCCTAGAACCTCCCCGACACTGAAAACGTCTCCAGACTTAGGAAGCAGGGCACACCTATGCGACTTTGAGAATGGGGCTTGTCTGGTGACACCACCAGAGGGGGGGCAACAGCAGCAGTTGAAGGTGCCAGACACCGAGCACAGGACCAAGGGGAGAAGAGAGCAGGAGACAGTTTTCCGGGTCTGCTGGCCTGGGAGCCAGTGTGGACTAGGAGTCCCCTTGAATCCCCAACCCTGCCTCACATCTGCCTCCAGGTTCGCCCAGTGGCATCTGCTGGAGGTAGGAAGGTCTGTGAGACTGACCCTGGTGCTCACGTTAGGGTGACTATGGGCCTCTTGGAAGGGGGGATGCACCTGTGGGCTAGGTGACCAGGATTCCTGGTGTCCCAAAGCCTTCATAGTGGTGGGGGAGGAGTCCAGTTGAGTGGGCTGGGGAGATTCCGGGCCCCTCTGGATCCTGCCCCAGGGACCAAACTCCTTGGGGGCCTACCTTGGGTCCCAGCATTCCTCACAGTCCACTCTTACGGGCTGGGCACTTCTCTACCCCTTGTTCAGGAGTCCTGGTGTCCCTGAAGACCTGTCTCCAAGTTCCAGCTCTTACCAGGGACCTGGCCTTCCAAGAGCCTACCCTCCCTCACAGTCCTGCCCCAACACTGCCACCCTCTGAAGAGACCTACGCAGGGTCCTGGTCATCCCTGAAGCCTGGCTCATGGAGCGTGCCCTGCCTCATGGCACAGTCTCAGGGTCCCAGCCCTTCCTAGTGGGTTTACCCACAAGTCCCGATCTTTCCATGGGCCTGTCCCAGGGTCCAGCCTTCCCAGTTGAGCCATCCCAGGGTCCTGGCCCTCCCTGTTTCCTGACCCGTCCTGAGGTCCAACCCTCCTCAGTGACAGGACTCAGGGTCTGACCAGCCTTGGGGTCTCAACTCTCCTTGGCGACCTGTAGTAGTTTTGGACCCTACTCGATGACCCTTCCCAGCGTTGGACGCTCCTCAGTGACCTGTCTCAGGGTCCAGCGGTTTCTGGTCCCTGCCTGGTGGTGGGTGCTGGGGTCGGGTCCTGCCCGGTGGCTTGTCCTGGGATCCGGTACTCCCTGGTCCCTCCTCGGTGACCCATTGCAGGGTCTGGCCCTCCCGGTGACCGGTTCGGAGGTCTGGTCCTCCCTTGTGGTCCGTCCCAGGGTCCCGACCTCCCTGGGGCCCACTGAGCGGTGGCGTGGCTCCGCGGCCCGGGAGGACGAGGGGTGCAGGGGCACCGGCCGGGGTTCGGAGCCTCCCGGGCCCGGAGACAGGCCGAGGCCGCGGCCTGAAGAGCGGGCGCCGCGGACCAGGACGCGCGGGGGGCGGACTCACTGACCTGCCGTCTCGGCTGCGGACGAGCGGGGCGCACGCGGGGGCAGCGCCGGAAGGGGGAGGGGGCGCCGCTCCCTCCGGGTCCCCCCCAAGAGCAGGAGAAAAATCCCGTCCGGAGTTTAAAACAAAGAGGCGGAAATGCCCGAGCGGAGCCGAACGCCGAGTCGGGGGCGCCGCACTTGGAGCATGCGCGTTGCGCGGCCCGGCTCCCACCCCGCAGCCGGGCGGGGGCGGGGCCTCGCGGTTGGGGGCGGGGCGTAATCGGAGGGCGCAGGCGCGTTCGGCCAGGGCACCCGCCGGGACGTCTGGAGAGCGGAGGGCTCTAGGGGCGGGGCCTGGGACGGGATGTGGTCAGAGAGTGTGGGTGGAGACCGAAAGGGACGTGGACAGGAGGAGTGTCGGGTCCGGGCTCTGCTGAAGGACCCGATTGGGCGCGTGTGACCCGCAAGGGTTTGAGGCGGCCAGGCCAGACAGTGGGCCTTGTGGAGCAGGGGCCTTGGGGAGGCCAAGCCAGGAGGGCGGGGCCGGGAGGGACGGGGGCGGGGCCGGGAGGGGCGGGGGCGGGGCCCGGAGGGGGCAGGGCGGGGCCCGGAGCCCGCCGCTGCGCCAGCCGCCTGGGCGCCTGTGGACCCCGGACCCTGCAGGCAGTTCGCACCGAGCTGTGCTCCTGGACGAGGGTTTCCTCTGCCACAGGCGGCGTGCTTACATCCTGTCCTTGCTGGGAGTTAGCACCAAGCGCCCGCCGTCCACTAGGCAGGGGCCCGCCTCGGGGCTCGCGGACAATGGGCAGCAAGGCTGACCCACAACTCGTCCGAGTGTCCACCTTTGGGCAAGCCCAGCCCTGGAGCTGTAAGCAGTGACCCTGACATCCTGCCCTCGTGAGACCCACTCTGTGTGTGTGTGTGTCGGGGGAACAATGACAGAGGAGAACCTAAATGTGGTTTCATGTAGGGAACAAGCATGGGGAGGCAGTGAGCATTCGGAGTCAGTTACAGAACGGTGGATGGGAATGGAAGGGACACGGAGGGAACCACCCCGCAAATATCCGTAACCAAAGAGTGCCATACTTTGGTTCTAAAAACTACATTAAAGAAGACCGAAATATATGGAAAGGCATCCATCTTCATGGATCGCAGACAATATTGTTGATATTAATATTTCCAAATTTGATAAATTAAACAATCTGTATTGAAACCCAGTTGGTTTCTCTGCAGAAATTGCCACGCTGATCTTAAAATTCATATGGACATTCAAGGGACCCAGAATAGCCAAGACAATCATGATAAAGAAGAACAAAGTTGGAGGACTCCCATTTCCCGATTTTAGAAATTACTACAAAGCTACAGTAATCAAGATAGTGTGGTACTGCCATATGGACAGACATAGAGATCAATGAATTAGAGTTGAAAGTCCAGAAATAAACTCTCACATTTATGATCGATTAATTTTCAAGAAAGGTGCTAAGACGATTCGATGGAGAAAGAAGCCTTTTCAACAAATAATACTGGGAAAATTGAATGTTCACATTTAAAAGAATGAGATTGGACTCTTACCATACGATATATACAAAAATTAGCTCAAATGGATCAAAGGCCTAAATATAAAAGCTGCAGCTATTAAACTCTCAGAAGAAAACAGAAATATAAATCTTTTTGACCTGGGATTGGGCAATGGGTACAAGGTTTCTTTTTGGGGTGCTGCAATATTTCAGAATTGATAGTAGTGAAGTTTGCACATATTTGTTAATATATTCAAATCTATTGAATTGTACACATTAAGTGGGTGAATTGTATGACATGAATATTGTATTTCAATAAAGCTGTTATTTTAAAAAGGCAATTACAAAAAAACTACAAAACATTTAGAACTGATAAAAAATGAAAGTACTACATGTTTATTCACATGGGAAAAATATAAAATTAGATAACCAACTCATAAGATAAATACACACACAGGTATACCTAAATATTTTACACCATACAGAAAACGTATTTATCTCAGAAGCACAAGTGAAAAATTAGATGTCCTCTCCCACCATACATATGAAAACAATGGAATATCTATTTCATGCAATATACAGAATGTTAGATATTCAATTTACAGCACACACACAAATGGATACTCCTCACTTTACACACTCACGAGACACCCATTTCCACTATATAACAAAAATTTGGTATCTATCTCATACCATACACAAAATTTCATACCACACAATAGAAAAATGAGGTAGTAATTTCAACTATATGGAGAAAAAAGTTAGATACCCTCCCACTTTACACAAATAGAAACACATGTCACACACGATACTTTCTACCTCAGAATTCCATGCTAAAAGATTCATGGTGCCACGGTCGTCCACAAGACATGAGACACCCATCTCAAAATACTTTTAAAGACTAGATCCTATTGGGAAGCAGTTCTCCACAAATACCTTGTGTTTCTGTTGCTGCAAGTCCAGGTCCTCAGAGCGAGGTCATCGGCAGCCATGTTCAGAGCGTTTGTGTGAGAAATTGAGGGGCAGACAGGAGAAGGGGGTACCTGTCCTCTCCTCAGAGAAGAACCCCAGAATAGAGGGAAGGTTTCTCCCTGTAGGGCAAGATGGGGTGGGCCCCAGCAGTCCTGATTTCAGGGGCATTCTTCTGCATGCGCAGATGGCCCCTGCATGCGTGTGGAGACGAGCTGGAGTGAGTGGTTCAAGGCACCGCAGTGCCCGCGAGTGACATGCTCTTTGCTGTGGCCCAGGGCCCGTGTGCCCTGTGTGTGCCGTGCAGGAGGGGGCTGTAGGCGCCCTTGCTAGTTTGCAAGGAGAGCAAAATCTAGACCCTTCCCAGTTTCTGACTTGACACAGATGCATTTCACAACAGAAACATGCAGAGTGGACTCCCTTCACACATGACACCCTTTACACACGCAGAGTGGACACACTTCACACACGACATGCCGGAGAATTAGAAGCCCATTTTTTTACATTCAGAGAGAAAAATTAGACGACCATTTCACCAATATATACACAGAAGTCAGAGACCCATCTCACACCACACCTACAAAAAGCCAGATGGCTGTACATGACACATCTTGGACACTCGAGGTGCCCATCGCATCCCAGACGCAGACATGAAACAGGAGAACAGCAGGACACGCACAACGCTGGGTCTCCGCCACCCTCCCCCGTCTCCCTCCCCCTCTCTCACAGACTGGACATGACATCGCACCATGCCCACTCCCCCCACCACACACACACGTGGGACCATCGGCTCTTGCCACTTCTTTAACAGGCTGACTAGGTCCGAGCAGTAGGGATGGGAAGGGACTTTGTAATCCTTAGCAACCTGGGGGCCAGCCATGTGTGGCCACAGCTCTGGGTATATGTGACCCTGGTGCTAGCCTTCCCCAGATAATGACAGTGGGAGGCAGAGGAGCGGTGGCCCCAAAGGCTTCTCTCTGCTGGGGGCCAGTCGAGCGAGGCCTCCTTCAGCAGCATCGCTCTCGATGGACATGGGCTCACGTCCCAGTGCGAGTGGTCAGCTGCTGTCAGTGGATGGTCCCCACCCTTTCTGAGGAGCCTGGGTGCCCAGACTCGGATGGCCGACTCGGCACCTTGCCAGGGCTGTCAGGGCGCTTGGGCCTTCAGCGGCCCAGAGGGCAGCAGCACCAGTCATGGTGTGGAAGCGGGGGCAATGCACCTCTGGAACCAGGTCCAAAGGCTCCGGCCCAGGACATGGGGGGCACCGGGTGGAGAATCTGCGGATGGGCCGGAGCGGGGGCCTGGAGGGGCACAGGCAGAAAGGTCACCGCCCCACGTGCTTCTGTGCTACTGCTATGTGCCAGCTTCGGGCACTCAGGTGTGGACAGACCCCGCTCCTGATAGCCCCTTGAGAGGAGAAGATCAAAACTAAGGAAAAACCAGGGGACGGTGGGGGCCGAGACCACTGGGTGGGGAGGAAGCTGGACCATATGAGGGGAGGCTCCCTCCCTCACGCCATCTGTGGCGAAGCAGGTGTTACCTTAGGTCCAGGTGTTAATCTCGGAGCAGGATGCTGTCTAGGGAAGACGCATTAGCCTGGAAAAGCCCTAATTAATGTTGGCTTGGGATGCCGGTAGGAGTACATATTTGGTTAAGTAAAGAGGAGATGAAGAAGTTGAAAGATTGATTTCATCATAATTTTGTGTGTCAAATGAGATTTTAAACAAGTCTCTAGAGGTAAAAGCGAGCTGTCGGTGTCTTTCGTTAGGAGAACTCTCAAAGACGTCTTCAGGCATGCTGGGCCGGCAGGTGTTCCAGTGGGTTCCGGGCTTGGTGTGATACTTCCCTGGATGGTGTCACGCCTGGATCCAACACCTGAACAGCTGAGTTGCTCATGTTGAAGATATGCGTCCATAATTTAAATAAAACTCACTGCATGTGAGCGTGGAAAAGGTCACTGTTGCCAGGTGAATGGGCTTTTCAGATCACGTGAGCTTTAAAAGCTAAACTTATTTTGAGATAATTATAGATTCAAATGCAGTGGTGAGAAATAATAGAGATTCCTGTGCATCTTGCCCATCCGCCCAACAATACCACCCTGCAAAGCGCACGTGGAGAACTCGGCCACAACAGCGGCGCCGGCGCGGCCCCCGGCCCTCCTCCCGCTTCTTGCTTCGCCTGTGCTCACTGGCGTGTGCGTGCTGAGTGTCACGCGCTTGTATCGCACGCGCAGGGGCGCACGTCCGCGTTCCCGCATGCCCGCTGTGGGCGGACGGAGATGCCGTCGATGGTCGTGTGCTGCCTCGCACCCTGTGACCTCGCCGAGCTGCCTCAGCACGAGGGTCAGAGGTGGAGAGGAGCGAAAACAAGGCCTAGCATCTCGTCCACTTATGTCCACCCCAAGGACATCACACGTGGCCTCGGGAGGAGCTGCACTGGGGCAGCAGGGAGGGGAAATGTCCAGGTGGATTGCTGGGTGGGAGGAAGCTGGAGAGGAGGCTGCCGGCCAGCGGAGGTGCCCGGGGAAGAGAGACGAGCTGACGCCCCTCCTCTCTGCCTCCCAGCCCACAGGTTTCGCCTCCTCAAACCGACAGACACCTGCGTCTCTTCCTCTGCCTCAGCTGCTTCCTCAGCTGTAAACTGCACCCAGGGCGCCTAGGCCGCCTGCCCACTGCCTGGCCCCAGGCTCAGTGCTGGGCACTGTCCTTTCCCTGGGTGGAAGGACAGGCTGGCCCGGGCCTGCCTCCTCCTCCTGTGTCAGCACCGCTTCCGACCCGGGCTGGCTCCTGCTTCCTGCTGAGCAGAGTCTAATGACTGGTCTGGAACCGAGGCTCTTAGAAAACTGACCCCAGCCTCCTCTTCCAGGCCGGCCCCCTGTCTGTTCCCGTGACTTGTGAGGACGGCAGGAACTGGGGCTCGGAGGTAGCGAAGGTGACTCTTCACAGCGCTTTCAGGCAACCTGGACCCTCTGCTGGGCAGTGACTTCGCAGCGCCCTCTCCAGCCGCCGCCCACGTGGGCGTGTCCGCCGCAGGGGCCACGCAGAGGCCGTGACGCGGCTTGGCTCACACGAGGCTACCCTAGCCCGGTTTTTGTGGCAGACACTTCCATTCCCGCCAACAGGGGTGGGGTCTCACTTCAGCACGGGTCCCTTTCCTACCCGGCGGTGCTGTAACACCCCATCCGTCGGGGCGGGGACTGACCCCGCGCGCCCGGCCACACCTCCGAGGGCGGTCCCCGCCCGCACTCCGCTCCCTAAGCCCGCGCCCGGCCGAGGAGCAGCAGGTGATGGAGGGCCCGGCGGGGGACCGCCCAGGCGCCCCGGTCCTGGGCGCGCTGCGGGGCTACCGCGCCTACGCGCGCCGCTGGGTCTTCCTGCTGGTGCTGAGCCTGCTCAGCTGCTCCAATGCCACGGTAGGGGCCGGGCGCCTCGAGTTCCGGGCTCCCAGGGGTGGGGGTGGGGGTGGGGGTGCCGGGCCCGGGCCCGAACCCAGCTCGGAGCCCAGCCCCGGCCCCTGCGGTGCCCAGGTGCGCCCAGGACGCGCGCCTGCTCCGGGGCTCGCGTCTGCGGGACCGGGACCGGAAGGGACAGTAGGGCTGCATGGGATGGGGAGGCGGAGTCGGGACCTCCGCACGTGCGGAGACTCCGATCTGGGATCTGGGCGTCCTTCTTCCTGCCCAGGCTGCACGGGGAGAACTAGTGTGTCCTCGCGCGCAGGGCCGGGTCCTGTGACCTGGGGTGGACTAAAAGGCTCCCTCCCCTGAGACAGGACTGGGTAGGAGGAGTCACTGTGGACAGTTGAGAAGGCGCCCTCCAGCTGTCCCGCTCCCTCTGAGAAACCTGGGACCCGCGTCCTCCATTTCCAGCCCCAGCCCCAGCCTGCTCCCCTCCTCCTAGCAGGGGCTTTGCCTACCTGCGGGCCCTGCACGGGGCTGCCCTGCCCTGCCCCTCCGCGCTCCCCAGCTGGGGTCCGCAGTGCCCCCGCTGCCTGCCCTAGAGCTGTCCCCACTGCTGGCAGGGACTCAGCCATGTTCATCATCACAGCCCAGAGACCAGGGGTCAGCCAGTGACAGCCTTGTCTTCCAGTTATGTGGGCCCAGCCCCCCAAACCTGCTTCTCCCCTAGACTCACCCCCGAGCTGCCAGCTGCTCTGCCCACAGATCTGCGCCCCGCTTCTCCCACCCTGTCCATACAGGGAGGCTCGGGGAGAGGACCTTGCTCATTCCGCAGCCTCAGGTGGGCCACCCCTACTTCCTTGGAGAGGTCTGGGGGAGAGTCTTTCTTTGACCCCTGTTGGTTCTTCTGACTGGTCTAGTAATCAAGTCAACGTGAGACAGATTTGCAAGATAAAATAGCCGAATTTAATTACATGCGCACATGTGGGAAGCCCACATGCAGGAGAGCCCGACGGGGGGGCGGCGGTGTGGACGGCGCCCTGCGCCGAAGGCTGGGCAGGGCACCCGGGCCTCTAGGGGAGGATTGGGCAGGGCACCCGGGCCTCTAGGGGAGGAGGGTCGTCCGCAGGAATAGCCAGAAGTCCGCCCCGCCTTGTCGGGAGGTTATTTCCAGTGATGACTCCTTTTACGGGCAAGGCCCCAATTTAAATTCTCTACGAGGGAGGTAGGAGTTTCTTCAGGGGCTTGCAGCCACCCTCCCCACCCCTGGCCCTCACCTGGCCACCTGCTCCTGGGTCGGACTGCAGGGCTGTCTCACAGGGTCCGCTTCTCTGCCTGCAGAGCTGAGTCAGAAGCCCAGGGCCTGGCCCGGCAGCCTGGGGTGCTACAATCACTGTAATCACATGATGCGAAGTTGGCAGGCCCTGCAGGTCGGGCCAGCTGGTCAGGAAGTGCAGGCCCGAGAGCTGGGCTGGCCAGGAGCGTGGGAAGGCCAGACCCCGCCCGGGGACGTCCTCCCGGACATCATTCCGGGCATGCCTCTTCCTTCCCTGCTCACAGGCCAGGTATGGATGGGCCGGCCCTGCTGGGCAGCAGGCGGCCCTGACTCTGGAAGCCCCGTTCCATGTGGAACATGCAGCTGCGGCTTGGCCCCCAGGTCCTGATGTCCAGACGTCCCAGTCCTGGCTTTGGGTGCAGTGGTCTGAGGGTGCAGAGAAGGGTCTCCCTCGGCTCCCTGGAGCCGCCTCCATGAGTCCGAGAGTGGATGGGCGTGCCAAGGGGCCTGGAGAAGTTCCCTGGACACTAAGGCACTGTCCTGCACACGCCCCTTTATACACGAGTCGTCATGGAGCAAAAAATCCCAGCAAGAATTGCCATGATCCCTGCCCTGGCCACCACAGTGAGCACTGGCCATCACGCTTACCCTGGCCAAGCCCACTGAGCCCCTCGCCGACTCCGTCTGGAGCTGGCGGCAAGCGCTTCCAGGTTCTGTGGGGAGCAGGTCCAGGTGAGGTCTGGGATGGGCCCTAAGTGGCCCAGAGAGGGCCCCGCGGTGTGGCACGAGCATCCCGCGGTGAGGCCGGGGCAGGTCGGAGAGGGTTCTCATGCAGCGGGCACAAGTCGTCGCTCCCACGTGGCCCGGCATGTTTCAGACCTGTGTCTGCTCTGCCGGCCACAGGCCCCGGGGAGGAGCAAGGACAGGGAGAGGCCGGCGAGGGGTGGGCTCCACTCAGGTGTGGAAAACAGGCCCCAGGCTGTCCGTCCGCCGGACCCTCTGGCAGAGCCGCTGGGCTGCGTGGGGCTTATTCTGAGTCTGGGAGACTTGCCCTGCTCTGCCCTTTGAAAAGCAACGAGCTGGCGGCTGCGGGTGAACTCACTGTCATGTGAGGGCTTGTGGGTAGAACCCTGAGGCAGGAAGCCTGGCTCTCCGACCTCCACTGCAGAGGCCGTGGCCTGGGGCAGGGGCCTGCAGTCCTGGGCGCTTCACACTGGGAGCGAGCCTGACCGCTGATTGGTGACACCCTGGACTTGGTCCTGCCGGGCCCACCTCCTGCCTCCCTCCAGAGTACGCCTTGGTGAACCCCTCCCTCCTCCGCGCCTGCCTGCCCTTTGGGGCCCAGTTGTTTCTCACTTCCTCCAGGAAGCCTTCCCACTGACCCGCCGTTCACACTGTTTGCTGGAGGAGGTCTGGGAGCTGACTCCCAGCACGCGATGGTGCTTGCAGCTGGGAGATGGCTCCTGCTTCGGGGGTCTTGCGTCCCACCACCTGGGTCTCCTGAGGGGTCGGGGTCGGGCTGGCCTGGGGCAGGGCTGCCACAGAGTCCAGGTGTTTCCACCTGGGGCTTGATCACTGAGCTTGCGGTGCCTTTGGGGCCTCTTCTGCCCCTCAGAGCACCCCTTCTGATGCAGGACAGGGTGAACCGCCCAAGTGGGCACTCAAGTCCTGTGCCGAGTCGGTGAGGGTCCTTGACTGTGCGTCAGAGTTGCGGACGAGGGCGAGTTTGTTAGGGAAGGAATCGGCCCGCAGACAGGGACGCGGTCTCCTCCCAGAGACAGAGAGGGACCGAGCATCCCGGGACTCTGCTGAAACTGGTTTTCCTCGCCAGGTGTGGCGTGCAGCGTTGAGGCCACAGGGGACGGGGTGCTGGGACGCTCCGCAGGTGCCCTCCCGTCCCCGTCGTCCCGGCGGTCTGGCCGCGTGTCGGCGGCCAGGTCCCCATGCCGGGCAGCGCGGAGCAGGCTCTGGCGACAGATCGGTTTAACATGGAGTTCTCACGCCTCCTCCCCACGTCGCTCCCACTGTCCCCTCGTGGCTCTCCGCCAATTGTCCCCTTGCCCGTGTCCACCTCGGCGTCCACAAACGCGCCTCTCTGCCTGGCCCGTCCATGCAGCTGGAAGCCGGGGCCGCCAGCTCACTCAGTGACCACCTTCCCTGCCAGTGCCACCTCACGCCACCTGCCACCCAGCACACGGCACGGAGGTCCCCGCGCCGACAGCTCGGGCCTCGTCTCCGAGGCTCAGCCTGGCCAGGCTGCTGGCCCTCATCGGCCCCCGGGACCGTGCCTGCGTGGAGGAGGCCGGTCCCCGGCCAGGCGGGCCTCTGAGCCCCGGCCCAGCAGCGTCCGTCGGGGGTGTCGGGCGAAGGCCCTGCCGCCACGGCAGCTGGTAGCGCCCAGGACGGGGGTGGCGGCCGGGCCTGCAGTCCCCGTCCTGGGCTGACGCCAGGCGTATCCCTCAGCTGTGGCTCAGCTTCGCGCCCGTGGCCGACACGATCGCCCGGCACTTCCTCCTCTCCACGGAGCAGATCAACTGGCTCTCTTTGGTCTACCTCGTGGTGTCCATCCCGTTCGGCGTGGTGGCCATCTGGGCTCTGGACTCCGTCGGGCTCCGCTGGACGGTGAGCTCGACCCCACACCAGGCCCGCTCTGGGGCAGGGCAGGGTTCCCGAGCCTGGGCTCGAGAGCTGTGACCTCCTCCGCAGACGGGGGGCAGTGCCCAGGCAGGGAGGGCCACAGGGCGGGCGGCAGGGAGGTGGCTGTGCCGGGCAGGCGTCCAGGCTGGCCAGCAGTGCTCCCTACTCGTCCCACAGACCATCCTGTGTGCGTGGCTGAACTTTGCCGGGAGCCTGCTCCGTGCCCTGCCCAGCATGGTCGTCGGCATCCAGGACCCATTTGCCTTCCTCATGGGTGGGCAGAGCCTCTGTGCCCTGGCCCAGTCCCTGGTCATCTCCTCTCCGGCCAAGCTGGCTGCCCTGTGGTTTCCTGAGCACCAGCGAGCCATGGCCAACACGATCGGCATGATGTGTGAGCTGCGGGGTGGGGCCGTTGGGCTCCTCCGGTCGGGCGCCTTGGCATCCCAGCTCGCGGAGGGTGGAGGGCTCCACCGGGGGGCCGGGGAGCAGGCCTGGCTGTGGCCGAGCTGATGTGCGTCTGTCCGCCCATCCAGCAAACCCCCTGGGCATCCTGGCGGCCAACGTGCTGTCGCCTGCCCTGGTGAAGAAGGAGGACGACATCACCCTGATGGTGAGGGGACTCGCGGGGCACACCCACACGTGTGTGTTCGCATGTGCTGAGTGCACACGCGTGGGCATGTGTGTTTTGTGTGCAGTGCGCATGCAAACGTGTGGTGTTTGTGCGGGTGCGTGCATGCATGTAGCATGTTTGTGTGCATGCATGGTGGGCTCAGGCATGTATGAGTATGTCCACACCTATCTGTGTGAGTGTGGCCACATGGGCGAGTGCACCAGGTGCACACAGGATTTCTCCAAGTGTGCAAGTACCAGGCACCTCCTCAGCTTTGGGTCCTAGGGACCAGGATGGCAGGCTGGAGCAGGAGGGCATCTGGGGAGGGCCATGGAGGGTGACGAGGGACGAGCAGAGGAAGGTCCTGAGATGGGAGCAAGGTTGAGGTGTGGGGGCTGCAGCCCGGGGCCCCTGTGTCAGCTGAGCAAGGGGCGGGTGGAGAGAGGCGTCCGCCCTGGTGCTGGGTGGTTGGCATCTGCGTGAGGAAAAGCCTGGGGGTGTCTATGAGGCAGAGCAATTCGTCCTGGTGCAGAACCGCCCAGGCACGTCCAGCAGGGAGCCGGGGCTTGCTCAGGTGGAGGGGGGTGCAGGCTCAGGCACAGGGGGGCTTGCGGCTGTGCTGGGGGTGCCCATCGGGGTCATCCACGGAGGTGGGAAGAGGGCGTCCAGTGACAATTGGACGGGTGCGTCTGGAGCTGTGGCTGAGGCTCAGGCAAGGCCGTCACTGTGGAGTCGTCCTTGGGCGATGTTTTGAAAGCCGGGGTTCCAGACGAAGCAGGGCAGCCAGGCCAGGCCCAGGCTCAGCCGCGTCCCCCTGGGGGTGGCCAGCAGAGGGGGCAGCGTGAGGGGCCCGGGCGTGTGCATGTGTCCGCGAGGGCCTGCGCGTGCACGCACACACACGCATGTGTGCACACCCTCTCCCCAGATGGTCGTCTACATCATCCCTGCCGGCCTTGCCTGCCTGCTGGCCAGCGCGTGCCTCTGGGAGAGCGTGCCCCCCACCCCGCCCTCTGCTGGGGCCGCCCACTCCACCTCGGAGTCGTTCCTGGATGGGCTGAAGCTGGTTGGTTCTGTGGGGCCTGGGCCGGGAGAGCGGGGCCGGGCGCTGGGCGGCCCCCTGGTCTGAGCAGGCCCCCCCTGCAGCTCGCCAGGAACAAGGCCTACGTCATCCTGGCCGTGTGCTTTGGGGGCGGCATCGGCATCTTTTCCAGCTTCTCCGTCCTCCTGGAGCAGGTCCTCTGTGTGAACGGCTACTCAGACGTGAGTGCAGGCCCTGTCCCCGCCGAGCAAGGACGAGGCCCGGGACCCTGTCACCCCGCAGGCTGCGGAGTGGCCCACGAGCACCCCGAGTCCTGGTTTCCACACCTGGGGAGGGCAGCCTCCTGTCACGTACGCTGTCACAATGCCGTGTGTGAAGAGTGTCAGAGGCCAAACGCAGTCTGCAGGCAGTGTGGTGGCCGCACGCCCAGGGGACACCGGGGCTTCATGAGGCGCTTCCCGCGGTCTTTCCCAGCTGCACCCAGGACGGCCCCACCCTGCAGTGTCTGGGGAAGGGTCGTCCTCTGCTGTGCGGAAGTGCAGAGGGGGCCTGGCTGTGCCCTCTGCTGTGTGGCATCAGCCCAGGGGTGGCGTTTGGACCTGGTGTGCCCTTTAGGGGCACGAGGCACTGAGGGGCCCTTCCCTTTAGCAATTGTTGACTTCCCCGGGCTGGCGACACAGGGCAGAGGCAGCGCCAGGGGCCGCGGGCCACCCCTAGCCCTGCGCACAGCCAGCGGTGCAGGGTGGTCCTATCTGAGGCTCAGTGCTCAGGACTGCGCCATGCGCTCACAGGTGACCGTGGACCTCCAACGCCGCCTGCTGGGTCCCCGGAGCACAGTGCCCAACGACCCCGCACCCTGACCTCTTCTGCAGGAATTTGCGGGCCTCTGTGGGGCTCTGTTCATCGTGTTTGGGATCCTGGGGGCGCTGGCGCTTGGCCTGTATGTGGACCGGACCAAGCATTTCACCGAAGTCGTCAAGGTTGGCTTCTGCCTGACCTCTGTGGTCTGCGTGGCCTTCGCCCTGGTGAGTCCCCTAGAGCCGAGACCTCGCCGCAGGGGTGGGCCTGGGCGCCTCGGCAGGCGCGGCTGGCAGCCCAGCGGTGCAGACTTCGGGCGCTCCAGGCCCCGTTGCCGGGGCGGACCGGTCTCGCGGGGACGGGTCTTGGCGGGCCCGGCGGCGCCAGCGCGGGGCTGTGGGTTGCCTGATGCCGTCTCCTGCGCTCACCGCCCAGGTATCCCAGCTGCGGGGACAGACGGCCGCGCTGGCCGCCATCTGCTCGCTGCTCGGCTTCTTCGGCTTCTCTGTCGCTCCCGTTGCCATGGAGCTGGCGGTCGAGTGCACCTTCCCGGTGGGCGAGGGTGCGGCCGTGGGCCTGGTCTTCGTGCTGGGGTGAGTATCCCTCCCCTCCCCTGCCCGCCCCAGGCCAGGGCCCTCGCCCTCTGGCTCCTGCCGCGTGCTGCCGTGGCGGTGCTGACCAGAGCCACAGCGTCCTGGGACTGAGGCCTGGGACCGACAGCCGCCCCGATGGCCAGTGTGGCCGGACGGGGCTGAGCGCATGCGCTGTCCAGGCAGGCCCAGGGCGCGCTCACAATGGTGCTGCTGACCTCCCTGGCTGTGCGTCGTGCGGAGCCGTCCTTCTCCACCTGTCGGGATGGCCAGGACCCGCTGGACTGGCAGGGTGAGTGTCCAGCCCCCCGATCCCCCCCAGGCCCAGGTGAGGGGGTCAGGGCGTCCGGGGAGACCCCCTCCGTGGGCCCTTGTCAGTGCCCTAGGTGGGCAGGGCTGGGGTCAGAGGGCAACAGGCAGGATCCCGAGCTCGACATTGAAATGAGGTCAGGAAATGAAAGGGGCCCGAGAGGCAGAGACAGACAGAGGGAAGGGGAGTGGGGGGTGGCAGCGGGCGGGGCGGCCCCGGGAGCCGCAGGTGACTGGAGCTACGGACGCACCCTCGGGGCTGGGTGGGGCCTGGGGCAAGATGGGTGCCTGGTCCCTTTGCGTCATCGTGGGGGGTCAGCTGGGGCTCTGCTGGCTCCATGGCCATGCCGGGCCCCACGAGGCCGAGCCTTGGGCAGAGCTGGCCGCATCTCCCCAGTGCCTGCGCTGCTGATGGCCGGCCTGAGCACCGTCTTCAGCTGCTGCCTGGTGCTCACCTTCCACACGCCCTACCGGCGCCTGCAGGCCGAGGCCCGCGCCGGCCCCTCCATCCAGGACCAGAGCCCGGTGGCAGACTGTGCCCCCCTCCTGCAAGATTGCCCCTGAGGCCCGCAGGCCCCCGTAGCCCCAGCCACGCTGCAGGACGCTCAGGGGCAGCCACCTCCTCCAGCCGCTCCTGGACCTGTGGGGGCGGTGCAGGGGCCCTGCCCACGGCCAGAGGCTGAGGGAGCGGGGGCGTGAGGAAGGGCAGGTGCTGGCCACCTTGCTGTGCCTGTGCTTGGAGTCCCATAGCTGCCACAGGGCCTCAGGGGGCCCAGCACACCCAGGGCACGGCAGGGTGGCCCAGGGCACCCCCAGTGGCTGTGGCCGCTTTGTGGATAAGCCGCTACTGACCAGGCAGGGTGGTCCAGCTTCCAGGCCAGACGGCGAGTGGCTGGGGCAGGGGCAGTGTGTGGGGGCTGGCCAGGCATGAGGGGCAGGGGCTGATGGGTAGCTGGATGGGCGAGGAGTCCTGAGGGCCCCAGCATGTCTGAGTCGGGAGTGGACAGGTGTGTGGAGGGCCTTCCTTGGGGGGCCCATCCCAGATCCTCTCCCAGCCTCTGGTCACTGGGCAAGCTTACCCCCCACCTGGGGCTAGGACCGTGTGGGGAGCACCTCCCCCTCCCCCACAGACACTCGCAGGCAGGTTGTGGGTTCAGGTTTATTGATGTGGCCGCAGCCCAGGTGGGCGTGGGAGGCGCCCCTCAGTCCTTCTCCTCCCCATGGGTGAGCACGTAGCTCAGTGCCTTGTAGTCCAGGTTGCCCGCAGCGTCGATGGTGGCAAACTGGAGCATCTGGTCGACCTGCGAGCACAGTTTGCTGGGGGTCAGGCCCAGGCACCACAGGAAGAACAAAAGCACCCCCGAGGGCTGCAGCCTGAGGGTGAATTACAGGCACTGGACTCCAACGGGCTTCAGTTTTGTTTCTGCGCTTGGGGACGCCAGGGGCAAGGGACCCTGCAGAGTGAGGGGCTGGGCCACTCGGGGCCTACCCACAGCCTCTGGGGGGCTGGGTCGCCCCCCCTGCCCCCTGTGGAGCCCTGGAGTCCTGAGGCCCATGCTTGGGTTTCACAGAGGGCCCTGGGAGAGGAGTGGGGGGACCGAGGGGCCAACCTCTTCCGCAGTCATCTTGTCGGCCTGGGACATCAGCAGCCGCTTGATGCTGAGGACAAACAGGGAGGACCTGGATTAGGCTGCTGGACAGGACTCCACACTGGGCCAGCCGGATGGAGGCTCCTGGCAGCCTGTGACCCAGGCCAGTTCACACTGAGGACCCTCCATGGGGTGGGGATGCCTGGAGGGTGGGCTCACTCAGTCTCGGGCACCAGGAGCCTTTCCTGTCCCCTCCCCGTGGGCGTAGACTGAGGGGCACTAGAGCCAAGTGCCTGGCATGTGCCCGTCCCCAGTCCTGGGCTCAGGTCGCCCGCTGACCCAGCGATGGTCTGAGTGAGCAGGCTGGGCTCTGCCCTTAGCTGCCCAGAGAGACTCAGGGTCTTGGGGAGCTGGGGGGCGGTGGGCTAGTGTCTCTCAGACCTGCAGAGGGGGCAGGGGCCTGTGCCCACACTCACTAGTCTTTGTTGACGCTGCCTTTGCCATCGGGGTCCAGCATCTTGAAGGCATTTAGGATGGTCTCCTCAGTGTCCGTACCTATGCACAGAGGCCGTGAGCACCTGGGGACTTGCGGTTTCCGCAGGGGCCATTTGTGGGCCCCAGAGCTGGGCATGCGCAGGCAGTGGGGACAGAGGCAGCAGGCAGACAGGAAGAGGTGGGGCCGGGCTCAGTGCCAAGCTCGCATGCCAGCGGTGGGGGCGGGGGGCACAGATGTGGGGCCGAGGGCTTTTTGAGACATCTGGAGTCTAGGGCCCCACCACCCTGAACACGTCCGATCCCATCTGATCTCGGCAGCTAAGCAGGGTCGGGCCTGGTTAGTACTTGGATGGGAGGTCACCTAGGAAGACCAGGTGCTGTAGGCATTAAAAAATAAAAGTAAAAAACGAAAATAAAAAAATAAGGGATTGTAAGCTGACAAGGACCTTGCAAGCTACAAGGTTAACCAAGGGTTGCCGCGCCTGAAAAAACTGTCTGAAAATCTGGATGTTCATGCAAGACGTGCGGATGTCCGAGCGCTGGGAGGTGCTGCGTGCTTGGCGGCCGTGGGCTCACCGCTCAGCTTCTCCCCAAACATGTTCAGGAACATGGTGAAGTTGATGGGCCCCGAGGCCTCCTTGAGCATGGCGTCCAGCTCATCGTCCTTGACGTTGATTTTGCCTGTTGCAAACACAGGGTCACTGGGCAGGGGCCCCCCGCTCTGCATTCTTGTCAATGCATCCACCGTCTCCACCAGCAGCTGCCCACCCCGTCATTCTCCACGTGACCCCAGAACAAAGCCGGGGACTCGAGGGAGGGAAGTGAGCAAATGGGGGGATGCCTGGCCCAGGTGCAGTGGGGTGCAGGTTGTGTATGTCACAGGACCCCAAACCCTGAGCCCTGGGGAGGTGGACCGCAGATTTGTGATCTGCTTACCTGGGTGTGAGGGGGGCCCAGACCCCCACCTCCCCAGGTAGAAACCAGCCCGTCCTCCCCAGCTTCAAGGACAGGACAGCCACAGGCTGAGACAAGCATGTCCCCGGATGGGAGTCGGGGGAGGGCAGGGGCCAGGCTGCCTTGGGCTCACATTGTGTCCCTGGGCCTCCCCGTGTGGTGGCGCCCCTCCCTTGGCCCAGGGCCAGCCTCCTTTCCTGTGCTTGGGCTCTGCCCCCCACTCTGGTGCGGACTCTGCCGGCCCTGACCGATGCAGAGGGGGGCTTCTCCCCGGGGCCACCCTCCCCCACAGCCTGTGGGGTGGCAGGTGGGACTGAGGGCAGTGGCTGTGCTGCGCCTCACCCCCCACCCCCACCCCGGCACTGACCCAGGGAGGCGTAGGTGTCCTTCAGGTCCTCCTTGTCGATGAAGCCGTCACGGTTCTGGTCCATCAGCGTGAAGGCCTGCAACAAGCCCAGGGTCACGGCCTGGCCGAGCCACGTGAGGATGGCGGCCCCTCTCACTGGTCCAGGGGTGAGGCACTGGTGGGCTCTCTCGGTCACCTGCATGTGATTCCCAGGGGACCCCTGGGAGGAACTTATGGGTAGAGGGTCTCTCACCTCCTTAAACTCCTGGATCTGGGTCTGCTCGAAGTTGGAAAAGACATTGGATGAGGCCCTCTGGGCCCGGAGGGCCCCCCCTTCTTTCTTCTTGGTCTTCCTGCTGGCCTGAGGTGAGAATGCCAAGGCTGAGGGTCCCCTAGACCAGCTGGGGGTCTCCTCAGGGGAGGATGGGTGGACTGCGGCGCTTGGATCTGGGTCTCCAGCTAGAGCAGCTGCAGGTGAGGGAGCCAAGGACGCCCTGACCACACAGCACCCACAGTCCATCTTGAACTTCACCCTGCTGGGTCTACAGTCCAGTTGGGAGCCAGCTGGGCCTCCATGTGTCCAAAGAGCAAATGGACTGTGCCAATGGCCAGCAGGCACAGGGCTCAGCCTGGGTTTCCTGCTGGGGCAAAGGCCGGGACCCTCTGTTTTCCAGCCCCATCCTGTCTACAAGGCAGCTACGGGACCTGGGTCTCCTCTATCCCCAGCCCCCACGACACACACATACACACACGAACACACATCAGTCATGCACGTGAGGGCACACGTGTGCAACACACACGTCCCGCCTCAGCTGGCTGCCCGCTGCACACTCACCATGCTGGGTCTGACTGGATGGCCTGTGCCCTCCGTTCCCGACCAGGTCACCGTCTTAAGCTCCTGCCCAGTCCCCCAGGACAGCTCGGACTCTGCCTGCCACTCCCTACAAGGACAGGCTCAGGGAACCCAGGGGACCGGACAACTGCACAGTGAGTTTTGATGGTCAGCAGTGACTCAGATGGCCTCATCCTGCCCTGCCCAGCTGGGCCCGCAGTTGCCTGGGTACCTCCCGCCTGCCCCCCTCAGGAGCCCTTGTTCTCCTGGATTCTGTACATCTCTAGGGCCACCTGCATGTGGCACAAAGGCCTGGGGGCCAGCAGGAGCCAGAAGGCATCTTTTTCAGGTTTGCCCAAAGTTGCTCTAAGTGGCCCTGGTAGCCAGTCCCCAGGTGTCCCCTAACTATGTTCTGTGCCCTCACCCCGCCCCCGCCTTGATGCAGAGAAGTCCCAGGTCCCCCAACCTTGGTGCCGGGGCCATCCTTCCCACTCCACGTCCTCAGGGTGGGGAGCTCCTCGTCTGGCACACAGGAGGGCATGGAGGGCCACGCAGATGGCCGGGGCCGGCACTCACCCTTCTCTTCCTGCCACACACGCCATGGCCCCATGGGCAGTGTCTGGCCCAGGAGCTTGTTAGCCAGAAGTCACTACACCGTCAGGGGCCAGATGCCCTGGTCTTGGGTGAGAGGCAGCAGCTGCAGCCCTCGGTGTGCAGGAAGGGGGCTGCGGAGAGCCTGTGCAGCTGCAGTGGTGGGCTGGGGTGCCTGGGGGCACTTGTGAGTGCTGCCTAGCAGGGGGCCTGCCCCCGGGGGCACACACCTCAGTCACACAGCGACCCGAGGACCCGAGGTACTCCCATCATCGTTTGCCAACACCATGTGAGTGCGGGACAACAGGCACTCTGAGCAACCTGGGAGGTGTGGTCCCCCTGGAGCTTCCAAGGCTCCCGTGGGGCTCCGCCTAGAGGTCCCCAGAGGGGGGAACACACGTGACTGATGTGGGAGGCCTGAGCCTGGCTGCTCGTCATACAGACACCCCAAGGCTCCCAGACAGGCCACGTCTGGCTGACACCTGGAGGAACCCTGACTGGGCTGCAGAAGTGGGGGTGTCACACAGCAAGGGGATGACATGTGGGGCCTGTGCTCAGAAGGCCCTGACAGGGGGAGGCCGGAAGGGCCAGCAGGGCCCCTGGGGAGGGTTTCTGGGGCCAGCCAGGGTCTGAGTGCAGCACTAAAGATAGCCTTGGAGCCAGCTCTTAGGGATATTGGGATGCAACGGGACAGCTGCCCTGACAGGTGCAGTGGTAAGCCGGCAGGGTGTCCCGAGCCAGGAGGGACCCCACTCCCCAGACCGCAGGAAGGGTCCTGAGCCAAGGTGAGTCCCCTGGCTTCAGGGGTCTTCCCTGGGCAGAGGTGTGTGTGTGTGCACGCACCTGTGAGTGTCCTCCACTGGTCACTAACCACCCCCCCCAAGTGGAAGCTACCAGTGTGTAGCCCCCCCCCAACGCTCCCACCCCCCGCTAGCACTACAGCCCCTCCTTTGGCCCCAGAGACACTTATTTTTGATTCTGGAAGCAAGAGTTGCTGAGGAGTCTAGTTTATTTTAAAATGCAGGGGAGAGTAAAGATATTTGTCACCTGATGTTTGCCCAACGGCTCGAGGGGGGGACGGGTGTGCGCATGCGCAGCGGCCCTCCACACTGCCTCGCAGCTGGTTGGCCCAGAGTTCACTCTGCACCGTGAAGGGCCGAGCCTGCCTGAACCGAGGGGAAAGGCGCCGCCAGCCCCTCCACTGGGCCAGGCCTCGGGGAAGGGGACCTGCATCCTGGGCCCACTCAGTCCCCGGACCTGGATTCCTTGCCCAAAGCCTCCAGTCTCTTCCCCGGCCCCGAGCCCCTTCTCAGGCCATCCTCGGGGCTGACTGGGCTGGCCGCGGGCCTGGACAGGTCTGGACCCGGCCGGGGCCACTTGGTCGTGGGTAGGCGGGCTCCGTGCCCGCTCCTGGCCGGGACGGACAGACGCGGGCTGGACAGGATGCACTCCCCTGTGCACTGTTTGCTCGACCTACATTTCAGGCGTTTGGACGCACGCCGTGCGGGCCTCGATGTGCGCTCGCCCTGGCCCGAAAGCGTCCGAGGCGGCGGGGAAGGCGCCGCGGGGCAGCGGCGAGGCCCACCCCGGGACGCCCCCCGCGTGCCGCGGCCAGTGCGCACGCGCAGGCAACCCCGCGCCCGGAAACGTCCCACGCTCCCGGGGCGCGCGGCGCATGCGCCCTCCCGGTTGCGCCTTCGCGACTCCTAGTCCGCCGGGTGCTCTTCCGGTGCGAAGGTCACGGACAAGATGGTGCCGCCGGTGCAGGTCTCTCCGCTCATCAAGGTGAACCAGGCTTCGCGGCCGCCGTCCGGTGCTCGGCTCCGCGCAGCCCTCCGCGTATGCGACGCCACGGAGCCCGGGACCCCCGCCCAGAATCCGCTCGCGGCCCCGCAGGCGCGACCCCCTTGCCCTCCCCCGGCGCCCCGAGCCCCCTATTCCGCCCACCGCATCCCTCCACCCCGCGCCCTGTGGGCTGAGACGCCGCGCGGGCTGGGCCGCCCCTGCCGCCGCTGACCGCCCTTTTCCCGCAGCTCGGCCGCTATTCCGCCCTGTTCCTCGGCGTGGCCTATGGAGCCAAGCGCTACAGTGAGTGACCGTGGGCCCAGCGCGGGGGGCGGGGGCTGCTCGTCACCCCGGCCAGGGACCCCGCGGAGCGCACGGGCGACAGCGGGGCGGGCTGACTCGGGGTCAGCTCGGGCGGCGACCCGCAGTGCGCTCTGACGCGCGGACGCCCGCGGCGTTGGCTGGTGTAGGAACTGGTGCGAGGGGTGTTGGAGGAGGGCTGCGGTCCAAAACGAGGTAGCCCCATGTCGCGTGTGGTGTAAGGCGGCGGGGCCCCTGGGGGCTGCGGGGACCCTGTGACTGTTCTCTGGGTTGGGCTCTGCTGAGGGGTGGAGGTCAGGCCTTGACATCCATCGAGATAAAGAAAAATTGAAAGTAGGTATATCTGGGGTTCACGGTGCACCGGAAGGTGTCTTTGCGTGGGGACAAATTGCTTTGGCGCAGCGTTTCTGTGAAGAGGTTCGTGGGAAGTACCTGCCTTCCTGTTTTCCTTAAACAGGCTACCTGAAGCCTCGGGCTGAAGAGGAGAGAAGGGTGGCCGCGGAGGAGAAGAAGAAACAGGATGAACTGAAACGGATTGAGAGGGAATTAGCAGAAGGTACTGGGTATAGGGAATCTGACAGATTTGTCCTCCACCCAGCTTTTCAGAGACAGGCATCTCCAAGAAAGCCCACGGTGGAGGGCAGGGGCCACCCGCTTCTATCCCGCGGGCCCAGTGGATCGTTCTCTAATGGGAGGGGACAGTCATGGATGTTGTGGGAGACATGGTGACACTCACAGGCCTTGGAGGTTAACTGGCCGTAGATGTGAACTGGCCAGGCCTCTCTCAGGCCATGGGACCAGGACCAGACACTTGTCCCTCTGACTGCTGTGGCGGTTCTGGTCAGAACATGCGTGGATAAGGATGAACGAGGACGAGAGTTTAGGCCGGGCGGTGCTGGTTCCATTGGAACTGGATACGGACCATTTAACACTGAAGATCCGAAGTGGTCCTTTGGGTTTGCTTGAGTGTGTAATGACACCCGTGTCTCCCTTCGCACCCTGCAGCCCGAGATGACAGCATACTGAAGTGAGCCTGCCTTCCTCCGCAGCAGTGTGGACGAATAAAGCTTTCTGTGTTACGTGACACTGCGGTTCTCCTTTATTGCCCTACCTTTATGTGAGGTAGGGGAGGGGGTGTTTCAGAAGATGCAGGATGAGGGGGACGGAGGAAAGTATGCAAACTGTGTCACCTGATTCACCTGATCTCTGGGGCCTCCCGGTGGGGGGCCCCTCAGGGTGCAGTTTGTGTTGGAGGTACAGCTGGCCTGGGCATCGTGGGTGCTGCTTCATCTTCAGTCCTCTGAGTCCTGGGCCAGACCCTTGGATGGGCGTGGCAGTCAGTGCAGATGTTTGGGGGTGGCCTTCCAGTTGAGACCTGGATTTCCAGCCTCCCACCCCCTTCATAAATCCTCCCTTTAACCCTAGGGAGGGGATGTGGCCTACCAAGGACTAGTCTGGGGCATTGCATAAGCTGTTCAGGGGGCTTGGGCCCCGGTCCCTGAGTGGACAGTGACTTCCAGCCTTTGCGGGCCGAGCCCTTCCGACCCTTGAGGCCTGGCATTGGAATGTTGCTACATCATAGCTACTGCTCTTGAGCACATTTTCTAGGGTTGGAGCCCCAGTTTCATTTGTAAAGTGAGTTGGTATTCAAATGGAAGAGAAAATGGGGAGCAACATACCGGCACTTCAAAGCCCTCTTTTTGGTTAAGGTGAAGCTTGCGTAAACCCATCTGTGAGGTTGGTGAGACCCAGGCTTGAGCAGTCGCTGGTACTGAGTCCCTCAGAAAGAACGTGGAGGGGCCTGGGCCCCAGCCACAGGACCTTGCCACTAGGTGGCACCACTGAGATGGAAACTAAAATGTTCCTCTGGAGAGCACCCCCACTTCCCTGGCAGCTCTGGGAAGGCTTGAGTGCCATCTGAATTGGCCTTATGACTGGCCTGAAGATGAAAGTTTCCCATGGAGCAAACTCACCAGTGTGAGGAATGAATGCTCTGGAGGTCACATTAGGAGCTGAAAGACCATTTCTACCAGATAATTGGTCCCTGTGTCAAGTGTGAGCCCTGCGTTACCCAATTTGGGTCTGACTCTCCCTAGCTCACAGAATAAGCGACTAGAGTATTTGGTTGCTGCAGCAAGGGGACCCAAGTTGTAAAGGTGAGCTTTGGCAGACCACAGGTGTTGGCTTAATGTCTGCTCTGTCCTCTGGGTCGGTCAACACAGTTCGGAGCAGAGAGTTTATTACAGATTTCCACACAGCTCACTCAAGTCTTGGCCTTGAAATTTCTGGAAGAATTTTCCATTTGGTCATATACAATGTGCTCTCTGCCATAATTTCCACCACGTAAAAGGGTAGCTTGTTTTATTTTTTATTTTTATCTTCTGGTCATAATTTTTTCCCGAAACCAGATGGGAAATGGCCTCTAGGTCCCCATCTACCTACCTATATACACATAAATACATGTGCAATTGTGAATAGTCTTACCCAGTGTTTTTAGACACATAGTTCACAGACTTCCAAAGGTCTCAGTGGGTTACTATGTATCCAAAAATGGATGAGTGTAAGTGTAGGCTACACTGTGTAAGTTATTAGTAGTTGGCTTTAGTTTATAAAAACGCGAAGCTTAAAAAAAATTCAAAATATCCGAAATCGTCTTAAGTCATCTCAGGCTTCCTAACCTTTTGTACCAAATGGTTAGAGGCAGAGTCCCAGCAGGTGTGCAGGGGGAGAGGGCCATCAGACCCCACTGACTGGCTCACAGGATGCAGCAAGTCGAAGACTTGGGTGCAGGGCCACCGTTGCAAATTTCTGTGCCCACTGCAAGAGAAGACAAGACTATGAGCGATGGCCATGTGAGCAGTCAGCCCGTTCCCTTCTGCTCCGTGTGTCCTCTACCAGCCCTGCAGGAGGAAGGGAGAGCCGTGGTCAGCCTAAGCCGATTAGCTGGGCTCAGCCTTTCTTATCTGAGCCCTTGGTGACACTTTCAGTCCTGGCCTCCCGTCACCCCGGAACCATCTTGTTTGCACTGGTTCCCTCCCCACAGCAGGGAACAGCAATGAGTCTCCAAGCCGAGGTAGCCAAGCACAGGCAGACACCAGGGTGACACGGCCATGTGTCCAGGGCGGGGTGTGCCGGACGTGGATACAGTGCAGCCATGTCCCCAGGATGCAGGGCGAGCAGCACACAGTGCAGGGAGAGATGTCGTGCTCACTCGGCTATTGGCTCGTGGTATTTAGCTGCTTTCCTTTATTTCGGGGCAGCGGGGGCTCTGCTGTTTGTGAGGGGCATGGATGCACAGGTAGACTAGTTCTTTGGGAGGGAACTGCTCTGTGAATAGGGCTGCCAAGAGCCCACGGTATTTCATAGGGCTTCCCCCCCCCACACCCCCTGCGACAGGAGAAGTAATGCAGTCAGCCACTCGCTCAGGGAGATGAGCCCCCAGGAGAGTGGCAGGGGACCCTTTCCTTCCAGCCTCGTCAGCAGATTCCCCGGGCGGCCTCGTGGTCGGGAACCCAAGAGCACCCACCACGGCCTGTCTGCACCCTGCGCCCTCTCCATGCCTCACGCTGCTGTTGCATTCTGCCCCCACACGCTTCGATGTCGTGATATACCAGTGCCCGCGACCCGCAGCGCGAGTGTGGCATCAAGGGCACCCAGACCTTTCTTGGCCGCCGTCCTGTCCTCCTGCTGCTGCTTCTCCTCCAGGGCCTTCACCTTCTCCTCGTGCTCATCGGCCAGGGCCTTCCACTCCTTCCGGTTGTTCTGCAGCCGTTCGAACATGGGCAGGATCTCCTCGTGGAAACGGGAAAACTCCTGGAAAGAAAGCGGAGCAGTCGGACTGTACCCCCACTGGCTCCTGGGCCCCCGCGCCTGGGCCCCAACTGGCAGCCAGAGGGGCCTGCCTGGCGGGAGGAGGGAGGATCACTGAGATGTCACTCTCCCAGCGAAGCGCCAAAAAGGGAGGAGGGCTCAGGGTTGTGCTTGTGAAGCAGACAGGGAGCTCATGACACACACAGTCACCGTGGGGTGAGGACCCCAGGAATGGAGCAGCCAGAGTCCACTGCAGAGGAGCAGGGCAGACATGCAGGTCCTGTGGTCCCCGTGTCACATACACGCACCCCACATGCACGTGCTCACACGTGGACACACGCCACATCGGCTGTGGAGCGTGTGGGGCTGTGACCTGTGACCTTGGGGCTGGGCTGCATATCCCGGGCCCGCATTCCTGCACTCCGGCCCTGCTGTGGAGGCAGGGAAGGGGCCGGGGTTTCAGTAAAGGGAAGTGTGGGAGGCACAAGGGCCGAGGTGGGGGTGCGGCTGGTCCAGTTAGAACCAGACAACATCCTCCTCGGAGTGGGGGTTCTGCCCCCACAGGCCGCACACGGTGGAGTGGAGCCTGCGGGCATACTGGGCGTCACTAGGGAGGGCTCTGCAGTCTGACCCCTCAGTCCCTGGTTGGTCCCCTGAGCTGTGACACCACAGTGCCTGCTCCATGTCTTTGGTGTCCAACCGTCACTTGTCAGTTATGCAAAGCACACTCACCTGTGTCTGGTGGACCCATCCCTGTCCTCCCAGGGTTCACAGACCTGAACAAATGCACACGCAGACACGTGCAGCCAGGGCCCCGAGAACAACGTGCAGGTCCCAGGTGGGGTTTGGGGAAGGGACATGTGAGGTGAGACCTCGAGGCGAGGGCCAGGACACTGAGAGGGAGGAATCCCGCAGGGAGAGTGTAGCGCCTGAGAAACTGACCGGGTGAGGTGGAGGTGGGAGGGTCTCCCCTTGGGGCTACGCTGAGGATGTTAAGTGCAGATGTGAGGAGGGTGGGGGCCTGGGCGATCGGGTGACCCACCAGCCCCCTCCCCCTCCAGCAACCCAGGCGGGCCGTGCACATCCCCTCACCTTGTACACAAACGTGCACACGAAGTCGATGAAGCCAACCTGCAGCTTGGGGAGCTCGGCCGCCTTGTTCCGGTCCATCATCGGCTGTGGGGGAGGAGCAGAGACACAGTTAGGCATGGGGGCCGGGGTGCCCCCAGGACTCGCTCAGCTCATCTAGCTCAGATGAGCATGTTCGCGGAAGCACAGCACCTACAAGACGGTAGGGCCCTGGCCTGGGGGCCCAGCCCGCTTTGACAGACGTCGCCCTCTGCGGGGGGGGGGGGGGGGCGGGTCCAGGATGCCCCCAGCGCCTCTGAGCCAGCCTGGTCAGTGTCCACAGTGCTGACTTGCTCCCGTCCCCCACCCCAGGAACTGTTCATGGTACTGAGCCAAGACTTGGCTCCAGGTGAGCAAACAGCCCCCTCCCCCAACTCCAGCGCAGCCTAGAGGAGCTGTCCTTGGTGCCCACAGGTTCCGGAACACCCCGAGCTGCCTCAGTCTCTTAGCATTTACCCACAGTCTGGAGCTTGGCGTGATGAGGGTGAGCCAGGCAGGACTCCTAGAGGCCTGGCCCAGAGGGAACAAATGCGCTACCTGTCTTCCCAAGAGACCATGCTCAGTCGGGGTGCCCCTTCCTGTAGTCTATGCCTGGCCCCAAAGCCTCCCCAAGACCATGTTCGGACAGCCGTTCTCTGACTGGAGTCGGCTTGTGAGGCAAACCCTCTTTCCACCCTTCCACGTGTCGTTGACACCACTACACCGCCCAGGTCCCCTTGGATCCCATGCAGGTGCCATCATGCTCTAGCAGCATATTCTCGATCCCACACCACTGAGCCCAAAGGCCTAGGCGTCACTCATTTACCACGGCGTGGGCCCCTGGGCTCCCGCCCCAGCTTCCTCTGGCCTGACCCTCTCCCCGTGGCCAGAGCTGTCTTGCCCCAGTCCTTCTGCGAGCAGCTGAAGGCCCAGCTGTGTTCACTGCAGAGCCGCCTGGGCCCACAGAGGCTCCTGTCTTCATACCACAGCCTGGTTTGACCTCTGCATGAGGTCACAGCTTCACCTAGATCAGGAGCCACCTAAATTCAGCCCGGCTCATGTCATATGACCCACAAAGTGAGACTGAGGCCCCAGGACCTCAGAATCCCTGGAGATCCCCTATCTGCATGAGGCTCTCATGGACCACATGGGGGTGGAAGATTCTGGAAGCAACACTCACAATAGGCTGCTGATCCAGAACTGTCCTTTCCAAGTCGCCTTGTTCCCAGAACTCAGCTGCCACCAGCAGAGCGACCTGGGGGGCACACAAAGCACTCATCCTGTGGAGTCTAGCGTGTGGTCAGAAATTGTCCTGAGAACATGTAAGAGGCTCTGCGCCTTCCGTCTTCTGTGTCCCGGACCCCCCTGGGAGCCCCACCATCTCGGCCTGACACACAGTGAGCACAGCGGCACCTCCCACCATGCAACTGCTGGCCCAGCCCCGGAGCAGGGCGGCTGCCCTCAGCACTGCCTGCAAACCAGTGCGTCCGTCCCCGACGTCGGGCTCCTCCTCAGTGCAGTCCCACAAAGCACTGATAGGAAGTCGGGCCCGTATGACTCCTGACCTTGCTCTGAACTTCCCAGGGCTTGGTGATGGCAGACAGGTCGCACGCCGTCATCATCATGGCCCTGTGGGCAGACGGAGCTCCAGGCAGGCCCAGATCAGCCTCCCTCCCTCGGCTCCATCCCAGCGCCCTGGTGACCATGGGCCATCCCAGCAGAGGACGGCCTGTGCACCGCTGCTGCCCTTCCCTGCTCGCAGCCACAAAGTAAAATCACCAGGAGTTTATCTGGTGCCTCTAAGTGCAGTGACTGACACGTTTCCTTGTGGGATTCTGAACAGGCTGGGGGAGCCTGAGTCTCCACCTTGCAGGAGAAGGAGTAGGCTCATTGGTGAGTGGGTTACTGCTGAACCTTGGGAACTACGGGGTGCCCTGGCTGGCTCCCTGAAAACGAGGAGCGAGGTGGAGCCCTTGCGTAGAGACATTGAAGCCCTTGAGGCAAGAGTGGTTGTATTTCAGAGCACAGGGGACTCTGGGGTCCCTAGTCTGGGGGTGCAGGATCAGTTGCTCACATGACGATCTCCTTCCGCGTGGTCTCCAGGGAGAGGTACTCCACCCAGCTCTTCTTGTCCTCGTAGTTCTTAGACTCGTCCACGATCTTCTGGAACATGGTCCTCTTCCTGAACACGAGAACAAGGGGAGCTGGTCACCTCTCCCTTCACCCACGCAGGACCCTCCCACCCTTCTGGGACGCAAGCCCCACGCTCCCGCCCCAGCCAGGCTCCCCGGCGCCCTGCAGGTCCCGGGGCGGGCGGCAGGGGTGTGCACTTGAAGTAGAGCGCCAGGTCGGTGGCGATGATGGCGATGTCCATGAGGTGGATCACGTGCTCGTGCTGCCGCCGGTTCAGGTTCTGGTAGATGTTCAGGGCCTGCGCGAAGGGCCATCTCAGTGTGGCCCTCGGCTCTGGGCGCTGCTGGCCCACGGTCACCCACAAGTCATGGCACCGGACTCAGCCGCCCCAACACCTTGCTCCTCACCCCACCAGGGTGCCTAGCCCACAACCCTCCTGCATGGAAGGAAGGGGGCTGTGGGCGCGGTCAGTCGCTAGAAGCACGTGAGCAGTAACTGGGGACACGAACCTCCTCTGCCAGCAGGAACTTCCCGAACTCCAGGTGATGCCGTTCCAAAATCGAGGAGCCATGCAGCTTGGCTAAGGGGTTCTGGGACCTGTCGCGGAGGTCATACACAGAGAGCGGTGCTCAGAGCCCCAGTGGGGCTAGGGAGGGGCATGCCCGTGAGTGCTGCCACCCCTCGGAGGGGCCCCGCTTTCCCCTGCTGGGTCTGTGGGAGACCGGGGGGCGCCTACTTCATCTGGTACAGGTTGTTGGTGCCGCGGTGGTCGATGTCATGGCACAGGCCGGCCGTGACCATGGCAAAGGCCTCCAGGTCTGTGTAGTAGCTCTTCAGCTTTCCTGTCTGTGGGGACAGGCGCCAGGTCCTGAGGCCTGGCCAGCACCCTCGCCTGCCTTCCTGCCGCGGCCCCCCAGGGCAGGGGCAGCTGGGCCTAGCTTGCTGCCCCTCCCGTATGAATGAAGGCTCTTCCCCTGTTGGACCCCTACTTTGAGATCTGGGTCAGGTGCGGGACGTGCACCCTCATCCCACCCCAACCCCGCCCCTGCCCGCCCTCGCCTGCCCCAGCCACGTACCATGAGCAGTGTGAACATGGTCTGCGCCACGTTGAAGCCATGGCGCCAGTTGTGGTAGGTGATCCTCCGGTACCCTTTGCTCACAGAGAACAGGAACCGCACCAGCACCTGAGGGAGGGCGGGAGACGAAGTCCGGGAGCCCTCAGCTGGGCGTGGGGGGTCCCCTCTGACCTGATGGGTGGACTGCGCCCCTGTAGCCCGAGGGGCCCGTGCCCCACTTGGAACAGCCTAGTATCCGCAGGGCTTCGGGGCCCCCGTCTGACAGCCCAGCCCCAAGCCAGGAAGGGTACCCCAGCAGGCGAGCGGTCTGTGGCGGCACCGAGGAAAAGGTCCGCTCTGGGCATGGGTATTTGAGTGTGGCAAGATATGCGTGCACCTGGCAGGTGACGGGGAGGCGCAGTGCAGGTGCGCAGGCCAAGGCCAGCTGCAGGGCGTGGACGGTGCCCTCCGGCCACCAGGAGGTGGACCCGGGAGCCCCTTACTGTCTCTGTGATTTTTATAGCCAGAAAATCATTTGGAAATATTGGGTTTTTTTTTCTGTTAATATTGTCTGTAAGTTTTTCTTTTTGTATCCTCCTTTAGTGTTTAGTAAAATGTCTTCTGAAAATGCCAGGCCCTGCCCTGTTGTCAGGGGCATGAGAAGAGCTGGTCTTTTAATTTGGGGGATGGAGGCCCCTGGGGTGTGGAGGTGGGAGCAGGGCAGAAGCTGGGGGACCACGAGGACGTAGCAGAGCTGAGGGCAAGCCATCCCCTTCTCCCTGGGACCATCCCTGAGGGCCTCTGTGTTCCAAGGCAGAGGATGTCCTGTTCTCTCTGCCTCTCCCTGGCCTCACCTCCAGGGAAACCTGGGCCCCTTGGCCACGCCCCACCTCCCAAGACCACGCCCCCACCTCCTAGGGGACCTGGGACCCCGGCCACGCCCCCACATCCCAGGACCACGCCCCCACCTCCTGGGGGATCTGGAACTTCCGGACCACGCCCAGCTCGTAGTACATCTGGATGCCGCACTTGACCAGCTCCAGCTCCGTGCACTCCAGGTCGGAGAAGTGGAACTCGTAGATGTCGAACTTGGTGGGCCCGGGCAGCGTCTCCTTCTGCGGGAGGGACCGCGGGGCTGAGGGAGGCAGGCCCACCTAAGTCCCCGCGGTTCCTCGTCTGTCTAGCCTCAGATGCCCCAGGTGTCCGGTGACACCTGCCCTCCAGGGCCTCTGGCCTGTAGCTGGGACACTGATCCCCTGCTGGCTCAGCCCCCGCCTCCCCCACAGACAAGGACACTTGCCTAGCTGGGCAGACAGTGATGTCGTCAAGGACACACGCACGGATGCACAGGCACACGCGTGGCACAGGCACACGCGTGGCACAGAGACGGCAGCAAACACCAGAAGACGACACTTAGTCTCCTGGGATAAAGAAATCTCCCCCCAGCCTCAGGCCCTTCCAGCCCCACCCCCCCGAGGGTGGGGGTCAGGTTCTGACCAAGATTTTCCCCAGCTCGTCCTCCTCACAGTCAGCAGGCTCCTTCCCCAGGCGCTCCCTTGTTGGCTAGGAGAGACAGAGAGCGTCAGCTACACCCTTGTGACCATGGGACAAAGTGACATCTGGCACAAAAGAATAATGGTTGCCGCAGAGACAAGTGACAGTGTGGGGGGTGGCGCCACCCCTCCTGCATGCCCTGCCTCCCGCCCTCGTCAGCATTCTGACGGGAGACTAGGCCTGGGAAGGGACCCGGGGCAGTACAGAGCATGCGGGCGCCCAGGACAGCCAGAGCTCCTGGGTGCCTGCCACCCCGCTGGGCAGGGAGGAGACAGGAAGTGACGGGAGCAGTACCAGGATCAGCTGGATCTCATCCTTGTCACATCTCACGTGGTACAGCACCATGTCCTGGGCGATGTCCTTGCGGTTCTCCAGCTTGTTCATCTTGTCGTAGGTGTCCGTGTTCAGCACCGACCAGCCCAGGAACTGCGTGAGAGACTGCGGACGGGGCGGCCCGTCAGCCTCGCGGCCCCTGCTGTCCAAGGCGTGTTTCCCAGGCCAGTGGGCGCTTCTCGTGGGGCCTGGGGTGCCTGCCCAGGAGCCTGGCTTTCAGGAGTGGGGCCACGGTCGCTCCTTGTCCCCATTCTCCGTGGGCCTGAGGCTGGGTTAGGAGCCGAGCAGGCGTGTGTCCTGCACCGCCACACAGGTGCCCTACCGGAGCTGCGCCTGCGGCAGGTGCTCACCTCCATGAGGACCTCATCCTGCTCATCGAAAGGCTTCCCGTCTTTCCTGTTGTAGAACGTGGCCACGCCCACAATCTCCTCCTTCTTGTTGACAATGGGCATGGAGAGGACATTCTTGATGACCCACCCAGAGTCATCCAGAGGGCCTTCCTGCGGGGACAGGCATCTAGAGATCACGGCTGCTCTGGCCTGGCCCCGGATGAAGCCCACTTTTTCTGCCCTCAAACTGCAGTGACGGGGTCCTTCTTCCTCTAGGGTCTGCTCACATCGCCCACTACCATGCATGGGTCGCGTTGTGCCCTCTGCCACTAGGGGTCGAGGACATGGTCCCCGGGTGGCTTCGCCATGTTGGTGCTTTGGTCACACTGGGGCGCACTCCCACAAGGCTCTCAGGGCCCCACAGGCGATGCGACCGGTCAGTGCTGTCTCACATGCCCCTGCCGCAGGCCTCTCCCCAGGTGCACATGACCCTAGGCCTCCTGCAGGAGGGAGCCTGCCCAGGTTGTGTGTGCCCAGGTGAAGGGCGAGCGGCAGGCTCAAACCCTTGCTGGGGCCCGGCCAAGCCCAGCGACCCTGCGGATGCGAGCGAGCAGTGCGCTTGCTGCCGTTAGTCACTGAGATTTTCAGGTGCCTTCTTAAGCAGCAACAAGTGATTCAGTTTATTGTTTCTGAACCACCATAGCCATTTTCTATAAATGAATACATAGATACCTGGAATTTGAACATTTCGTCGGCAGGGGCGTTCATAATGTTACAGATCTGAAAAAAGACCAAAAAACCATTTCAGCTGAAGCAACCAAATGTGCAGCACGATCCAAAAAAACTTTCCAGTCAACGAGCTTCCGGGTGGGCAATGCTGGGCAGCAGCTGGGAGCCGCGGAGGCACCAGGCTGGGGGGCAGGGCTGGGGCGTGAGGGATCAGGGTGGCCGCAGGCAAGGGCCGGGTCTTGGGGAACTCACGAAGCCACTTTCTGCCACGTAGGTTGGAAGGCCACTGGCCAGGGCCCAGTGATCAGCCGGGGGCGTGCTGGGGGAGAGACGCAGAGGGTCAGATGGAGCAGGCACGGGGTGTTTGGGGGTGTGCGTGACTGTGTGTGCTGGCGTTCACTGCGCGCTCTGCACTCCGGGCACAGGGGTGGGCGGGGAAGCTGATGAGGGCGTGGGAAGGGAGGCTTCAGGTTTGGGGGCATCTGTGCGGCCTCATCCTTCCTTCTGTGCCCACGCTGAGGCCCTCACCCTGTGGGAACGCCTTTCCTTGGTGGGGCCACTTCCCTCCTGCTCTGTGGGACCTGTAGGGTGGGGTCCCGGGGCCACGTGGCTGCAGGACTGGGAATGGCTGACTGCCCTCCCCAGTCTCTCCCGGTCGTAGTCCTGCCTCCAGCTCCATCTGCTGTGTGGCTCCCTGCGCTGGGCGCCCTCTCCTGTCCCACGCCACTGGGTATGCTGGGTCGGGTGCCTCCTGCCGGGGATCTGCCTGCCCGCATGGCTGGCCGAGCCAAGACGAGACCTTGAGGGCCTTGCAGGTCAGCTGCTGCTGACAGGGCCACCTAAGCAGCTCGGCTGGTCCCCTGGATGTCCACCCTGGCCGTCCTGGTGCCGCAGGCCATCACCTCCCTTCTCACCTCCCTCCACTCCCCCAGGCCAGTGAGGCGTCACAGAGAGCCCTTCTGCCTGCAGGCCTGGCACTTACGGAATGACCTTGATGTCTTCCTTGCCATGGAGGATGTAGTCGATGACTTTGTAGAAGAGAATTTCCTGAGAGACAGACCACAGAAGTGAGGGGCCCCTGGCAGCACCCTGATGGCAGCCTCCCCAGAGGTGAGGCAGGCGGCCATTTCTGGCGCGCCGCGGCCCGCCCCAGCCCTTCCCCACCCCCCGCTGGGCCTGCCCACTGCGACTCACACGGCCATCGGGTGTGCGTGGACCTGAGTACGGCTGGGCTTCTCCCATCAGGACCGGCCACACGTCGAAGAATTCCTGGGCAGAGGGGAAGGCGGCGTCTGAGTCGGCACCTCAGTGGGAGCCCGCCAGGCAGGAGGCCCACGGGGCGAGGCCTCACCTTCTCCTTGGTCATGTCCAGGAGGCCCACCGAGTACCGGTCACAGTTCAGATACGCCCGCACGGTGTAGAATGCCTTGTGGAACTGCCGCTCGATGTCTGTCAGCTCCTCAAACACCTTGTTGGCTGACCACAGCAGCACCTGGCGGGGGCACACCTGACGCACTCAGGCCCGGAGGCCGCTGACCCATGGCTCCCCTCCCAGCGGGGCCTCCGAGGGCTTCAGCCAAGCCCCTGACCCAGGAACCCCAGACACCTCCAGGCTCCTGCCCCACACCTGCCGCTTCCTGCCTTGTGGGGGCCTCACGCCGCTCAGTGAGTGGCTGGAAATTGGAGTCAATGGCCGTGAGCTCAAAGGCAGAGCAGAGCAGCCAGCCCCCCCAGTCTGACTGAGGACATGGCTCACTGTCCCGTCTGTCAGGACCCCCCTGTCTCAGCAGAGGGAGCCGAGGGCAGCGATTTGTCGACACACCCCATGAGGCCCTGGCCTGGCCCTGCCCATCTGCCCCTGTCTGGGCTGCTGTCCAGGGCGATGGTCAGGCTCAGACCACCTCTGTGGGCTGTCCTCCCCACTGCGTCTCCGTTTCCTCGGCCCGTCCCCCTGGACCTCATTTCTTGCCCCCACACCACCTGGCACGTCTTCTGGCCAGCTATGAGCATGCCGTGCCCAGCCTGCCCCCCACCAAGAGTCTCCCTCACATGGCTTCCTGCCAGCCCACTCAGGGTCCTCTGCTGTCACAGGCAGGGGTGTCCTCTGGAGACCCTACCCGTCCCGGAGTCCTCTCACCAGGAGGCAGCCCACTGCCACCGCTGTCACCCCCACGGGCCCTCAGTGCTCACTGCGATCGAGCACAGGCCTCAGGCCTCACAGCCCTCAGCCCAAGCTTTCTCATGCTCGAGTCTCAGCTGAAAGCTGTGTCCGGAAGGCCCGCCCTCAGCACCCCGTTTTCCCCAGCCTCCTGGGTGTTCAGTCTCACCGTGTCTTCACTTGACCACAGCTGTGTGGGGTCAGAAGGCCCAGCTTCTTCACAGCCAGAGGCCCAAACACCACCCGGAAGTCTGTGCACTGAATCACGGGAGGGCGGGACCCCACATGTGCCAGCTGGTGGCCGAGGCCCGCAGCCCCCCGCTGTGACGGCCCGGCAGGAAAGCGCCATGCCCCGCTCTGTCGGCACCGTCCCTGCCTGCCCCCCTCTGGCCTGTGGCCTTGGGGAAGCTGGCTGACTGCGGCCCTCAAGGCCCCCGCCTGTGACGGGCACAGTGAAGCTCCATCCTCAGGCCTCTGCGAAGGTGGACGGTGGACCAGGTGGAGGCTGCTCCGGCTGAGTGTCCCGTGCCTGTGCCATGTCCCTGCATGGCACTGGTCCCTGAGTCCTCTCCCACCTCCGGGGCCACCTCTGCCATGACTGCCGTGACCCGTGCCTGGACAAGCCCCACTCTCCCCAGAGAAGCTAGAAACTCAGACTTTTATGTCTGAGTTTAAGTCTTGACCTTAAAATGTTGGGAACTCATTAAATCAAACGAGGCCTCTGTGTCCGATGACGCAAGTCTCTGTCAGTGCAGTTCATGCCTCACCTGTGAGTCTTCAGAGCTTAGACCCCTCCCCAGGGGGCTGTGACCCCTTCTTGCCCCTGAGCCTGTGCCTGCCGTCATCAGCACACATGGTACACAGTGACACCACATGCCATGTGAACGAGACACCAGACGGCCGAGCGACCGAGAGCGTGGGCCAGCAGTATTGCCCTTTATGGGTTCGTCAAGTATATTCTGGCTCAATGGGCCAAGATAACAGCCTGCCAACGTGACAGGGATCATCCGTTCCTACAAAAGCTGGGGCTGACGGCAAGGGGATGCCCAGGGACCTCACATCTGGGGACAGACAACGTAGAGGGCTGCATAGCCCCGGAAGGGGGGAGCTGGCTGCATGAGGCCCCCCTTACTCTGGTGCTATAGGAGGGAGCTGCCAGGGTGCCCAGGGGCCGAGGGCAGGCAGGAGGGGACAGCGACCCCAGGAGCCCGTGAGCCCAGTGACCGCCTTGGCTCCCCGCGCTCTTGCTCTGTAGTCACCTCACAGGAGCAGGTGGTCGAATGTTCAGGGACTTCGACAGCCGGCTGTTAAACACTGTCATCATTCAAGTTAAATGACGTGAACTTAAGAATTAAGGCAATTATATTAAAACTATGTTTGCACATATATTCACGTTCCCTGTAATTTACTCATCTTATGACAAGCCATGGACGCACGATTTAACGGGAGCAGTTTACAAAGGGAAAGCAGACACGGCACCCACAGACAGCTTCACAGAGCAAGCCACAGGTGACCGGAAAGCCTGCTGAGCTGGGTGACAGCTGCCAATCCAGAACAGAATTGAAATTTACATAAAAACGACCGTTTTAATGGGTGTTCAACACAGATCTGGGGGGCGCGGCCTTCGAGAGTGGCCCAGTGTGGCTGTGGTCACCTGAAGCGGCTGCCCGGTCAGGCGGTCAGTTCCGCAGTGTGACGGCCAGGCTCCAACGTCAGCACCAGCACCTGGTTTAGCCCTGGGCCCTCCTGTCACAATGTGGAGCAGCCTGTCAATGTGACGGGGACACTCTGCTCCTGCACGTTTGCCTGTCAGGACGGGCATCCCACTGAGAGCTACCGCAAATAAGGTGACCCGCCAATCACATTGTCACCTGACAGGCACGGCTGATGCCCAGGTCCCTGGAACCACCTTGCGTACCCGGTGATGGCAATGCCCATGTGACACTGTGGCACCTGGCAGAGCAGGGTGAGGGTGGCCGCTTGTTCCCTAAATAAGGACTTGTATGAGTGGCCACACGAGGGTTTTTGTGTCTTTCGCTTTTAATTAGTGAAACTGACCTTTTCGTGAAGAGGCAGGAATGAAGAAATAAGATAAGAACACTGTGGAGCTGCAATTTGTCCAAAAAAGCAAAGTCGTTAACCACCCCGGGAATGACAAATCTGTAAGTGGGCTGACAGCTCAGGGCGGAATGACCTCAGAAGACGGCAGAGCCTCTAAGCGACTACAATTCAGACTGACTCGTCGGACACGGCATCACTCACCGACCCTAACAGTGGGCTGACGGAATGAGTCCCCTGGGCCATCTTGACAGCTGGGGTCACAACCCCCGGGCCAGATCAGGAGGCCCCGTACATTGCTGGCCAATCCAGTGGATGTGATCTTAGTCGCGTTGGTCACGCAGTGATCGTCAGCCCAGATTGGGCAGGCCGGGTCCTGCCTCCTGCTTCTGCCGATAGGAGAGGACACGAGAAGCCAGGCCCATGGTACGGAGCACACTCACAGTGATGGTCTACATGACGCCAGTGCGACACGTGTACCAGGGCCCGTGACGAAGGGCAGAGCTCGGGGACTGCATGACGCTTGACCTTTCCCACCAGGGGTGCAGCCCCGTCCCTGACGACATGCCCCTGACTGGCCTGTCACTGACCGCCCCACTCTACTTGCCATAGCACTTCCTGGGGACGGTCACGAACAAGCCGACAAAGAAAGCAGATGCAGGGTGCACGGCCTCTGCCGATTTCCCCTGATTATTTACTGAGGAGCCACTGCAGTGTCACCACCACCAAGACCATGTCACTGTCGTGCCCATCCTGGCCCTCGCCTAAGGCCCGTGCACCCTACCATCTGTGCCACACCCTGATCAGTACGGACCTGGGTGAAGCCCAGCTGGCAACTGTGGCCACGATCCACCTGGGGCAGATGGGCAGACGGCTCCACGTGGAGTCACCTGTCAATAACGTTTCTCCTCTGGCACTGAGCAGCTCGTTTACACCTCCAATGCTAATCGCCATCTGCAAGCATCAGATAAGACCCCACCCTGATCTCCAGCCTCGGCATGGCTAACGGTGGCCCTGGCGGAACAAAGCCTCTGGCAGAGCAGAAGGTGGACCAGGCGAAGGGCTGTGTTTGGCGCTGCACACGCAGGAGTCCTGTCTGCACTGTTTTCAGGTAGAGAATGTTGCACTGCTAACTCTTCTGTCACCAAGATGCCATTCCTCGCCGTCTCCTCGCTCTGCATCGAGCATCATGCCCTCGGCTACAGTGCCATCAAAAACTAACAGGCCTCCCACGAGAGGGCTTCGCCACCAGTGCTGGAGCTTTGCACGTGGCACACAGCAGTGCCCACTACCACAGCAAGCACAGTACCCCAAACAGAAGAAACACGTCTGACAAAGGAGTGACCGCGATAGGGTCAATAACAGGGCTTTAAGTCCCCTTATTTCTAGGATTATAGGAACAGGACCCACTCCTAAGAATTCAGATATCTCTGTGCTGTCACATGGCAGCCTTTCCAATCTGGTCAGTTACCTGAGCTACTGGGCCTATACCCCGAAAACGCTGGTCTTTCGCACTGTGTCACCCACTGCATCAGGAACTACACGACAATGACAGGTTTGCAGCGATTAATAATCTGGGTTGGCTTCGAAACACCTGCTCCCCGCGTCAGAGCAGCCACACCAGCACGGGCCACAGGGTCTCCCCTGGGTCCCCAGCACAAGCCCCTGCGCCAGTACCCTCAAGATAGCGACTGTCATCAATTTAACACACTCCAGCAATGAACTGTTACGGAAATGTTGCACCCTCCAGCATTGGCCACCATGACAACTGTCTCACTGTGAAACTCGGACCCTCCCCACTCCGTCGAGAACCTAAAGTGACACAGGTGTTTGATTATCATCAGGCCTGATGTGAAATCTCGCCATCCACTGATCTGAACATACTACTGGTCACCTGTACCCTATCCACCACGGTCAGTGGGTAACAAGCACTAAACCAAACCAAATGACGTAAAGTCTCAGCCCACCCACAAACTGTCACATAGGATGAACAACCAGCACCGTGATTCACAGTGTGACCACAAGTGTCTAAACTTGCTGACCTATACCTGATGACATCTACCCCCATGCAGCTCACATATGCTTCCGTCACACCTGTGAAATGAAGTGTCTGCCACTGTGCCTGCGCTCGCTGACACATGGAGCCGAGCAGCCCCGCCCCAGTCAGGCGTCCTGCGCAAATGTGAAGCCACACAACGGCTAATAAACATGAAAACGTTACCAGCACCGACAGCCACGGCACTGCTAAACAAACAGGTGTACACACAATCGACATACACATCGCTGACGTTTCCACCAACGTGCAACGTTGAAATTTTACGACGGTTTGAAAACATAAAATGAATAAACTTTCTACCACCCATAATTGTGACATCTACACTCATTGTCTCTTCAATGCTAGCAGGACCATAGCCAGAGCAGAAATTTACCTTAGTCTAGACCAGGGGACTTTAAACTTCAAAAAATGGAAGCGACTTGACTCCTGCCGACGAGGGTGCATGGCCGTCTGCACCCGCTGCCCACACGCCAACCGCCTGCGTGGAGCTGGGCACTCCCTAGATTGCGGGCCATGGCCCCAGAGCCCGTGGCTGACAGGAAATGACCCACACACCTGGAAGGACTTCCCAGCCGCCATGTGATGACTGGAGGGCTCGGAAGCAGACCGTCCCGCCAGCAGTGGGGCACCAGACAGCGATCCTCCCTCCACCCCTGAGAACAGCCTGCGCTCCTGACTGCGCCCTCCCTCATCCTTACCCTTGTTGGCCTGTCACCTTGTCGGCAGTGGACACACCGTCCTTCCCCCAGTAACCTCGCCCCTGTGGGAGCCTCCGTTTATTTAACCATTTTCACTCCATTTAGCAAAAGTTTCACCAATTTTAGGTGCTATTAACCTTATCACTGCAATTATTAACATAAAACCACAGCTTTGTCCCTGTATCAGATGCCATTATCCATCTGGTCAGTTCTAATGGCAGCTGTACGGCTGCTGTCCCTCCCAGTCCCAGCTGCCCGGAATCCCCATGTTGCTGGCAAGCATCTGACTGTGGGAGGCAGAGACGCCACCCATGGCCACCTGCTGTGGTTCTCAGGCCAGGTGAGTCCTTGTCCTGCCAAAGTTCCATTCACGCATTGGCACATGGTAATCAGGGAAAAGGGCCCTCCGACACACAGCAGTAGTTGGAGGCCACCCCGTCAGCCTGCTAGGGTTCGGGCAGGCCTCGTCACACAGCCCAGCGGGCATGGGTGCTGGCACCGAGCGCACTTCACAGTGGCCGCTGTAGTTGCAGCCATTTCTGCAGGAGAGAAGACCCGGCTGATGCCACCGAAGGGCTGCCTGCTGTCCCGGGGCCCGGGTTCGATTTTCTCATCCACAACAGGAGGCTCAGGAGGGGCCGTCCTCCCCACGTCGCCGTCACTGGGCAGCTTATCTCACGACAGACCACGTAGTAGCACTTTCGCAGCATCCCGTCCCTAGGGGCAGCGTCTGCTGTCACAGGGGGATGTGTGCACGAATTTTCCCAGGCTTCACACAAACACAGACATCCGCTTCGTGACCGTTTGCAGGTGACAGTGCAGCTGCTCCATCTCCTTGGTCTCTCAGGGCACAGCTGCCTGACGGTGACTGCCGTACGCGAGGCGGCACGAAGCATCGTCCCACCGAGGCTCGCAGTCCACGGGGCAGCCGCGTGCGAGCCAGAAGCCGTGGCAGGAGTCACGGCGCCCGGTCGCGGACAGTGCGCACGGCGTCGAGGAGCCTAATCTGCCGACTCCAAACAAGAGCTGAAGGCCTCGTGCTCCTCCGCCCGCGTTCAGGCGTGTGGTGACCGCTCCGACTTTCTCCGCACGCGAGACGCTGGTGCGGCGCGTGCGGCCCTGCCCGCCTCAGGCCGGAGGCCGCCGCCTCCCGCCGGCGCCGCAGGCCGCGCTCCGCCAGCCCCGGAAGCAGCCCGCTTCCGCGCCCGCGCCGACGGCCGTCCCGGCTGCCTCGGCCTCCTCTCACCTCACTGGAGCATCAGCCAGCCGAGCCCGCGCAAGCACGAGGGACGCGCCGGAAGCGGACCCCGGCAGTGGACACCGGAAGCAGACCCCCGCCGCGCACCGGAAGCGGACCCCGGGCGCGCACCGGAAGCGGACCCCGGGCGCCAGCCGAATCGCAGCTGTCCTGCCGCCGCCACGGACGCGCCGCGTGGCGGATGGAGCCAGGGACCCTTTCCAGCGGTTAGAGCCACGCGCCCGGGGACGCCAGGACACTGAGGACACGGACCAAAGCCTGAGGCTCAGGTCACTGCGCAGCGCGGCAGCCGTAGAGCCCGGGGGCCACACTGAGTCCTCATTACGCGGAAACGAGAATCGAGCTCCGGCCGCACCGGAAGACGCCACGCACTCACGAGCTGTCCTGCCCCGGGCCCACCAGCAGGGCTGCCCCGGACGCCTGGACGGCGGTGCCCGGGCCACTCTGCACACAGTGCCCTGGACCAGTGCCGCCCTGGACCAGTGCCGCGAGCAGGGAGTCGTGCCGCCACCGCGAAGGCGGGGAGGTGCCGCCGGCCTCGTCCTCGCGTCATAGCGACGGTGAGCGTGGCCTGTTTCACCACGACTGGGGCCACCGACATGGGCAATGGCTGTTCTGTCCGTAATCCTCATAGTTGTTACAACACAATTGAAAATTTCAAACGCTTTATTACTTCGGCACTGAACCTGAAATAATCGAAACCTCAAACTCCTCTGCTTCCTGAGAAATCAAATGAACGGAAATTTATTTTCCTGTTTCTTTACTGTGATGGGGATTTTAATTGTCATATTCCAAGGATTTGATTTCTGTCAAGTAGGCGACTATTTCACAACTGCCTAATTGCCATTCGACAATGTCCAATTCAGGCACCATCGGAGCAGGTAATAACTGCCCACACCCGCGGAGGTCAGAGGTGGGCCGGGCCCTGACACCCCTTGCCGTCCTCGTTGGCTCAGCCGGTATGCGAGGTCTGCTCCCCAGCGGATGTGCTGCACGCTCGGGTGGGTCAACCCAGGAACAGGATTCTGCCGCTAGCAGGCAGGGTCGCCATGGGTTCTGCCAGAAAACAAGTGTCCCCTGCCCATTTCCTGCCACAGGGACCTCTGGCTCCCTCCCAACATGGTGGCTGCAGAGACCATCAGGCTGTCATTCGGCTGAAAGCCCTCCCCGCGAGACCGGCGGCCGGCAGCTCTGCCGTGCGCCTGTGGGCTGGCCTCTTCGGAGGGTTATTCTGTGGGGTTGGACATCAGCACAACCACAGTCTCTGTTACGCATGTCGTCCTCACTGCAGTCACGGCCCCCGAGTTTGCAGTTGCTGGGATGTGGGCCTAGTGTTCACCTTTCTCATAAGCTTCGTTACGTGACAACAGCTGGTGACCAGTGAACCCCAGTGTGCTGGGGACCGAGCACACTCGGTCCCTCACAGCATCAGCCTGGTCACACGGCTCCCCTCAACTCTGTGGAGCTAGTCACCAGTGAACTGAGGTACTCACTGCAGACTGACAAAGACAAGGTGGCCCAACCCTGTGTATCGTCTCAGAAACCTCATTTTTCTCTGGAGTTTCCTGAACTTCCTGCCCTTCCAGTCCAGCCCAGTGCCCGCCCTGGGCGGGTGGGGACCTCCCGCAGGCGTTGGCCCTTCACATCCATAAGTGCTGCTCCTAAAGGCCCTGGTTCCACATCCTCCAGAGCATCCATCTTGCGGGTCCACCAGTCTGCCTGGAGGACCCCTCCCATGCCCCAGCCGGTCCCCGGTCTGCAGGGGTGCATGTGCACAGTGTGGGTTTCCACGACACGTACGGCTGCTGGCTGTGCCTTGTGGTCCCGCGTGTATGTCACCTGGAGCACATCACACCCAGCCCGCACTTTGGGTTTGAAGCCGCTGCTTAGACTGACACCGTCATTCCCATGGGCATTTACTGAGGAGGCTCTTGTCCTAGTACTGAATGGTGCAGGTGACGGCCAGGCCGTTGGTTTCATGCAGTCCAAAGAGAGCAAACCTCGCACCAGCGCCTTCCCCTGCACGCTGCCAGCCTCGCCACTTGTACCTGCTGTGCTCAGACTGGCAGGAAAACGTCCCATGGGAAAGCCGACCCTGCACGAGGGGCTCTGACCTGACAGGGCTGACATGCCTATGTCTGTCCCACAGACCCTTCCTTGCAGCCATCGCACTACTGGCACCTGACCTGGAAAATGTGCCCCCTCACACCTGTTCTGTGCGGGCTACACCAACAACCCAAGGTTGTGATTGGCTGCCAGTCCAGCCAATGAAAGAGCTCAAAAGCGAGAGAAGAACAGAATAATAAACTTCAACTAAAAGAAATGATTTTGACCTGTTAGAGCATGATTAAATTTATAATTACAAGAGTCTCATAAATGTCCCAAATCCCCATGTCACCTCAGCTGCTACAGCACAGTTGTCTCGCTAATATTCCCAGCTGGAAGCTGGTGCAGGACTGCCACTGCTAGTTGTAGTAGCCAACCCTCACGGTGTTACAGACAAAATCTCAGCCTTCTCTGATGCTAAGGATTATTATTCCAACTATTACATTAGTAGTAGTTGTGAAAAAATACCATAATCTTAATAGACACAGATCCCTGTGGTCGGACAATTGGGTTCATTGGCCAAAGGAATGAGCAGGGACGGCCTCGACCCACCCTGGGGCTGTTTTCCAGGCCCTTGTCAACACTTGTGTTGACATTTAACACGTGGTTTCTCCCAGCGACGCTCGGTGCTACCCCCGCTGCAGACCCCAACCGCAAAGAAAGCGGACACTGCTATGCTCAGCCTGTTTCCACCATTGGTGCTGACGCTGGTCACCGCCCCGACGCTCACGGTACTGGGCTCCATGGCGTGCCCTGCATGGGCACAGTCCTCCTGAGGGCTGAGCAGCCAGTTCCGTCCGCCTGTGTGCAGGACATTAGGGTCGCCCACTAGCCGTCCTCATGGACTGTGGTCTTGTCCTCGCTGAAGCCGCTGAGCAGGCACCCCAACAGCTGCACAGGCTTCCTCCTCCGCCGTGCTCCGAACCGTAACCTCAGGGGGTGGCCCACAAACCCTTCTCCCTGCCGCAGGGCTGCTCCATTCACCCTCCCCTATGCCCCTCTGCACATGGGCTCTGGCTCGGCAAGGAAAGCAGATATCACCATGGCTGTATCTGACCATGTCTGCAGAGAGGACACCGCCTAACATCTGTTCACACCCTCCTCGTCTGGCCACTGAGCACGCCCAGCATCGCTCCAGGAACTTCGCACTATAACTGTAGTTTAACAACGTTAGATGTGAATCTAAGAACAGAAAGTGAAATTGCTACTTAACCAAAGAGTAGGCAAAAACTGCTAATTCGTGCCTTCCTGTAGAATAGTATTTTTCCCAAACTTTTAAAAGAGAGGAATTATCCATTCGTATCAGCAACTGAAACGCTGGCGGAATTCCAAATAAAATTAATAACCCTTGTTGCTGCCTCAATAGCGGTTTCGTCGCTGCACGGATGCTGCCACGCTGGCGACCCCGTGCAGCATTTGTGAAAGAACCCGTCCGCGAACCCACAGCCCTCGCCCCGGCGAAGTACATGGGCCTTGCCGAGTGGAAGCAGCACTTCTCACTCCTGAAATACAAGGGCGGTGGCCAGCAAGGGCCCAGTGAGAGCACCAGCCTACAGCTTCCCCGCCGGAGGTGGATGACACCCTGCTGAGCCAGGGGGTCAGCACACAGAACATGGGAAGAGCGTGTCTGGGAACCCCCAGGTCTGATGAGAAACATGAATGTTAACATCCAAGAAGCTCAACAGACTCCAGCGGGGATGAACTCAAAGCTGCCCATCCCAAGGCACAGAAAAGACAAGGACAATCTTGAAAGCAGCCACGGAGTTGTGACTTGTCACACACAAGGGATCCTCAATGAGATTGTCAGCACGTTTCTCATCACGAAAGGCAGACATATTCAGAGCACTGAAAAAGAGACCTTCCAACCCAAAATACATGGCAAATCTGTCCTTCAAGAGTGCAGGAGAAACAAACACTTTCTTAAACAAAACCATCACTAGGACTCTGGGACAGGACTGGCCCTGTGACACATGCTGAAGGGAGCCCAGCAGGGTGAGGCGGTGCTGGATGGCGACTTGAACCATATTGGGAAGTAAACATCTCAGTAAAGGTAGATGCACGTGTAGTTACAAAACACGATGATAATAAATGAGACGTGAGGACACGGAAAGAAATACCTTCCTCGTGAACCGGAGGAGTTAATATTACTAAGTCTCGGTGCTACCCAAAGCTATCCACAGGTCAAGTATAATTCCTACTGAAATCTTAGCATTGTTCTTGCAGATGTAGAAAAACCCAGTCTGAAATTTATGGAATTTCATCAGACCTGAAACAGCCAAATAACTTTGAAATAGAAGAACAAATGTAGAGGACTCACACTCCTGATGTGAAAAAATAATGCAAACCTACGTTAACCAAAACAATAGGTACTGGCATAAAGACCAAATTATAGACCAATAGACTAGAAGAGGATGTTAAAAAATCAACCCTTGTTTATACAGTCAAGTGATTTTTGGCAACAGTGCCAGGACCATTCAATAAGGAAAAAAGAGTCTTTTTAACAGTGTTGGGAAACTGGATATCAACATGCAAAAGAATAAACTTGGAGCCTTACCTAATACCATGTTCAAAAATGAACTAAAATGGATCAAAAATCTAAAAGAGTATCTAAAAATATAAAACTCTTACAAGAAAACATACATCAAATGTCTCACTACATCAGATTTGACAATGATTTCTTGTATATGACACCAAAGACACAGGCAACCAAAAAAAATTGACTTCCTGAAAATTAATAACTTTGGGCATCAAAGGACACAATCGACACAACCCACAGATGGGACAAAATGACCACACATCAAATTTCTAATAAGGGTTAATATCCGCACTATAGAGAGAACTCCCCAAGCTCAGCAACTAGAGTCAGAACAGAGGAACGCCTCAAACACGTTTCTCCAAAGAGCAGGAGCAAACGGCCCACACGCATGTGAGAAGGAGTGCAACATCGGTGACGACAAGGGGAGGGCAAAGCGCAAGTCGCTGGTGTGCCACTTCACACCACAAGGACAGCCACTGTAAAGAAGCCGGAAAACAAGTGCTGCTGACTACGGATGAGCACGAGTCGGTACTGTCAGTCGGTACTGTCAGTTGCTGGGGACACTGTGGTTAGTCCTCAAAAAGTAAGAACGATTCCTACAGTCACCAGACTTTCCGCTTCTGGGTATATGTGCAACGTAATTGAAATCGTGGTTTAAAAAGGTGTCCCTATACTGTGTTCACAGCAGCATGATTCACAGGAGCTGGGATGTGAAAGCAACCCAAGTGTCCACTGGTGAACGAAAGGACAGCACAACGTGGTGGACACACTCAGTGGAAATGGTTCGGCCTGAGGAAGCAGCGTGTTCTGACAACGCCACTGCACAATGAACCAAGAGGACTTACGTTAAATAAAATAAGCCAGTCTCAGAAACGCAAACAGTGGGGGACCCCAGTTCCATGAGCTACTGGGGAACCCCAGTTCCATGAGCTACTTGGAACTATCAAAACCACACACAGAAAGGGTGGTGGTGGAGACCCACGGGCCACTTCATCTGACGACAGCAGATCACAGATGCTCCTGACTGTCACATGGAGCGCGCACCAAAATGGACCATATTCTGACCACAAAACACATCTTAACAAATTTAAAAGAATAAAAATCATAAAAATCATCTTGTCATACCTCGGTGGAATTAAACTAGAAAACAATAACAAAAACAATGCATGAAAATTCCAAAGCAGGTTAAACAACAGACTCCTAGATCACACATGGGTAGCAGATGAAATCTCAGGAGAAATTTACAAACACTTTGAACTGAATAAAAATGAAAACAAACTTATCAAAATGTGAAGGGGAGCAGAATGAGATTGGGGGGGATTCATTGCATTATATGCACATTTTACAGGACAAAAAATATTGAAAACCAATCATGTAATCTTAGTAAACCAGGAACACAAGATTGGTTTAAGCCTAAAGCAAGCAGAAGAAAACATATAATAGCTAACAACTCTATGCTCCCAAATTTGAAAATTTAGATAAAATAGCTAATACCTAAAATGAATTTTTCAATGCCTTGAATGACATACACGTAAGGAGAAATAGAATAATTGGAACAGACCTACGACTCTTAAAGACATTGGATCAACAATTAAAACTTTCCCAAAAGAATCACTCCCTGATGAGCTCGCTACCAAACAGGGAAGAAGTGCTGCCAGGCGACTATACTCCATCCCCAAAGCTGGAGCAGAGGGAAGACTTTTTCAGCCACTGTAGGAGGTCAGCGTCACCCTAATACTCAAACCAGGTAAAGGCATTACAAGAATAAAAACTACAGTCTCAAATCTCTCATAGGCAGAGACACAAAATTCTTAACAAAATAGTACCAAACCCAATTTAATAAAACATAAACATGAGGACATGCCATGGCCGGTTATTGTCAACATTCCTCTTGCCAATTTGCCATACAGAGCAGGTGCAGCTTCAGTTAAGACAACAGCAAGTGCTTCTGTGGATACGGACGCGCTGACTGCGGTTCACCGGGAAAGGCGAGAACCAGCGCGGTGCACCCAGTGCTGCGGGTGCACGTGGCAGGCCCAGTGCCCCAGCTCACCACGTGACCCAGACGGGCGGTGCTGGTGCGGGACAGACACGAGGTCGGTGGCAGCCGCGCAGATGCAACTTTGACGAAGTCGATGCCAGTGCAGAGGTGACCCAGTGGGGCCGCTTCACCCCTGCGGCCGCCACCTCACACCTGTACGCCGAACAGTGTGCCAGCCACAGACACAGCCCCTCCCACCAAGACTAACTCAGGGACCCGAGTGTGCAGCGCAGAGCCACCAGACAGCTGCAAGATGACATCGGAGATGACTGAGGTGGCTCTGGGTCGGGTGATGAGTTTCAAAATACAATACCCGACTATAATCCATGAAGCAAAATTCATAACTTGGACTTTATTAAAATTTAAAACTTCTGGTTTTCCAAATATACTGTTAAGAGAACAAAAAGACAAGCTATGCCTGTGGACCGAATATTTGCAGATATATCGGATGAAGGACTTCATTATAACATTGACAAACTCTTTCAAAGTAAGAAAACAGATGGCCTTAACTTAAACAGGCGAGAGATCTGAACGGGTAACTCACCAAGAACAGCACGTGCACCTGGCAAGCGAGTATCTGCAAAGGTGCCCAACATCATCGTCATTAGGGAATCGCAAGTTGGATCGATCACGAGACCCCCCTACCGGAATGACTAACGTCAGAGGCTGCGGGGGTACAACGGGGCTGCCGAGCGCTGCTGCGGGACGCAAACGGCAGGGCTGCCTTCTGGCTGTTTCTCGCAGAGGCGACCCAGGTCGCACCCCGTGACCGGCAGCCTCACTCCTTGGTGTCTGTTCAACCGAATTGAAAACTGACATCCACACAAAACCCTGCACGTGGATATTCACAGCAGTTTTACTCATGACTGCCCCAAACCAGAAGCGACCAAGGTGCCCTTCTGCAGGTGAATGGATCAATGCACTGTGGTCCATCCAGACAACGCAGCATTATTCAGCACTAAAAAGTGAGCTCTCAAGGCATGAAGAGACATGAGGGATCCTTAAATGCATGTTACTGGGTGACAGAAGCCAATCTGGAAAGGCTACACAATGCATGATTCCAGCTATGTGACAGAGTAGAAAAGGCAAAATGCAGAGACAGTAATAGGATCAGTGGTCACCAATAGTGACAGGCGGCAGGAGTCACTGCCGGAGTGGACATTCACATGCCAGCCAGGGAAGGGGCCTGGGCTGGGATAGCAGCCGGTATGCCGAGTCGGTGGGACGCAGGAGGGCACACGGAACCCACACACACGCGCCTCCTCACTGGGCACGCGGCACCAGTGACCGCGAGCTCCCTGATACCAGCTCTTGGGTCCAGCGCAGAAGCCAGGGCTCCGGCAGAAATGGCAGGTTCCACCCCGGCAAGAAACACGCGAACACGCCTGCCGCACCTGGTGGTCCGAGACAGCAGGGCGTGCAGAAACCCCCAAGTAGCAGCCACCCAGCACCCAAACGAGGAGCCCGCAGAGCAGAGCTGTGGCCAGTGTGGCAGGCTGCACGGCACAGGGGATGCTGAGGGCTCCGGCGGCCACTCAGGATGAGCTACGCGGCCGAATTGATGTCATCGCACTGTGTCACCGGCATCCAGACTGACAGAAACAAATGATCACATGAGTCGACAAGCAGGCAGAAGAGACGAACGCCTCATTCTCGCCGTGTGGGCTCACAGGGCCACCTTCGGGACAGCGCCGTCCAGCAAACGTGGCCCCACTGTGTCACCAGCATCGCGGCCCCCCCTGTTGGCCCAAACTGGGCCCCGAGCCCCACCTGCCCACTCCGAGGCCCTGCTCTCAATGCCGACGCTGCAGTCTAGTTGGCCGCTGTCTCTCAGCTCCCCTACAGCCTCAGGCCATGGCCACAATCTTCCCTCTGCCCAAGACACCCTCTGACTCCTTCCCCTGTTGAGTGTCCTCCCACTGGCCCTTCCACATAGGCCACCGTGAGCACAAGAATGGCAGGCCTCGTCCCCCAGGCAGAGGACCCAGCCCCACCTGGCCCCGGGTCTGGAGCCAGGGCCGCAGCCTTCCATCCACTCACTGCTTACCCAGGCTCCATGGGCCAGGACCGGAGGCTGGACGATAGGGAGAGGACGCCCCTTGCACCCCCTCAGCCCCACAGCTGCCTGGTGGAAGGGACCACACCCACGAGGGGGCTGGGCCCACGGTGCAGCGGGAACCCCTTCCCTCCCTGTCGTCCATGCTGACACAGCCTGGCCACTTCCACAGGGCGTCTGAGCTGCTGCAGCCCGGTAGCTCCCAGCCCCTGGTGCTCCCACCCTCCTGGGCCTGACGGCGAGCAAGGGAGCGACAGGGAGCAAGATGGCCGGGGCACACTCACGGTCACACCCACCACTGCAGAGGCCACCGGGCCTCTCCCTGTAGCCGCGGTGTGGGGTGGGTGGCTCGGGCAGGTACCTGGCCTCGGCGCGTCTCACAGTTGTGCAGGTAGCTCAGATGGTAGATCTTCAGGTTCAGCGTGCCAAAATTCAGGTACTTCAAGAAGATCTGAGGCAGAAGGGGCCACCCAAGGGGTCAGACACCCTGGTTTTCAGATGCCTGCCCAGCCGTGCGTTGGGGCCACACGCAGGTGCGAGCCTGCCAGGCACAGACATATGGGAGCTCGGGGACAGACAGGCGGCCCGACACTCACGTCTTCATCCTCGCTGGTGAAGCACGGGCCATCCAGCTTGTTCACAGCCATGATCACGGCCACGACGTCTTTGCCATTCATGACGGGGGTGGCCAGGATGTTTCTTGTCACGTAGTCGGTGAGCTCGTCTGCGAAGGAGCTGAAGTGGGAGCTCTGTGAGAAAACAGAGGCCGTCGCTCAGTTGACCCATCCCTGGGGCGCGGCTGCGCTCCATGGAGGCCCCCAGCTCCTGCTGAGCCCCAGGCGGCCCAGCCCCCAATATCGGGGATCTGGGAAGCACATCTAGACATGGCCACTGGCCTGTCCTTGGGGCTCAGCCTGGCTCTCCCGGTCACCCCATCTTGGAGCCAATGGCCCCAGCTCTGGATTCCAGACTCTGTGGAGCCCTCCCAGGCGCCTGCCTGTCACCCACCTGGTGCCCGCAAACCTGTCCCCTGGATGCCTTGCGTGTGTCCCGTCTGCCCATCTCCAACTCCTCCTGCTCTAGGCTGCTGTTCCCTCCGGCCCCGCATGCTCCTCCCCGAAAGACGAGCGCTGAGGGTCCTTCGCACCCCCAAGGCCTGTGCACTGGCCCCTGCAGGCCCCCTAGGCCAGCGGTCCATCTGCGTTTGTTCCATGGGGGTCACGGCCCCATGATGAGAACTCTCTGCGCCTGGGCCTCCTAGGCGGGGCCGCTGGGGGCTCTCAGAGCTGGTCATCTGAGCACTGGCCCTCCAGGTGGCTAGGATTCTGTTCTTTGGACTGGACGTGGCCCTGACCTCCCCCTCTGCTCCCTGAGGGCTGACATTTCCTTATACTAGGCCATGGGGTTGGCTCAGCTCGTAGTCACACGGCTGGGACTTAGGCCTGGTTCTGCCCAGAGGGTAGTGGCCATGGCCAAGCCACGTCCCCTCCATGAGCCTCCCAGGGTCTCTGGGGCTGCCCTGGGGTCTCAGGAGCTATAAAGGGGTGTGGACACTATAGCCCTGTGGTCCCCCCCGACACTGCTGTCCCCTCCCACGCAAGTGGCCCCCAAGCTGCCTAGGGGAGGGCATAGCCTCTCTGCGCAGCCACGGGACACCTGGCACTTGATCTGTGACACACGTCACAGGAACACGCTTTTCTGCACATTTTGAGTCTGGTCTCAGTTCCACTGAATCTGAGGTAAACCCAGCATGGCCGAGTACAGAGGGGACATTGCGCCTGTTTCCCATGGACAAGGCTGGTCAGCAGGACACCCGATGGAGGCTGGAGGACCCCAGGGGAGCCAGCCCTGCAGGGGAGTGACCGGCCTAGGACAGCCCGGAGGCTCGGACCAGACCCTCAGAGCTGCACTGGTGCGGGGGTGCTGGGGGACGGACCCCTGAAGGCTGACCCAGCACAGGGGACAATGCAGTGTGTGGGGGCGGGGAGGGTGCTTGGCGCAGCTCCTATGCTGAACCCTCTTCTGGGCAGTTCTTGCCCCTGGGTCACCCGTTGCTTGGAAGGGAAGTGGGGACGGAGCTAATCCCGGTGATTACGTGATTCAGGTCGCGGTTGAAGCCGCTGGGATAAGTTTAAGAGGATTGAGGCTGCTGCCTGCTTCCAGGCACTAGCATCCCGGGGGTTGTCTGTCTCCAGGGACAGGGGGACAGGGCTGTTTTGGAAAGGCCCGTCCAGGCAGCAGAGCAAGGAGGCCAGTCCAGCTCAAGGCTCCTGCTTCCAATTCCCAGGCCAGACCGTCTCAGAAGAGGCCACCCGAACCCCACTGCAGCTCCTTCCCCCGGCTTCCCTGAAAGCCCTCGCCTGCCAGGGCCCCACCTGTCATGCCCAGCAGGCTCCTCTCACTCAGCGCCTGCACACCGACATCACCCTTCCTGTCTCCCACACCGTCCCCTGGTGTGGGGGCCCCACACTCAGCTGTGCCATCTGCACCCCCCGCCCAGCAAGAACCGCCTCCTGATTTACTTGGCTCTGTCCACTCCTCTGCCCTGCCCCCGGCTTGGCCCAGTGGCTCCCACTGTTTCTGAATCCCAAACCCATCCACCCCAGAAGCAGCTTGGCTTCTCTGGGGGCTTTGAACTTGTGGCCCCTGTCCCCCATCTCCCAGCCATCCTCTCTGGGCCCTCCCTGCCCACTGGTGCAGGAACCACGGGCCTCCTTCTGGCCTGTGCCACTCACCCTGGCCACATCTGCGAGGTCCCCGCATGCAGGCGGCCGACCTGTGCCACGGGGACCCTGGGATGCCCTCTGCCCTTGCAGCGCGTGGCCCAGAACCCACCTCGGTCACGTCCTGGACATTCACCGTCTTTTTGGTCTGGGCCACGTGGCCCACAACCCCGATGTCCAGTGGGAAGACAATCTCGGAGTCGGGGGGCACCAGGCAGTCCTCCAGGGTGCTGTCGGGCTGCACGCTGAAGAGGCGCGTGGCCAGCTCCGCCACGCCGTTGCGCTGGCGGTACATGAAGAGGCTGCAGCGGTCGGCGTGCAGGATGGCACAGAGGCGCCGCAGGATCTTGAAGACCACGCGCTCCGTGTTCACGCCCTCCTGCATGTCCTGCACCAGCTCGAACAGGGCCTCGCTCTCCTCCACTTGGCACAGCTCACGGAAGCTGGCGCCATCCGCCGGCAGCCCGTCCTCGCAGGCCCGGGCCGCATTCTCAGGGCTCAGCTTCCTCCCAAAGTACTGGTCCGCGAAGCCGGGGTTCTGGTCCAGGAAGCGCTGCACCTGCTCCTCACTGAGGCTCATGGTGGCCGCCGCCCGTGCTGGAGGAAGTGCTGGTCCCGGCACACACGGTCCCTGCAAACACTGTCATCAGCAAAGCCTTTCTTAGTGACGATTAGAGCACTGGGATGCCACCAGCTGCCTCGCCCGCCTGCCCCCCTCACCTCGGGGCCTGGACTTCCTACCTCCCCTAGAGCGGCCCTGTGGGTGACAGCAGGGGGCTCCGCCTGGGGTAGGGGTCCTGGGCAGCCAGGGCAGGGGCTCGCTTCCAGTGGAGCAGGGCTCACACCTCTTCCCTTAAAGGGCGGTGACCCTATGCACATGGGGACCCCTCCACCTGGGCCCCCCTGGCACTCCCAGGTTCCCTCGACACCCAGAACGGGCCTTGGGGCACGGCTTCAGGGGAGTGCGGCCAGTCCCCAGATGGTGCCGGAGGTCAGTGGGTGCAGCTCGGGCCTCGTGCCCATGGAGGGAGGTGGCAGAGGATGGGAAGGGGGCCCAGCGCCTGGCATGGAGGTGGGAGGGGTCTGCACAGACCTGCCGTCCTCTTCGGGTGGAGAGGTGAGGGGTTTGCACGGGGGAACTGGTCACCTTAACACACACGCAGCAGCTTCTCCCCGAGGGCTGGTGCCCGTCGTCCGCCAGTGACTGGACACAGCCATGGCGGGTCTCCCCACGCGGCCTCAGTCCTGCTCAGCGCGCACCTTCATTTGGCCACCGGACCCTCTCCTCACATAGGGAGCCCACGTTGCCGTGCCGCCTGTTACAGATGAGGCCGTTCCTGAGCATCCACTCCTCAGGCGGACACCACGTGCCTGGACAGCCCTGTCCTTCGGGTGCCACACAGACGCTCACTCTGTGAGCCAGATGTCCCTGAAAAGGGAAGGTTCCAGGGGACCCAGCCTCTGGAACACACAGAGGCTGTGTGCAGGCGTGTGTATACGCATGAGAGTATGTGTGTGCACGGTGCGCATGTCCACGAAGGGTGTGTGTATGCAGATGTGTGCATGATGAGTGTGTGTGTGACGGGCATGCCCAAGTGCAGGTGTTGGCACACGAGTGTGCAGGTGCATGCTGGGTGTATGCGCAGGTGTGTGTGCGCCCATGAGTGTGCACATGTGCTATACTGGGTGTGCACGTGTGCATGCACCCATGTGTGTATGTGCATGAAGGGTTGTGTGCAGATGTGTGTGCACGCACAAGTGTTCATGACGAGTGTGCATGTGTGCAGATGTACTGGCACACACGAGCGTGTGCAGGTGCACGCTGAGTGTGAGTATATGTAGATGTGCGTGCACATGCGAGTGTGCATGTGCCCCTGTACCATGTCCCACGGGAAGGCTGGGGTGGGCGCTCTGTCATGGCGTGAGCCAGTGTGCACACCACCTGGCATTCAGGTCACCTTCTGAAGCAGCGCAGGCGGCCTGTCATCAGGAGTGGCAACGGGACCATTCAGGTGGGATCCGGGCCCCTCCTAGCCGAGGACCAGGAACGCAGACGAGGGGTGGTGACTGAGGAGAAGGCCCGTGGCCTCCACGTCTCGTCCTGTTTGCCTGCGTCTGGCACCATGCTTCCGTCAGGGCGCAGGGGTTGTGTTTGATTCTGTCTCTTACTGCATTTGGCTGGCAACAGTGTGTACACGTGCAACTGTGAGTGTGCACGTGAGTGTGTGCGGGGCCGGGTGCTTCAACGTTTGGACAGGTTTTCTCAGGGGACCTTCTGCAGGGGCTCTAGGCTGGCGCCCCGCAGCTGTGCTGGATACAACGAGCCTGGCTGGCCCATTGCTGTGACGTCCCTGCCTCTGTGTAGTCACACGGTGGATTCCTGTCAGGGATCTGCTGTAGGGTCCCCCGCTTTTCCTGAACATAGTGGGCTCTGGCCCGGGGTGGGGCGGGCGGCCATGGGCGGGCGCGCTCCCCTCAGCGCCCAGCCCACCTGCAGCAGGTTGTCTCCAGACGCTTCACATCCAAGTGTGCATGTGGGGGACAGCCAGCGACGCAGCCATCTGGCTGAGTGGCCCAGGGGGCTGGGTCTCTGGGGGACACTTCCCAAACCCTCAGTTCACTCCACCCTGAGGCCCACTCATGCTGCAGCCCCCTCCCCGCTCCTGCCCCTACCCACCTCTGCTCTTGCCCCTCCATAGGTGGCTGAGGAAGACGGGGCACAGGTGTGAAGCTCACAGGTCCCAGTGGTGGCACCCCACAGAAGGCACGACCTGTGTGCTGGCGACGTGGCCTGGCCACCCCCTGACACACACCCAGGGGACCCGCTTGAGCTTGCGGAGTTTAACCGTTTCGCTTCACTCAGTGAATAAGCAGGACCAATGGCCGTGACCCCAACCGGGCGGCGTTCGGCCTCCCCGGGCGGGCGGGCAGGTGCTTTGGAGAGAAGGGACAGGGCTGGTAGGGCCAAGTGTCCCCTCCACGCCCCAGGGTCTTGTCCCGTCTTTTCTTTTTAAACTCTAACAAAAAGGCTGTGGTGAATTAACTTCTGCCTATTTTTAACCTGGAACCTGTGACTATGACCTTATTTGGAAATAGTCTCAGCAGATGTGACTGATTTAAGGTGAGGCCACATGGGAGTAGGCGGGCGCTAATGTAACCACTGGTGTCCTTACAAGGCAGAAAGGAGGCATCCGAGGGTGCAGGCAGAGAGCGCTGATGCGTCTAGAAGCCAAGGGACACCAGGCTGCCAGCCGCCGCCTGAGCTGGAGAGATGCTGGGAGCGAAGTCCCCCGGCCGGCCGAGGGGACCAGCTCTTGGTCTCCAGAAGCGACAGCAGCTGCTCACTCCGGGGCCCCTGCCGTGCGCTCAGTGGGGTGGCCCCGTGATGAACACGGACACTCTGGGCCGTGGTCTCCCTGATCTAAGCTAGTCACAGCCTCGTCCTGGCAGCCACAGGTTGGGGACCAGATCTGAGCCACCTCAAAGGCTTCCCGGCAACCAGCGCAGAGGGCACTACCGGGCCCATAGCGGCCAGTACTGGTTCTTTCCTTCTGGACGAGCAGTGGCGGCCCTGGGCCAGCTGAGTCTGGGGGCAGGGCCAGGGCCGGAGCAGGGGGCGGCGAGAGCCTTCAGGACGGAGCTGGCACCTGCCCTGCTCTGCTCCGCCGTTGCAGCCCTCTGGGCAGCCTTGCCGCAGCCTGCAGGGGAAGCACTGTGAGGCGGGGGCCCCCAACCCAGGTCGCTGACCGGTGCAGCCCACGGCCTCTCAGGAACCGGGCTGCGCAGCAGGAGGTGAGGCCGGGCCAGCAAGAGAAACCCATCTGCACCTGCAGCTGCGCCCCAGCGCCAGCATCACCGCCTCAGCTCCGCCTCAGACCATCAGGCACTAGATTCTCGTAGGAGCACCGGTCCCTGGGGCTACAGAGGCTGGGGACCACTGCTGGAAGGGACTTGTCTATGCATCGAAGTTCACAGACTCCGAGGAAGCAGAACCATTAGCATAGAGAGAGAAAGAAGGAAAAATTGAGGTGGTTACAGACACTGAGAAGGACCACGATCTGCCAGCTGTAAGCTGGAGACGGGGTGCAGGGGCTGTCCTCATGGAGGAGGGGACGTCCCCACCCCACCTTCTGTTCTATGCGGGCCTCATGGGACTAGATGAGGCGTTCGGCATTAGAGTCCACTGACTGAGACGCTAGCCATCGGGGAACGCCCTCACAGAGCTGCCACAGTGTTTAGCCAAACAGTGGGACACACTGTGGCCCAGCTGAGTCAACACGTAACAGCCGTGGCAGCTATGTAAAGGTCTGTGACTAGCCCCTGGCAGGTCAGCCCTGACCACCAGGCCCCCAAGTTGGCCTTGACCCACGGAGAGGCAGCGCCTCGTGCTCTGAGACCAAACACGGTTCCTAGTGGGTATTGGCACCAGACGCACACAGACCAGAGCCTGTCCCTGAGGACAGTGTCCGGGCCTGCAGTGGCCCTGGTCTTAGACATGCATCCTCATCCCTTCTGCTTTCGTCTCAAAGTGGAGGTCCCCGCCCTGTCCTGCCTCTGGTGCTAAAACCAGGCTTTCCTGCCGCGAGGAGGTCCAGCACCACCCCCACTGCACGGGCTGGTGTCACAGATGCAGCTGGCAGGGTTGGGCTCGGGCCCGGCGCCCAGGTGCTGGCCGCTGCGGTCAGGGCCTGCTCGAGCCGCCAGGACAGTAGTGGAAGCCAGCTCGAAGTGCCCTAAATCATGAGCAAATGTGTCAGCTCACCCCCCAGGGGTGGATGATGGTCCTCATGGCTCTGTGTCCTCAGCACTGACCTGGGGGCCCCTGCTGGTGGCAGTGGTGGTCCCAGCTGCGAGCGCCCACAGCGAGCAGACCCCATGTGTTGACCAGTTTCACCCGGGCCGCCAGGCAGCGAGTCCAGCAGGACCCAGTCCCAGAGTCGAGGCAGCCTAGGGGCCTGGGCTCCAGGGCGAAGGGACCCCAGTGGGCTGCGTGTAGGGGCTGCTTCCAGCTAAGCCCGTGGGGCACAGGCCGTACCCCGCAAAGCCTGAACCGCGGACCACATGGCCCTCCACAGGAATGCTCGCTGCCCCCGGCTCGGGTTCAGTGAGGTGGCCCAGGCTCCAAGGGAAGGGGTGGGTGTCACGCACCCAGTGGCAGCTGCGGCCCCCTCGGGGATGGGGCTCACTGTGGGTTTGGTCCCCTCTTCACCTCATCTCCCAGCCGGGCAGGAGATGGGCTCATCCTGAGCCTTGAATCTCAGAGTGGTGCCCACTGTGGGAAGTGGGGGTAGACACATTGGGGAGCAAGCGAAAGAGGATAGGGTCCCCACTTCTGACACCGTGTGGCTGCTGAGGACTCAGGCAAACTCCAAGGACCATCACACACCCGCGCGCCAAGAGGAGCATTCGAAAGCTCTGTGACTGCGTATTCTGGCCAAAGCCACGGGTCAGATCCCCAAGAGACCGTAGCCAGAAGTGAAATGGCTTCAGGACCTGGAGGTGGGATAAAATGACACCGCCCAGCCAGGGCCTAAGAGCAAGGGCTAACGCTCCCTCCCCCTCCGCTAAGAGGATAAGCTCCCCCCGCCCCTCCCCCCCTCCCCGCCACAGCTGGGCATGGTGACCGACCTGGGCTGGCTGGCTAACAGAGTGAGGGAGGAAGGGAGAGCGCTGCTCAACAGCCATGGGCGGAGGCCACCTCTGCCTTTGTCCCCGCTTCCATGAAACCTCTCTTCCCCTCGGGGGCCACTCCCCCAGCTGGGGTCCTAGAGTGAGGGGAACTTAGGGCAGCTGCTCTGCAACCAGGGATGGGAGGGAAGCAGTCAGGCCAATGCAAGTCTGCGGCACTATTACCTCAGCATAACGCAAGAGGTTAACTCGCTCTCTACCCACGGTGGAGAGAGCGAGTTAACCCTGCGCCCCCGTTCGCGCGACATTGTCATCGCTGGTCCATGGAGGGCCCCTCGCATCTCATTTTATCTGTCCATCAGTCGCCGGCCAGCCGCTCACCGCCCGTCCACCCGTCCATTACTTACCATTCATCTTTCCATCCATCCGCCACCCACCCGTCCACCACCCATCTTTTCTCCCAGCTCCTGTCTTCACGTTTAGCTAACTCTTCCAGCAACTTCCATTGGACAGCACCATAAGCAGTTGGGGGAGAATAAAAATAAAATGCAAATTCTTTTTTTTTATGAATTCAAGTTCCAACTAAGGGATTCGATGTACTCATTGTTATCTGAAGCCAATAAGCAATGTTTGCAGCATTAAATGATTATGTAAGAGAAGAAAGTTCTGAAATAAGAAGTAGAACAAGACCAGCCAAGTAAAGTAACCAGAGAAAAAACATAGCGAGAAAAGGGCAGATCGCTGAGCCAGAAAACAAAAAACAGAGACTAAAACCAACCACTTGTTTTTTTAATAATTAAAACTATTGATAAACCTCTAACCAAACTAATCAAGAAAAACCACACGAATTATTAGTATCAGAAATGAAAGAAGGAATTTCATTACAGATTCTAGAGACATAAAAGAACTTCAAAAGTTTTTAAAAAACATTTCATTCTTTCAGCTTTTGGGGGTATATTTTACATACAATAAAAGTGATAACTTAAAAAAGAATAATGTGGACAACCTTCTGCCAACAAGCCTAAAAATGGAATGGAGAAATTCCTTGAAAGACACTAACTACTAACACTCATTTAAGAAAAACTAAATAGCCTTATAACTATTTTTTAAAAAATTAAATGTATAGTTAAAATCATCCCAGAAAAAAAAAACTTTAAGCCCAGATGGCTTCACAAGTGAATTCTATGAAACACATAAGAAAAAAACACCATTTCTACCCACTCTTCCAGAAATTGGAAAATAAGGGAGCCCCTCCCGACTCACTCTGAGGCGAGACAGAAGCAGCAGCAGAAAACTGCAAACTCCCTCATTAACAAAGACATGGAAACTCTCGGCAAATGCCAGCAAAGCAGTCCCTGACACACGGCGGCCACCTGCCTGTGGCCCTCTCGCCCGCCGTGCAGCCGTGTGGGCACCGGCTTCGGCTGGAGCAGCTCCTCACCAAGAGGTGGAGCCCTCGCAGCCTGCGCGGGGCCTCACCGTGCGCGGGGCTGTCCTTCCCTCTTCCAGACTCAGTGTGTGCTGCTCATTCTGCTCAGGCGTGTGTCCCACACAGCACTCGCCCAACCCCATGCCACAACTGTCCTGCACGGAGAGGGGGCACAGTCCTCCTGCTGCAGCAGGAGAGGGGTGCATACAGGCCCGTGGCCACGAATCAGCTGCTGGGACCCGCTGGCCCTGGGGGGCGACAGGCACGCCGAAGCTGGAGGTCCCTTCTCTGCGGGCAAGGCTCTCCACGGCACCTCACTCCTCGTCCTGGCAACAGGCACCAGAAGCCACCCGCCTGACAAGGATCAAGTGGCGCTGGCCTCGGGAACGTGAGGTCGGTTTAACACGGAAACTCAATGACTGTAACTCACCATGTTCCCAGACTAAAAAAGAAAAACCATACAATAATCTCAGCAGGTACAATGTGACGAAACTTACCTATTCTTGATAAAAACTCTCTGAAGCCAGTATATTTTGATCTGATAAAAACCCTAGAGCTTACATCATACTTGAGGACGAAGGATGAAATGACTTCGCGCCTAGGTGAGGGGCGGGAGCAGGCCGCTTGCCCTCGCCGCGACTGCTCGCTGCTGTGCGTGAGGGCCTCGCTGAAGCCGGAAGCCAGAGGAAGTGGTAAAGGTGTGTGGATGAGAAAGGGCGCAGTAAAACTGCTCTGCTCACCTGTGATGTGGCCGTCTGCGTAGAAAATCTCAAGAAATCTACAAAAACAGCTGTTAGAACTAATAAGTGGATTTAGCAAGGTGGCAGGACAACAAGGCAATTCAAAAAAACAGCTGTATTTTCACATACTAGTAACAAACAAATGGACAATACAACATTATTTAAAGAAACACGTACGAAAGCATTAAATGTATAGAACGCTTATAAATTTGAAAATATGTGTGCAAGACTACATACTGAAAACCATACACTGAAAACTGCGAAATATTGAGAGAAACCAATGAAGACATTGATTTCACACTGAACGTGGAGCTAAATGATGTCCATGCATCAGAGGTTCAATACTGCTCTCGCAGCAGCTGCGTCCAAATGAGTCTAGAGAGTCCATACGATCCCAACGGAAATCACGGCAGACCTTTCTTCGCAGAAATTGACAAGCTGATTCTAAAATGTACATGGAAATGCAAAGGATCTAGAACAGCCAAAACTACGTTGCAAGAAAAAGCACTGCCTTTTACTCGAACTGCAAGAATCAGAACAGTGTGGCGCTGGCCCGGGGTCGTCACACGGCTAGGGGGGATGGAGTCGGGGGTGTGGAGACAGACCCCCACCCTTTCAGATAGCTGATCCTCAGTAAAAGTGCCGAGGCAGTGTAACGTTCAAGGCGCATCCTTCTGGCAAATGGTGCCGAAACGACGGGTGTCACCCACAAAACCCTTGACCCTTATTCCGTGCCATGCACAAAAATTGATTCAAAGGAGATTACAGATGTATGAGTAAGAGCGAAAACTGCAAAACCTCTGAAAGACAGAATATTTGTGACCTTGGTTTAGGCGAATATTTCCTACACATAACACAAATGCTGTAGAAGAAAAAAGTGATACGCTGGACCCCATCGAGATTGAAACGGCTGCCTTTTCAAAAAATACTGATAGGAAAACGGAAAGGCGAGTCAAAGACTGAGAAAACATCTGCAAGGCATTAATCTGGAACAGATCTTGTGCCTAGAATATAGAAGGAACTCTTGCTACTCGACATGAAGACAAACCAATTTTTAAAAACCAGCAAAAGCTCTGGTTTTTAAAAACGTTCAGTAAAAACATTTTACTGAAGAAGATACAGATGAACACCGCGGGGACCGCTGCGACCGCACAGGCCGCTGGCGAGGCCCGGCTGACGGCGCCAGGGCGGGCGGGCCGTGGAGCACCCGGGCCCGGCTGACGGCGCCAGGGCGGGCGGGCCGTGGAGCACCCGGGCCCGGCTGACGGCGCCAGGGCGGGCGGGCCGTGGAGCACCCGGGACGCGGAGCCCGGCCGTGGGCTCAGCGGCCCGGATACCAGGTTGCCAGTGTCTCATACAGCACAACATAGACTTCGATACGACCTAGCGATCCCACTTCTAAGTACGTGACTTAAAACATACGTTCACAAAAGATTTGTGCCTGAATGTTAATAGCTTTATTTACAGTAAGTCCAAATGGAAAGAACCGAGTACTTCCATTTTGTGAACAGATAAACACATTTTAATGGAATTCCACTCCGCGGGAAAAACGAATGAATAGAACCTAAGCATTACGCCAGGGGAAAGGAGCCAGACATAAAGGCTACATACTTTCCGATTCCAGGTGTATGAAATTCTATATGAAAACTATAGCAACAGAAAGCAGACAGGCAGTTTTGTGAGACCTGGGGTGGGGGAGGGGGTGACTGCAAAGGGGAAGTTTTGGGGAGACTGGAATTGTCCTGTCACGGCTGTGGTGGCGACTTAACACCAGTATATACGGCTGTCTAAACTCATTAAATTGTACACTTAAATTCGGTGATTGTTATTGCATTTCTGTAAATCATATCTTAATTTTTAAAAAAGCACCAAAAGCTGAATGTATGTAACTGGATCCCAGGGACGCATGCGCCTAAGAAAACCCACATAGCTTTATTCACAACAACCCCAAACTAGAAATCACCAAAGCTCACCGTCGGTCAGACGGACGGGTGCAGCATGTGCACACAACGCCCAGTGCCCAGCAGTGACAGCGAGGGAACTAGAGACAGGTCCGCGACCAGGCGCGGATTTCACGGACATCAAGCCAAACAAGAGGAGGCAGACACGTCGCGGTCATGCCCCACGGTTCCATTCAGGGCGCGCTCAGAGCACAGGCATGTCGGGGGGTGCATGCGTCCCTGACGGTGTGTAAACACACACACGAGGCAGTGGTTGTGACGGAGTCAGCAGAACCTGCGTCGGGAGGGAGGCGGTGCTGTGAACGCGGGTCCAATATACTGTTTCTCGATTTGGGGGCAAGTATGCAGATGCTCATTTACAAGTCAGTCAGTGTTACATGTATATTCTACGGATTTTTCTGTGGACCTATTATGTCTCAAGAGACAATAACTTTTGAAATAATAAAGTACATTCTTCAAGAACTCACTGGCTGTTTTTCGAGAGTGGGTCTTCAGATTAATCATCTCATATGACTTGGCACCCTGTGTCTATAAGTGAAGATCAATATTGATCATTCCTGGGGGGAAAAATGCCAGAGAATAATAAAAGAAAGTTTTGAGTATTTAGCTAGATAAAAATATGAAGAATAAAAATGCTGAAAAGCAAATGTTAGAAAAAATAATTAGGATCAACCAAATGAATTGAAGTGAATTCTCTAGGAGACTGGATTTTAAGTGCTATATGTAAATAGCAAAACGCAGTTTAAAGGTGAGGAGCGTTCTTCCCTCGGCACGTAACTACTGCTGTAATCAGAAAGAAACACAGGACAGCACACAAGCGTTCTCTGGACTCTAGTTTCCTGTCTTTAGAGCCAGGTGGTGACATGTCCCACAGAGCCGTGCTCAGGGCCCCTGTAAACGTGCTCAGATGTGGTGGGCTCCCCAGTTTCTAAAACAAATCTTTCCCTGTGAGCTGGAGAAAGTCATTTGTCACCAAGACGGTGCTTCTTTCCAGAGTAAGAACCCCACGTCACCCAACCGTGAGCCTCACCTGCTCTGGGGTTCCCCCTGGCCAGCTGAGGAAAGGTGGGAGCTGCAGGTGGCTGTGAGGGAAGAAGCCTCACAGGTGAGCCTGGAGGGGACAGGGGAAGCCATTGCTCCAGGAAGCAATGGGGTCAGGTTGTTTTACTTTACACCTGGTTACGGGACAGAGAGCAGCAGAGGTCCCCGCTATGACAGAGGCCGTTACGGGTCCCTGTGAGCCCAGCAGATCCCGTAAAGGGAAGCTTTACGTGACAGGGACCACGGACTGCTGTCCCCCCTCCTGCAGATGCAGAGGCAGTCACTAGGGGAAGACAGCTGACTGCCAGGTGGCGAGGGCGAGCAGCGCACCCAAGGGTGCAGTGAAGGTGACGAGCACCATGGAGGTAACAGGCCCCCCATGCACTCCATGGCCCGTCCTACAACACAAGCCGTGCCACGTCCCGCCCGTCAGGGTCCATCTGGACTGGTGCAGCTGAAGACCCTGCAGACAAGGTACCTGCCGGTCCCGCTCTGCCCCCAATTTCTCTCCAGCTGCACCTCCTCCCTCAGGGGAGAGCCCTCCCGCACAGCAGGAGATGGTGCCTCCCCCGTCCTGTCCACCCCACCCCACTGCGTCACCTGGCCCTATTCTCCCAGAGAGCAGAGCCCGACTGACATCAGGTTCTGCCACAGGACAGAGTGACCCAAGGCTGGCTGGCCACACATTCATTCATCAGCTCAGGCATTCAATCCACGCAGCCTCGGCTGGGTGGCTCCTGGTGGGGAGCACAGACATTCAGGACACCAGAAGATCCTGCTGTTTTGGGGGGCCCTCTGCCAGGGGCAGGAAGTTGTCCCAGTGCAGGGAGGGGGAAGAGCGGGGAGTTAGTGGGGTGCAGGGAAGTAGGGGGCCCGGATGCCGCCTAGAGTCTAGGAGTGAATCCTGGTCCCACAGGGCAGACATCCCCGTGGAAAGCTTCCGAGGATGAGGCAAAGCATCATCAGTGCACGGAGGGCAGCTGGCACCCACGAGTGAGTTACTAAGTGAGGTGAAGTCACGATCTAAGGAAGGAGAGGCAGGAGCGGGGTGAGATGTGGCGAGGGGACCGCACCGCAGCAGGGACCGGCGCGCGTGTGCGGGAGGCGCGGGGAGGTGGCCGCGGTGCAGGGCAGCGGCCGGTCCCGAGGCCGGATCCCCGGGGAACTGGCCCGCGGCCGCCCCGCCCCCGGCGGAGGCAGAGCCGACGTCAGCTCACTTCCGCCTCCAGCCCCATCGATCCGGCGGCGGCGGCGCTGGGGATGGGGAGGCTGCTCCATCCTTCTCCACGGAGGTGGCTGCAAACCTCGTCGCCCTGGAAACCGAAATAACCATTGGAAGTCAGCTCATGGCAACTGGGCTCACGCGCGTGGGTGCCACGACTATTAGACAAGCCGATGTACACACTGTCCTTTTAAAGCTCATGCACCGTAAACGTGAAAGCGGTTCAGTCGCCCCACTGTTCTGGGAAGTCGTCACGCGTGCGGAGCCCAGAACGGGGGCTCGGCCGCTGCTCTAAAATCCGCAGTCCCTGCTAAAAATACTGCGCAACCTGCTCCTGCCCGCAGCCGTCCCTGTTCGCCAGTCCCACGCAAACGCGCGGAGCGCCGCGGAAGGGCCTCGCAGATTCGCGCGCAGATGGCTTCCGTGCAGGTGGGCGAGGGGCCCCCACGCGCGGGGTGCCCGGCGAACACGGGTGCGGCTTTGTCCAGACGCGAGGGGCCTCCGGGGGCCGTGGCCTGCTCACGCGGCGCCAGCGCACGCTGTGCGCGTGAAGGGCACGGAGCCGCTCGCTCTGGGGGTGTCGCCACAGCCAGGGCTCCCTAAGTGGGTGGCAGGAAGGGAGGTGTGTTCTCGCAGCGCCCGGCGCGCGCGCGCGCGCCCGCGTCTCCCCGTTGCAGCCACGCCTGCCTCTCCCGCACCCAGCGCAAAGTTCTTTAACGCTGCAATTAGGCGGCAGGGTGAGTCATCGGCGCCCGGCCTCGGGCTGCGGCGACACAGGCCGCGTGGAAGGGACCGCGCGCAGGCGCCGCCGCTCCGCCCGGGGGACCGCGGAAGGCCTTTCAGAGACGCCCCCTGCCCGCGCCTCCTTGCAGGAAGACGGCGAGGGCCCAGCGAGGCCTGGGGCGACCGTGGTCCCCGCCCCACGCCCCTCTCTCACCCACCTGGAGTTCTCGAGTCGGAATGGGGCGATCTGCACCCCACAACGGCACTCAGGCCGCGAACCGCCTTCCAGTGAATTAATTAACTCACAGCCCCCGCGCCTAGAGGACCACGCACCCGGGAGAGAGACTGAGCCCGGGTCCGGCCCAAGGCGTCGCCTCTACCGCCTTCCCCACTCCCACGCCCGCGGGCCTGCCCTTCCCAGAGCGCGCCGGGGGGCCCGGCACCCGAGCTCCTCCTGCCCCACCCCGGCGCCCAGATTCCCGGCCCACTCTCCCGGCACCCGGCTTCCCCGCCCCCCGCCCCGGGCCCTCTGTCCCCTCCTTGCCGCCTGGGCTCGCCCTCCCCCTCCTCCCACCCCTAGGCTCGTCCCTCCTCCCGCACCCCCCCCCCAGGACCGGGCCCCCTCCTCCCGGTCTCCCCGCACCCCTGCTGACTTCCTCGGGCTTCGTGGCCGCTGGCAAGCGAGTGGACGTGAAGCGCGACCCAGGCCGGGTGGCGGGGGAAGCGTAGATGCGGAGGCGCGGGAGGTGGGAGGTGCTGGGGGTGGAGCCTGGGGGTCCGGGGAGAACGCCCTGGGGTAGGGGGCGGCGTTTCTAAGGAGGCCGGGGGCGCCCACGACCAGAGGAAGGCGGAGAGGCACGACGCGGGGTGCCTCTCTTTGGGGAGGCGACAGAGGGACGCCCTAGGGGCTGCGGGGCTGCGGGGCGGGCAGGAGAGGGCGGCGCCTGGGCCCGGCGCGTGGGGCCGCGGGCGGGGTGCGGGGAGCGGCGCGTCCTGGGAGGGGCGCCGCGGGCTGGGGAGGGGGCGCGCGCGCCCTGCGGTCCTCCGCGCCGCATCGGCTCCCGGCGCGGGGCCGCGGCGGCGGGAGGTGGAGGATGCGGGCTCCGGCGGCGGCGCGGGCCCGGGAGGACGCGGGAGGATGAAGAGGAGGCGCAGGCGGCGGGGGCGGCGGGCGGGCCGGCTCGGGCGCGGACGATGAAGTGGAGCGTCCGCGGGGCCTGCGCCGCGCTCTCCTCCTGCCTCCTGCTCGCCTGCGCGCTCAGCGCCGCCGCCGTCGGCCTCAAGTGCTTCTCGCTGGGCTCGGAGCTTCGCGGGGAGCCGTTCCAGCTGGGGGCGGCCGCCGGCGCCTTCTACTCGGGGCTGCTGCTGGCTGCCGGCCTGTCGCTGCTCGGCGCCGCCCTCCTCTGCTGCGGGCGCCGGGACGCGCCCCTCGCGGGGCCGGGGCCGGGCCCGGGGCTGGGGGTCCCCGCTGGCCCGGCAGGGACGCCGGAGGCCGCGCCGGGCGAGCCGGGGGCAGCAGCCGGGCCGCCGGGGCCGGCGACCAGCCAGAACCTGCTGCTGCTCGGCGTCCTCGTCTTCATGCTCGGGGTGCTGAGCGCCTTCGCGGGCGCCGTGATCGACGGCGACACCGTGTCCCTGGTGGAGCGCAAGTACTCCCACTACTGCCTGCCCCCGCGCGCGCCGGCCGCCGCCCCCGGCCCCGCCGCCCCCGGCGCGGCCCCCGGCGCGCCGCGCGCCCGCAGCGGCCTGGACAGCGCCACGTCCGCCAAGTGCCGCCAGCTGAAGGACTACCAGCGCGGCCTGGTGCTCTCCACCGTCTTCAACTCGCTCGAGTGCCTCCTGGGCCTGCTCAGCCTCCTGCTGGTCAAGAACTACCGGGCGTCGCAGGCCCGGCGCGGCCGGCGCGGCCGGCGGCGGGGCGGCCGGGCCCTGGCGCGGCCCCGCGGCGCCCCGGGGCTCCGCGCGCAGCCGCCCGCCTCCCGGGCGCGGCGCGGCCGGCGGGGCCGGCGGGGCCGGCGGCTGCAGCCGCGCCCGAGCGAGGCTTCCATCCTGTGCCCGGAGGAGTCGGACTTCGCGGCCCCGGGGGACTGCGCGGGCTTCGCGGCGCACCACGCCGTCTCCTTCATCAACGTGGGCGTCCTGCGCGCGCTGGACGAGGCGGGCGTGGAGGTGTGCTGCGGGGGGCACCCGTCCGTGGAGCTGCCGGGGTACGTGCCCTCGGACCCCGACCTCAACGCCCCCTACCCCTACTGCTGCCGGCCGCCCTGCGAGGCGCCGCGCCCCTGGGAGCCGAGCCGTGCCTGCTGAGCCGGGGCCGACCCCCCGCCGACCCTCGCAGCGAGCCCCGCAGCGAGCGGGTGGGGGGCGCCCCGCCGCGACGCCGGCCCTCCGCCGTTACCACTTCTGAGTCTGGGGAGGTCCTACTTCTTTTCTGTGTCTGTTCGTATCTGGATTCCATTTTAAAGTTTACAATAAATGTTTCGGGGTTCGCTCGCCCCGCTCCGCCGCACTTCTCTTTGGCAAGTCCGTGCCCTGGGGCCACGCCTGCAGGTCCCGGTGAGCGTCCCCGGCGAGGGCGACTCCGCGGGAAGACGGCTCGGCTCGCTCGCTGAGAGAGCAGGAGGACACAGCGGCCGGGCCTGAGGATGACCGGAGCGAGGCCGCCCGCCGGGACACTTCGTACACGGCTGTGCCTGCTTTTGTTGGCACTTTCTTACTGTAAAGCTCTCCACAAACGTGAAATGTTTGGTACGTTTATTGCAATTTAAAATTGGTGAGTTACTTTATTAAATTAATTGCTATGTTATCGTAGATATTCATCACGTTGAAGGGTGTCTGCACACGGGTCGGTGTGGGGGGAACCGGTTCAATTTGGTCAGACAGACGGCGAGTCCCAGCAGTTGCGACCCCTGGGCCAGCGGCTGAACCCAGCCTCCTTCTGGAGCAAATACTGTGCGCCAGGCCTGGAACATTTCTGGTTTTGGAAACTGGTGACCAGCTTTCTACCGCAAAGCTGAGCTTATTTTTGGTTAATACATATGAACAATCCAATCCTATTTTCGAAAATCACAGTCACGGTTTTTCTGGCAAAGATTATTTTCCTGTCAATTCATTCATCTGCTAATTTTGAATATCATTGCATTTTATTTAAAATATCCCCCTTAATTGGTGTGTAGGTCACACTTTAGAGTCATTAGCATATATGTGTGTGCATACTGACACACGCTCTGACCTGCGTTCCGAACGATGGGGAAGAGGATGGCAGAGGAGTTTCCATTTAGTCAGGTGGCCCGCCGGAGCCGGGTGGGCTCCCTCTCCCATGCACCCGCATCAGGCGGGGGTGCCGCCGACTCTGAACGCGCTCACGGTGAGGACACTCCCAGTGCTCCGCCAGGAGCGAGCACAGCGCAAGCACTTAGGCGAGAAGAGCTAAGAGCTGTTTGTGGTGTTCGGGGGCCATTACTGTATACAGTCCCCAGGTTTAGGGGCGGAAGAGGAGTTTCCAGGCGCGCGCTCCGGGTGAGGCCTCCCTGTAGCTCCCAGGTGCCCGAAGCCAGAGTCCCCCGATGCACGGGTGACCAAGGCTCCTGTCCCCGTTGGAACCTGGCCGGGCTGCCAGGCTGCAGCAGAGACTGCTAGAGAGGAGCGAAGACCTGTCACCATTCAGGGCTGGGCCGTGGAGGTGCCAACCCGCCTCCCCTGTGCTTCTCAAAGGGCAACGAGCCAGTGTCCTCTCCTTGTGCTGATGCCACCTGAGGAAAAAGGGTCATTTGTGGCCAGCTTACCAGGTTCCCGTCCACAGGCCTGTTCAGATGCTTGTCCATGTCAGGCCTCCGAACTCAGCCAGGGAGGGCGTGGCCCAGCCAGTCCCGCCGCTGGGCCCTGCGGCCTGGCCCCTCTCCTGCCTCACGCCACCAACCTGCTGGCCTCCAACCTAAAACAGGAAATGTAAGCGGCAGGAGAAGAGAGTTTAAAACACTTTTCCTCTTTGACACGAGTCACATCAGTGCAGCGTCGCGGGCCGTTTCCTGCTTCCTGAGCAGGGCTGCTCCCGGTTCTCGGTTCTCGGAGCAGAGCTGTCTTCGAGCTGCGTGGTGGGGGCGGCCTGCTCAGCGAGCACGGCCTAGGACACAGGTGGGCTCCTGGGCGGAGCAGGCATGGGCTGCAGGACAGCAGACCCCTCCGTGGCCCTCTGGCTACATGCCATGTCTTGCTTCCCATGATGTGTACAGCTCAAGCATTAGATGCCTGTGAATCCCGTTTGTGATCAAGTCGGTGACGTCTCAGGTTTTAGATTTCCCCACGGTGGGACAGAAGGCAGAAGCAGATGGGGCTCCTGGGGGATGTGGACCGCTGTGTCCCCCTGGCCAGCTTCTATGTGACCAAAAACTAGGTGACGTTTTTTTAAGGCACATGTGTTTCTAACTTTACAAATACTCTTAATTCCATTTTATAGAGGCTGATGCAATGATGCAGGATACCAGGGTTTTCTTTTTTAAAGTTAACTGCAGGAAAATGTCTCAAATGCCCTTGAACTGAAATTGTTCCAAAGATCAGCATCCAGGAAAATGAGTGAGGAGTCACAAGGATACTAGCTTCCTTCTAATTAGGGCCACATCCTGGCGACCGCCCCCAGTTCTTTCAAGGTGACCTCAGTCATGGCGGCACTTTTTATTCCCATGCATTTCACTTTTTTAGAAGCTTAAGTTCGTTGTTTAGAATTCTTTATGCTCCTTGGAAAATAATGCCCATTCTTGGACCTTTCTTAAAATGGGTCTTTTCTGCTTCTCCAGATAATAAACCTTTGGCCTGGTGGAGACCAGATCAAAAGTTTATTATGATGATGAAATACCAAATTTAAACACATTTTGGCATTTTTACATGGCTGAGTGCTGAGTTTGTAGGTTATTATTTTAAACATAAAGGTTGTTTACTTTTAAGGGAATGATTAATTAAGATAACACATGATACAGTTGTCAAACAAGCTGTGCTTTGTTAAGATAAACAGATGCTCCCAGGGTCTCAGGTGTCTGGATTTACCTGCCTTCCCTTAGTCAGAGGGGGTGCTTTGTCTTTGGCAACAAAACTCTGAATCATACAACTGAATTTTTGAATGAAATTCAAGTAAACAAGCATTTAATTTAAGAAACCCGATGGTGTTTGTGGTGAAGATCAAGTTGCTGGTGATTAAAGTTTTTACTCCTGGCTGGTGTCATGACATGGTACAGGCAGAAACCTCGGTTATGCACGCAGACACAGGAGTCCACAGGTACGCACGTACAAGCGCACACACGCACACGGGAGTACATAAACACAAAAGTACACGATAAATGATAGAGACCTTAAGAAAAATGGATTCTGGCATATCAATGAGTGTAAACTGTATATACTCGTGTGCCTATTTTGTATATGACAAGGAGTCAGAGGCTTAATGTCACTTGGTTTACTTTCCAGATGATTAATTTGCTACTTTTCAGCACAGTAATTGACCAGAACAAAATAGCAACAAAATGGTAAAAAAAATTAACCTAGGAAAATAGTACACATACATCATCATGTCCCCCGCGTGAATTCTCCTAAGCATCTCCTAGGGTGGCAGGAGAAAGACTGGTGGCTCCCACCACGGAGCTGTTTGTCACAGTTCCCTAAGATCTCTGTGTTTACAGGGAATCTGCTTGCACACCCGAATTTCATCCAGAGAAGCCCTGATCTTTATTTTGCCTTTTTATCTTCCACTCATCCTCAACAGGATGTCAGTAAAACTCCTGTCACTTTAGGATCAATAAAATCTGTGTTAACGCACAATGCTCTCCCCCAAACAACCCCTGCCCCCCGTCCGTGTGTGGCCGCGTGTGGCCCCGTGTGGCCGGATCTGCCACGATGCACCGAGAGCAGGAGGGCCGAGATGCGAGAGGGAGGCCGGAGGTGCACTGCCCCTGGCAGGGTTCTGTCCACGGCGCCCAGAGAGCTGTCCCAGCTTGCCTGCCTTTTGTGTGCCATTTGGGCTCCAGGCTGGGCCTTGTGCACCTGCCCTACTCCTTACACTTCCTAAACCACTGGCCTGACCCCTCTTCATTTCCACTCCTGATTCAACATTTTCCTACTCGGAAACTTTCACGAATTGCCTTTTTCCCGAAGGAGCGTTAAACCTCACGAACCTGGCCCAGCCTGAGCCTTCTCTGTGGGTCCCCAGACGCCGGGGAAAAGTCGCACAGCTGCTCCCCTCTGCTGCGTCCAGTGCTTAAACAAATGTGACCGAGGCTGTGTCCTGGATAAATATCAGGGACCCGTGTTTTCAGTGGGGAGCAAAACCCGGCTGTGGTATTGGCTGGAGGAGGGAGGAGGGACACTGGGATGCATCTCTGGAGCCATGAGATGGGGCCTGAAGGGTGGGGCCGGGTTCTGTGTCGTCTCAGGGACCTGGGCGGCCTCGAGCCCCGGACACTTTAGGGGCGCGTGTCAGTTTCCCGTGGCTGCTGTCATAAACGACCAACAACTGGGTTGCTTAAAATTTAAAAGCAAATATTTTTTCTTTCTCATTCTGGAGGTTAGATGTCTGAGGTTAAGGTTTTGCAGGCTGATTCCTTCTGGGTTCTGGGACAGAATCCATTCCCCACTGTGTCCTGGCTTCTGGCAGCCGCCAGCGATCCCCGGCGGCCCTTGGCTTTCAGATAGGTCATTCCAGTCTTCGCCTCCACACACGGCCTTGTCCTATGACTCTGTGTGTCCTTCTCTGTCTCTTGTGAGGACACTCTCTCTGAATGCAGGTCCACATCTAATCCAGTATGATCTGCAAAGACCCTATTTCCAAACGAGGCCATGGTCTGGGTGGAAGGGATGTGGGGTGCGCTACTGAACCCAGGGCAGAGCTCTGTTGAGGTTTGTGGCTCCCCCTTCCTTCTTGCGTCGGGCTGGCTACTGAGGACCTCAGAGGGCCGGTGCCGCTTACCTGGGCCAGGGTCACTTGGGAATGAAGCCATTGGAGTCTTCGTCAGACCACAATGCTCATGGCCCTGAATAGGTCTGTCAGATGAATATTCTTTAAAAAAGCTCAAACATTAAAATTAACTGCCCAAGGAGAAAAGCTTATGAAAATAAGTTATGTTTTGCAAATATTTTCAGGTAACAGCCACAATAACTGAATTATTTTACCGATTCACACTGGCACACGCGGCTTCCCTCTCCATGTCCAGTTGGGGCAGAAGTGGCCTCAGTGCCCAGGGAAGGGGGTCTCCTAGTCCAGTGGGGAGAGGGCAGGCAAAGGGCAGAAGGGCCACGAGTCACGGTCCCCAGGCTGCTACAAGGGCCCTGCGTCTGACCAGGGGTCCTGGCGGAGGCCCAGCGCCGCCTGCAGGACCTCGAGCGGCCAGTTTTCTCTTGCACCTCCGGGCCGGGAGTCATGCAGCTCCTGCCCTTGTATCCTGACCCAGCGGGTACGGCGCCTTTTGAGAGCCTCCCTCAAATTCAGCTGCAGGACATTGTCTGCTCTGCTGCCCGGGCTGCAGAGCTCTCCAGGCGTGTCCAGTGGGCCTGCCTGTGAGGATCTCTCCTGCCCGCAAGCAGAAGTCAGTGTCTCTTTTCCTGAGATATGTGACTTTAGGTGGCCGGTGCTGCAGCTCACCTGCTGCCGGGAGCTGCTGCGCGCCCCCAGCTCTCTCCCTCACAGTCTGTCCCCAGCCACATGTGCCTGCCCATGGTCGCCAGCCCCTGGGACCCTGCGGACACCCAGCAAGCACTCCAGACCTGTGGGCATCAGCTGGTCGCTGGCTGACTTGTCCTGAGGGCTCACGGTGGACCAGGTGCTGTGTCCACGCAGGCCAGGTCACCGCCTTCCTCTGTCCTGAAGACAGTCACTGTGCTGCTGGTGGGCCTGCGCGAGCAGGGCCTGAGCGGTGTCCCCAGGTGCTGGGCCCTGCCTCTTCCAGCCACAAGGCAGGACCAGGCACGGGGGCGGGGCGCAGTGTGACAATCTCCCTCTCCCTCAGGGACAGACGACTGCTCACTGCCACCCTGCGGGTCCCTCAGGCCCCCAGACTTGGCCTTTCCCCCAGACTAGACATCGCCCCTTCCCGGCTGAGGCTCCACGGCCCGACCCCCCTCGGCGGGCCTGGCGTCCGCGTCCGCATCTGCCCCGCCCCCCCGCCCGGGTCTCCGTTCGCTCCCCGCGGCCCTGAGGCCGGCATCCCGGGGACGCGCGCTGCTCCCCGCGCCCCGGCCGGCGCCCCCTCCGCCGGGGCCCCGCGCGCCTCCGGCTGCCGCGGGCCGTGCCCGGGGCGTCGCCGCTGACCCTGCGCCTGGCGGGGCTGCTTCGCGCGTTTCTACGCCGCGTTCGACCCTCGCGAACACCTTTCCTGCAGCCAGCGCTGTGTTTCGGGGTTCGTTCGCGGAGCGCCCCGCGCCTCCGGGGTCCGGATCCCGCGCCAGGCGTCCCCGGGCTTCTCCCTTTCTCCTCGTTTCGATCAGCGATCAGCGCGGCAACGAGCATCCTCCAGGGCGTCCTGGCCGCAGGTAAGGCTCTCGCTGGGCCTCACCGCGGGGGGCCGCCTGCCCCTCGGCACCCCGCACCCTGCCCCCTTGTTGGCTGCTGCAAAGCGGTACCCCACTGTTCCCACTGGCGTCAGTGCAGCGCCCACACAGACCGCTCCGTGTCTTCTGTGTTCCTAGTCTCTAGCGTTAAACCAGTTGCTGGCTTTTTACCCGCCGATTTCTGGGAGTCCCGGGTACATACATACATCTCAGGTCTGCAAACACCTTATCCCAGAGTGTGGCTGTTTGTCATTTGTTTGTGGTTATCTGTCGAAAAGTAAATCACATGTATTAATCTTTTCCTTTACGACGTGTCTTCCTGTTTCTTGCTTAAGAAAGCCGCCCTACCGCAGTATTTTAGTTTTCCTTTGCTTGTAAAAGTCTCGCAGTTTTGCTTTTACAGCTGTCTTTAATCCATCAGGAAATTTGTCTTAATTTATATATGAGGTGAGACCTTGTTTTTTATCCTTCGTCGTTATATATATTTGTGTCTATTGTGTGTACATCTCTATTATTTGTCTGTCTATCATCTATCTATCTATCATCTATCTATCTATCTATCTATCTATCTATCTATCTATCTATCTACCTATCATCTATCTACGTATCACCTATCATCTATCTGTATCTATCATCTATATTTGCCTACCTACCTACCTGTCTAACTGGCCATTCATCCATGCATCCACCATCCATCCACCCATCATCCATCCCTCTTATCTACTCATTCCCTTTATCATTTTACCTTTTACTGTATGGATCGCTCATTTTTCTAGCACCTTTTTTTTTTTTATCATCTTAAGCCAATTATTTTAGTGCCTTTATTAAATCTATTATTTTTAAGCTGTTTGTAACATCTTATCTCACATACTAATATCTCACTTTAACACGATTTTTCTTCTATGTACATTTTTTTTCTATCAATCTACACATCCCATATCTTTCTTCTTCAAAATATTGTTCTTAGTACTGTTCAGGTGAGATTGTCACATGTCTTGCAGAACCTTGCCAGGATGCAGAATGAAATTGCATTGGGTTTGCACGTTAATTTGGGTGAATGCCATTTGACATCCCTAATTTTTTGGGCAGGTCTATTTCTCCACTTTTTGAGATCTTCTTTATACTTTTCAATGAAGTTTAATATTTTTCTCTGTAAAGGCTTTGCTAGACTTTTGTTACACTTTCTCTTTGATGTATTTTAGTTTTTGTGGCTATTGGTTTTTTTTTTTTTTTTTTAAACTGCATCTCCTGTTTGTTTATTACTGGTTTAAAGACCATTGCTGACCTGGCATGCTGATTTTGTGCCCAGCAACATTGCAAAAATGTCTTTTTAGTTCTAGTAATTTGCCTATTTCCCTTATCTTTTGTGAGTGACTGTGATTTTGTTTCTTGCTTCCCGCCCCCTCTGCATGTTTTCTGGTCCAAGCATTCTTACTAAGATCTCCAACACAAACTTGAACAAGTATTATTTCTGATTTAAGTCGTTAACTATGGGTTTTGCCTGGATCTTGGTAGATACCTTTTAATACATTGAGAATGTTTCCTTCTATTTTCAATTAAGAATTTTTTTGCCCTCTGCTTGCTAGGTGAGCAGCAGCCTTGTTCATGAACTGTTTAATAAGGCCAAACTGATCTCCAAAGTTACTCAGTTAAATTTTAACGCTATCAATGTCTTTTTTCCATCGATTTTTATGATCATATATTTTTTCTGGATTAATGTTACTGGGGTAAATTACATGAATACATATTTTGATTTTAAATCAAGCTAATAATGGATCTAATTACATACTGCATGATTCCAGCTATGTGACATTCTAGGGAGGAAAAAACTATTTAGACAGTAAATAATAAAAAAAGGGAAGAGTCACTCTCCCAGAAAACTTTTGAAATGGACTGAAAAATGTAGAAAGACAGAAGACAGAAGCAAGGAAAGAGAGAAAGAGAAGAAAAAAAGAAAGAATCAGGGGAAGGAGCCATGTGTAAGGGGAGTGGGCGTGGTTTAGAGACTCTCAGCCACAGAAGACAGCCTGCCCGTCCCAAGGCGACAGCGCTGCGCAAGAATTCCTCACCAGACAGCGTTCCACAGATGCAGATGTTTGGAATCCATATATAAGAATGCTTTTCGAAAAAATAGATAATAAAATCATCCTGGAAATAAAGAAAATAAAGAAGCAGTGGAGAAAGAACTGGCGGTGTCATTTATTACTGAATCAAAAACGATCAGTTGTGTAAATTGCAGAGCAAAACATATGTTATAAATTGTGATGATAAATCTTTAAGAAAATTTGGTAAGTGGGAGAAGAATGTGCTACGTTTATCCTGTTTTATAGCATGGAGTGCATAGCTATGGACACATATAGGAAAGAGTAGTTAATTTTTAAAACGCAACATTCGAGTCTCAACATTTTTATAAGCTTTTTTTATTTTATAGGAATATGTTATGAATACTTCTTGTAATAAAAAAACCCATTTATCCAACCTTCAGCACTTTATTTGGTTTCACTTTGTTTCTGTTAGATTCAGAAAATTACATTAAATACTTTGGATTAAAATAGCAATATATAGACCCTCCTTTGTGTTCCCCCTCCCCCCTCCCCCCTCCCCCCCAGTGCTCCCTTCCTTAGAGAGGTGTCGTGAATTGTATTTACCGAGTATTAACAATCATTGCTTCTGGGGGCTGATTAAGTAAAATATTTTTTAAAAATGTTTATTGTTTGAAGTATTCACAGTTTTAAAAATTACAAACAATATCATTATTTCTTTAAAAAGGGTGGAGCCTGGGGAAGTAAGGAAGAGGGGAGGAAGGGAGAGTGAGAGCAGTTAAGAAGGTTCTAGGTCGAGAAAACAGCGCAGGCGGCATGGCCAGGGAACGGCCACGTGCGGCTGGGCACTGCCCTGTGAGGTGGGGAGCAGCGGCCCACCGTGAGGTTGTCCCCACGAAAAGCCCTGTCGTGGGACGCCATTCTTACTTGAAAGAATGACAAACTGGCTGTCTGGGTCTGGGTACGTGGCAGGTAGTCCCTTGAAAACAAAACGAGACTGTCAGTGCAAAGGAAAAACACTCAGTATTTGCTGTCGGTCATAAAATCTGAGTTTTCACGTTAAGCTAAAAGAGTTTTGGAAAACTTGAACCTGCCACTGTGCTGCCCAACAGTTAGTTTTCTGATGAGACTGCTGGCCAGATAACTAGTGATTTTGGGGACTGAATAATGAACCGTGGCAGCGTGTGGGGAATCTCTGCAACTCAGAGAATCATTCTTTTGCAAATGACAGTGTCATCGAGTCACACCTGGGTAAAGGATCCACTTAGGATGCAGGGTAGATCAGTGAATTTTAATGAACATAAAAGTTCATTGATAACAGTTACAGATTACACGGTGCAACTAATCTTTTTTTAAAAATAACTTTTATTTTTAAATTGTTTAAATCTTACAAGAAGTTGCAAAAATAGTACAGAGGCCCACATCCCACCCCCTGGCTCACCCGGTGACAACTTACACAGCACGGCACCTGTCAAGTGGGTGAATGGTGGGTGCTGGTGCTGTTGACTCGGCAGACCTCGGCAGGGTCTCGCCTGGTTTACACGCACCCATTTCTTTTTCTCCAGCTAACCTTTCAGAAACTATCATTTGTTAAGTTTTAGTGCAGTATAAAAAAAGAACATCCACAATGATCAGAAAAAGAATATTAAAACTCTTTTCTTTCCCAACTCCATATAGATGTGCTTACTTCACGTAAACACACATATCATAACAGATTGAATGCAGAATCCAACCTTCCTCAATTAAGCCAGATATTAAGGAGATTTGCAAAAATATAAAACAATGCCACTGTTCTCTCTAAATATTTGTTTTATAAAATATAGTTATTTTTTCCTTAAAATGTTATATTAACATGCGACAGGGTTATATTTATATTTTTAAGTGAAAAAATTTTTTTGAAATGCCTTAAGTTTTATTTTCAAATACCATTAATATTGACAGATATAACTCCCAGAAATTAGAGCTCCCTGGTAACCCCAGTGGTTTCTAGGACTGCCGAGCTCTGCAAGAGGAACCCCAGCAGCAGACAAGCCCCTTCTCGGGGCTCTCGGGGCATTCTGAAGGTGCCGCAGGACAAACCCACGAGCTTTTATGCATCGATTCAAACACACACATTTGGGTCAAATCGTGACTTATCTGGAGGAAGTGAAAAGTTCAGAGGTTTCTGTAGTGATTGTCAAAAGGGGAATATGATTCATATTCAAATTAAGTCTTTTAGTATATGTGCTGCCTAAGCGAGCACTCAAATTAAGTATTTTAAAGTGATCTTTTATTAAACTACTTACCATTTAATCTAAATTCAAGTACGGTAATCAAAGATATTGAAGCCACCCATCAGAATTGTAGAATTCATGTCTTTTTAAAAAAATCATCTTGCCTTTAAACATATTCTTATTAATCAAATCCATGAAGTAAATAGTAGACTTTAAAAATATATTATTTTCCAGGGTCTTGAGAGCTTGGCTGAGACTTCGTGTTGGTCTGGTCCATGGCTGTGAAGAATGCGCAGACAGCAGCTGTGATGAGCAGATGCATTCCCTCGTAGAGAAGCTTTGGAGAAAACACACTCCATATGAACAAGTGGTAACGCAGGGAAGTCACCAAGACGAGATACGCAGAAACGGGAAGAGAACAGATCAGTGCGTAGCAGAAGCAAGCGTGACGCAGCGCTGAGCCGCTGTCGACAGAGAAGAAAGTGGGCATTAGTGACGACCCTTCTGCGCCACGTGAGGCAGAAACATGTTCGTGATAAAAATTCGTATTTGGAAACGACTGGGTAATCATTGCTTCCGGCCCCCCATCTGGATCTGGTCAGTCTGGTGGCAGGGGCGTCCGTGCTTCGGACGGGCACGCAGGTGCCCGAGGGGACAACAGGTGCAGGCAGGCACCTCCGGTCACTCTCCAGTGCCACCGCAGCCTGCAAAGTATTTCTGAAAAATGCACCTCCAAATTCTGCAGGGTTATGTATTTAAAAATTATGTGTATATTATATATTATAATATTACATCACATATATTATAAAATATCCACAATGAAAGGAAAAGCACACAAGAATGAGGTGCGAGTCTTAGGTCTTCTCTGTGCTGTGAATGGAGCATCTGCTTGGTCTGATCTGATCTGTGGTCACTGTCCCGAGTGTTTGCCAAACTAACAGGGAGGGAGAGTATTTCTGAAATGGGAGCCACCCCTCAAAGCACATGGACCTCCTCCCTCTGTTTTCAAACCATCGACACAACCATCACATGAACCTAACCTATCTTTTGAGGCAGGGCTCCCCAGTAACCGGGCCATGGACCGCTACTGGTCCATGGCCTGTTAGGAAGCGGGTCACAGAGCAGGTGGGCTCCACTAGGGCTCCAGGCTACCAGGTAGGGGGCGCCCAGGGAGCTGGGTCCTGAGGCATGACTTCTTCACCTCCTGGGGCCACTGCACCAACGCCTGGGAAAGGGAAACTCGGGAGGTGTGCCCTCCCTGACTACGGTGAGGTGGGCAGTGCCCAGGTCACTGCCCCCAGGTCACTGCCCCCTGCATCTCAGTCTCACGAAGTGGACAGGGGCCCGCCGTGGCCACGCCCAGTGGGTCGCCACGCCTGTAACCTCAGAGGACGGTGACCTGCACTTGAGGGGAACGGACAGAAGACCTACAGTGTGGACCACTGCTGCCGTCCACACTGCTGGGCTCCCAGCCTGGGGCCTCCCCGCGGCAGACTCTGGCGAAGGACGGAGAGGCTCTACCTGCTGCTCTCTGAGCTCAGGAAGTTCACCAAGTGGCTGGCCCACAGCACGGGCCCCGTGTACGTCGCAAACGCCGTCAGGAACACAGCCGGGACCTCCACGTAGGTGCTCAGGCCCACAAAGCCTGCCGAGACGTCCACCGTGGCGACGTTGTTGGAGTTTCCCTGGAACACGGAGAACCGCGCTGATGCGGCTGCTGTGGCCGCGAAAAGGTACAGACAGCTGTGCTCACGGCGGTGTCGACGCATCGGAGCCGTGGCCTCCCAGCCTCTCCGTCCCGTGCCGGCCCTGGACAAGCTGTCCCTGACCTGCCCATCTCCAAAAAACCACAGCCCTAACTCTGCTGATGGACTGGGGCAAATGCCGAATTCCCTCAGATCTACCTACTCAAGATACTGCTCCCCAGGGGCCCCATCCGAGGGCCACAGTTGACCCCGGGAGGCGCCGCTGCAGGCTGAAGGTGGGCCGGCTGCTCTGTCGCTTGGCGTGTGGGTGAGTGCCAGAAGCCAGGTCCTGGCTGGTCACTGCCCAGGCCTGGCAAGTGACCTGCTGCCACGCGGCTGGCCTGCACAAGAGGGCAGGGTTTGGCTCAAGGGAAGGGTCGCCTTGGGCTTAGCCCCTCTCCACTCTGTACTGGACCTGGTGACCTTCCCTCAGACGGTCAGGACACTCGCAAATCTGACAGCGCAAGCGTGTCTCTGCCCAGCCGAGGCTCCTGTGCAGGGCAGTTTGTCCAACCACCCAGGACACAGTCCTGGCTGCCGTTGGTGGCTCTGCGAACCCCACGCCCTCCTCCTCTGGCTACTGGGAGAAGATGTGACACACGCTGGGCCCCAGTGTCCAGTGCTGACAGCTGGAAAAGGCACAAGACGCAGGCGCCGTCCTCCTCGGACGCGGCCGCGGGGACGCGACGTGCTGCCCCAGCTGCCCGTGCTCCGCACGCAGACGTCTGTCTAACGTAGGCCGCTGGGTGGCATCTCACTGGACGCAGCGGGATTCACGCGCAACCCGCTGATGGTCCTTTCACGGAACAAATGTAACTTTCCAAAGGGAAGTTTCCTTCTCAAAGGAAAACTAAAAGACAAGTGACGCATAAAAAGTCAGTCGCCTTCCACCCGTGACGATGAAGACAACGTACCTGAAAGTAGAAGAACGCCTGACCGAACCAGTAGTGCATGATGGTGACCTCGGCTGCGTCGTGCCTCAGCGGCTTCCAGATGCACCTGGCCATGACCGTCTGGATCAGGAGGCCGAGCACCAGGACGGGCAGGTTGTGTGGCCGCAGCAGCAGTGCTGCCAGGAGGACCAGCCCGCTGTGCAGTTCCCACAAGCCCGCGGCCCTGACTTTGGGGTCTGCAGTGGTGACTTGGGATCTCAGCAAGTCTCTGGTGCCCGTGAACAGAATGCCAAGGACAAAGACGTAAACAAAACGAGCTTCGACAATACCCCTGGAAAAGGCAAAGCAAACGAGCTTCGTTAGCCCCAGCTACAGAAATCCATGCACGTGCTTCCCCACGAAGACTGCGTGTCTACTTAGCCAAGTAGGCGAGCGACAGCGCTGCCCATCGGGAACTCCATGGAGACAAGGTGTTTCGTAAATCAAATATTCTATATATACTAGAAAAACTGGTCATTTAAAGTAATGCTAAATAAATATTTTAATAAAATAACCACAATAACATAAACTGTTTTTGAAAAAAAATGAATTTTCCTATCTCGGATTTTCTTAGGAAGGTGTATGTGTTAAAAAACATTTTACTGCTTTTGGTACAATCAGTTTAACTGGAACAGTCCGACCACTGTCCATCGTGTGCCTGGCAGCATGGAACACGAGCCCAGTGCACGGCCCGCCACAGCGCCACAGCCTGGCCAAGGAGCCGAGGCCGGGCGCGACCCCACAGCCACGCGGGGAGCTGAGCGCATGACGGCCCCTCGGGGCTAACGGAGGACTCAGCAGAGGCCTGAGTAAGGAGAGCCGGTCCTGAGGGAGTGGTGGGCTCTACCTCTGGGGGACGCAGGGCAGGCTGACGGGCAAACCGGACAAGGACAGCACCGGATGCCGACCCAGCCAGTGCCGCACCCGCACACCGAGGACCCCGGCCACCAGCCTCCACACCAGCCGAGCCTGGGCTTCCGGGGGGAAAGCCAGCAGGGCTCCCACTAGAAGGAGGGCTTCGGGCAGTGGCGCACTGCAGCATCTGGGACTAGGGTAGCAAGAGGCAGCTACGAAGGGCAGCTCTAGGACGGGGGTGGATCCGGAACCAGGATGGATCTAGAGCCAGGTAGCTCGGGGCGGGAAACAGAAGCGTGCGAACCGAGCTGTGTAAGTTAATACTAGGCTGTCCTGGCCTCTGATGGGGGTACCAACAAGGGACACACCACTGTACCCTGAAAGGTCATGTGAGTGATCCAAACTTTGAAGTGATTGATGCTGAAATTAGATGCATCGATCTGAGAGGAAATGAGAAATTCATCCACATATCACGCTTTGAGATTTAAACAAACAGCCCTGCATTGAACACCCTGAAATGTGATTTCCGGTCTTGACATCTGCCCAGTGTCAAACTCTGAAGTGAAGAGCCGTGGAGATGTCTGCACACCATGCTCTCCCCATCCGACCTCCCTGTCCAGGTGAAGGCCCACCACCCTGCCGTCACCTTGACTCCTCAGACCAAGTGGCGGGTTGTCACAGGTGTGCCCTTGTGCCCCTTGGCCACCCACATGGCCTGGCACGGCCCTCAGCTTTCATCTTGACCTTATAAAAGAAGATATTTGTTTTTCTTTCTCTGATTAGGAAAGTGATACCAAAATGAGTGGAAAAGGAACATCGAATCCACCCATGATCACGCCTTATATATAATCACAACTAGTTACACATCTTAGTCTTTCACATAAACATGGAAAACTATGAACGTTCTTCGTAAGCTCAGGTCATTCCATAGGTGCGCAGCCTACTGGTCCACACCTGCATGTGTTCTAAAGAAAACACTACTTCCTGAGTGCTCACTGGCCGCGAGGCCCCAGCACGCAGCTCTCGCGTGACTCGAGGCTCGTCCCAGCCTGCCGGCTGATACGCTTGTTTTTCAGAGAGCGCGCCCGTCCCCAAGCTCAGGCCCCGTCTCCTGTCGCGTCTGGAGATCGGTTCCCTAACGGGATGTGGGCTGCGGGGGCCAGAGGGTGGGACGCACTGGAGGTTCCCCACGTGGTTCCTAACCTTCCACAATGGCCTCTGCTCGCCGTTAACAAGAGAAGCAGAAGGCGAATTCACGACGGAGCCGCACGCGGCTCCCTGCGCCACTGGGGCTCGGCGGAAACACGGCACGGGCTGGGGCTCGGCTTCGCTTCCCCACTGCTGGGAAGCTCCCACTCGCTGTTAGCGCCCTCATCGCTTTTAGAGTGTGTTTTTCCAGAACCTCTTATTTTAAGAAATAAACCTCAAACATCTACTCCCAAGTTATTTTTCTCTCTCCTACCAGAACAAAGAAGGTAACAGGATCAGTTCACTGTGACGCCTGAGTGAGGGTCTGGTGAATGCTGATGAAATCACAGACTCCTGCGTCCCAAAGACTGCATGGCAATTTTAGGCCATAAAACATCAAACGGACCTAACACGGTCTGTCAGGTCTGCCAGCACACTTACTGAGAAATGTCTTTGCTGCCTTGTCGCCATGGGAGCAGCACGTTTCCAAGGGCCGCCCGGTAGCAGTAGACGCCCAGCAGGCCGAGCGCCATGGCGATCTTCGAGGCCCGGGAACACCGCCGCTGGACCAGCGCGAAAAGCACGACGAGGGAGAGCGCGGCCAGGACGGACAGCTCGGCTTTGCGGTCGGAGCTGAAGCGAGACGGAAACGCCAAAATCACATAAGCACGACCGCTGAGGTCACGGGTCCGCACGACGCGGCTGCGGGCTGCGCTGAGTCCTTACTGGCTTTCCTGAGCATTTCCCTGTCAGTCCCACTGGTCCCGCCTGTAGGGAGGGAATGTGCCTCCTCCTGCCCTGAGCCCCCTTCCCGCTGGCACTTTCTACAGAAGCTCCTCGCAGCAGATGGCGACCCTGCCCGCCACGCTCTCGGGAAACCGCCTCGCACCCTGCCCTGCCCTTTAGCTTTCTAAGTCTGCACCGATGCACGAATACAGCGCATCCACGCCCACACGCTGACCTTCCCTGTCCTAGCCGTTGCCCTCACTCTTTCGCCCGTGACACCATGAGGTCTTCCTGCCACTCTGAGAGGCTTGGAGGTGGGTGGAGAGCCACCTGCATGACCGGCACAGAGGCCCGTCAGCTGGGAGGGAGCCATGAGGCAGAGCCCCCGGGGCTCTGACACACACTCGCCCAGCCCTGCGTCTTCTGGCAGGAGGTGGCAAGTGGCAGAATTACCTTCTTGCTGTGGTTATCACTGAAGACTCGCAGGTCTTCGAACAACAGCAAGTTTTTTTAGCAATAAAAACCCGAACGTACTAGGATAGACTCAGATAAATATACCTTTCGACATCAATTCATGGGTTGTGGTATATTTTCCCATTACTTCAGATCTCAAATATCATTTCTATCCCAAATATGAAAAATAGGCCTAAATTTTGAGAGGAGTGTCTGCATGGCCAGTCGGCTGAGGAAGGACTGGCTGCTCACCTGGTGAGCCAGTGGCCCAGGTCGGGGCGGTGGGCCCACTGCACGCCCGTCTGGTTCAGGGGCCGCAGCAGACGGCAACAGGCGAGGATCAGCCACGGGCTCGCCAGCAACACCCATTTCTCGTGGCCTGGGCGCGTGGCCAGGGACGCAGGGCTCTCGTGTGTTCCCCAGAGCTCTGCCCCGTCTCCACCGGGCTTCCTGCCCTGTAGAGTGGCTGCTACACAGTCACATACGTCGGCCATGTGCGGGCAGCATTGGAGCCCCCGGTCGGGTCCCGGAAAGCAGTTCTTGTAGACTTGGTGACACAAAGCCAGACACAGGGTGTTGACAAGGAAGTACCAGGTCTGGTGTTCCTCCTCGATGAAGCTGCTGGCACCCAGACTCACGACATGGCCCACGGTCCCCAACAAGATAAGAAGCTCTAACTCTGACCACCTCGAGCCGGAACCAGCTGGACTCTGTCACAAGGAAGATGTGTTTGTAAAGGATAACTCTGAAATCGCGTGTACCTTAGCTGCGTGGATTGAAAGCTCTTGCTCACGGAACACCACGTGCTGTGACATACGCCTGCGGCTCCTCACAGCCAATCTCCTTGGGGCACGGCCACAGATGCTCGGCCCCAGGCCCGCTCGGCCGTGCCGCAGCTCCGGGACCCAGCCCTCCACAGCGCGCGTCCTCCGTTCTCGGAGTCTGGGCCTTCAGCGGCCAAGCTCCTTGGAACCAAAGAACGCCAAGGGTACTTTCCACCAAACTGTACCTCTAATTTCTTCATTAAGTCTTTCAAAATGACAAAGTTGGCATCACAGTACTACCCTTGAAACATACTAACTTAAAGCACCTAAGGCTAAAAATGAGAATTCAGTGACTGTCATTCGACAACGACTCGACATATGTCCTAGGGATCACGTGCAGCTAGTGTGCTACAGACAGTCACCAGGCACGAGCCAGGCCCTAGAACATCGCATGGCCTCGGGAAACCTCTGCTCTCGCGGGGAGAAAGATGTGTTACGGGCAGCATGTGACTTCCTCAGGTACGGGCAGGCACGGAAGGCATCACACGGCCCTTGTGCTGGGTCCCTCAGGCCCTGGGCACTGGCCCCGACTGTGTGACCCTCCCCGTCGTCACCCTGCCCCCACAAGCAGCTGATGAGCAAAGATGTTGCATCTGGGGGAACCAGCCTCACCTTCCGCAGAAGCTTTCCATCCAGAAATGTCTTGGCGAGAGCGGACGCGACCACACAGAGCAGGGCGGAGACGAGCAGCATCACCACGCCCGCCGCCGGCCACGGCAGGCTGCAGAAGTAGCAGGAGCGCCCGGCCGAGGTGCATACCATGACGTGAAGGCCGAGCAGGGCCAGGGACGTCAAGTAAAAGAGCAGGGAGAACACCGGTGACGACAGCGGGACGTCCAGCTCTGCCTCGCTGCTCAGCGCCTGCGGGATGCTGAGCAGCAGCAGGACGAGGACCTGCAGCAGAGCACGGCAGCAGTGTCCGCGATGGCCGGGCCGCTCTGGACCCGCGCCGCCCGCTCCAGTGTCGGGAGCAGAAGGGAGCCCCAGAAACACCATTTCTGACAAGGTGCCGAGGATGGACGCCCGCGGCCACGGGGGGCAGGCCCCGTGAGGCCCGACAGGACTCTGTGCGTAGGGACACAGTGGAAGAGTTTGACAAGCGAGAAAACTCATCGTTTTCCATTTCCTGAAACTCTGTACTTTAAACTAGAAAGTTCTGGCTGAGTTATCAAATCAGTTTGACAGCCTGTGTGTGTCCCTCCCCATCGTCACCTACCACGAGCACCGTACCTCCAACACCACGACAGTCCCCACTGCCATCGAGTAGGCGTCATAGTGGGCCACCTGTCTGCTCAGGGACAGGCTCAGGGTCCTCAGGGTGTCCAAATACTGCCGCCGAACCTTGGCTCCCAGGCTGACGAGGACTTCTGAGTTACTGCTCTCCAAATACAGTCTGATCCAGTTTGCGTGCAATCTTTCTGCCACTTTAAACTGCTGAAACCCAGGCTCTAACAAGAAGAGGAAGGGATGACACGCACACGCCTGGCCTCTGGGGATGCAGGCCTCACGGCGTGCGGTAAACCCGTTAGACACGCACACGCCTGGCCTCCGGGGATGCAGGCCTCACGGCGTGCGGTAAACCCGTTAGACACGCACACGCCTGGCCTCCGGGGATGCAGGCCTCACGGCGTGCGGTAAACCCGTTAGACACGCACACGCCTGGCCTCCGGGGATGCAGGCCTCACGGCGTGCGGTAAAGCCTGATGCCTGGCACAGACAAGCCACGCCCGGGCGGTGTGTTCTGGGCGGTGGGGTCAGCACCCCGCCAGCCCGCCCCTCCCCTCTGCACGCGTGACGCAGCACGTGGGCAGAAGCTCCTGCCCCCCCACCTCCCACACTGGCTTCACCCCGCCGCCGCCTCTGGTCTCCCTCCACCTTCTTCAATGCGCGACCCAGAAAACACTCAAGAATGCGTCGTGTTAACGGGCCCTGACCGTACGAGCTTTCCAGCGCTCGCGCACTGACGCCTGCTCCACCGCACCCACCCCCAGGGCCGCTGGCCTCTTGCCGACCACCCATGGCTCCCACCTCTGACCCACTCCCGCGATCACAAGGCCTCTCTGGAACGGGATGGCAGGCGCCAAGCCCCTCCTGCCGCGACGCAGTGCCACGTCTCCAATGTGCCACACTGCCTAGAGGACCCGCCTCCGATGCAAAGTCAGGACTGGGGACAGCCTCCGGGAGACGCACTGCCCCAGCTGCTGCCGGCTCCCCCTTTGAGATGCAGTGGCACGCTGCCCAAGGTCAAGGGGCTGCCTTCCCTCCTTTCAGAGCCGGACGAGACTTAACTTGTGCCTTGACTGGTCTCTGTGAAGTAAGACTTTCTTTTCTAGGGATCCCTGGTATTTAGCGCTCCTGACTCCCAGCAGAGCCCTTCCAAAGTGGCTGTGCCTTTCTGAGGGCCCAGCCCTGCCCGCCAGTGGTGTACCCACCCACCCCAGCCTGCCCTGATCACAGCCAAGACAGAACTCTCACCACCTGTCCTGCACAGCTGGCCCAAGGAGTACAGATCCCCCCCCCCACTGCTGCTGGCACTGGCTCACCTGTACCATGTGCTGGATGCTGGCATGACTCTTAGTCCCTCACTCCTGTCCTCTCCCCGTGACCGATGAGACAGGGACAGTTACCACACCCATTCCAGAGAGCAGACAACTCGGATGCCAGTTCCCAGGATCTAAACTCGGGGAGTCTGGATCGAGGCCAGCACCCTTACCTGCTACGCGCTACCACCCTGAGTCACAGACGCGGGGGCTGCTCTATCTAACCCCCGCCTCCCAGGGTCACAGAGACGTAGGGGGCGCCTGTGTGAACATCCAAACAAACACTCGCTAACAAGCGCTGACTCAGTGCTACGTGCTGCGTCGTTCCGGCTTGCTCAGGCCGGTGCGCCAGCAGGATTCTCACAGATGCACGTCATCGCAGACTGTGGAAAATGCCACGGAGGAAAAGGACGGGAATAACGCGGGACTCCTGGTAGTGGAGAGGGAACTGACTTGACTGGGGTTGAGGGTAGGGGACGAGGAAGGTGGGACATTTAAGCTGAAATGTGAAGGGTGCCCAGGCGTTCACCAGGTGAACACAGGGGAAGAATGTCCAGTCAATGGGACTGGCACGTGCGTAGGTCCTGAGGTGGGAAAGGCCTGCCTCATGTGAACCAATAGGAAGTCAGACGAGTGGCGGCGAGTTGTGTCGCGTCGGGCTGGACGTCACGAGGGCTGGAAACGTACTTCAGCGTCAGATGCGTCCGCAGTTTGGTTTCGGGACATGCGGTCACGGACGGTGCGGACTGAGGGAGGCGTAAGGCCCGCGAACGTGTTCTCAGTCCAGGGCCTGGGCTGTGCTCTCATTTCACAGGCTCATTTCTGGCCACACCCTGCAGTTCTCGATGCTCCCTACCTGGCTGCTCCTGAAATGAGCAAACGGCCCCCACCGTTCTTGTGTTTCTGGTGTCCTCGCTACTGGTTGTCAGCACAAGAGGAAAGACACACGTTACTAGCAACAACGAATTTGCGAAAGCTGCTGGGCTCGCAAGTCACTGCTGAAAATAACTAAGATAAGTGTCGTCTCCGGCCTGGCCTAAGATGTCCACTGTGGCCGGGTCCCACCTTGACAAAGAGCTGGCGCTCCCTAAGTCCACCTGCCACTTAGGACATCGGGGTCCCAGTCGGTCCCTGCTGGCGGGGCTTGTCTTCCACAAGCAACTCACGGTCAGTTTACCTCTCAGCAGACCCAGAGGCTTCCCTCTACTAGGTCGTACCCACCATTTCAAATAGAAAACCCGTCAACACCTCATTCAGCGCTACCTCCGACTGAGAGTTGACCCCCTCTAGGTCCCCAGGCAAGTCCCATCCCAGTGTCGCACACATCACCCTGCACGCACCCGGACAGGTCAGACTACCTCACCTCGAAGCACTGTTCCAGGGAGCTGCTCTCCCCTGTTATGGAACATCCCTACCAGCGAAACACCCCCTGGTTTCTCCTGGATTAAAATCCAAATGTTCCACCTCAGACAACAGCCCGCCCCCTGCTCCCAGCAGAGCCGCGGCGACCGCTGCGCCCTGTCCCGCACCTGCGCCGTCCCGCACCTGCGCCCTGTCCCGCACCTGCGCCCTGTCCCGCACCTGTGCCCTGTCCCGCACCTGCACTCTGCTGGACAGGCTCTGTCCGAGTGCTGCACACGTAGTCTGTTCTCAAGTCACTGGAAGCATTGCTTGCCAGATGGGCGGCTGATTCTCAAACTCTCAGTTTGTTTTACTATGGGCAGCACTCGACACAGCTCCTCGCCCCGTCTTGAAGTTCTTTCTCTGCCTGGCTTCGTGGCTTCGTGGCTTCGTGAACACCAAGTCCTTGCCCCACGAGCACCCACCGCGGGGCTTGCTGCTCCTGTGGCTGCCCCGCCCTGGCCACGATCACTCAGCTCTTTCACCTTTTGCCGGTCACCTGGAAACCCCAAGTCACTTCTACGCCTCTGACTTGCTCGTGCCTTGTGCATAGCGCGTGTGCCACCTTCAAAACGCACCTGGATGCACCTCCACTGCCACTGCCTGGGCTCCCACCTGGGCTCACTGAGGCTCCGCAGCAGCCCCCGCCTTTCCTGCAGTGCCAGGCAGGACCCTCTGCACGGTCCGAGAGCCTGGGAAGATGCAAGTGGAAGATCCGGGCTCTGCAGGGAAGCCTGCAGGAGTCTCCCGCCCACCCGGTGTCCCAGAGGCCCTCATATCCCTCTGACCTCATGTCCTCTGCCTTCCTCAGAGTTCGCCATGCTCCAGCCCCTCTGGCCCCTGGTCACTCCTTGAATGTGTGGGCACGTCCCCCACACAGGACCCTGCACCTGCCACCATGCTCCCCCCCAGGCTCAAAGGCCAGGCCAGCCTGACGGCCCTCGCCCCCTGCACTCTCCACCCCCTGCCCAGTTCACGTTTCCCTAAGGCACCTGTCACCCTCTGACACTGACTGCCACTTCCCTCTCTCTCCCTGTCCTCGAAGGTAATAAGCTCCCGAGGCAGAGCCCTCATGCTGCTGTTTCCAACGCTTTTAAAAGCCAAACAGGAACTTATGAAAAAAAGTGCACATCTGTGGAATGAATAAATTAATGAAAGAGCTTGATCTGACTCTAGCACTTGTGGGTATTGCCAACGGGTAGTAGACGGGGTCTCGGAAGACAGCGACACAATTCCACGCAGGCAGAGACAGACGAGGTGCACAGAAGACAACGGCAGGCAGATGGTCTGATGACGTCGGCAACTGCCGATGGACTCACCTTTCTTAAATGACGGTATGTTCTCTCGCAACAATTTGCTAAGCTGTACTGTGTTTAAATGTAAAAATCTCAGCTGCTCTCTCATTGCCTTTCCTTCTATGATGGGGAACAGAAGACTGCCCACGCTGTGCTTGGGGATGGGCAGCCCGAGCCCCACCGCCAGGGTTGCAGCCAAGTCAGTCTGCTGAACACGCTTTGGATGTCTGATGTCACCTAGGGAAAAAAAACAGTTTAGGTGACAGGCCCTAGGCCGTCCATGATTTAGTCATTCTCGAATCTGACCTATAACTGGCCTTGAACATCACCTCTGCAAAAGCGCCCCAATATAATGAGAGCAGACTGTGGAGCACACTTACTATAAATTGTCAAAACTAAGAGAGTCTAACAGCTCGGTGTGACAACAACAGAGGCAACGGCTTAGTAGAGCCATCAAAGAAAAGGACAGCACAACCAAGAATGCTGTCATCCCGAAGTGGCTGTGCCCTCACAGGAGTGGCAGCCGAGACTACTCACTGCAAGGAAAGACATCACTGAAAGGGTGCCGCCAAGTCACTCAACACACAAAAGAGCAAACAAGGACGACAGGCCTGGAGGTGAGGGGATCAGTATCCAGAATTGTTGGATACAATTATTATTTAAGATGTTAAGTTTTTATTAAAAACTATGAGCAATTATGCAAAGAAACAAGAAAGTACGACCCAAACATAAAAACAGCAGGTGGCAGAACCTCCCTGTGACAGGCCTGGCCATCAGAGCTGTGAGACCCAGTCTCTCGAGCAGCTGTCACCAACACATTCAAGGACCCAAAGGGAACCATGCGTGAAAGGTGAAGGGAAGCATGACAACAAGGTCTCATCAGAAAACATCAATAAAAAGACAGAAACTACAAAAAAAGAGTCCGGTAGAAACTCTGAAGTTGAATAAAAAAGGACTGAAATGAAAAACTCAATGTAGTAGCTCGGAAGCAGATTTCAAAATAGCAGAATAATCTAATTTAAGGACAAGTTGATAAAAATTGTGCAATATGAGAAAAACAAAAGATTTCTCAGATTTGATGAAAAACATGAATCTACACATCCAATAAGCTAAATAAACTCCAAACTGGATACACACAAAGCACATGGATGCGTCATAATAAAGACACCGAGAGATAGACGGGAGCCCCAGTCAGTGTGCAGCTGACGCCTCACGACAGCCACGACAGGCAAGGGGCCACAGCTGAGGAGGCGAAGGCCAGGCTCCAGTGTGGGGAGAGGCAGGCCGCATGGGTCAGAGGGGCCGTGTGTCTTCGGGGGAGAGCTGGGGTGTGCCAACCAGGACAGACGGGTCCTTTGTTCAGCCCGCTCTGACTAGTCCTACTCAATATATAGTTTCAAATATACTACTCAATATATAGTTTCAAATAATGGCTCTTTTAAAAATAAGTTTAAGTATTTACATTCCTTCTGGTTCTACCTGCAGCTCTAGGCAGTCACATTCACACAGCAATGTTCTCACAAAGAATAGCTGTATTTTAAGAATCAGGGCAAGAAGCCTAAACTCCCCTCCTGACTGATCCTGGCCCCGTTACTTCTTGTTTGCTCAGGATATTTCAAAAGTAGCTTACAAAATCGTTTTTAAAATTACAACCAGACGACAGAAAACAAATGAAATACGGTTCCAACAGGTTAAACAGCCCTACGTTCTCACCAGGTTTCCTTTCAAACGCAGAACTGATGAAGATCAGAGGAGTGTTCACTTCCTCCGTGGAGGAGGCTCCGTGACCTCCCGCTTCAGACATGCCATGATCGGCGCAGAGAACCAGCAAATTGGGCAAAAGAGTCTCCCTTTCCTGGAAGGCAAAGGAGAGCTATTTCAACCACACTGAAACCGAGAGCACATGACCTTGTTACGCTTTGCTTTAGCTTCATTTTATAAGTAGTAGTTCTTTCTAAATGAGTTAGTTTCTTTTTAAATCTATGAGCTTGGAGTCAGATCAAAAGGTGAAGGTCAAATAAGGTCATACGTAAAACAAACAGAATCTCGTGGAGGCCGCACAGCACAGGAGGCTCATGCTCGGGGCCCTCGGGGCGGAAGGTCTGGTTCCGCTCTGCCTATGACGGCAGCAGCGTTCAGGCGGCCCCTCGACCGTCCAAGGTGGCCGCCGCCTCCCTGCACCTGCGGCTCCGACCAATGGGCTTGGTCGGCCTCACACACGCCTGGCAGGCTCTGCCTGGCCCTTGTTCTTCACCTGGCAACAGCACACCTGCCTCCAAGTGTCTGCTCACACCTCACGCGGCTACTCGGACCATGCTGGTTAAAGTTGTATCCTCTCTCTCCGATGCTGCTCCCCACTCCTGGCCGACGTTTTCCTCTGGCACCAATCGCTATCAAGAATACTCGGTATTCATTTACTATGCTTCTTGTTTGCCTCCTGGCTAGAGCAGAAGCTCCACCGGTCCCCAGACAGGAATGGCGAGAGAGGAGGCATTCAGGAACCGTGAGCTGGAGGACGGGTATGGCAGAGACGCTCACAGCCGCTCTGCTGCAGGGCTGCCGGGAGACCCAGGCAGTGCGGGGGGGGGGGGGGGGGGCGTCGTAACGCGCCCCGCGTGTGCACATGCTGCCTGAGCAGTGGTGGGGGACGGGGGGACACGGTCCCGCAGGGCGACCCGCGTTCACGTCGGCAGCTTTATTTCTAGGAAGCGGTGGCACTGCGGTACGCCAGCACCTCACCTCTGCCAGCAGCGAGGTGTGGATCTTCACCAGGACACCGTCCATCTCGCTGAGCTTGCGCCCGATCAGCGGGCTGCTGGGCCCAGAAGTGTGGCCGATGTGGTCCAGCCCGAGGTAGTGCAGGATTAACACATCCCAGTCCCCTCTTTTCAGTACTTTGTCCAAATGCCTCGTCACATTGTCATCCACCTTCAAAGGGGAAAAGTCCACATGAACAGCTCTAACTCCCCTTGATCTTCACCTCCCCCAAGGAAAAAGTGATATGCTTGTTATAAATTATGGGGGTTTATTTTAGGTAACAGGACTTGTGGGAGCTTGAAAAAGAAAAAAAACCTCATGAAAAATTCAGCAAACGGTAGCAGTAGATCAAGTTAATATCGTTTTTTTAACGTCTCCAGGTAACAGACAGAATGTATTATACAGATAATTTAAATGAGCAAGGTTTGCTCTGACCAAAGAAAACAAAAAACAAAAAACAAAATGTGCGAGATCACTACTGGGGCTTAGCTGGGCAAATGACTGAGTTGAACAGGTGCTAAGTTGTCATGAAGTACCTAAGGGCTAAGGGCAGCTCACTAAGACAGAACAGGACCTTGCATCTACTTGTGTCCTGCGAGGCTGTTCTTGGAGGGAAGACACGCAGCGCTCAGTGGTCAGAAGTCGAGCAGCCCCCAACACAGCCGCTGGCTTGCTCAGCCCTACCCCGAGTCCCCCTCCCTCCCACGGAGGGACTGTATTCAGGACGGGGGCCCCAGTCACTGCTGGACAGTGGCCACTGTGTCTGCACAGGCCAGCGCAGCAGAGGGCGCTAATGTAAGCGGACTGTAGGTGCTTTGCCAGGCCCAGAAAATGGAGGGGTGCAAGGCCAACGCCAAGCACGTGCGCTACTGCCCCACGGGCCCCCCATAACTATGGCCCTAACGACGCACTTCCCTTGTTGGGGCTGATGCCCCTCAGGACCAGGCTCCACCCAGCTCACCAGCTGCCCTCATTCCTCCCGGTGCAGACACCGTCCTGCTCAAAGAAGCAGCAACCTCGAGGATCCAGGCAGCACACGGACCCTTGGGCTCTGCCTCGGACAGAGGCTGCCACCCCATCCTGTCCACGTGGGAAGTCCCCGCTCCCCTGTCAAAACTTGGTTTACATGGCTCTGTGCTGGGAAGCCCTTCCTGACCCTTCGGGCCCCACCTAGAGTGCTCGGCTGCTCTAGCCCCGGGGCTCCAGAGAGTCTCCTCACACCTGTCAGGGCTCGTGCCCCCAGGTTGTGAGTGATTACGGGAACGGACAAGGCCGACGGCGTCTCCACACTACTCCCAGCACATAAACAAACGCCCCACACGGAACGACGCGGCCTCCTCCTGACTGAACGCGCCGGGTCCTGCACCCACTCCCATGCCACGTGTTTCTTACTGGGAAAACTGACCTCTGTGTAATCTGACACAAAAAAAGAAGTTGTTCCATCATATTCCACGAAATGCTTTGGGAACAGTTTCACCCATGTGTCATCTCCGTAAAAGATCATTCTTTTCCCAGCTGCTTTTGCCTGTGTGATCACGTTGTCCTCCAGCAGTGCGGGAGAATTGAGGTTCCTGATGATATCTACAAAGCCAGGGAGGCTCCCTGTTACCAAGGCCTGCGAGAGTAAACATTCACAGATTAGCCCATAGAGTCCGAAGTGCAGCGTGGGAAGGGTGCTGAAAATCATTTTACAGATGGAAGATACAGCCTTAATTGAGGGCATCCCCAAGACTGGAGGCTGGGTCAGGGTCAGGATAAAGGGGGAACACTTCACCCCGATTCTGGGCAAAGCCAAAAAACTAAGAAGTGAAGACCTGACCCTATTTCCCTCAAGGAAGGGTAAGGAGGTGGCTGTGGTGTCTCTGGGTTATGAGGTCTGAAGCAAAAGGCCAAGTGTGGTATGTGCGGAGAATCCACGATCTGGGTCTCACCTGAGCTTCCAACTGCTCCAAGTGACCAGCAAATGCCACCTACTCATCTTACAACCCAGAGACTCCAACGCCCATACCCGAGTGAAAGGGCAGCGTCTCACCTGCCCGGGGAGGAAGGTGGTTTCAGCGTGATCACAGGAATTCGCACAGTGCCATGGCCCGGAACACCGGGGGGACCCCAAGGTGGCACCATATCTGCTGGGAGGAGGGCGTGGGGGTGACATTCCTCACACCTTTCTGACCTAGGATTGAGTCGAAGACTTCCGCATTTCAGCAGACTCTAAGAGGCCACACGATGGGTCATGGTTCTGTGACCTGGGTTTTCCAATAGCCCACTCACTAGTGTCCAGGAACCTATGCAATGGAAATAGGCAGGAATCTGCACCACACCAAAGGTGTGACAATTCTGTCAAGACTTCATTAACAGCAAATAAGTGCAAATGTGAATTAAGGGGACCTCTAGAATGTGAGTGAGGAGCTCAACAAATCCTCCCCTCAAGAGCAACAATAAAACCAGATAAAACTGTCAGAAACAACCATTTCTGGATTCTGAAAAGTCGCCAAAAACGTACAATGAATCTAGAGGTTCTTATTCCAGACTAACTGCTAAACCCTAGCTGTGAGCGCCGGGGCCACTGTGACTGGGCTGCCCCCACCCTCCAAATCTGGGAAGCAAAGGCCATGAGGACCAGGAGGATCACCTGATTGGGAACTCCACAGACAAGTGTCATGCCAAGGATGTGAGACCAACAGAAAGGCCAACACCACAGGCACCTGAGGCTTCAACGCTGGTTGTGGTAAGAGACCACCCCCAATTTAAAAGGGGGATTTGAGGAATGAGGCAGCTGCAGCCGACCTCTCTAAGCCCCACTTGTTCCTGGGGTCTGAAGGGCTGCATGCACATTCAGGAGAGACCAGAGAGCGCCAAGGTACCTGGCCCTCTAGGATGAGCAGGATGCCCTGCTCAAACAGAAAGCGAGAGTCAGGGCAGACTTCTAAACGCCAGACAGTGAGTGTGAGCCCACCCACACATGCACCTGCAGAGTAAAATCTGGCCCCGTCAAGCCAGGCTGACCCTTAGAAAGCCAGCTAAAAAAGAAAGAAAAGAAAGAGAGAGAGAGAGAGGGAGGGGGGGGGGAGGGAGGGAGAGAGAGAGAGAGAGAGAGAGAGAGAGAGAGAGAGAGAGAGAGAGAGAGAGAGAGAGAAGAATTAAGCACATAACTTAGCAGAGACATCGGTTACTGCACACCGAAGGGGAGACAAACTCTCCAGAACAAGTCTGGCAAAGTCACCACACAGACATAGTAGCAACAAAAACATTCACCGCTCCAGGGTGGGGATCAGAATCTCCGGGGGAGGTGGGGTGGCACGGACATACACCTTCGTTACATCTCATCGAGCTGTACATGTAAAAATGTGCTGTACTGTATAAAAATTCTATCTCAATAAAGTTATTTTAAAAATGTGAGCCACTCTCTTCCCTCCAAATTCTACTCTAGAGATAACCGGTTACTTTTCGTACCTTTTCTACTTTTGCACGTATATGTACAACCACGGATAGACAAAGGTCCACTTTTTACCAAAATAGTAACAAACTATATAAACAGCTCTACAACTTGCTTTTCTTTTCCAATTAGTAATGGATCATGGACGTCTTTCTCCAGAAAACAGCTACTTCATTTTTTTAAACAGCTATCAAGTGCTCCAGTGTTCGGGTCTTCAATATATTTAATCAAAACTGTCTTAATGGGTATTAATTTTAAAGTTTTCAATGGAAGTGAGCTAAGACCTGAAGGTTGAAGTGCTGTCCAGGTGAGATGAGGTGGGCTTTCTAGGTGGAAATGTAGTAAACTGCCAAGGCCCCAAGGCAGGAGGAGGGCGGTGCACTCGGGGACCCGCACCACGTATGACCATGTGAACAAGGCACGGTGAGACAGACAGCAGCTTGGATGAGGGTGGAAGGGTAAACGGGGCCAGGAGCACACAGCCCCGAAGCCTGGGATACCAGGGAGAGCGTAGGCCACGGCGGGTATTAAGAGCAGAGAGCTGACTGGTCCTAGGACATGATCTGGGCAGGAGAGATGCTGGGGGCCGCAGTAGACTGGACGAGGGTGGTGGCCATGAGGTGCCAGTCCGGTCACAGTCATACCAACAGTATTAAGACACATGCTCACCTCATTTCATGTGAAAGAGCAGGTTACCATCGACCTTCAAATTTTTACAATGTGCTAGACAAAAACTGGCCTAACACATTGTTCGCCTTGCTCTGACTGCTAGTAAAGAGTCTTCTCATCTTTACTGGCTGTTTCAATTTCTTCCTTTGTGGGTTTCTTTATATCCTTGTCCAATTGCCACTGGACTTCTGTCCTTGATTGGATCCTCTCTGCATATCATGGGCTTAACATCTAGTATTTTATGTCAACTGTAAATGATTTTTCCAGTTCACGGTTTGTCAGCTGACTATGTTTATAATGTCTTCTGCCACATAAAAGTTTTCTGTTTTCATGTAGTTGAATCTGTCCATCCATTCTCCTGGGGCTTTTACAAGGCACTCCCCTCCTTCTCACACTGGCTTGGGTTCCTACTGACATTTTGAAGGAGGGCAGAAACAACATGGCATCCCCTTCACCTGAGGGAGCATGCAAGCAGCAAGTGAGTTTTAGCTGGGAGCCCTAGGAAATGTAACTGGGAGCTCAAGCCTATCAGTTCGTTGGAGGTTCCCCACAGTTGCTATGGCCTCAGGAACAGTTTTTTTTTTGTTTTTGTTTTTGTTTTTGTTTTTGCATTTGGAGACTAAGGAAGGCTCTGCAAAGACTCCTGAGAAGGCTGTGAGTTGCTGACTCTGTTCTGTGGTACTGCTCTTAACACAGTGTGACCAACTGAGACTCTGGAACCAAAAGCGGCCTTACACTCCAGTTTCTGATTCCAGTTGTGACATTACCATTTGAAGCCTGCTTCCCCATTGGGAAGGTGTGTAAGACAGTGGTGCCTATCTCACGGAGCCCAGCTCGCATGGCCACCATGGCAGAGCGTGTAGTGACGCCTGCAGTATGCACTCACGGCAGCAGCAGTCAGTACCTGCTGCTTATTGTGACTATAAACTTCCCGAAGAGAAAGGCACTTGAAAATTAGTTACATAATTTTATAAAGAAGCTAATGCAGGCCCCTAACGTGTAAGTGCTACGACAATAGTCTTCAGACATTAAGATCAGCGTTTCATGACAATTGTATTGACACCTCAAGGTGACTAAGTCCCTGCCCTAACTAGAAGAGTGGCAGGGGACACGTTCCTTAGCTGACACCACTGAACCCTACCTAACCCTCACTACAGCACAGACTTCTACTTTTAGCTTCTCCTGAAGGGGAATGAGGAGCAAGAGCCTGCAAAAGACTGAAAACAAAACTAAATGGAACCAAACACTGGTTTGTGACTTGAAACAAACAGGCTGGAGATGGGGGTCCCTGATAAGCACACTGGCTGATGTGCAGGTCTGAGCAGAAGCTGGGCGTAAGCACGCACACGTTTCCTTACAAATCTGCCCAGACTCCTGACTGCACTTTTCTCACCAGAACAAAGAAGAAATGGGCTCCTTCCACACTTCTGATGGCGCAGATGGAGCAGACAGACAGTCTGCCTCCTAGAGCTCGGGAGCTGAGTCCTTCCTGCTGGCTTTCATGGGAGCGGGCTCAGCAGAGTGACCATTCCTGAGAGGCTGTCCCTGAGCACTCTGCCTAGAGGCACCCTCCCCCACTCCTATCACTCCCTGTCACATTCTCCTCCATTATTTCTCTTATTGCATGTATCACTCTCTGAAACTATCTTGATTACTTATTTGTAAACTTACATATTTTCTGTCCCCTCGATTAGAAAGTAATCTCCAGGAGGACAGGACAGTTGCTCTCTGGTTCTTCACTGAATCCCTCTTAACTAGTATGGTGTGTGATACATAGCAGATGCTCAATAAATACTGCTGAATGAAGGACACGCCACATCCAAAAGTGGCAGAGTGGGAGCGTCGATCCCTTCAATCCCCGTTTTGTTCTTCCAGGAAACATTTACTGAGCACCTACTAAATGCTGCCTCCTAGCTTTAAATCAGGAAATGGCTCCTTTTCATCCAATAGTAAGGGGTCACATGGTCAGCCGTAGACTAAGGCTCAGAGACTTTTACATGAGTGACCATGCAATCTATTCACAGATTTTTAAGCTCCTCTGTCCCTTTCTGCCCCCACCCCTACACGCATCCTTCCAGTCTAAACTTGACTGTAACTCCCTTGGACAGGCTTTTCTGACCCCCCCTAACTCCCCGCCCCCGGAATCTAAATTGAGCCCTCCTACTGGCACTGAGCAATGCATCCTGTTCTTTTTCATTAGATATTAATCACACTTTACAACTGCACATTTATTCGCATGTTCATTTGTTTAATGGCTATTTCTCTCCTTAGAGACTAAAATCTCCACGAAGGCAGAGACACTACGTTCCCTCAACTGTATATCCATTACAACATTAGCACAGAGTAGTTTTTCAATAAATAGTTTTAAAGCTTTACTCTTTTATCCGTAGTTCTTGGGTAAAGCACTATGTACTTCAAAGCCACTCTCGCTAGGCTGAACACCTATCTGAACCGAGTTTCTGTAGTGGAAACAGTGATAACCGTCGAGGCCAGATCTTGCTGGTTTGCTTACTGTGTATACTACAGTGCTGGACAAGTCCTCCCCTATAAAGTCAAGAGATTGAACTAGATAACCCTTCAGGCACCTTCCAGGATTGAAACAGACTACTGACAATTAAAGAAAAGAACAGGTAAGCAAGGAGGATGGTATCTCTGAGACTAGGCTGGCCTGCACGATCTGGCTCTACAGCCTTTCTGCGCTCCCGTGAAGCATGAGCTCTGGCTACCTCCACAGGGACACGAATCATGGTGCTAGTTCCACCACACTTGAGAGGCATCTTCAGCATTCTATTGCCCCAGCCAGGCTGACAGCATCAAACTAATTACCACTTATTTAGACTCCAAGAAAAAGACTACAGAGAGCCCTTCTAAACCCCTGAAAGAGCCAAACCATGATTCGTAAACTTTTACATCAAACTCTTTACCTTGATTCGAGGCATAGTAACTGTAGGTGGCTTTGCTTCAGCCACAAAACTGTGAGATGCTCCTTTTTCCACGAGGTAAGTTGTATAGGGCATAAATTTCACACCCTTTGACCCAAACACGAAATCATCTCTCAAGGCATCTATCAGCACAATAACAACTTTACCGAAGAGAGGTGGTGGGAGTTTGGTCCAATTGGAACTGGCTCCTAAAAGTATTTGAAAGAATAAAGGAAATTGAATTTTAAACTTTATTTAGCATTCAGGCACCTTATAATCTACTTTCTACCTACTTCTCCAGCACATACCCTGTTATGTCTACACATACAGACCTAAAGAAAAAGGTGGATTCCTGCTAGACACTGCTGGTGGTAGTGGGGCATCGAGTAAGCTCAGGGAGTCCGTTTTAATTGCCTGTAGCATGGTGAGTAGTACTGGGACAGGGGAGTCCCATCATGAGGATCCTCGAAGTAAACACATTACTTTGCTTAATGGAAGGGTGAGCAATTTACAGTGTGTTTACATGGTTAGTAGCTGGTATTGTGTGGACCTTGTCCAAAACCGGAGTACCCTTACGTAGTACATTTTGCTGGGTGGATGAGAACTAGGAAGGTGTCTATGCAGTGTTAACTACTGGTAAAAATGGAGTCTTCGAGGAATGTCATAGGAAAAAAAAAAAAAGCCAAAAGTCGGCAGGAACTTCTGCTGTGACTCACTGAGCAAAAAGGATGTCAGGAGCAGGGAATGGCTCAAAGCCTACTCAGGGAAGGAACTGGGGGTGTCACTGACTAAGCTGAGCTGGAGAAGCGAGGCCCGGGTGTGAAGAGCTTACTTTTCGGTGACCAGGGAGGAGGGTCGAAGTAGGGCTTACAGGGGTGGTCGCCACAGACTTGTAGGATAGTGAAAAAGATGCTGGAGCGGTCAGAAGGGGGGGGGGGTCCTGGGGGTGAGGACCAGAACGGAAGAGACCAGCCAGGAGGCCCGGGAAGAAGTTCAAGAGGCGGGGCTCAGAAGGAGGTTCCTCCGGGCAAAACTGGGCCCGCGGAGCGGAGACGCCGGGAAAGTGTTCGTACCAGCCGAGGGTTCAGGCGCTGGGGGCTCTGCTTGGTGCTCGGTCCCGGAAGAGGAACGAACGGGAACCGGAAAGAATCCCCGAAGGAATAGTGCGACCCCGAGCACCTCGATCACTACGCAGCACGCAGCGAAGGTCCCGGAGCCCAGCCGCATCGTGCCCACCCGCCGGGCGGGAATCCTGGCGCCAGTCGGACACTCGCCCCAGCGGCACCTGCTTCCGGCTCTAAGGAAGAGCCTCAGAGCGAACGCTAACTGATGGACCTGACAGGTGCCAACGCCGTGAGTCCCACGTCAGTCGGCGCACCAGAAATACGCCAAACGAGCGCGCACTTCCCGGCGCCCAGCGGCCCTGACTTCTGACGCTCCTTGACGTGCGTCCAGCGCGCCGGCCCGCGAATCCCCCCCCCCCCGTGAGGTCCCGCCCACCGCGCGCCGCCGCGAACGCACGCCCCGCTCCTCCCCGCGTGAGGCCCCGCCCACTGCGCGCCGCCGCGAACGCACGCCCCGCTCCTCCCCGCGTGAGGCCCCGCCCACCGCGCGCCGCCGCGAACGCACGCCCCGCTCCTCCCCCCGTGAGGCCCCGCCCACCGCGCGCCGCCGCGAACGCACGCCCCGCTCCTCCCCCCGTGAGGCCCCGCCCATGGCGATGTGTGAAATGTCGCCTGCGTTCCCCAGGGGTGGGGCACGACGCCTCCCCGTCAAGGTGAGTCGTGTGAGGAAAAGGTTGGAAAAGTGAGGCGTAAACCTGAGGAGAGAGGCAGAGGGTGCCGGGAAGCTCGCGTGGGCGCCGGGGGAGGGCCGGGTGTGGACAGCGGAACCCGAACGGCGCGGGGCCGGTCCCCGCGCACCTGGGCCTCGCGGTCTTCGCCAGGCCTCCGATGCCAGGCGGACCCCGGTCAGGCGAGGGCCTCATGACGCGGGAGCGGACCTGGATGTTCCTAGAAGACCGCACTTTCTAGTTATTGTGAACACGCAGAAACCCGGCAGTGGCCGCGCAGTAGAAAGTGCTCGCTATTCCGCCGCCGGATGCCCGGCCGCCCGCGCTCGCCGCATGTGCCGCCTCACGCAAGTGCTGTAGGACGTTGCGCCCCAGACCGGGACACTTCCACAGACCGGCGGCAAAGCCCCAAATGACGTCGCCGCGGTCTCTGCATCATGACCCCGTCCTCAGGTCCATCTCGCCTGTCGCGCCTGCCCCAGCTGTGCGAAGGACCCTCCTCCCCTCAGGTCCAGGGTTCCTGGGGCTGTTCCTCAGACCGACCCTCGCCTTCACACATTGATGGCTATAAAGGGTACAGATGACACCTACCCAGGTCTGCCTAATGTCTCCTGTTCACACTCAGGTCCAGCAGTTCCAGGAGGAACGCCCTGGGCTGGCGCCGTGATTCCCCTGTGACCTCCTCCCCCACACAGCTCCCACAGGACCCCACCACAAACTCTTCATGTGACACCCATGTGACCCAATGTGACCTTAAAGCAACCAACTCTGTGCGATTCTTATGTGACTACCATGATCCCACATAACATGTCCCCTGTGTGACTCCACCGTGATCCCTGTATGACCCCCAGTGACATCCAGGTGACCCTCCCCATGAACCCATGTGACTGCCTGATATGGGAGCAACCGTCTCCCATTGTGTGGTTTTATACTGAGGTCTCGTGGACTCGGAGAGCCACGTGCGTCCATGGTTCAGCCCCCGTGGCCTTCGGAAACCTGGCCAGCAGTGGATTCCAGGTGACGGAATAGTTTTTGAGCCTCCACTGTGGGAGGACAGTGAGAGGACAGTGCCTCTGTCTTCTGTCCTCAGGGCGCTGCAGCCCTGACCCTATGAGCCCCTTTCTCCCGTGGGCTTCAGACCCTGCAGCTGTGCAGGGGGCCGTCAGTGACCTGCAGCCCGACCCAACACCTGTTCTCATGCCCAAGGCCAGTGCCTCAGCTTCCCTTTGGGAACTCATACTGCCTGCTTCCAGCCCAAACAGTTTCAGAGGGCTGCCCCCACATCTGGCCAATCTCACATTCCGCCTCCTGGGTGCTCTGATGGGTTCAAGGATGAAAATGTTGCCCAAGCCAGGGCAAAGACATTTAAAACTGTCACTTTTCATGGAACCCAAGGGAAGAAGAAACCTTTCCTGGCAGAATGGATGGCGAGTGGGTGTCAGCCTGGGGTGACTGGAGGCTCCTGAGACAGTGAGGGAAATCGTGTCTGTGACGGGGGCCACCCGAAGGCACTTCGGATGGAGGGCTGGTGAGGGACCAGATTCCACTGCGACAGCGTAAGAGCCTTATTAATTTATTTTACTTCAGTAAGTGTGTCTAGTTCCTTGCAATCAAAAAAAGTGCTAGCAGACGCAGCAGAGTCTGTAATTTCTGAGACTCCCTCTGTATGGCATGGCCCAGGTGGGGGAGATGAGGACACTGGGTTGGGTCCGGTCTTAGGGGAGCTACCCATCAACTTTGTCCCTGCTCCTCCCCTGTCCTGGGAGAGAGAAAGACCTGAACAGTGAGAGAGCCTGCAGTGGGGAAGAGATCCCTGGAAGATTAATTGGTCTGTTTCTATTTTCCTTATGTTAGGGTTTGTTTTATTAATGTGTATTTTTACTAAGAAATCACCCATTTCCTCTTTGATGTAATATGTTACTCTTGACTTTTAATTTCTTCTCTCTAGTATTTTACGTGACTGTTAGAATTAATAAACACATTTCAATTCATTATTGCTCACAGAAGTCCGTATTTCGTTTAGGTTCCTGCCTTCAGGCTCCGTCCCAGTGCTGGTGCCTCTGTCTGTTAAAGCCCTCACTGCCCATCCAACCAGAGAGGTTAGTGCTGACAGCTGGGGTACTGGTGACAGAATTGGGGTGTCATGATAGGAATCAAGACCGAGAGAAGAAACCGGAGCCTGATGGAGTCTCTGCATTGTGCCAATGATAGAGACTTTATTCTCCAGGCCGTGGGAACCTGTGAGTGGTTCTATGCATAGGAAGTGACGGGATTAGATCCCTAATTGAGAAAGATCAAGCTGGTCACAGTATGGGGTTGGACTGGACAAGAGAGGGACAGGAAGGAGGGAGACGAGTGAGAGGTCTGGAGCTGAGGCAGGAGCTGTGAGTGTGAAGAGGACCAGGAGCATGGAGTCCAGAAAGGGGCTGTGGTTAGTGCCGTCCTGTGGACAAAGCACTTAGGGGGGCTTGGACTACTCGGGCACCCATAGGAGAGCTCATTCTGCCAAAAGGAGACGATTTGCTAAAGTCTTCATTTATCTGGCCCTGGAAAGTAGAGGAAGGACGGGGAAGGAAAGAGGGAGGGGGAGTGCCGAGCACGTCTTGGGCAGGTGCTGACATCACCACCTCACCGTGCCCTCACAGCCCCCTGACAGGAAGCGGTTATCCCCATCTAACAGATGAGAGACTGAGTTTCCATTTTTTTTTTTTTTGTCTGAAGTCACACAGCTAGTAGGTAGTGGTGCCAGGAGTCAGCCTTGCACCTGTCTGGGCTCAGGCACTCCCCCACAAGGAAACCGCCATCACATACTCCATCCTGAGCAGCCGGGGAGCTCCTGGGAGCTGGGACCCCAGAAGAGGGGAACATGGGCAGAAGCAGACTGTGCCCTGGACTGGGGAAGAGCAGATGTAAAAGGACAGGTAGATGTAGAAGTCTGGAGTCATCGTTGTAGGAATCTGGTGCTGGCTGTACCCCTGTGAGGCCCCAGGCCACCTCCCTCCTTCCCACTTGTCCTTGTCTGTATGTGCTCAAGGTCCACCCCCAAAACCAGCTTGGGCGAGTGTATGTCAAGGTGGACCATTAGGTTATTTGCAAATTTTCTTCAAATGGAAGGACCAAGTTCAATCCAATGCTGCAAGGACAACTTGGATCACTCTGTCCAGGGTTCCATGTGTGCATGCTCTTCTGGCCCAGGCAGGCCTCGGTTCTGGACTTTCGGTGGTGTCAAAATCAGTCTTCGGTTTAAGTACTATGAAATGGTACCCGCATCATCTGGCAAATGGGAACAGTAGCTGAGGTAAGGCCGGTGAAGGGCCTAAAACAACATTTTTCTTAACGATGAGCTTGGTACCAGGGTCTGGAGTCTCATTTTAATGTGGAGCTTGCAAAGAAACTCTCTTCTCTGCCACCATCTAGTGAGTGTATTTGGAATGACACGAGATGAGGATTACCAGGAAAATTTGTTCTCTGCTGCCATCTACTATGCATTTTGGGAATAACACCAGAGTGGAGGTCACCAGGAAATCTTTTCTCTCTCCAAAGGCTTCTGAGACAAAGAAGGTGTCAGACCCAAGGTGGTGCCCCAGGTGCAGCCATCTGTGCCCTGGAAGCTGCCCACTGGAACATGAAGTCCACAAGGTGAACCCGGCCTAGGGCTTGGCACACCCTGAATCAACTGCTTTCTCACCTGTGCGACCTGGGCATGCCTCACGCCACTGCAACTTCCCCGGAGCAGTTTTTGAAGTAACACTTGTTTGACAGCCTCTGTAAGTCACTGCATCTGGGGGCAATGGGGTGCAGGCCAAAGATTTACTTTTCAGCCCAGGAGGACCAAACTAAAAGGAACTCAGGTCTGAGAGCAGAAAGCTGGGGTGTAGAAGGACCACAGAGAGGCCTGAAGGAGGCAGACTGCAGCCTTCAGGGGGAGCTGGGGAGGCCGGTTGCTGTGGGGCCTGGGCTCTAGCTTGGGGGCTGGGTCTGAAGGAGGCTTGGGGACTCCACTCCCGGTTGAGCACTTGGAGGAGGAGCTGAACACCAAGCTTCTTGGGCAATTGTGCTGGAACAGTCCCCCCGCCCCCCGCCCGCACAGCTGTGCTGAGTGGACCTGTCTGGATGACTGGGGTAGAGTCTTGCTTCGGCAGCACTGGGGCCACTCTCAGGCTGAGAGGGTGGCCTGGTGTGGGAATTTCAGGCTCTGGGGGCCTAAAGGCTTATGTAAAAGATCTGGGGAAACAGTAAAGATTCAGCCAAGGCTACCCCAAGAGATCCCAGACCCGTCGGCCACGTGCAGTCAGTCGCCGTGGTCTGGCGGCAGCCCAGGCCCACAACCCTGCATTCTCCCCTTCGCTCAGCCACGGCCCAGCCTTCTCCCTCGTTCCTCATCAGTGTTCTTCTTCGTCAGACTAGGTTCAAGGTTCGCTCTTTTCCCCCACGTCCTCACTCTGACGAGGCTGAGCTCCTCCCCTGGTTAGTCTCCCTCCTCTGTCCTCCCCTCCACCCTATCACTTCTTCACTCATCCTCTCCTTCCAGGCCAAGATGGACGCCCGCTGCGTGTCCATCTTCAGCCCGCTCTTCTCAATTGCCAGCTCCATACTTTCCTTTCTGGCCCTTCCTTACCCTTTGTCAATCCCGTTTGTTTCCACCATCCTCCTTTGAGGCTCGGCACCCTACCACCTTCCTCTCTGTCAACCTCGACCATTTCTTTGCCATTGCCACTCCGGTCCATCCCCGCCACCCTTAGGCCCACCTGGCTCTTGGGTGGCCCATCATCCCCAGCCCTTCTGCCACGCCTAGCCCTTTCGATTGTCTTGTTTGCTGCCACGGTGGCCTCCCTGTCACTGTGGTGGAGCAGTTGCCACTCTCACCCTGACCCTTTATCCTCCACTCTGCTCTCTGTCCACTTGGGTCTTCTGGGGCCTGTCCTCTCCCAGGGGCCAAGCCAGTTATCTGGAGAGGTGGAGCCCTGGGATCCAGGTGGGTGTGGAGAAAGGAGGCCCATCACTAGGGGGGCAGGGGTCCCAGTCGTTCTAAAAGACGGGGCGTCCCTCTCGTAGGCCTGAGAGCCCTCGTGTTCCTTTTGGGGTTCACAGCATTCGCGCACGTTTCCTTTACAGTGTTTTCAATGAGGAATCCCTCGTCTTCGTGGTGTGACATCGTGCTGTCCCAGCTTCTATGTTGTCTTTTTCACTTTGACGATGCCGCAGCATTTGCCTTACAGCTGGTTTCTGTATTTTTTTTTTTTTTTTAAGCAGTAGGATTTATTAGTCAGTCTTTTCTGTGTGGCTTCTCTATTGGTGACATGCTTGGAAAGGCCTTCCCTATCCTGATAATATAAAATTATACATTGTTACCCCTACAATTGTTATGTTGTTTCATCTTTGGTCCAGTTGGAATTTGTGTTTGTGTATATGTGACAGAGTGAGAGAGAGCTCCAAGTTTCCCATAGATGACTACCTTTTTTTTTTTTTTAATACTATTCACTGAAAAGGCTTCTCTTTCCCCAACTTTTTGCATTTTTAAAGTCATGTGTTTTTAGGTCGATGTCTTGCGTGTTTGTTGTTTTTTTCATGCCTGCGAATCCCGCACCAGTGCCGTCCCAAGGCACAGGTTCGTGAGCGGATGGTACACCTTACAATAGATGGTGTCCTGGATTCAATGAAATGGTCATAATGGTGGCTTTAAAATGTTTTCCTGCCTGACGGGCCTCATCGCACCTCGTCACCTGTTTTTTTGTCCCCAGTGTTCTGAGTTCATTGAAAGGCCAGGGCTCTTCCGCAGGGATGCTCCATAGCACTTTTCTAGATGACTTAAAAGCTATGTTTGCAGCCCCGTTTTTTAGAAAACTCCAGGTCCCCCTGCTTTCGTTGTGAACTCGCCTAAAGAAAGTGGCCCCCAAACTGTGAGCTGCAGGACGGCCACAGCCCATGGCCCTCGGGCCCTGGTCTCAAGGGTGACTCGCATGCCGGTCGCCATGGAGCCGCTCACATACCGGGTCACCCCGGGGCCGTGCTCTGAACCTGGCCATGCAGGCTGGGGCTCCGTGCCGGGCACGACCCTCACAAAAGGGCGGTTTGTACTCAGTTTTCAGAGATTCTCCTGTATCTGCTCTTTTTAAAAAATTAACTAGCTCAAAATATCCTTAATGCCAAAGGGGTATATTTTGGGGTGACATGTCCTGCTCCCCCTCACGTGGATGTACCCCAAGTTGTTTATGCATTCTTCCATTGAAGGACATCCTAATTTCTTTAAGTTTTGAGCCATTATGAATAAAACTGCTGTGCATAATTGCATGCTAGTTTTTATTTGGACGTAGTTTTTCATAGCAGTTGCATAAACACTAGAGGCATGATTTTTAGACCCTACGAAGAGAGCTGTTTAGCTTTGTGAAAAACTGCAGAGCTACCTTCCAAAGTGGCCGTGTGTCCCGCTAGTAACGAATGAGGGTGCCGATAGATTTTACCGCCCAGCAGCTGGCCGGTGTCATTTTTTTTCTTTTTTTTTTGGAGTTTAATAGTTCTGATAGGTGTGCAGGGGCGTGTTGTTGTGTAAATCTGTACTTCCCTAAGGATATATGATATTGAGCTCATTTTCTTGAGCTTGTTCGCTATCTGTTATTGATGCAAGAAACATCCGAACATGTGGAGAATTTTTCTATGAGTTTATTTGAGCCTAACTGATGAGATATGCTTGGGAGCAAGCTCTCAAATTCTCCAGAGAACGTCTGTTTTGCAGTTTCTTTTATGTATTTGGATTTAAGGAGGGAATGTAAGCAAGATGACATGAGGGTGAGGGAAAGCAAAGCCAGGGTTGGATTGCAAACTAGTGCCGATCGTATACTGTCACACTTTAGGAGGAGGGGTCAGAGGGGGCATTTCACAAGGGTGTCACCTGGATGCACAGAGACAGTAGACAGGGCTTATCTAAGGCAGAGGCAAGCTTCCTAGTGAAGAAGTCACACCTGGGGTTTGACGACCCACCATGATACTCCCAGTTAGGGACCTGTGATCGGATCACCAGGAGGTCCCTCTCCACAGAACCCCTCTTCTTCTCAAGACTGCTTTTCCTCCTTGGCCAGGCAGCTGTTCAGATCTTCACCCAGTTTTAGTGCGGTTGTTTGTTTTTAGACTCCTTTGTATAGTTTGAGCAGAAATCCTTGGTCAGATACGTGTTTTGCTAATATTTTCTTCCAATTTGTGGCTTTTCTTTTGGATCTCTGAACAAGGTCTTTTACAAAGTTTTTAATTTTACAAAGCCCAAGTTATTTTTTTCATTAAACTTTGTGTCCATAGTCGTGCTCTGTACACTACCCACCCGTCAGTCGCTTAGTAGCCATTTTGCTTGTCACAGCAACCATTGTGGTGTCACAGTGCTTGTGTTCAAGTGACCCTTTTCTAGCTCAATTTCAGCACTACAAGTGACCCTTATTGTACTTCATAACGGCCCCAAAGCACCAAAGTGGGGAAGCTGGCAATTTGGATGTGCCAAAGAGAAGCCTTAAAGTGCTTCCTTTAAGTGAAAAGATATGTATGTAAGTATAGGAAAAACAGTCTGTGTAGGGTTTGATATTACCTGCGGTTTCAGGCCTCCACTGGCAGTCTTGGCACGTATTCCCTGTGGATAAAGAATGATGACTGGACCAGGTGCCACCTGATGAAATATCTTTTAGTCATGTAACATTACATAGTCTATTCTGTGCATCACAGTGTAATGTATATATTCTTTCAATGAACTGAGCTTATTCACAGCAATTAGTATTCTTAGAAATATCCTTTCGAAGGTTTAATTTTTACCAGAGTTTGGATCGCAGCATAACTGAGAGGAAGGAATCGGCCGTACACCCTCTGCCCCACACGGGCTCGCCTCCACCAGCATCTCATCCCCCAGCAGAGGGGTGCATTTTTTCATAACTGATGAACTTACACTGACACGTCTTAGTCACTCTTGCTGTTGGGACAAATGTGTGTAAAGTCATGTATTGTCCCTGTAGTATCATACAGGGTGTTTTCACTGCTCTAAAAAGTCCTCCTGCTTTATCTATTCATCGCCCTCCTCAATCTCTGGATACCACTGGTGTTTTTACCCTTCCACGGTTCTGCTTTTTTCAGAACGTTATATAGTTGATATCATGTATGTAACTTTTACAGATTGGCTTCTTTCATGTTGTAATAGAAGTATAAAGTTCCTCCATAAGTTTTCATAGCTTCACAGTTCATTTCTTTTTAGCAATGAATAATATTTCATTGTCTGGATGGACCACATTTTATGTATCCATTCAAATACTGAAGAACATCTTGGTTACTTACATGTCTTGGCCATTGTAAATACAGGTAGTATAAACACCCATTTTTTTGCATGCATATATATTTTTGTGTGGACATGTCTTTTCAACTACTTTGGGTATATACCAAGGAGTGTGCCTGCTGGATCGTAAGGTAGAAGTGAAACTATTTTTGTAATAAACTGCCAAACTATCTTCCAATGTGGCTGTACCGTGTTGTGATTTACCAGCGATGAATGAGACTTGCTTTTGGTTCACATTCTCACCATGATTTATTTGGTGTTACCAGTCTTCCAGATTATGTCCATTCTAACAGGTGTACGCTGGTATCTCATTGTTTTCATTTGCACATTCTCGATGACAGATGACATCGAGCATCACTTTATATACTTTCTTGACATCTTCATATCTTCTTTAGTGAGGTGTCTATTAGGTCTTTCACTCATTTTTAAATAGGGTTGTGTGTTTCCTTACCGTTGAGTTTTAAGCTTTCTCTGTATATTTTGAATGATGGTCCTTTATCTCATGCGTCTGTTGCAGATATTTTCTCCCAGTCTGTGGCTTGTCTTCTTATTCTCTTGCATTGTCTTTTGTAGAGCAAAGTATTTTGCAGTTTTAATAAAATTAGCTTATCAATCATTTCATGAATCATGCATTTTGTGTTCTATCTAAAAAGTCAATGTCGTATATATGGTCATTTAGTTTTTTCCTGAGTTATGTTATAGTTGTTTTATAGGTTTGCATTTCCTGAGAAAGGGACTCCCCTCTGGGGAAAGGGGCCAACCTCCAAGCCTACTTTAGGTTTTGCCTTGGGTGAAGATAACTACTACTCTCAAGTCCATGGCAGGCCCGACAAGCTCCCACCCTAGAGAGGGTCTCCTTTTATAAAGAGGGGCTCCCCCCCTTTCTCAGAAGGAAGCCCCTTTTTCCTGTGGCAAAGCTCTGTTAGTAGGGGGTGAAGCCTCACTCTAGAGGTTGAGTCCCACTCTAGAAGGGGGGGACACACCCTAAGTAGGACACCATGCTCTTATGGGGGTGAGTCTTGCTATATAAGGTGGAGTTCTGCTCAAAGAAGGGTATCCCTTTTCAGGTGGGGAGCCCTGCTTTTTGGGGGACAACCACTGTTAAAGTACCCTACTCTTGTGGGGGAGACCACCTTTTATGGGGGTCCCACTCCTAGCAGAGCCTCACAGTTAGTGGAAGCGCTCTGATCTAAGTGAGGGCTTTGCTCTGGGGGGAGACTTGCTTCAACGGGGGAGCTCCACTCTGGGGGCTGGGAGCTCCAATCTAGAAGGGAGAGCCATGCTCTAGCGAGGGAGCTTCTTTTAGTATAGGAAGCAGGATCCTGTGGTAGTATAGGTTCCTGGACTCAGAACTATTAGAATCAGTCTTCAGTTTAAATTTCTGTAAAATGGAGATAGTACATTTCTTTCCTCATTTGGCAAATGGAAACAATACATTATATAAGGCATGTGAAAGGCCTAAAGCTGGATTTATTTCAAAGTGAGCTTAGTACCAAGAATCTGGATTCTTATTTTAATGAGTAGGCAGAGCCTCTAATGCAGGGAAAAGCTCTCTGCTGCCATCTTGTGTGCATTTAGAATAACACCCAAGTGAATGTCATGATGAAAAGCTACTCTTGGTTGCCATCTGGTGTGCATTTTGGGAACAACACCTGAGTATATGTCATCAACTGTAGGTCATTATGAAAATTCATTCTCTGCTGTCATCTGGTGGTCAATATTGGAATAACACCACAGCGCAGGTCATAAAGTTATTCTCTGCTGCCATCTAGTGGGTATTTTGAAAATAACATCCATGTGTATGTTATTAAAATTTATTTTCTGCTGCTATCTGTTGGGCATTTTGGGAAGAACGTCTGAGTGTATGTCATGAAAATTTATTTTCTGAGTCCATCTCATGTGCATCTTTGAAATAACACCAGAGTATATGTAAAAAAATATGTTTCTCTGCTCCATTTGGTGGGCAGTGTTTGTTATCATGACTATTCATCCACTCCTGTCATCTGGTGGGCACATAGGGGGTAACACCAAGTGCACGTCACGAAGTTATTTCTGCTGTCTCATGTGCATTTTGACATTAACACACAAGGTCATATTATGAAACATTTTTATCTGTTGCCATTTTTGTGTGTGTCTTGGGAAAAACACAGGAGTGCATGTCATGAAAAGTTATTCTCAGCTTCCATCTCGTGGGCATTTTGAAAATAACACCCAGATGTATGTCATCAGAAAAATTTATTTTCTGCTGCCATCTGGTGGGGATTTTGGGGACTAAGACTCAAGTGTATGCCATGGAAATTTATTTTCTGCCCTCATCTTGTGTAGTTTGTTCTAATAGCAGAAAGCATGTAAGAAAAAGTTATTCTGCTGACATCCGGTTGGCTTTTTAGGAATAACACCTAGTGTCTGTCGTCATAAATATTAATTCACTGCTGCCATCTGTCTGGCATTTTAGGAATAATACTGAGTGCATGCTATATCATGTGCATTTTGAAAATAACACCCAAGTTTCTTTCATCATGAAAATTTTCAGCTGCCATCTGGTGGGAATTTGGGGAATAACACCCAAATGTATGTCATGAAAATCTATTTTTTGCTTCCATTTATTGAGTGCACATGTAATAAGAAATTATTCTTTTCTGCCATCTGGTGGGCATTTTAGGGATAACACCCATGTATGTCATAAAAAATTATTCTCTGCTGTCATAATAGTCATCTCTTGAATAGCACCTGAGTGTATGTTATCATGAAAAGTTATCCTTTTTTGCCATCCAGTGTGCATCCTGGGAATAATATCTGCGTGTATGTCATGAGAAGTTACTTTTTGCTGCAATCTTGTTTGCTTCTTTGGTATAATACCTTAGTGGAGGTCACCAGGAAAAGCTCTTCTCTGCTTCCATCTAGTGTCCAACTTGGGAATAACACCTGAGTGGAGTTGACTATTACAAGCTCTTGTGTGCTGCCATCTAGTATGCAAATTGGGAATAGTACCAGATGGAGGTCACTACTACAAACTTCTTTCTCTGCCATCTAGCGTGCATCCTGGGAGAAACACATGAGTGCAGGTCACAAGAAAAAGTATTCTCTTCTGCTATGGGAACAACACTTGAGTGTAGATCACCAGGAAATCTCTTTCCAAAGACTTCTGAGCCAATAAAGAATGTTTCAGACCCAAAGCCATGTGCAGTCCCATGTTCCCTGGAAGCTGCCACTGGAATGTGAATTCCTCGAGGTAAAACCTGGTCAAAACTTGGCATAACCTGAATCAAGTGACTTCTCATCTGCCTCTTACCTATACATGCCTTATGTCATCCTTGCCTCTTGGCTCCCTTTCTTTCCCAGAACAGGTTTTTAACTAACAATGTGCTTAGAGAGCCTCCATAAGTCACCACGTATAGGGTGAAATACTTTGCATGAAAAGAGGCAGCCCAGGAGGACCAGGCGAATAGGAACTCAGGTCTGAGAGCAGAAAGCTTGGTTATAAAAACACCATAGAGAAGTTTGCAAGAGCCAGACTGCAGCCCCCAAGGAGAGCTGGGGAGGCAGGGTGTACTGGGATCCCAGACTCTGGCCTGGGAGTTGGGGCTGAAGGGTCTTTGGAGATTCCACTCCAAGTGCAGCATTTGTAAGAGGCACTGAACACCAGGCTTACTGGGAAGTTTGGTAGAATTGCCACTTTCATGTACAGCTGTGGTGAATGAACCTGTCTGGAGGGTTGGGGATAGAGTTCGCCAGCTTCCCTCTGTCATAAGGTGTCTTTTCCAAGGCTGAAACCACTCTCAGGTTCAGAAGTAACTTCAGGATCTGGAAGACCTGGGAAAACAGTGAACATTCAGCCAAGGCTACTCCCAAGAGATCCCAAACCCATAGCCACACTCAGGGCTGAAAGCAGCTAAAACACCCCACATCCTAGATTTTCTGTCCCTTGTAGTCACCGTATGACCATCTACCTCATTCACCATTAATACCTGACCAGATTCAAGGTGTGCTCTTACATTTGCATCCTCACTCTCTGACAAGTCTGAGCTCCTGCTCATGGTCAATCCTTCCTCCTTCTTCTCTCTTCCTTCCTTATCACTCCTTCACTCAGTTATTTTCCTTCCAAGCCAATAGATAGACACTCCCTTTGTGTGAGCCTTCAGCCTGTTCTTCTCCAGCAGCTTCACACTCTTCATCCCTGCCCTTTACCCTTCATTAATCTCCCTCTCTTTCAGCCTTTTTCCAGTTCAGGTGAGCTCTTCATCCCACCTCATCGCCTTCGAAAACAAATTTTTAAAATCACAGAAAGCAACTAAAACTACTGTTAAAGAACCATTTTCTAGCTCAGTTTCAGCACTACAAGGAAAAACAAATAAAAAATTCCATGACTATCATGGATAAAAACAAAATGAATGTAATTTGAATCAATTATTTTTCTCCACTGAGATATAAAATCCTTTTGGAAATTGGATACTATACCATAACAAATTGTACTTCACATAGTTCTAATTTCCTTTAAACTCTGTTTAATATTGTCTTATTATTTTTATTTGTAAACATGTTTTCATGTTTCTGAATCCAGCTATAGTTCTTTTATTATATCTTTATATCAATATTTAATATACTGGCTACCAGTTCTAATCAGACAAAAAAAATCTTAGAAATCTCATTACAACAGCACATTTAGCAAATATTGCTGATGTGTAAACAAACTGTAAGAGGTGCAGCTTTCCAGAATGTACATTTTGTCAATTGTTTCATCATCTGAATATTCTTTACAATGACGAAAGACTCTTCCAATCTTGTAAACATCTGTGTACACAGTCTCGCTACATTGTCATTTCACATCTTGGACAAGAAGGCCAGTTCACAGTTGAGAAGTGAGTGGAGTCTAATTTTTAGTGTCTGAGAAACCTTACGTCCTGTATAAGGGAAGCATTTTTCCTGTTTTCATTGTGTAAGAATGTGGCAGAAAGGTATGCAGAGGTAGCCCTTATTTTTTTTTTATTTTTTCCTAAGTTTTGTCTCAGAATATTTCTGGAAGAATAACACTTTGAAGAAGCCAGTGCTAGGACTCGCTTCCATCACAGCCTCTAATGCTGGGCACCTGGCTGTCCTCTTCTGTGACTTCGTCCAGGCACCAATTACTGTTCATATGCTGCAAGGTTGGTTGCCTTTATGTGGTGACATTTGAGCACTGTGACTGGGCCATTAAGGTTGTAGATGTTTAAGCAAAGGTCGTATGTTCTAATTTCTTTGTTGGAAGTATAAGAGAAAACCTGACTACCTTTTATACTGTGACAGTGAAAAATTCTCACTTTTTCATTCTCTTTTCTCGTGATATTATCTAAACACTGATTTGTTTCCATGTTTCTTATCTCTCCCAAAGAAAAATCGTGAGGTAGAGTCTGGGGATCAGGATAAATAGCCTCTAGGTACCAAGAGGAAGGTTTTCCATTGGAGTTTGTGTCTTAGACCAAGTCTTGATATTCTGTCTTCATAATCTACCTTTGTACACCCTGAGAAATGATATAGAAGAAATTCTGAAATTCATCATCTATACTTCTGTAAATCATCTGTCATTTATATTGACAATCTTCCCTATGCCTCTTGGAAACATACAAGATGTAGCTTTCTTAAACACATGTCCAGCACATGAGCAGGAAACGATTTCCTAAGTTCCTCCACACTGCCAAATCCTAAAGGAATTTTCTATGTTTTCTCTCCCTCAAATATTCGTTCCAGCTTCTTATGTTCCAATTTCCTGAAAGTGATCTCTGCCTCTTGAAAAAAAGGCCTCCTGCCATTGTAGGTATTCTGACAGGAAGAGTCTGTTCAATGTTCCTTCTGTCCATTTCTCTTCAGGGAACTGGATATCAGCAAAAATTGAGCTCCAGGCGAATCCATCATAGGAATCTGCAATACACTCAAAAGTATCATCTCTGATCACATGAATGGTAGGGCATACTACTGTTTTACTAGTCTTTTTTAAAATTAATTTATTTTTAAAATTAAAGCATTTCTTGAAGTAGACTTTACATTCAATATTATTTTATAAAGACAGCAGCTTCTTTTATTCTAGCTCTGATTGATTTTGAATATTATTCCATTAAAATTACATGCACTGTTACTTTTAATTTTTTCACATAACTCTCTAGGGTCTTTTCATAAAGTCTCTTTCACTGGCATCATGTACTAGAACAATTTCTTTTAGCATGTGTCTTGGCGACTGATTAATGACACTATGGACAATTCAAAGAACTGTGCTCCAAAGCCTCATTGTGGCAAACTGTCACCACACTTGTTGTAGGAAGATTTCTGGATACACCCTTGTTTTACACCCTTCTAATCTAACATCTGGTAAAGATTTGTTGATTGCAATCATTTCACTGGCTGTTTACTTGAACTTATTAATTTTAAACATGTCTTTCAACTTTTCTTGATCCTCTTTAGGAATGATGACCTCTTTCCCCCATTTCTCCAGGGCCTTCAGAGGCCTTCTTCCTGGCCCCAGCAGGAAGTTCTCCCCCTGCCTCCATCACATTAGCACATCCACTGAAGTAAAGCAGCAGGAACCTACCAGAGAGTTCCCAAATCAAGGGGGTGGCTAGGACTACCTTGCAATACGCAAATTTTCTTGTGGCGTTTTAAGTCAAATGCAAAATTAAAAAATATATATATACATTGAGGATGAAAAATTTTCCAATCTAGTTTAATCAGAAATCGCATTCATAAATCCAAAGTGGGTTTTCAAATAAATTTGTGTCTCAAATCCAAATGTCCCACATCCCTCTGTTATGCACGTGGCAGTGGCGGCGCCAGTGGTGATGGTGATGACGGTGGATGCATTTCGGGAAAGGTCCCCGTGACTGTCATGTTCCTTACCCTGCAGCGTGGGCTCTGCTCTGCGGCGGTGGCCCCCCATGACACCTCCTCAGGCACTGCCGGTGGTTCCCCCTAATGACTTTGAATTCGGTGTCGCTAACTCAAGAGGCCCCTGTTACTAAGCACAAGAGAAAACAAAATGCCATGACAAATGAACTCACATTCCTCCCAGCTGGTCATATCTTGAAATGCAGCAAGCTTAATTAGAAGAGCATGATTTGGCACAGGAGCAAATACAGACATTCTGAAAAAGACTTATAAGCATCTTTAACATTCCTATAATTTTATATCAATGGTGTTTAAAAGATTAACTTAGTTATTCAAAAATTATTATGTAATTTGTTTTAACCTATGTACACAATTCTACTAAGTCTTCCACGATAAAAGCTTATGCTTGAAAAACCCGATTTTCCAAAGTCGAGTCAGGAAGGATGTCTCTGACACCTGCGCCGAATAAACTCCGCCCGGTTGGCTCCTCTGCCAGGAGAAGATTGGGGACGGACTGGTTCCCCTAGTGCCGCAGGACTTCAGCCCAGGCACGCAGCCCACACAGCGTGGGTCTCACCCGCGCCTTCCCATCCTCGGCCATTGGCCGCTTGGCTCCAAAAAGGCCGAGGTCCAGGTATTGGAGGGTGGGGCCAGCGTGAGGTTGAGGGAGGTGCTGAGAGCTGGTGGGGAGGAGCCCAGGGGTGGGTCTGGGGCGAGTCTCCAATCAGGGTAGAGTTGGGTCGCCCTTACTCCCACCCGGTCCTCGGGGTGCGGGGGCGGTGGTCTCCACCGTGTGTGGACCGCGACGTGACGCCGCCCCTCCCCGGGAGCGGGCGCGGACACCGCCGCCCCCACGTCACGCTTACGCGGTCTGTCGTGAGCCCACGCTGGGTATGCTCTGCCTTTCCAGGGAGCCGAGAGAAACCGCTTGAGGCTCCCGGTGGGGCCGTTGCGTGGTAGTCCTCGAGTCTCAGCAGACTAGCGCTGCACCACCGCCCCGGGCGAAAAGGGAAGGCGAGGAGAAGCCTTGTGCCAGGAGTGCTAAGTGTGGGGAGAGGGGCTGTCTGTCTTCAGCTGACACAGCAGAGGGCCGGGCTCCGGTGGGAAATTCTTTTTTTCTTTAATTCCTTGATTCCTTGGTGTAGCGTAGTGAGGGCGAGGAGTGCCGAACATGTGCGCGTCTGTTTTTTGCTTCATGTTATAGATATTTGGTCTGTTAGTCTACATGTAACAGAGAATTACCTCTTCCTTAATTCCAGCCTGCATTCCCACCCACCCCCCCGTGTCGTCCCCGCCCCCCCCTCCCCCCCCCCCCCCCCCCCCCCGCCAGCAGCTCCTTCCATAGATACATATGCTCATTGACCTGGAGGAGTTCTGCCTGAACGAAGGGATTTGAAGATTTTGCAGTCTTCCTTAGGTCCTAGGTCCTGCCTCTTTCCTTGTGCTTAAGACGGATTTCTGAAAACTAGAAAACTTCCATCTTGTTATTTCAGCAGGAAAATTAATGGCTGGGATACCGCTAGCTCCTGGAAACTCCTGTACCTGAGAGATCATGGTCATCCACTGGCAGAAATAAACATTATTTTTGTTTAGCCGGTCAGCCTTCTTGATCTATTTCTGTGGTCTTTGGTAGAAACTGGTAGTGCTTCAAGTCCTTTTCCTCTCATCTATACTTAGATCAACATGAGAAAAATATTTGTGAGGCTATGTACTTAACACAAGAATGGAAATGTTCTTGTCTTATTCTCCTGGAAAGAATTCCAGGGTAAGATGAACAGCTGGAGATCTCGTGGGTCCCATGACCAGATTCTGCTTTTATTCCACAAGAAAGAATCCAAAGGCAAGATAAATAGCAATCAGGCAAGCTCAAGTTTTATTAAGGGGAAAGTACACACTTGAGGAGGTGGAGTGTGTGGTTACTCGAGAGACGGAGAGGGAGGAAGGGATGGGGAGAGAGCAGAGAGAGAAGGAGGGAGGGGGGAGGTGAGAGAGGTTGAGTGAGAAAGTCTCGCCAAGATGGCTGGTTAGGAACTTTTTGTTCTTCCTGGAGAGCCTGGGAAATCCTGGCGCTGATGGAGTCTTGTCGTCTTTTGCCAGTGGGTGGGGGACTTGGTACTCTGCTTTTCCTTTCTCATGTGATATTTCCAGGACTATCTTAGTGTCAGGTGCATGTTGAGAGCTGCAGTAATGTGGATGAGATTATAATGATATTATAATTAGCCAAAGGTTTTGCTTTGGCCAAAGATGGCATTTAGGCCGGAAAAGACTGGTTTTGGCTCATTACCTATCTGTATCTATCTGTATCTCTTTATGCCAGTATCACAATGTTTTAATCATTGTTGCTTTGTATTAAGAATTAAAAATGGGAAGTATGAGCTTCCAACTTTGATTTCCTTTTTGAAGACTGTTGCAGCTCTTTGGGGTCCCTTGAAATTTTATATTAGTGGATCAGCTTGCACACTTTCCCCAAAGGCCTTTGGGAATTTTCATTGGAATCACATTGAATCTGTGCATCAGCTATGTGGTATTGCCTTCTAAACAGTGTTAATTCTTTCCATCGCCATGAGATGGATTAAATTTTCAGTGTTTGAGCCTGGCATTTTGATTAAATCTATTTCACAGCATTTTGTTAATGTTGACGTTATCTAAAATGGAATTATTTTCTTAAATTCTTCTTGAAATTATTCCTTGCTCATGTATAAGAGTAAACAGTGGCTTATTGATATTTTGTCGTGTAACTGCCAAAATAATTTACTTGATCTAATTTTTTATTTTTTATGAAGTTTTATATAAAGATGTTAATCATTTACATGGCTAGGATCAGGGTTGGGGCTGAGATGGATTTTGGGGGGTTTAGGTGATGGGTTACATTTTGGTTATGGTTTATGTTTGCTGTTTATGGTTTGTGGTGATAGATTATGGGTTATGTTTAGGGTTTACGGTTATGTTTATGTTGGTTATGGCTTATGGTTATCAAATATGGGGAATGCGTTATGGTTATAGTTTTTTTGCAGGACAGGGCAAATTTCTGAGTGGGGGGAGAACAGCCCCTGCCCTGAGAGAAGAAGTTCTTTGGCGGAGAGTATAGAAAGAATTTAACATGCACGCCAAAGTTAGAGTCAAGGACAGTTTATTAAAATATGGAGAAAAGCAAAGACTAGAGAAAGCAAAGACAAAAAGGCAAGAGAAGAAAGAAGCCCCTTGTGTGTTGGGTCAAGTTTATATATCATTCTTTGGTTCCTGTGAGTTACAGTTTAAAGACTTTGTTTACTTATTTCTTTTGCTAGGGACAAACAGCAAGGAAGGATAAGAGTATGTAGCATGAAAAGCCTGCTGACAGTAATGTAGGGAGGCGTCCGCACAGGTTCCTCCAGAAAATGAACCGGGAAGTGTGACCTGTGGAAGATGTTAAGCTCTTGTTCCTGAAATTAGATAAATCCACATGTCCTGGAGAATCAGAGAAGTTTTCTGAATAATTATCCTTTTAACCCAGTATCTGTGGCACTACTCTCTTCAGAATGATTCCATTTCCTTTCACTAGATTTTTTTAACCTTAAATTAACAAACTACCACAAAAAAATAACTTCTCTGTCAATTACTTCTAATATGAATTTTGATTTTTGTCTTTTTAGTCTTTTTGCTAAGTTTACATGTTCTAGGCTGTCAGGCTTCCTACCCATTCTACATGCTGGAACAACCTCACATTCTCTGCCTCCGGGGCTTTTAGAATAGGTTTTCAGAGATTTTTATTCCCTGTAGGTAGGGACTACATCCCCATCTCAGCTTTGAAGAAATTACAGAAGACAGACCTTCGTCCCTCAACATCCCTTTAAGATTAAGGGAATAAAATCTCTGATGGGAGAATAAGATAGGGAGGAGGCAAGAGAATTAAAATATTTATCAAGCCACAGTCAGAGACCGCAATGTGCTGGTCAGCCCTGCAGCCAGGCCAGGAGGACACCTGCAGAACAAGGAAAGATTTCTGCTGGGGTTGCTGACAGCCCATTCCCCACACCTGTGAAGGGCAAAACATGGACCGAGAGTCATTCCCTATGGCTAAAGCCATGGGAACCGAAGAATTAAAGGCTGGGAACTGCCAGCAGGCCTTTCACTCTACCTATTGTTGCCGTTCACACTGCATACCCTTCCCCTTCCTCACTGAGTGTGAAGAAATGGGAACTAAAGAATGACATTTAAACTGAATTTCCTGGACACTCCTGGTCCCTCTTAGTGCCTTTACTGTGCCCCTCCCTGTCCCACTCACGGTCTGCCTCTGAGAGGAGACCACACTGTCTGTGGAGTGTTAACCCCTTTCTAATAAACTTTCCTTTTGACTCTGACTTTGGTGTGTGTGTTGAATTCTTTCTTCACTCTCCGCCAAAGGATCCTCTTCTTTTCTTGGCACAGGGCGTGGTCTTCACATCACTTGGGGGAAGTTTGCCCTGTCCTGCATCAGCAGTTCCCAACCTGTGATCCACAGATTCTCTATGGTTTTAGACTCAGGGACTGAACTGTTTATTTTGTGTAGTGCTGCCACTTAAAAGGCTCAGTTTTTCCTTTTTCCCCTTCACAGTGTGGGAAATGGGTTGTCAGCAATCCCAGCAGAACTCTTCCTTTGTTCCGCAGGTGCCCTCGAGGCCCGACTGCAGATGACCATATTGTAGTCTCTGAATATAGCTCGATGTAACATTTTAATCATTAGTTTAGCCTTATGCTCTAGGAAGGGAGGGGAAGTGGAGGAGGGTGCCTGGAGTACAAGGCGGTAGAGATTTGGAGGCGATTTCTCCAGTCTCGCACAAGCCCAGTGTGTGAAGGGCTTTGGGGTGCTGGCAAATGTGGGGACAGAGACCTTGAGGCAGACTCTTTTTGGTGGATAAACTTGGTATGTGAGGGACCTAGAAGGTCCTGGAAAAATGGTTTAGAAGAGACTTTGAGGGGCACGCTCCATCCTGGCTTCTGCCAGATTGTGGGGCCGGAGGAGGTCCTCGTGTAAGGGACTAGGTGAGACTTGGGGGTCGTTAGGTCCTTTCCCCTCTCCCAAACCTGTAACTGGCAGAGGGGTCATCCTGGGGCACGGCTGAGATTAACCTTAGAGTTGACGGATCCATTTCAGCTGTGCTCCGTGTGAGCGGCAGAGGGCGCTGCGGGAGCGCCTAGAGTAGGGGTCACACTTCAAGCCCGTGGAGTTCTCACGGCTGGTGTATGCGAATACTTCAGATCAGTTTTCTGACTTATTACCTCAGGCCAAACTTAAAGCAAGCACTTCCTGTGGGAGAAGTTTCTGCAACACCGGCCCGAGAGCCTCCGGCTCGCGGACGGGGCTCGGGTGAGAGCTGCCATGACGACTCGCAGTTCTGAGGAGGTTTCCGTCAGCGCAGCGTCGGTCCTGGTGGTGCCGAGTTTCTGGGATAAGGTGGCACCGCGTCTGTACCTGGTTTACCTCAGAATCTTCCTGGGAGTTTGAGCTGCAGGAGGCACAGGTGGGGAGAAGCTTCTCCATGTGCGAATAGTCCTGAGAGGCTGGCGTAGAAGTACCCGTCTTCCGAGGCCCTAGTAGAGCAAGGGCTGGTGTGGAAAGGTTTTCTTGGGTCACCAGCTAGTGCTCAGTGTCGTTTCTCGTGTGGCCGTCGGCACCCCCGGCGACAACGCTGCGGGTTCGGTTCGGGCTCCGTGTTTGCTGCGACGCGCTAGCGCCCTCTCTCCACGGCTGGTGTGTGATCGGGGGCCGGGCCGCGGAATATTGTGGTAGAAACATTGCGCCGTGGGAACTGCATCCTGGGGCGCTCGCCCCGACACCTGGTGTGAGCGTGGAACACCCTTCCAGTACGCCAGTTGCAACGAACAGACACGGAGCGTAGCTGCAGCGCCAGCTCCCAAGAAAAACGACATCGCCGCCAGGAGGCAGATTACAAAACTGTATGCCAGGCCCTGTTTGCTGTAAGACTCAAGAGCCCCCCGGAAACAAGGTGTCTGTACCAGACGCCAGCAGCCAACTTCTGCTGTTGGAATCTGCTTGCTCGCTTCAGGCTTTCTAAGCCGCCTCCTCTGACCCTGTGCGGTGGAGAGAATCAGTCACCGGCTAACACAGGCTCATAATTCATCGCAGTTGGCTCTGTGGGTCTTAGAATTAATCGTGCCACAACATGGTCCAGGGCTGCTGATACAGCAGCAGGTGTGCCCAGTGCGCATGAGCGGCGCAGCCAGAGAGTCGCTTCCTCGCCTGCCTGAGTGAACCGCGTCTGCGCACTGCTCTTCTGTAATTCCTTTTCTGGTTTTCTGGCATGGCGTTGGCACGGTTGTTTCTAACCAATGAATAGTTTAGAGAGCTTTCCATAGCAGTGTAGATAATTTTTTTTCTGCACTCAGATTCTGCATCTGTCCTTGCTTTTCTAGATTTGCTCTTTCAGACACAGGAGCCCCGTTTGGTTTATTGGTTTATCCAAAACAGGTGTGCCGTCCCAGGGTGTCATCTCGTGATTCAATGGTGACATCATTGTGGTTGCCACCTAATTACCTGTTAAACTCCCAACACCTGTCCCAACGTGGAAAGTGGTTTTTTTCAGCCTGATCCATTTTTATTTTTCCGAAGTGGTTCCTGAGACTTATTTCCCCAATCTTTATGGTTTGTAAATGACTGAGTGGTGTTTTCCGGTTAGCTCATTTTACTTTGGATGTTTTTAGTATTTTGTAAATTTTATCAGAATTTTATTTTGCTTTTTCCCCTCTGATGAACTACATAAAAAACATTTACCAGTTAAAGCATTCTAAGCACACATGTTTATTGCATTTAATGAATTTTCAATGCTGTAAAAATATCAACACTATCCATTCTCAGAAGTTTTTTCCTTTTTCCGGGGTACCTGTATCCAAGAAATAGTAATTGTTCATTTCCTTATCTAGTCTCTGTAAACCACATTGTAGTTCATGTCTGGGATTTTGATATTTGTAGTTACGGTGGACACGGGGAATTATAGAATATTTGTTCGTCTGCAGTGGTCTTATCTCACTTAAAATGAGTTCGAGGTGCATCCATGTTCTAACCTGGGGCAGAATTACCTGAGTTGTTAAGGCTTAATACTAATCCTCTGTGTTTATACCACATTTGGTCCTTGTATCAATGGACCCTGGCTTGTTTACACCTTTTGGCTATTGTGAATCATGCTGCAATGAATATGGCTGTAGAGAGATGTGTTCACATCTCAAATATTGGCATTTTAACACTAAATGGAACCACCATATCCTACAGTAATTCTACGTTTGTGGATTTGACATAGCATTTTCTACGTACTCTGCAGTTTTTTGCTTTAGTAATTTTACAGAATTGATCTTTGTTTCTTCATTCACTATTGGATGGACAATTAAATCATTTTAACACCTGTTCCTTGGAGAGTATCACTTCTATGTATATTCATGGAGAAGTTCTTTTTTACAACATCCATTTTCAGTTTCTTAAGGTATATATCCAGGGTTTGGGGGAAATGGCAAACTGTCGTACACACAGCATGCTGTATATTACATCTGTAGAGGCAAGATTTAAGGGTTACAATGTCTCTATGTCATTGCCTGGTTTTTTCCCCCTCAATTTCAGTTAGCTATCCTGTGTGTGAAGAAGGCATCTTACTGGTTTTCCCACTCATTTTCACGCTTGAGATTTAATATCTATGTGTGACCGTGGACCATTTCTTTGTGTTTTTGAGAGTGTTTATAGAAGTGTATTTTGAAAATTTCGTCATTAGTCTTTGGTCAATGTGTTGTGCAAGTTCTCGGTACATTGATTTTGGAAACTTTTCATAAATGTACACATTCTTTTTCTTCTGTTTCATGGCTTGTGTTTTTACTCCCTGGGTAGGTTCCTTAGAGGCACAAAAAGATTGTAATCTCGAGGACGTGTTTTTATTCCTCGCATCGCTCTCGCGTCGTTGTCCGATATGAGAAACCACGGCTAAATCCTACATATGAAGTTATTTCTACCTTGTTGAAATTTTAAAATTTCTCCTAATACATTTAAGGTTCTTAACCAATTTGGAGTCAACGTTCATATGTGGGTGTGGGTTAAGGGTTCAATTAAACTGCTGGCAGATAGTCCTTCACCTAGCCCAATTTACTGAAAAAAACGATTCTTACCCGATATAAAGTCGTCCTCCATCATGTAATGTTAATTGATCATAACTATTTGGTATTAATTATGGGCTCTTAATTTAGTTCTATTTACATGTACGTATATTATCATGTCATGTAGTGATTCAGTCAATGACAGACTACATGTAATGTAAGCTCCATGAAATCATGAAAAAATCTAAAAAGGTTTCATACTTTGAGATGAGGGCGACAACCTTACATGTCAGTACAATGCATCAGCCTCACGTTTGGTGGTGCAGGTGAAAACATACCTGTTATGCTGAGTCATAAAAGAACAGTAAGTAAAACTTTAACATCAATAAGCGGGTGTTACTGTTTAATGTATATACGCCATTCTAACATTGTCTTTTACAGCCTGTACACTCCGATAAAGTTTAAAAACAGTGTGAGGCAGGAGCCTCGTACATTGTCTACTGTCGTTGTTGCACCCATTTTTTTTTTTTTTTTTTTTTAGAGCATCACTTTCTGTTAGAGGTTAGGGTCCACCGGCAGCTCGTTGGACTCTGGCTTCTCTGATGTCTGGCATTGGACTTAGGGTAGGGACCCGATCGCGGCGTGCGGTGTCCGGCATCGGGCGTCCGCGGTCGGGGCCCGGCTTCCGGTCCGGCGTCGGGGTCCGGGCGCGGCGTCCGGTGTTTCGGCATCGGGCGTTCCGTGGTCGGTGTCCCTGCTCCATTGTCCGGTGTCCAGCATCCTTTTAGTTTCCTATGGGTAGCTTAGTCTTGGGTTATAGGTATCCTTGAAAAGGTTCAAGGCTTAGTCTTAGTGCATTCAGTTTTGGTAAAGCGGCTAAGGTTTATCCTTAGAAATTAAAGCGATTGGTATTAGGCTTTGAATTTAGAGTTGAAAATTCAGGTTGAACGTGAGGATGAGGGTGTATTGGAAGATTTTTATTTGACTCAATATTAAAAGTTACTGAGAGTGTTAGTGTTTTTGTATAGTGTAGCGCTGATGTTTGTTTTGGTTGGTTCAGAGTTAGGGTTAGGAAGGAGTTTACATCGATGTCCTCAATCAGTGATTGGGGTTTAGTTTCTGATTATGTTTATGATTTTAATTTACTTAGGTGGAAGGTCCTAGACATGTTTAAGCTTAGAAGTAGGCTCTTTTGTGTGTGTGTGTGTCGGCTTAGTGGTGGGATTCTTTAAGCGTTGGGGAAGGTCACAGGTCACAGTTAGGATGAGAGTTGGGGCAATGGTGCCAGTTTCACTTCGGGTCAGCAGCAGGCGAGCGGCAGGGGAGCAAGGGAAGCCTTGTCTGTATTTGCAGGTGTCCCCGGTGCCAGCATCGCCGCCTTAGCTCCATGACAGATCATCAGGCATCAGATTTTCACAGGGTAATGTTCCCCGATGTAAAAAAGGTTCTGGAATGCTGGGTTATGAACCTGCAGTAAATATTCTGAGGTCAGGATAGAATTAAAGTTTGCATTCGTATGGGAGGTTAGTTTAGGTGTAAGGATAGGTTGTTAGGTGTTTTGGGTGTCAAGGTGTTTAGGTGTCAGACTCAAGGTCATTGTTTATCAAAAGGTGATGGTGGCTTGGCAGGTTTAGGGTCATTTTTAAAATTAGAGGTTGGGTAGTTTTATTTATATGGTCGTTAATATTTGCTGTTCTGGTTAGTGTGAAGGTTAGGGCAGATTCATAGACCTCTCTGGGCCTCAGTATTTCTCTTGGGAAAATGGGAATGATCATCGGAAACACCTACCCGAGTTACTGTTCCAGATCGAATGAGGTGGCATTTATAAGGAACCGCGGCCAGCCTCTGGACACTCGCCTCCTGTCCCTTCTCCCCTCGTTAACTGCACATGTGTCGGGCTGCACGTGTGACACAGACGTCAAACGCAGATGCTCGTGCGAGGCAGAGCGGAGGAGGCAGGAACACTGGCCTGGCACACAGTAGGCGTGCTAGAGACGTTTGCCGCGCTAACAACAAACGAACGGATCGACGTAACATTTACTGTGCCAGACGTTACACTGTGATTAGATCGGAAATTAATCCTCATATGTAGATGATCTCATCTCCTTACGAGTGAGGAAGCAGGCTCTGAGAGGCGCAGAGGGCGCAGAGGGCGCAGAGTTAGAGTCTGGGCCCAGCCCGTCAGATACTCTCAGTGTCACTCGGGGGAGGTCATCCATTTGGGCAGGGAGACCACCTTGATGGCGACCTCACGAGGGTGAGGAGACCAGCCACCCCTGGGAGGAGCGTGTGCTTTGAGGCCGGCCCTGCAGCAGGCTGGAGGGGACAGAGGAGAGAGAGGGCTGAGCCCTCAGCCTCGTGCCTTCCTTATCTCCCAGAAGTCTACTCTCTTTCCATTTTGGTGACCGTTTTGCTTCTCATACTCACCCTGACGCTCGGCAGCCTCACCGGCTTGTGTGTGTGGAGGAGGAGGAGGAAGCGGTCAGGTGAGTCGAGGGCCCCAGGGTGCTGCCACCTGACTGGGCAGCGTGTGCCTGGGCGAGCAGCACCCGCTTTTCCTTGGGAGCTTCAGGACCTGTGGGTACCCGGGCCAGCGGTGGGTGCTGGGCCTCCCCCCGGTCGTGCCTTCTGGGGCGGCCCCTGCCTGCTCCCAGCCCGTCCCCGCATGCGGGTTCAGGTGCAGGGGCAGGTGGGGGGACAGCAGTGGAGCAGCTGTGTCGGGGTGGGTGCTGCCCCTGAGGACCTGGGAAAGAGCACGAACCCGCTTGCTTTCTAGAATGTTCTCAAGGTCTGGGCCACCAGGGGTGAAGGCGGGGCTGCCGCAAGCAGACGCCTGGCTGGGCAGGGCACCCTGTGGAGGGCTCTGCAGCTCCGTCCTGTGCTTTTCTCCTCACAGAGCCCAGCCCAAAGGAGCTTCTGACAATTTATGAAGAAATTAGCAGCTTGCCAACCAGGAGAAATCAAGTACGGCATCCTGTGGGCGAGGGTCGCTCTCAGCTAGTCTGAAAATGCTTTCGGGAGGACAGCCATTCGGAGCCGAGGGACAAAGAGAACCAGATGATTGTCCTCTCAAAGGGATCCTCAGCCTTCCCCGTCTGTCCTTTGTCCATCAGCGCCCTGGCTCTGGCCATGGAGGAGGGAGAGAGGAAGAAGGGAGGCAGAGGGGCGTCTGGTGCAGGACAGCGCCTGCCGAGGGGGCGGGGAGGGCGGAGCGCCGCTCCTGCCGCCCCAGATGGCACCTTCGTGCCCTCATTTCTTTCCAGTCTCACCAGCTGGTCTAAGCCCCGGGACGAGTTCAAACTTCTTGTGTTTCGTATCTGACCACAAATTCTCGTGCCCTTGCAAGTCCGAGTTAACTTTTCTAGATCCTTGATCGCTGCCAAGGCTGGTGAGGGTGCCTGACCTGTCAAACCAGACAGTGTGCAGCCGGCTCAGTAGCCCATGTCCATGCCATGCTGTGGGGAAGAGGCCCGAGGATGGCTGGGGCGCTGGAGAGAGCACCCGGATTAGCACAAAGGCTCCGAGCTGGAGCCAGCATCTCCGGGAACTCCGCCAGGCGGTCTCTGCAGGCAGGGGCCGGTCCCCTGTCATGCAGCAGTTGGAGAGGAGCAGAGGGGCTGCAGAGTGACCTCACTGCTCTATCTCTAAGTAGGGCAGGATGAGGTGACTGGCCTAGAGCAAGGCAAGGCCTGACTGCACTGCCAGGTGTGAAGAGAGGTGGGCGAGGAAGGTCTCTCTTCCTCCCCCGTACCCCTGGGTGGATATTTTCAGCACAGTTCAGACAGCCGTGGGCCTGATCTCATTCTGTCACTTATGGCCTTGATGGTCACCTCTCTGAGGCTCAATTTTCCATCTGAAATGGGTAGAAAAGCACTGCAACGACCAGCTCAGACTCAACCGTGAGAGTGTGAGCGGCCTATATGTTTCACAAGATCCGTGGGCAACAGGGCCTTTTGATTCTCAAATCCACCATATATATATATGGTAGCTCGCGCAAAACACACTTTTTTGACATCAATTTCAAGCCGCAATGGGATATTTCTGAGAAAGGTCTCACTTTCTGTGAAAGTCAGGCTTTCCTGGGGCCCTGATATACGGAAGGAAGGTTCAGTCATCTGCACTCAGTTTCTGCAGAACTTGGGGAGGATCTCGCCGAATCAAGGGGCTCCTTGGGGTCCTATCATATCCCACTTCTCTCTGTGTCCTCAGGAAGGATTCAAAGACAGCCAGAGCGGGCCCGCCCAGGCATGCCCGGCGCCCCATGCATCGTCCCAACTCGCATGCTCCCAGTCGAGGAAAAGACACAGTGGCATCCTCGAACTGGACGAAAGAGGATATTTTCAGCAGAGTTCAGACAGCTGTGGCCCTGAATTCTCATTATGTCATTTATGGCCTTGGTGGTCACCTCTCTGAGGCTCAATTTTCCATCTGAAATGTGTAGAAAAGCACTGCAAGGACCAGCTCAGACTCAACCGTGAGAGTGTGAGCAGCCGACATGTTTTACAAGATCCATGGGCAATAGGGCCTTTTACTTATCAAATCCACCATATATATATGTGCATATATATGAATATATATGAATATATATGATCCTCCTCAAGTTCTGCAGAAACTGAGCGCAGATGACTGAACCTTCCTTCCGTATATCAGGGCCCCAGGAAAGCCTGACTTTTGCAGCAAGTGAGACATTTCTCAGAAATCTCCCATTGCGGCTTGAAATTGATGTCATAAAAGTGTGGAGTCCCCTCGAATCCTGCCCCAGGCCGAGCGTGCCGCGCTCGCGTGCCCCTGGAGCCACGGGGTCATGGGCCCTGGTGTCTGTGGCCTTTTCACCTTGAGTGGGGAAAATAATATTCCCGAGGCTAAAGTCACATTTTAAATCCGTAACCCCAACGTGGCTGTGTGGGAAGTAGGCTTCGGCCAAGCCGTGGAAGCCTGAGAACAAGCACGTCGGGGGTCAGGTGTTTGGGTCAAACGGGCAAGAGGCTTAGGACAGATTTTCAGTTTTCGTTCACCCTCTTTCCGATAAGCCATTCAATCACCTTGGTTCTGCCAAAGAGATACCTATATGTGAATTACATGCCACATGGCATACAGATGGTCAGCATGGCCACCTGCTCTGGCATTACGTTCTGAAGACTCTACCGAATGCGCCTCTGTATTCCATAATTTCCAGTGCTCAGATTGTCCAGGGTGTGCCAGGACTGTGTACCGGGGGGTTGTGTGTTGAAGAGATGCATGGATTGAAGCAGTATTTGTGTTAGGTTTGTCTGAGGGGTGTGTGGCTGTGGGATGCTGAGCTCGGACTGGTTCAGAAACGTCTTATCACAGGCAAGTCTGTTATGCCTTCTCTGGAACACTAAAACCAAGACTGCCTGGGGATAGGAGAGCCCATCGCTTCAGAGACTTTTTGGCACTGAGTCTCTTTGGGGACCCCTCACGTTCATGCGGAGCAAGGCATTTCTCGATTTGGAGTTAAGCGCTCTTTACCCTCTGACTTTCCAGTCTGGATGCAGGAAGAGAAGCCACAGCCCTGCTCTTGGCATGACCATCTATGCAGAGGTGAGGCCTGGGCGCTCCTTCCGGTGGGTGTGGCATGCGCGGCAGCCTCAACTCTGTGCACCTGTGAAGGAGGCGTTCCTGGCGCCTCAGGCTTGCAGGAACTTCAGGGATCTAACCCAGATCTTCGTTTCAGAGGTGAAAACCCTGAGGTCCATGGATAGTAAGGGGCTAACCGAGGTCATGTCATGTGTTGGGGTTTGGCTCTCATTGGGTAGCTTGAGTTTTGAGTTAGGGCCGTCTCCAGGCGAATTCCCTAGCTTTGGGCCACGTGCTAGAAACCTCTCCCTTCCAAGTGTATGGGGGGAGGACTGTGCATGTGGGGGGGTGATCAGAGCAGGGGGCAAAAGTGAATCTCAATGATTTTCTAAAGTTAGCAAGTAATTGGGAGTCATTCCAGGGCACAGGTGGTCTTAAGCTGCCGCTGGGGCGGACGCTGCACAGAGGCGGCGCTGAGCCTGGTGGTCGCATTGGGTTCCCATCAGACCGTGTAGCGAGTGGACAGATCGAGGGTTTACTGTGTGTGCGGGAGCCCCCCAGAGGCTTCCTGTGCATCGTCTCATTTCACCCCACAGCATGTTGTGACAGAGGTGTGGTCATACCTCCCATTTGTACCCAGAGACATCGAGGCAAAGAGGGCATCCCAGGCATCACCCCCCAGCCCAACGCTGTGCCCGGGCTCCCATCTGCCATCCAGCGAAGACGCTGCATGGTTGCAGGGAGACAGAGGGCGGGGCCTGCTGGGGTTCTTGGCACTTCCGCTGTAGCCCCGCGTTAAAGCCCCCTGGGCAGTCCAGGGGTGTAGAGGATACTTTGGGCCAGGACAGTCTGAGGGGTCGTGGAGAAGCGTGGAGTGGTTAAGAGGCACTTGCGCTGTAGGCGGCAGAACTATGTTCAAGCCCCTCCGTTACTTTATCCATGAAGTTGTTGGCCACGAGTGACCTGTCTCCTCACTCTGAGCTTTATTTTCTCAGTCCGTAAAATGAGATCATAATTCGTGCCCCGCAGGGTTGTGATGGGAACGTCCTCGCGGAAGGGCCTGAAGTCCTTTTCTTCCACAGGTTGGAAAGCAATGGCCCGAAGCCCAGAACCCTGCCCGACTGAGCCGCAAGGAGCTGGAGGGGGTTTAGGGTGTACCCTTAGCTGCTGCAGCTCTCTCCACTCAGACCCGCCTCTGATTTGGGGAATCTGCAGTGATGACGCCGCATGAGTTTTTACAGAACGGGTCCTGGCCTGGAGAGGATGTGGGGTTTTGTTCATGGACTGTATTTTGCTTTGAAAATGATTTGTAACAGCTGTTATAAGAGCAAGAGTGTTAGATACTCTCCCTCAATGTTAAAAGCAGATGAGACTGTGCGGAGAGGTTGGCAGTTAACAAAAGACCACACAGCAAGTCCAGGTACTGGTGATCCTTCGAGTTCTATGTAAATATGGGGTGTTTATTATCACCAAGGTTCCCCTCTCCTGGTTTCCTAAGCTATTGCTTGTCTCCCCTCCTCCCTAATGTAGGACGATCCTCCCTTTGCCCAGGCCCACCTTTCATTCAAAGAGGAAGGAAAGATAGCAGAGACTCAGAGGAAGAGAAATAGCCCCTCTGTGAGGCCAAGGGGACCAGACCTGGGCTTCACTCAGATACAGAGAGAAAACTCCCTCACCATGTATGACACCTTGACCTCTGGCCAACTGATCACGGGGGCTGGGCATGAGTGGGAGCAGATGGTGCAAAGCGAGCCCATCTCTGAGTGGAGAAGTCACTGGGACAACATGGGTCCTGCCAGGGGGACCAGCCGCTGTCTCTGAGGAGGGAACTGGGCTTTTTTCTTACTACATACTTTTTTGGTACTGTCTGGTTTCTATAAATCATATGTGTATATTATTCTTTTGATATATTTTTCAAGTTCTTAAAATGCCTCTTCCATATACATTTTCCATATTTACCCCTGAAGAACATGTCTCCTTATCACCATTTCTGGGTGAAGAGCAGCCGCAGTATCTTTCCTCCCACCCAGACTGTGGCCTCAGCCCTGCCCCCACCTGTGAGTCGCACTGCCCTTGACTTACGTTCACGACACCCTGGTGCACGTGGGTGTTACACGCACCTTGCAGATGACACACCCTGCCCTGGACTTTGTTCTTTCTACTCAGCGCATAGCGCTCATTTCACATCAGCACACACTGTTAGTCTTTCCTCTCTTTACAAAGACATCAGGGTTTGCCATTCCATGGATATACCATCATGTATTTAATCACATTCCCCAAAAATGAACATTTTGGTTATTTCCAGCCCTCTGTTTTTTAAAAAAACTACAGCGGACATGATTTTGCATAGATCTTTGTGTCTGTGACTGAGAATGCCGGTTGGATCCATTTTGGCAGATGTTTATAAGATGGCGGGAAGTCTTCGACTGGCCTAGGCAGAATTGTGACGTAGCATGTCTGAGATGAGAGGGGGAAATAGTCTAGCGTGCGAGGAGGCAAATGCAGCAAGGACATCTTGAAGCCCAGAGGCTTGGCTACTGAGGGCTGTTTCCATAGGCTCAGATTTTTTTTTTTTTGGACATTTTTCTATCTCATGTAATTTTTTTTCTTATTGATATTTCCTTACTTTTGGATCCTTCAAGATTATCTCGTCTCTATCGATGTAAGAACATGGAAACCTGCAGAGAATTTTCATAAAAAATTATTTGAGCCAAAGAGAAGATAGACCTGGAGGCAAGATCTCAACAGACTGAGTGCTCATCGCATGTTGGGCAGGAGCTGACGTCACCACCCCAGTGAACCCTCACAGCCCCCTGACAAGGAGCCGTTGTCTCCATCTGCCAGATGAGGAGGCCGAGTTTCCATTTCTTTGCCTGAAGTCACACAGCAGTAGGTGGTGGGGCCAGGAGTCAGCTCGGCGCCTGTCTAGGACTCAGGCACTCCTCCGCAAGGAAACTGCCACCCTCGACTGCATTCTGAGCAGCCTGGAAGCTGCTGTCAGTTGAGGCCTTAGAGGAAGGGCACATGAGCAAAGGCCAGCCAGCTCTCTAGACTGAAAAAAGAAAAGATTTTCAAAGTCTGGAAGACAGCAGCAAGTGGAGGTGGGGAAGTTGTTCTTATAGGAATCTGGTGCTGGTTGCACTCCAGTGAGAGCTCGGGCCACCTTCTCCCATGTCATCTGTCCCCATTCCCAGCTTCCTGTCCAAGTCCCACTACAAAAACTAGCTTGGGTGAGTACATGGCAACCTGGACCATTAGGTTTGTGCAGATTTTCTTCAAAGAGAATGACCAAGATTCAACCCAAAGCTGCAAGTGCTATTTGGATTACTCTAGTTTTCCAGGATCCTGTGTTAGGTTAGGATCCTGGACTCAGAACTGTGATAGAATCAGTCTTCAATCTAAACACATGTAAAGTGGAGATAATATATTTCCTGCCTCGTTTGGCGAATGGAAGAAGTAGGTTAGATGAGGCGTGGGAAGAGCCTAAAACAGGATTTATTTCTTAGCTTAATACCAAGGATCTAGAACTTTATTTGAATAAGCGGGCAGAGTCCTTAAGGCAGGGAAACGCTCTTGTCTGCTGCCATCTCGTGTGCATTTTTAGAATAACAAAAGTGAACGTCAACATGAAAAGCTATTCTCTGTTGCCATTGGTGTGCATTTTGGGAATAGCACCAGAGTTTAGGTCATGAAATGTGATTCGTCATCCTCTGCTGCTATCTGGTGGGCATTTTGGGAATAACACTAGAGTGTGGGTAGTCATGAATATTTTTCTGCCCTCATCCCATATGCATGTTAGGAATGATAGCAGAATGTATGCAAAAAAGATTTTCTTGTTGCTATCTGGTAGGCGTTTCAGGAATAACACCACAATGCATGTCATAAAATGTTATTTCTGCAACTATCTCACGTTCATTCTGGAAATAACACCCTAGGGAATGTTATGAAAACTTTTGGCTGCTGCTATTTCATGTGCATTTTGGTAAACACAGGAGAGAGTCATGAAAAGTGTTCTCTGCTGCCATCTCATAGGTATTTTCAAAACAACACATAAGTGCTTATCATAAAATTTATTCAATGCTGCCATCTGGTGAGCTTTTTGAAGATGACACCCAAGTGTATCATCATAAATATTTATTTTCTGCTGCTACCTGCTATGAATTTTGGGAATAAAATCTGAGTGTAGTTTAGATACAAATTTGTTTTCTGCACCCATCTTGTGTGCATCTTGACAATTACACCAGATTGCAAGAAAAAGTTATTCTCCGCTGCCATCTGGTAAGCATGTTAGGAATAACACCAGGGTTTTGTCATCATGAATATTCATTCTCTGCTGCCATTTGGTGAGCATTTTGGGAATAAGATCAGAGCCTAAGTAATAAAAAGTTTACTCTCTGCTGCCATCTGGCGTGCACTTAGGAAATAACAGTAGACAGTAACTAATCAAAAGTTATTTTTTGCTGTCTGCTGTTGGGCACTTAAGGATTAAACTGCCATTGTTGCCATGGATATTTATCATTCGCTGCCATCCTGTGGGGATTTTGGGAATAACAACACAGGGCATGGCATGAAAACTCAGTTATGCTGCATCTTGTGTGCACGTATAAAATAACACCCGAGGGCATGCCGTTATGAAGTTTTTCTCTGCTCCCATTTTGTATGAATCCTGAAGATAACACAGGAATGCAGGTCATGAAAATGTCCCTCTGCTGCTGTCTCATGTGCATTTAAAAAATAACACCCAAGGGCCTTTCATTTTGATACTTTTCTTTGCTACCACTTTGTGTGAAACTTGGGGCTAACACAGGAGTGCGTGTCACGAAAATTGTCATTGTAGGCATTTTGAAAATTTCTAGTTGTATGTCATCAAAAAATTTATTTTCTTATACCATCTATTGGGTATTTTGGGGATAAAACCTTAGGGTAGGTCGTCATGAAAATTCATCTTCTGCACCAATCTTGTGTACAATCTTGGGGGGAATTACACAACAGTGTAAGTAAAAAAATTATTCTCTGCTTCCATCTGGTGGGCATATAAAGAATAACTTAAGCGGCTATCTTGTATGCCTTTTGAAAAGGATACCTAAGGGCATGTAGTTGTGAAAAGTTACAGTCCGTGCCCATTTCATGTGCATCTTGGGAAAAATCAGGGAAGTGAATGCTATGAAAAACTATCTTTTGCTGCCACTTAAGCCATTTTGAAAATTACAAACTAGTGTATGTCATAAAAATTAATTTTATCTTGCTATTCTGTGGCATTTTTTTTGGAATAACAGCTCAGTGTATGCCATCATGATAATATATTTTCTGCTCTCATCTGCTTTGCGTCTTGGAATAACTTCAGAGTGGAAGCAAAAAACAAAAACAAAAACCTTCTCTGCTGCCATCTGGTGGGCATTTTCAGAAGAATACCCAAGTGTAGGTTACCATGAATATTCTTTCTCTGCTGCTATCTGGTCTGTATTTTGGGAGTAACACCACAGTGCATTTTATGAAAACTTATTTCTGCCGCTGTCTCGTGTGCATATAAAAAATAACACTGAAGGGCATGTCGTTTAGAATTTTTCATCTCCCATTTTGTATGAATATTGAGAATAATGCAGGACTGCATTTCATGAAAAATTATTCCCTGCTGCCATATCGTGGACATTTTGAAAATAACACCCTGGCATATGTCATTAGAAAAATTTATTTTCTGCCGCCATCTGGTTGGAATTTTAGGAATAACATCGGAGTGTCGGGCATCATGAAAATTCATTTTCGGCCACCATGTAGTGAGCATCTTGGGAATAATGTTAGAGTACAATTAAGAAAAAGGCATTTTCTGCTGCTATCTGGTGGACATTCTGGGTATAGCATCCAAGCGTGTATCTTCAGAAAAAGTTATTCTGTGCTGTCATCCTGGGCATCACTGAAGTAACACATGAATGTATGTTATCATGAAAAGTTATTATTTGTTGCCATCCAGTGTGTATCCTGGGAATAACTGATCAGTGTATGTCATCGTGAGAAGTTATTTCTTTGCTGGCCATTCCCGGGATGCGAGAGCGCTCACCCAGACTTCCCGCAGGGCTGAGAACCGGCCAAGGCCTCACCGGCGGAATCCCTGCCCCCCCCCCCCCCGCAGCAGGTGCGCTGCAGGTGCAGGCGTCTCTGGCGCCCGGGAGGCCAGGCTCGTGCTCTTAGGGCGGCAGGCGACAGGTTCTCCTGCCTACGGCCACACCACCCTGAACGCGCCCGATCATGTCTGATCTCAGAAGCTAAGCAGGGTCGGGCGTGGTCATTACTTGGATGGGAGACCGCCTGGGAACGCCGGGTGCCGTAGGCTTTTGCCGCCCCCTCCTTTTGCCGCCCACCGGCCAGCGTGCCCCTGGCGCCCCGGGCCCCGCTTGCTGGCTCTCTCTGGGGTCCCCGGCGGGCGGCCGAGCCCAAGGGCGTCTCCAATGGCCGCGGGCCCGCGCCCTCACCCGCCCTCACCTGCTCTCCTGCAGCCAGTCCCCGGCCGTTTCCTCTCACCGCTCCAGGCCCTTTCCTTCCTGGGCTCCGTAGGACCGAGCCCCGGGGACCACCGTCTCTAACACACGTTGGGAGTGTGCTCGCATTCCCGGGACGGGACGCGGGACCAGCCACCCCCACCCGCCACGCCGCGTCCCGCCCAGCCCCGCCCCGCCAGAGGCCTCAAACCTCCTCCGACACGCTTCTCCCCGCCCTTCTCACCCGACAGCCAGGTGCCCTCGGCCCAAGTGCGAGGCCGGCCCGCACACCCGGGACGAGAAGCAGGACTGACCAACTGCGTCAGAAAGGCCGAGACACACGAGAGCGCGCACGCGTGTGCGGCGAGAGCCTTCTTGCTCGCGACAGGCCGCAGCAAACAGCCACACACACATACTCCAGGGAGCCTGTGCGTCTCGCCTGTCTGCGGTGGTACCTCGGGAGGACTCAAAGGACAACGAGACTCCCTGAGCCCCGACCTGTATCGCGGCATGGGATACAGGGGTGCCAAGGTTCCGGGAGTTCCGGGAGCGCCGGGGATCCGGGGATAAAAGGGTTCTGGGGAGCCGGGGTTACAGGGTTCCAGGGGTTCCGCGGTTCCCAGGGGTTCCGCGGACCAAGGGGTTCCCAGGGGTTCCGCGGACGAAGGGGTTCTCAGGGGTTCCGCGAAGCAAGGGGTTCCCAGGGGTTCCGCGGAGCGAGGGGTTCCCAGGGGTTCCGCGGACGAAGGGGTTCTCAGGGGTTCCGCGGACGAAGGGGTTCCCAGGGGTTCCGCGGAGCGAGGGGTTCCCAGGGGTTCCGCGGAGCAAGGGGTTCCCAGGGGTTCCGCGGACGAAGGGGTTCTCAGGGGTTCCGCGGAGCGAGGGGTTCTCAGGGGTTCCGCGGAGCGAGGGGTTCTCAGGGGTTCCGCGGACGAAGGGGTTCTCAGGGGTTCCGCGGAGCAAGGGGTTCCCAGGGGTTCCGCCGAACGGGGTTTCGCTTCTTGGGAATAGCACCAGAGTTTAGGTATTGAAATATTATTCCGAAGCCTCTGCTGCCATCTCGTGGGCTTCTTGGGAACAGCACCGAGTTTAGGTATTGAGATATTATTCCGAAGCCTCTGCTGCCATCTCGTGGCCTTTTTGGGGAATAGCACCGGAGTTTCGGTATTGAAATATTATTCCGAAGCCTCTGCTGCCATCTCGTGGGCTCTCTGGGGAATAGCACCAGAGTTTAGGGATTGAAATATTACTCCGAACCCTCTGCTGCCATCTCGTGGGCTTTTTGGGGAATAGCACCAGAGTTTAGGTATTGAGATATTATTCCGAAGCCTCTGCTGCCATCTTGTGGAATTCTTGGGAATAGCACCAGAGTTTAGGTATTGAGATATTCTTCCTAAGCCTCTGCTGCCGTCTCGTGGGCTCTCTGGGGAATAGCACCAGAGTTTAGGGATCGAGATATTATTCCAAAGCCTCTGCTGCCATCTCGTGGACTTTTTGGGAATAGCAGCAGAGTGTTGGCCATGAAATGTTATTCATTATCCTGTGCAGTCATCTGCTGTGCATTTGGGAAATAACACCTGAATATAGGTCACCAAGTGTAGCTCATTATGAATATTCATTCTCTGCTTCCATCCGGTGGGAAATTTGGGAATAACATGACAGGGCTGCTCAAAGTTATTTCTGCTTCTTTTTCAGGTTCATTTTGGAAATAACACCCAGGCCATGTCATTACGAAGAGTTTTTCTCTGCTGCCGTCTCGTGGGTAATTTGAAAATAGCACCCAAGTGTATATCATCATTAAATTTATTTCCTGCCGTCATAGGTGGGAATTTGGGGAATAACGCCGGATTGTACGAAATAAAAAAGTTTACCCTTTGCTGCCACCTGGTGGAGATTTCAGGAATAAAACCTGGTGTAGGTTATCGTAAATATTCCTTATGTGCCTTCATGCATTGTGCATCTTGAGAAGAACACGAGTGTCATAGAATTTATTCTTGCTGCCATCTGGTGGGCATTCTGGGAGTAATGACGCAGCGCAGATCCTAAAATGTTATCTCTGCTTCTGTGCAAGGTGCATTCTGAAAATAAACCCAAAGTAACGTCATTATAATCACCTTTTATCTACTGCCATTTCATTTGCATCTGTGTAAAGACACGGGAGGGCACGTCGTGAAGTTACTCTGTGCTGCCATTTCAAGGGCATTTTGAAAATAATATCCAGGTGTACGTAAGCACAGGATTATTTTCTGAGGCCGTCTGGTGGTTACTTGGGAATAATGCCATAGTGAATGTCATGGGGAAAAAAGTGGTGCTATCTCGTGTGCATTTAAAAAATAACACCCCAGGGAATGTCGTTATAATTTTTTTCTCTGGTGCCTTTTCAGGTTAAACTTGAGAACAGCACAGGACCGCAAGTAATGAAAAACTGTTCTCTGTTGCCATCTCGTAGAAATTTTGATAATAACACTCAGGTGTATGTGAGCAGAAAAATTTATTTTCTGCTGCCACCTGGTGAGCATTTGGGGGATAACGCCACCGTGCGTCCCGTGAAAAGTTACCGCTGCCGCTGTCGTGTGCCTTTAAAAATACCACTCCATCGCGTGTCCCTATAAATTTTTTCTCTGTCGCCATGTCGTGTGAATCTCGGGAAGAACAAAAGTGTGTACGTCGTGAAATTTGTTCGCCGCTGCCATCCGGAGGGCATTTCAGAAATAATACCTGCGTTGTCTCTTGTGAATACTCACCTGTCGCTACACTGTGAGCGTTTTCTGAATAAATCACAGCACATGTCATAAAACGCAATTTTGGGGCCATCTCGTGTGCATTCTGAAAATAGACTCTGTGGAATGTCATTATGAAAAGTTTTCTGATGCCATTCCACGTGCGTCGTGTGTCAAACACAGGAGTGCTTGTCATGACATAATTTTCTGCTTTGGTCTTGTGGGCAATTGGGAAATAATATCCTACTGTAGATCCTCTTGAATACTCATTCCGCGCTGCCATCCTGTCGTCACGTCGGGAATAACACCACAGCACACGTCGTAAGCAGTGATTTCTTTCGTTATCTCGTACAGTTAGAAAATGACACCTAAGGACGTTTGGTTCAACAAAGTTCTCGTACGTGGAATCTCGTGCGTATCTTGGGATAAACAAAAAAGTACACGTCATGAGAGATTATTCTCTGCTGCTGTCCGGTGGGCATTTGAAAATAACAGGCAAGCGTATGTTAATAGAAAAAGTTACTTCCTGTTGCCATCGGCTCAGCATTTTGGGGATGACACAGGAGTGCACGTCTTGAAAAGTTATTTCTGCTACTACCTCGTGTGCATTTAAACAATGACTCCCCAGGGTATGTTGTTAGAATTTTTTTTTTTCTGCTGCCATTTCGTGTGAATCTTGGGAATAACACAGCAGCGCATGTCTTGAAAAATCTGTTCTCTGCGGCCATCTCGTGGACATTGTGAAAGTACTAGCGTATTCATAAATTTTGTTTTCCGCAGCAATCCTGTGTGCATTTTGAGAATAACAGAGTGTAGACCACAATAAAAATAAATTTTCCGATGCCATCGGGTGTCTATTTTATTATAAACACCTGAGCGATCATGAATATTCATTCTCTACTGCCATACGGTGTCCAGAAACGATCGATGTCATCATAAAACTTTACACTCTGCTGCCATCTGGTGGGATTTTGGGGAATAGCACAGCGGCGCATCTCGTGAACAGTTCTCTCTGCTGCTATCACATGCATTTCAAATTAGCGCCCACGTGTATGTCATAAAATTTATTTTCTGCTGTGGTGCAGGCGCGGGCGTCTCCGGGGGCCGGGAGGCCAGGCTCGAAGTTTTGGGAATGCAGGTGACAGTGTTCCTGGTTACGGCTGTACCCCGGGGAACGTGCCCGATCCCGTCTGATCTTGGAAGCTAAGCGGGGTTGAGCCTGGTTAGTACTTAGATGGGAGACCGCGAATACCGGGTGCCGTAGGCCTTTGCCGCCCCCTCCTTTTGTCGCCCTCCAGCCAGGGTGCCCCTGGATGCCCCGGGCCCTCGCTCACTCGCTCACTTGGTCGCTTGCTGTTCCGGGGGTCCCGGATAGGCGACCGAGCTTAAGGGCTGCACCAAAGTCCATGCGCCCCGCGACATCGCCCACCCCCACCTGCTCTCCTGCAGCCAGACCTGGGCTGTTTTCTCTCCACTCTGGACCCTTCGCTTCCTGGGCTCCACGGGGGGGGGGGGGCATGCCTCAAGGGCGGAGGGCACAGGGCGGAAGGTGAGGTATCGGGGCGAAGCGTTGCCTGGTGGTGTGGCCGGTGTCTCCGCGTGGTTCTGGCCAGGTCAGGCTCAGCCCCGCCGGGGAGCGCAGCGGTGGGGTGGATCTGGTTCAGGGCCAGGTCGAAACTTATCAGGGCTGCACCTTCCTTGTTGCCCAGGTGGCCGAGAGATTGGCGAGGCACGCCTGGGCCGCGGTCCCGCCGAACGGCCAGGACGGGGAAGGCAGGTGGTCTGCGGCCTGGGCAGGTCCGGGATGCGAGAGCGCCCACCCAGTCCCTCCGCTCAGTCCCTCAAGGGCTGTGGTGCCTTAGCGCGGCTGGCTCTCGCTCCAGCCACCTCTCTAGCGGAACCCCCAGCGCTCCCCTCAAGGAGGAGGTACGGTGTAGTCGTGGGCGTCTCCAGCGGCCAGGAGGCCAGGCTCGGTCTCTTGGGGCGGCAGACGACAGGCTCTCCCGTCTAAGTCCCTACCACTCCGAATGCGCCTGAACTTGTCTGATCTTGGAAGCTAAGCAGGGTCGGGCCTGGTTATTCTATTGCTTGGGTGGGAGACCATCTGGGAAGGCCGGGTGCCGTAGGCTTTGGCCGCCCCCTCCTTTTGCCGCCCTCTAGCCAGGTTGCCCCTGGATGCCCCTGGGCTCTGCTCACTCACTCGCTCGCTGTCTCTGCGGTCCGCCGCGGGCGGCCGAGCCCAAGGGCGTCTCCAATGGCCGCGGGCCCGCGCCCTCACCCGCCCTCACCTGCTCTCCTGCAGCCAGTCCCGGGCTGTTTCCTCTCACCGCTCCTGACCCTCTCCTTCCTGGGCTCCGTAGGACCGAGCCCCGAGGACCACCGTCTCTAACACACGTTGGGAGTGTGCTCGCATTCCCGGGACGGGACGCGGGACCAGCCACCCCCACCCGCCACGCCGCGTCCCGCCCAGCCCCGCCCCGCCAGAGGCCTCAAACCTCCTCCGACACGCTTCTCCCCGCCCTTCTCACCCGACAGCCAGGTGCCCTCGGCCCAAGCGCGAGGCCGGCCCGCACACCCGGGACGAGAAGCAGGACTGACCAGCTGCGTCAGAAAGGCCGAGACGCACGAGAGCGCGCACGCGTGTGCGGCGAGAGCCTTCTTGCTCGCGACAGGCCGCAGCAAACAGCCGACACACACATACTCCAGGGAGCCTGTGCGTCTCGCCCCTCTGCGGTGGTACCCCGGGAGGACTCAAAGGACAACGAGACTCCCTGAGCCCCGACCTGTATCACGGCATGGGATACAGGGGTGCCAAGGTTCCGGGAGTTCCGGGAGCGCCGGGGATCCGGGGATAAAAGGGTTCTGGGGAGCCGGGGTTACGGGGATTCCAGGGGTTCCGCGGAGCAATGGTTTCCCAGGGGTTCCGCGGACGAAGGGGTTCTCAGGGGTTCCGCGAAGCAAGGGGTTCCCAGGGGTTCCGCGGAGCAAGGGGTTCCCAGGGGTTCCGCGAAGCAAGGGTTTCCCAGGGGTTCCGTGGACCGAGGGGTTCCCAGGGGTTCCGCGGACGAAGGGGTTCTCAGGGGTTCCGCGGAGCGAGGGGTTCTCAGGGGTTCCGCGGAGCGAGGGGTTCTCAGGGGTTCCGCGGAGCGAGGGGTTCTCAGGGGTTCCGCGGACGAAGGGGTTCTCAGGGGTTCCGCGGAGCAAGGGGTTCCCAGGGGTTCCGCCGAACGGGGTTTCGCTTCTTGGGAATAGCACCAGAGTTTAGGTATTGAGATATTATTCCTAATCCTCTGCTGCCGTCTCGTGGGCTTCTTGGGAACAGCACCGAGTTTAGGTATTGAGATATTATTCCGAAGCCTCTGCTGCCATCTCGTGGCCTTTTTGGGGAATAGCACCGGTGTTTAGGTATTGAAATATTATTCCGAAGCCTCTGCTGCCATCTCGTGGGCCTTTTTGGGGAATAGCACCAGAGTTTAGGTATTGAGATATTATTCCGAAGCCTCTGCTGCCATCTTGTGGAATTCTTGGGAATAGCACCAGAGTTTAGGTATTGAGATATTCTTCCTAAGCCTCTGCTGCCGTCTCGTGGGCTCTCTGGGGAATAGCACCAGAGTTTAGGGATCGAGATATTCTTCCAAAGCCTCTGCTGCCATCTCGTGGACTTTTTGGGAATAGCAGCAGAGTGTTGGCCATGAAATGTTATTCATTATCCTGTGCAGTCATCTGCTGTGCATTTGGGAAATAACACCTGAATATAGGTCACCAAGTGTAGCTCATTATGAATATTCATTCTCTGCTTCCATCCGGTGGGAAATTTGGGAATAACATGACAGGGCTGCTCAAAGTTATTTCTGCTTCTTTTTCAGGTTCATTTTGGAAATAACACCCAGGCCATGTCATTACGAAGAGTTTTTCTCTGCTGCCGTCTCGTGGGTAATTTGAAAATAGCACCCAAGTGTATATCATCATTAAATTTATTTCCTGCCGTCATAGGTGGGAATTTGGGGAATAACACCGGATTGTACGAAATAAAAATGTTTACCCTTTGCTGCCACCTGGTGGAGATTTCAGGAATAAAACCTGGTGTAGGTTATCGTAAATATTCCTTATGTGCCTTCATGCATTGTGCATCTTGAGAAGAACACGAGTGTCATGGAATTTATTCTTGCTGCCATCTGGTGGGCATTCTGGGAGTAATGACGCAGCGCAGATCCTAAAATGTTATCTCTGCTTCTGTGCAAGGTGCATTCTGAAAAGAAACCCAAAGTAACGTCATTATAATCACCTTTTATCTACTGCCATTTCATTTGCATCTGTGTAAAGACACGGGAGGGCACGTCGTGAAGTTACTCTGTGCTGCCATTTCAAGGGCATTTTGAAAATAATATCCAGGTGTACGTAAGCACAGGATTATTTTCTGAGGCCGTCTGGTGGTTACTTGGGAATAATGCCATAGTGAATGTCATGGGGAAAAAAAAGTGGTGCTATCTCGTGTGCATTTAAAAAATAACACCCCAGGGAATGTCGTTATAATTTTTTTCTCTGGTGCCTTTTCAGGTTAAACTTGAGAACAGCACAGGACCGCAAGTAATGAAAAACTGTTCTCTGTTGCCATCTCGTAGAAATTTTGATAATAACACTCAGGTGTATGTGAGCAGAAAAATTTATTTTCTGCTGCCACCTGGTGAGCATTTGGGGGATAACGCCACCGTGCGTCCCGTGAAAAGTTACCGCTGCCGCTGTCGTGTGCCTTTAAAAATACCACTCCATCGCGTGTCCCTATAAATTTTTTCTCTGTCGCCATGTCGTGTGAATCTCGGGAAGAACAAAAGTGTGTACGTCGTGAAATTTGTTCGCCGCTGCCATCCGGAGGGCATTTCAGAAATAATACCTGCGTTGTCTCTTGTGAATACTCACCTGTCGCTACACTGTGAGCGTTTTCTGAATAAATCACAGCACATGTCATAAAACGCAATTTTGGGGGCCATCTCATGCGCGTTCTGAAAATAGACTCTGTGGAATGTCATTATGAAAAGTTTTCTGATGCCATTCCACGTGCGTCTTGTGTCAAACACAGGAGTGCTTGTCACGACATAATTTTCTGCTTTGGTCTTGTGGGCAATTGGGAAATAATATCCTACTGTAGATCCTCTTGAATGCTCATTCCGCGCTGCCATCCTGTCGTCACGTCGGGAATAACACCACAGCACACGTCGTAAGCAGTGATTTCTTTCGTTATCTCGTACAGTTAGAAAATGACACCTAAGGACGTTTGGTTCAACAAAGTTCTCGTACGTGGAATCTCGTGCGTATCTTGGGATAAACAAAAAAGTACACGTCATGAGAGATTATTCTCTGCTGCTGTCCGGTGGGCATTTGAAAATAACAGGCAAGCGTATGTTAATAGAAAAAGTTACTTCCTGTTGCCATCGGCTCAGCATTTTGGGGATGACACAGGAGTGCACGTCTTGAAAAGTTATTTCTGCTACTACCTCGTGTGCATTTAAACAATGACTCCCCAGGGTATGTTGTTAGAATTTTTTTTTTTTCTGCTGCCATTTCGTGTGAATCTTGGGAATAACACAGCAGCGCATGTCTTGAGAAATTTGTTCTCTGCGGCCATCTCGTGGACATTGTGAAAGTACTAGCGTATTCATAAATTTTGTTTTCCGCAGCAATCCTGTGTGCATTTTGAGAATAACAGAGTGTAGACCACAATAAAAATAAATTTTCCGATGCCATCGGGTGTCTATTTTATTATAAACACCTGAGCGATCATGAATATTCATTCTCTACTGCCATACGGTGTCCAGAAACGATCGATGTCATCATAAAACTTTACACTCTGCTGCCATCTGGTGGGATTTTGGGGAATAGCACAGCGGCGCATCTCGTGAACAGTTCTCTCTGCTGCTATCACATGCATTTCAAATTAGCGCCCACGTGTATGTCATAAAATTTATTTTCTGCTGTGGTGCAGGCGCGGGCGTCTCCGGGGGCCGGGAGGCCAGGCTCGAAGTTTTGGGAATGCAGGCGACAGTGTTCCTGGTTACGGCTGTACCCCGCGGAACGTGCCCGATCCCGTCTGATCTTGGAAGCTAAGCCGGGTTGAGCCTGGTTAGTACTTAGATGGGAGACCGCGAATACCGGGTGCCGTAGGCCTTTGCCGCCCCCTCCTTTTGTCGCCCTCCAGCCAGGGTGCCCCTGGATGCCCCGGGCCCTCGCTCACTTGCTCACTTGGTCGCTTGCTGTTCCGGGGGTCCCGGATAGGCGACCGAGCTTAAGGGCTGCACCAAAGTCCATGCGCCCCGCGACATCGCCCACCCCCACCTGCTCTCCTGCAGCCAGACCTGGGCTGTTTTCTCTCCACTCTGGACCCTTCGCTTCCTGGGCTCCACGGGGGGGGGGCATGCCTCAAGGGCGGAGGGCACTGGGCGGAAGGTGAGGTTTCGGGGCGGAGCGTTGCCTGGTGGTGTGGCCGGTGTCTCCGCGTGGTTCTGGCCAGGTCGGGCTCAGCCCCGCCGGGGAGCGCAGAGGTGGGGTGGATCTGGTTCAGGGCCAGGTCGAAACTTATCAGGGCTGCACCTTCCCCGTTGCCCAGGTGGCCGAGAGATTGGCGAGGCACGCCTGGCCCGTGGTCCTGCCAAACGGCCAAGACGGGGAAGGCAAGTGGTCTGCGGCCTGGGCAGGTCCGGGATGCGAGAGCGCCCACCCAGTCCCTCCGCTCAGTCCCTCAAGGGCTGTGGTGCCTTAGCGCGGCTGGCTCTCGCTCCAGCCACCTCTCTAGCGGAACCCCCAGCGCTCCCCTCAAGGAGGAGGTACGGTGTAGTCGTGGGCGTCTCCAGCGGCCAGGAGGCCAGGCTCGGTCTCTTGGGGCGGCAGACGACAGGCTCTCCCGTCTAAGTCCCTACCACTCTGAATGCGCCTGAACTTGTCTGATCTTGGAAGCTAAGCAGGGTCGGGCCTGGTTATTCTATTGCTTGGGTGGGAGACCATCTGGGAAGGCCGGGTGCCGTAGGCTTTGGCCGCCCCCTCCTTTTGCCGCCCTCTAGCCAGGTTGCCCCTGGATGCCCCTGGGCTCTGCTCACTCACTCGCTCGCTGTCTCTGTGGTCCGCCGCGGGCGGCCGAGCCCAAGGGCGTCGCCAATGGCCGCGGGCCCGCGCCCTCACCCGCCCTCACCTGCTCTCCTGCAGCCAGTCCCCGGCCGTTTCCTCTCACCGCTCCAGGCCCTTTCCTTCCTGGGCTCCGTAGGACCGAGCCCCGAGGACCACCGTCTCTAACACACGTTGGGAGTGTGCTCGCATTCCCGGGACGGGACGCGGGACCAGCCACCCCCACCCGCCACGCCGCGTCCCGCCCAGCCCCGCCCCGCCAGAGGCCTCAAACCTCCTCCGACACGCTTCTCCCCGCCCTTCTCACCCGACAGCCAGGTGCCCTCGGCCCAAGTGCGAGGCCGGCCCGCACACCCGGGACGAGAAGCAGGACTGACCAACTGCGTCAGAAAGGCCGAGACACACGAGAGCGCGCACGCGTGTGCGGCGAGAGCCTTCTTGCTCGCGACAGGCCGCAGCAAACAGCCACACACACATACTCCAGGGAGCCTGTGCGTCTCGCCCCTCTGCGGTGGTACCCCGGGAGGACTCAAAGGACAACGAGACTCCCTGAGCCCCGACCTGTATCGCGGCATGGGATACAGGGGTGCCAAGGTTCCGGGAGTTCCGGGAGCGCCGGGGATCCGGGGATAAAAGGGTTCTGGGGAGCCGGGGTTACAGGGTTCCAGGGGTTCCGCGGTTCCCAGGGGTTCCGCGGACCAAGGGGTTCCCAGGGGTTCCGCGGAGCAAGGGGTTCCCAGGGGTTCCGCGGACGAAGGGGTTCCCAGGGGTTCCGCGAAGCAAGGGGTTCCCAGGGGTTCCGCGGACGAAGGGGTTCTCAGGGGTTCCGCGGACGAAGGGGTTCCCAGGGGTTCCGCGGACCGAGGGGTTCCCAGGGGTTCCGCGGAGCAAGGGGTTCCCAGGGGTTCCGCGGACGAAGGGGTTCTCAGGGGTTCCGCGAAGCAAGGGGTTCTCAGGGGTTCCGCGGAGCGAGGGGTTCTCAGGGGTTCCGCGGACCGAGGGGTTCCCAGGGGTTCCGCGGAGCAAGGGGTTCCCAGGGGTTCCGCCGAACGGGGTTTCGCTTCTTGGGAATAGCACCAGAGTTTAGGGATTGAAATATTATTCCGAAGCCTCTGCTGCCATCGTCGTGGCCTTTTTGGGAACAGCAACCGAGTTTAGGTATTGAGATATTATTCCAAGCCTCTGCTGCCATCTCGTGGCCTTTTTGGGGAATAGCACCGAGTTTAGGTATTGAAATATTATTCCGAAGCCTCTGCTGCCATCTTCGTGGGCTCTCTGGGGAATAGCACCAGAGTTTAGGTATTGAGATATTATTCCTAAGCCTCTGCTGCCATCTCGTGGGCTTTTTGGGGAATAGCACCAGAGTTTAGGTATTGAGATATTATTCCGAAGCCTCTGCTGCCATCTTGTGGAATTCTTGGGAATAGCACC